>NC_080187.1:629375-1246250 GCF_030028045.1 Hippopotamus amphibius kiboko
GTCTGTGACCCACGCAGCTGCTGTGAACGTTTGTGCCCAAGGCTTCGCGTGGACGTGTGCCTTCCTTCCTCTTGGCGAACACCCTGGGCTGTGACGCCTGGGTCGTATGGTTCGTGCGTGTTCATTTTTTGAGGAACCATCACGCTGTTTTCCAGGGGGGTTGCTCGTTTCCCCCCAGCAGCAGGTGAGAACGGCTGGCCCCGCATCCTCACCGGCCCGCGGCGTGGTCCACCTTCCGCGTCGACGGTTCTGATGGGCGGCACGCAGCGGTGTCTTCTTGTGCTTTTGACTGGCCTTCCCCGATGGTGAATGACGTGAAGCACAGTTTCATGTGCCTGTTTGCCTTCTGCGTATCTTCTCTGCTGAATTAGCTGCTCCATCTTTTACACATTTTTAAATTAGGTTGACCGTTTTCATTACTGAGTTTTGAGAGATTTAGAAATATAATCTGAATTAAAGGCCCTTATCGGACGTGTTGTTTGCAGACATTTCACCCTGTGGTGTGTCTTCTCATTCTTCTAAATGATCTTAGAAACATCAAACATTCTTAATTTGTTGAAGTCCAGTTTATCGATTCAAAAAAAATTTTGCATCACGCTCTTAGTATCACAGGTAAGAAGTCTTTGCCTAACTCAAGGGCACAAATATTTTCTCCTATAGTAACTTCCGGAAGTTTTATAATTTTAGGTTTTACGTTTCAATCTGTGCTCCATTTTTAGGTAATTTTCATATGGGGTGCTAGGTGTGGATTGAAGTTTTTTTGGTTTTGGGGGTTTTTGTAACAGCTGGGTGTCTGTTTCAGCAGCATTTGTTGTAAAAGACTGTCGTTCCCCAGAGTTGCCTCTGGGCCTCTGTCAGGTGTCCAGGTGCAAGTGGGTCTCTGTCCTGCTTCACTGCTCTGTTCGTGACACCTGTTTTGACTGCTGTGGCCTTATAGTAAGTCCTGAGTCGGACAGGTTAACCCTCCAGTGCTGTTCTTCTGTGTCAAGTTGCTTTTATTATTCTGGACCCTTTGCATTTGTATGTGAATTTTAGAATCAGTGTGTCAGTTTCTACACCCAAAACGCCCCTTGAGCAGAGAAACACAGCGAGGGCTCCAAGACCTCTGGCCAGCCTATCTGGAGCTCAGAGAAAGCAGAAAAGCACTTAAAAAGAAACACAAAAGCTGTAAATAAGACCTGTGGAGGGGACTTCCCTGGTGGTGCAGTGGTTAAGAATCCATCTGCCAATGCAGGGGACACGGGTTTGAGCCCTGGGCCGGGAAGATCCCACTTGCCTCGGAGCACCTAAGCCCATGCACCACAACTACTGAGACCATGTGCCACAACTACTGAAGCTAGTGCGCCTAGAGCCCGTACTCTGCAACAAGAGAAGCTACTGCAGTGAGAAGCCAGTGCACAGCAATGAAGAGTAGCCCCCGCTTGCCGCAACTAGAGAAAGCCTGCACACAGCTGTACACAGGGCACCTTCAGACTATAGAACAGACTAGTCAGTTATGAACGTGATGGTAGTGGCAGAATGAAAATCTCAGTAAAAGGTTTGGAGGATAAACTTGAAGATATCTTCCCAATGCCGTACAAAACAAACAAGAAGGAAAACCAGAGAGGAAAGCTTTTTTTAAAAAATGGCAGGTTCTGTCCAGAACCCCCAGCATCCAGATAATGGGAATTCCAGAAAGTAAGGAGGGAAAACATGGAGAAATTCACTCCAGACCCAGTCCTGGGCGGATGGAGAGAGACCCACACTGAGGACCAGGACCCTAAACCTTCAGAGAGAGCGGGAATCGCACGCGGTTCCGGGAGCAGCGCCTGCGCAGCACGAGGGAGAAGTGTTTCAACCCGGCCAGACCCCCAGTCCAGCCTGAGGCGGAGGGCACCCTCTCCAGGCCCATTCCTTGCCCCGGGGAGCACCTGCAGAGGCGCTCTGCCCTGGCCTGGAGGCAGGAGACGGGCAGGGCGGCCGGAGCTGCGATGGGCAGGGCCTGGGCGCGGGGTGAGGTGGGCTCCGTCCTCAAGACAGGAGGCCAAGGAAGCAATCAGACCCGCACGGACCAACCCACCGAGGAGAGGAGACTGCGGCTTAGCCGCCAACTGTATTTGCGTGGTCGGGATGTCATGAAAGCAGCTCTGGGACCGGGGATGCTGTCGTTTGGGGAGGGGAGCCTTCCGTGGTGAGACATCTGTACAAAATTCCTGAAACGGAATCCTCCAGAGGCCACAGTACAAGGTGGTTCTTGGAAATGGGGGGCACATCTGGACCATCTCAAAACTGTCGTGCAGGCGGCTGGAGGGGTGGTGATGTACTGCCTTTCTCTGAGCCTTGTAGGGAGACTTGGCTTTGGAACGGTGCACGTGTGTGACACCGATGAACATTAAAATCTTGCAATGTATTAACTGAGAGGAAGCAGTGCTGGCACGAGCCATGTCTCTCTTGCAGACAGTACCCACGGGCGACCTTGAGGCTAGAGAGGCTGAGCCCCAGAGCCCTCGGTCGGCACGTCCTGCGGCTGCTGGAGAAGCACAGCCTGGACCCTGGTGAGTGGGGCCCCGTGCCCCGCACGGGGGCAGGAGCCGGGCTCCTGCTGCCAGGGGCGCAGGCCCCCCAGGGTCAGACTCCCGCGTCCCATCCTCTCTCCTCCCCACTTCCCCTCGGCAGCCCCTCCTGGGTGGGGGGTCTGTGAGCCGCTCTGCCCACCTGGGGTGCCCCTGGGGGTCTGGGCCCTGCGGGTGAGGACCACCGATACCACGCCCGCACTGCGCTCCCTGCCCCCTCCCCCACGGTGATCACAGGCACTCCTCAGAGGGCTGGTCGTACTGACGGTGTTGTAGCTTCAGGCTGAGACTGTGGAAATCTGCTTACCTCCTGGTCTGCGAGCTTGCGGAGCAGGAACCGACGTGCAGTGTAGCAGATACTCCTACAGAGTATCCCCTGTAGCAGATACTCTTCATCCCCTGGGATGGTGCTGTGCT
Organism: Hippopotamus amphibius kiboko; assembly: GCF_030028045.1. Classification (NCBI taxonomy): domain Eukaryota; kingdom Metazoa; phylum Chordata; class Mammalia; order Artiodactyla; family Hippopotamidae; genus Hippopotamus; species Hippopotamus amphibius. Next base: position 632,345 of record NC_080187.1, read on the forward strand.
TTCCCTCTGGTCTGTTCACGTGGTGGACCAGGCTGACTGACTGTGTAGCGGCAGACGCCTCTCGGACCCCGGCCGTGGCCCCGTCTGCCGGGTTGCGTTGCTGCCTAGGTGCACTGCCAGGTCTGCTCTGCCAGTGGGAGCTGGGCTCAGACTTCGCCTTCCTGAAACGTCTGTTTCTAGCTGTGTGCACGAGGTGAAGCTGGCTTCTGGAAACGCGGTGGGTGACGGCCCGTCCTGTCTTTTCACTGAGGGTGTTTGAGACTGGAATTCTTTCTTCCTGAGCGGCTTGCTGGAGGTGTCTGTGAGCCTGGATTGCCTTTCCTTATGGAAACGTGATTGTTGACGTGTCAGCTGTGGGGTGTTTCCCAAGGAGTTTGGGTGTTTCACTTGCGGTTCCAGACGTGCTGTCGTAAGGTGCCCTTCAACGCTCCTGTCTTGCGGCTGAGGACGGTACTGCAGCGCCTCTGTCCGTCCATCTGCTGCTGGGCACTGAGGTTGCTTCCGTGTCCTGGCTGCGGTGCACACAACTCCGAGAGAGTTGATCTCCTAGCCTTTGAGGAAGTACCCAGCCGTGGAATTGCTGGATCGTACAGGAGCTCCGTGGTTAATTTTTTGAGGGCCCTCCCAGCATTTTCCATAGTGGCTGCAGTGGTTTACATCCCCGCCAACAGTGCACAAGGGCTCCCTTCTCTCCCCAGCCTCGCCAGCATGTCATTTGTCGGGTTTTGGTGACGGCCGTTGTGACCGGGGTGCGGTGATGCTGCGCGGTGCGGTTGTGACTTGCGTTTCCCTGATTGGTGGTGTTGAGCAGCTTTGCGTGGGCTTGTTGGCCATCTGCGTGTGTTCTTTGGGAGAACGTCTCTTCAGTTCCCCTGTTTTTTATTCAGATCATTTGGGGTTCTTGCTGCTAAGTGCTGTGCATTCCTTACGTATTTTGGATGTTAGCCCCTTATCCAGACATAATTTGCAAATGTTTCCTCCGAAGTTCGCTCCGAAAGCTGCCCTTTCGCTTTGTTGGTTGCTGGCTTGCTGTGCAGAAGGTTTTGTTTGATGTGGCACACACGTCGATTTTTGCCTTTGTCGTGCTGCTTTTGGTTTTTTTGATTCTGTTTGCCGTATGCGCTGCTCAGGCCACTAAACTAAACCTCAAACCTTCTTTCTTCTGGAATCTATTCCCCAAGTTTCAATATGCATTATTTTTTTATTGTCCAGCTCAAGACATTTTAAATTTCTATTATAATTTTTTTCTTTTACCCGTGGGCTAACTAGAAGTGTGTTTCTAATTTCCAGGCTAGGACATTTTTGGTTTTCTTCCTGGTGTGGTCTGTTCACCTTGCTGTGATCAGAGACCACGCTTGGTATGCTGTCAGTCCTTTGGGGAGAAATCTAATGTCTCACCTGTGAAAGCAATCTCTCTTTTTCTCTGGGTGCTTTTAGGATCCCCTGGTCTTTGGTGTTCTGCGGTTTCACTGCAAAGAAACTGTGGATTTCTTTTCATTTTTCTTGCTTGGGGTTTACTGGGCTTTTGAATCTGCGGGTTGGTGTCTTCCATCTGCTCTGGAAATCTTCGGGTAGTGCCCCCTTCCCCGCCCTCCCTCTGCTCTCTTCCTGGGACTCTGAATGTGTATGGAGTCCACGCTATCTTCAGCGTGTTTTACCTTTTCTAAATGTCATCCTTTTTCTTCTGTGTCATCGCATCCTGGGAATTTCTTCTGCTCTCTTTTTTACTTCCCTAGTTCTCTCTTCATCTGTTTCCAACAAACTATGAAATCCATCCACTATTTCCATTTCGAGTGTTGTGGGTTCAGCCCTAGAATTTATGGTTCGGTTCCCTTTCAGATCCGCCATTCTCCTCTGTGTGGCGTCCTGTTGTCTGAAGACATTTCTGACTTTGTCTTTCCTGTCCCTGAGTCCCCTGCTCCGGGCTGTGTTATGGTCTCTAAGCTGCAGCACTGTCTCTGGCCCTCATCATCTGGTTTGTCTGCCTCGCTCACTTGGAGGCTCCCTTTGCACCTGCCCTTGAGAAATCACCTGAGGAAGGCACCTACCTGCGGGAAGGAGGGCAGTGCTGGGCTTTTGCAAAGACAGAGGCATCACAAGAGGCTTTGATTCCGCCCCTCTCGTGGCACCAGGTGGAGGGATGGGCCAAGCAGGGGGGGTGGGGCCGCCCAGGCTGGCAGTGCAGGTGCGTCAGGGCCCCGGGAGCCAGGTGTGCAGGCCATGCTGGTGTTGGGGGTGCTGCCCCCGAGGCAGGGGAGCCCGCCTGAGAGGCCCAGCTGGGCGTGGGCCCTGCGGCGCCAGGGAAGCAGGTGCAGGGAGGAGCCAGCCGCTCTCAGGCTGCTGATGAAAACCCAGAGGGTGAGTTTTAGACTCAGACGCTCTGAGGGGGACGTCCCTGGTGGTCCAGTGGCTAAGACTCAGCGCTCCCGATGCAGGGGGCCTGGGCTCTATCCCTGATCAAGGAACTAGATCCCCCGTGCATGCCACAACTAAGAGTTCTCATGCCACAACTAAGAGTTCTCATGCCACAACTAAGAGTTCTCATGCCACAACGAAGACCCGGTACAGCCAAACAAATAAATGAATAAATATTTTAAAAATAGCAGGAGAAGGGCTTCCTAAGTAGCACAGTGCTTAAGAATCCGCCTGCCAAGGCAGGGGACACGGGTTCGAGCCCTGCTCCAGGAAGATCCCACATGCCACCAGAGCAACGAAGCCCGTGCGCCACAACTATTGAGCCTGTGCTCTAGAGCCCGTGAGCCACAACTCTTGAGCCCATGTGCTGCAACGACTGAAGCCCACACACCTAGAGCCTGTGTTCCACAACAAGAGAAGCCACGGCAATGAGGAGCCCGTGCACCACAACAAAGAGTAGCCCCCACTCACTGCAACTAAAAGAAAGCTCGCGCACAGCAAAAAAGACCCAACACAGCCAATAAAATAAGTAAATAAATAAATAAATTTATAAAAAAAAAAAGAGAGAGAAGGAGAAGGAGCTCTGAGGAAGGTCCCGGCGACACAGACCCCTGGGGGTGCTGGACGCTGAGGCGCCAGGGAAATTGGATTGCGGGGTCGCTGCCCTGCAGCTGGGAACCTGGCCCTGTGCTGAATCCAAGGGAGTGGGCCGAAGGGACCCCCAGCCCAGGTACAGGGGTCTGTGGGCTCCCCGGCACACCCACCCTGGGCACCCAGTCAGGGAGCCCTGGGGTGTCACCAGGTGGGAACATGGGGCGGGGACACGCAGGCCAGGCTGCAGGGCCTCCCCCAAGCTGGTGGCCGTTGATTGAGGCCAGGGCCCCGCCCACCCAGGCCCAGGCCCAGAGCATCGTGGGCCGGGGAGGGAGCTGGGCATGAGGCCCACAGAGCCAGGCGTGGTAGGCGGGCTGCGTGGGGGCAGCGCAGTGCCCAGCAGCCCTGCCGTGCCTTTCTTTGACGTCAGGGCCGGGTCATGGCCATGATGGGCCAGGCCTGGCGCCAGAGGAGGCTTTGGAGGCCTCAGGCTGGCCTTCGCTGGGTGCCCCCCAGGATGGGGTGTGCCCGTCTCGAGGGTCCATCCCACCCCATGGGTGTGGGCTGGGCCCAAGGCTGGGGCAGTCGAGTGCCCAGACCCTGCAGGACAGCGGGGCCTCCCCTGCTGGTGGGGCAGAGGGCCAGCAGGGCTGTGGACAGGAGGGCCGCGGCAGGTCCTTTCTGTGGGAGCCTCGGCCGGCAGCCCGGCTGGGGAGACAGGTGCCGCCAGGCCCCCTCCTGGCCACACACGGCCAGGCCCCTTCTGCAGCCCCCCAGCTGGCTCCAGGAGCCTGTCCCAGCCAGGAGGCCTCACGGTGGCAGAGCTGCCTCTTCTCCGTAGACCTGGCAGTTCCTAATTTCAGACAACCCAGGCCAGCGTTTCCAAGGTCCTAAAAACTCCCCCTCCAGAGGGAGGGGCACCCGTGCCCCCCGGGGTCCTCGGGGTGCATCTGTGTCGTGGCGCAGGCCTCCGCGTGGACTGACCCCGTGCCCTCCGTGGGAGGACAGAGTTAGACAAGATGTGGGACGGGGCCCGCTCACCCCTGCCGTGAACTCGCCCAGCCCGCCCTCCTCAGGCCCGGGTCCCGGCGGAGCCGGCAGGGCGCACGAGGGTTGCGTTTCCAGCTCGCAGCCCCGAGAGGTGGCTCGGCCTGGCCTGCCGGTGCCTTTTCCTGTAGGGAGCTGCCTCCCAGGGTGGTGGCTGTGGGTAAACAGTCAGCGCCGACGGCGGCCCAAAAGCCTTCTGTCCATGCGATACTGTATCCACGGGCTCTTGACAAAGTATCTCATTGGCAAAATGATGCGTAACGTGTGGAAACGGCAGGAAAGCCTGTTCCTGTCTGTCACCATCCGAGGGAGACTTGCTCCTGTGGCGGCTTTGGCCACCTTCGTCTCTGTCCCCACTGTCCCGTCCTGCCCTAACTCGCTCATCCGCCCCTCCCTCCCTGCTGCAGTCTTGCCCAAGCCCCCGAGCAGCCTGTGGGGCACGTCCACGGGTCTGGAGCCCTCGTGTCCTGCGTCGCTGGTGCAGCAGGAGGGGGAGGGTGGGCTGAAGAGCGGCCGGCAGGCCCGGACCTCTGCGCACTTGGACAGCGTCCCTGCAGCAAGGGTGCTCCCTGTGCGGGCTGTGGGTCCTGGCTGGGGCGGCCACACCCCTCGAGAGCTCAGGGTCCTGGCCGGGGTCCGGGGACGTCCGGGCCCCTGCGGGGAGGTGCGGCTGGGCAGGCGCTCTGCTCAGCATGCGCCTGGACCGCCAGGCTGTAAGGACAGCTGGGCCTGGGAGGGAGGAGCAGCAGGCGGGGGGCGGGGAGGCCGGGGGTGGACGATGGGTGCCCTTTCTGGGCCCCCTTGGGCTCTGAAGAGAATGTGAAGGTGCGGCTGACAGGGAAGCACAGTTTAGGAACACATGAGCAAGACAGCCTCTTCCTCGAGAAATTCACATTCCGGGGCCGGGGGGCGGGGGTGGTAGGCGGGGGACAGAGGCACCAGCTGCCTGAAGACAAGGCAGGAAGGCCCTGGGAGGTGGGGCCCGGGAGACCCCGGGGAGGACGGGCCGGGCAGGCTCGCAGGGTGGGCTGAGGGCTCTAGGACTCTGCACAGGGCAGGGCACCCTCCTTCAGGGCTGGGAGGGCGCCCGGATGCCGGGTGGAGTGGAGGCCGCCTGTAAGGAGGGCGCGGGGCAGCTCGGAGTGAGAAGACAGGCGGAGCCACACGAGCCCCCATCCCTGTGCGCCCCGCACGCGCGGCACACCGGCCCTGCCCGAGCCCACCCTGTCTTTCAGCCCTGTGTCCCAACGTCATCACCCAGCAGCGCCTGGCGGCCCTGCGGTACCTGTGCTACAAGCGGCTGGTGGAGGTGCGTGGTCCAGGGCGGGGGGCGGAGGGGGCTCTGAGAAAGGCCCGCCGTGCTGCTGGGGCTGCCGCTAGAAAACCTCGCGTTGGTGTCCACTTTTGCAGAGAAGCATATCTCGGGAGAGCTGGGCCGAGCACGTGCAGGTGAGTTCAGGGGGTCCCAGTGCCTGAGGACCCCCTCTCCCCGCACTGTGGGGCAGGGTCAGAGTGGCCAGGGGTCCAGGGTCCTCCTCCACCCACTTGTGGACAGAGCTCTCAGGTGCTGGAGGAGGAGAGGTTCACCAAAAGAAACTGCTAGGCCGTCCTCAGGCGCCCTGCCTGCCATGGCCTGTGCCCCAAGGCCTGGTGAACCCGAAAACCCCTAGAAAGAGGCAGGTGCCCCTTGGGGTGACGTGGGGACACAGAGGGCCAGACTGCAAGCCCCAGCCGCAGGCCTAGGGACTGCGATCCCATCAGGCCAGCGTGGGGGCGGGGTCCTCGCAGGAACAGAGCCGCCCCCAGCCCTGGGGGCATCGGCCCGGGGGGAGGGTGGGCTCTCGGGGGGCCCGGGGGCCGTGTGTGTGGGCGCTCTCCTGTGGTCCGTGGGGTGGGGGTCCGCTCCCTCCGGAGTGCCCGTGCGCGGTCTGGTGTCCCGCGTGGCGTCCGGCGGAGGGCAGTGCTGAGCCGCCGCGGAGTGACCGGGCGGGGGTGGTGAGTCACCGGAGAGGCACGCAGACCCCCGGGCAAGGCCCGGAAGGCCGGTCCCCCCTGGGTGCCAAGGCCGAGCCGCCCGGAAGGGCAGCGGACATCCTGAAGAATGTGGAGGGGTTTCCACATATTGTCGTCCACGTGGGAACCCGCGGCCTGCGGGAAGCGGCCGGCCCGAGGCTGCTGGGGACAGAGCCTGCGGGGAGGTGGCCCCGCCTACTAGCCAGCACGGGCTCCTCGGGAGGGTGGGGTCCACCGCGCCCTGTGACCTCGCAGACGCAGGCGCTTACCAGGACACAGCCCCCGCCCCCACCCCCGCGGGGATCCTGCGGGCCCCGTAGGCCTCCGGCGCCTGCCCTGGGCATGTGTGGGGCCGCCAGACAGACAGACACTCAGGACACACAGCCGTGTGAGCCCCCACAGGCCCTGCCTCCCCGCGGAAGGTCCCGTGGCCGCCCGCCCCCCAGCACGGCAGCCGCCTGAGGGCAGGGGTGCGGAGGTGCAGAGTGGCGGTGCGGGTGGACAGGGCCAGGGCAGGCGATGCTCTGGGGGTGTGGGGTGGGGGCTTGTGCACGGGGAGCAGGGCCTAGGCTGAGTCGGGGGGGCGGCACAGGCCGTGGGCTTGGGGTGGCACGCCTTCCCCCTGACACATCCAGGCCCCTCAGTGTGTTGGTCCAAGCCAGCTCGGTCACCACACAGCCTCAGTCATAGGATCTGCTGGGCTTCAGAGGACAGTCTCCTCCTTCTGAAGGGCTCAGGGCCAGGTCTGGGGGGGGGGCAGGGCCAGATGTGAGAGGGGAGGCAGGGCCAGGTCTGAGGGGGGAGGCAGGGCCAGGTCTGAGAGGGGAGGCAGGGCCAGGTCTGAGGGGGGAGGCAGGGCCAGGTCTGGGGGGGGAGGCAGGGCCAGGTCTGAGGGGGGAGGCAGGGCCAGGTCTGAGGGGGGAGGCAGGGCCAGGTCTGGGGGGGGAGGCAGGGCCAGGTCTGAGGGGGGAGGCAGGGCCAGGTCTGAGGGCAGAGGTCAGGGCCATGTCTGAAGGGGGAGGCGGAGACAGTCTGAGCGGGAGGTCTGGGTCTGGGGGCTGCCAGCATGGGCCCCCCACCTTGGGGCAGTCCAGGCGAGCAGCCCACGTCCCATCCCCCAGGGCCTGGTGGGGCAGGACGCGTGGCTGCAGGAGCAGCTGCTGCAGCTGCTGGCCTCTCAGGACGACGTGGCCATGGTCGCCCAGTGTGCCCTGGACCTCTCGCTGCCCCAGGAGCGACTCCCAGCCACGGTGGCCGCAGAGCTGGACCGACTCAGGCTCCAGGAGAGGTGAGCGCCCCCAGGCTCGGGGCCCACGAGGAGGACACGCCCTGGGCTCCCGCCTTCGGGAAGTGACCCAGGCGGGAGTCACGTGCGCCGGTGGTCTGGGAAGTAGAAATGCGGGAGGGCCAAGCAGGGGGTGCAGGCTGCGCTCCCAGAATGCAGCCGCGTATCAGGAGAGACACGGGTTCCGCTCCCCCTCGGGTTCTAGCAAGGATCCTGTGGCCAGGTCCCCCAGCCAGGCCAGATACTCCCGGGGGCCTGAGGGCCCGGCTGTCTGCAGTCTGCGAGGGCAGAGGCGTGGGGCGCAGATCCCCGAGACCCCGGCTCACGTGGGCCCTGAGTGCCCCCCGCCCCAGGGTCAGGCTGGGGTGTGCTGTGGGGGTCGGGGCTCAGGGTGGCGGGGGTGCTGCAGCGGTGCTTCCCCGCAGGACGCCTGAGGCACCTTTGGAGGACGGGAAGGGTGATTACTACCAGCTGCCCATCTCCAGGGAGGACATCCACTTCCTGGCCTCGTGGGAGGACCTGGCCAGGCACCAGGAGGAGATCCTCCAGGTGGGTCCCTGGCTCCCACCAGGCATCTAGCCCAGGAGCTGCTCACCACGGCCTCCAGGCTCCATCCACACCAAGCGCCCTGGTTTAAGGACTCCGGCCTAAGGCCTGGGCACTCCGCCCCTTGTGTGTGGGCACTCGCACGGCTGGTGCAGCCCTCCCCACGGAGGCCACCTCTCCTCCCGGTCTTTGACCGCGCTGCTCACGCCCGCCCCTCTGTCCGCAGCCCGGCCGGGTGGTCGGCATGGACCTGGAGTGGAGGCCCTCGTTTGGCGCGGGGGGCCGGCCCCAGGCATCGCTTATGCAGGTGGCCGTGGAGGGCCGCGTGTTCCTGCTGGACCTGCCCCGGCTCTCGAGTCCGGCAGGAGGGCAGGCGCCCCGGGCCTTCTCCCAGCTGGTGTCCCGGCTGCTCTCGGACCCCTCCGTCACCAAGCTGGGTGAGCGCAGCCCCTGGCCGCCCATCCCAGCCCTGCCCGCCCCCGGGGGAGGGTGTCAGGGGGAGGCCGGGGTCCTTGCCTTGGGTGCCCATCGCAGGGATGGTCCCGCCCACAGGTTACGGGATGGCGGGGGACCTGCGAAGCCTGGGCGCCTCCTGCCCAGCCCTGGCCCAGGCCGAGCAGCAGCTGCAGGGCACCCTGGACCTGATGCAGGTGCACCGGCAGGTCAGTGCTGGGGGCGGCCGGAGGCGGCAGGGGGCTCCCTGCTGTGCTGAGCTGCCCGTGTGGCGACGCCCAGGCAGGGGTCTCGCCTCAGGCTGGTGGGGCATCTGTGGGCCAGGACTTGGCCTTGGCCTCTCTGTGCCTTCCAGGCTGGCCCCCACCCTCTCCCTAACCACAGGTCACCAGGGACCCAGAGAACAGGGTCCCCCAGGGAGGGAGTGTCACCACACGTCCCCATGCTTCCCCAGAACCAGCCCTGCTGTGCCCACCTCCCCCCAGAAGCTCTCGGCACACACCCTTGGGAGCTAAGATGCTGGGCCCAGAGCTGACCGGCGGGCGGGTAAGCGCGGGCCTGAGACCCTGACCGCCTGCCTTGGCCTCCAGCGCTCTCCTGCGGCCCTGTCCGCCAGGGAGGACACGGGGCCGGGGAGCGTGTGCTGGCCATGCTCTGTCCGGGGCAGGCCCCTCATCCCCCGGGGGGTGCTGTCTTGCAGATGCGGGTGGCAGACGGGCCAGCCCCAGGTGTGGATGGGGCCGCGGGGCCCCGGGGCCTCAGCCTTCTGGTGCAGCAGGTGCTGGGCAAGCCTCTGGACAAGACACAGCAGCTCTCCAACTGGAACCGGCGGCCGCTGAGCGAGGGGCAGCTGGTCTACGCAGGTTGGCGCCCTCTGTAAGCCCCCCGCTGCGTCCCCGCGCGTCCCCGCACCCCTCGCCCCCACCGGAGGCTGAGGCCGACCTTGCCCGTCCCAGCCGCTGACGCCTACTGCCTGCTGGAGGTGTACTGGGCGCTGTGCAGAGAGCCTGCCCGCTTCCACCTGTCGCGGGACCTAACCCGGAGCCTGCGGCTGGGTCGCAGCGAGAGACAGGGGGCTCAGGAGCCGCCCCCCTTTCAGAAGGCCTCGGCCTCACCCCGGCAGGTAGGCGAAGCCCCCCAGGACCCCTCGATCAGGATCCCTAGGGGGACCTCACGGGGTTGGAGGTGTGGGTGGGGTGGGAGTGGAGAGAGCCATCCGGGAGCTTGTGTCCTTCACGCTGGGAAGGAGGGAACGCAGAGCCGAGGCTTAGCCTCCTAAAGGAGGAGGGGTCCCTGCCGTCTCCTGCCACCGGGTCTGGCCGTGTCCCTTGTGCCCCCGAGCCCTTGGCCTGCACGCAGCCCCCCAGGCAGGAGATGTGTGCTGCCCGCCTCGCGGTGCCGCGTGGCGGATCTGCTGTCACGTTGGCTGCTTCTCTACCGGGTTCCGCACTGAGCGCACACTGATGGGGAGGCGCTGACCTCACGGCCCTCGGAACCCTCGCTCCCCAGCAGGCCCAGGGTGGGGCAGAGGGGCCGCGGCTGCTGAGCAGGGCTGCGTTGCAGGTGTCCGCGGGCGAGGACGCGGCCCCCGGGATCCCGGCCAGGGCCTTCCGCGTGGTGTGTGACAGCATGCTGCAGGGGCTGGCGCGGAGCCTCCGCTGCCTGGGCATCGACGTGCTGGTGCTGGCCACGGGCGAGGACCACCGCAGGGCCGCCGAGGTGAGCAGGCGGGGCTCGGGGCCTCCCGCATCAGCTGGGAGTGGGGGCGGTGGCTGGCGGCTGCAGCACCCCCACTGCATGGACCCCCCCCCCCACCGGGACATAGGGCAGCCCCCCCAGTCGCTGGGGCAGAGACACTTACGGCTCCGGTGCCTGTGGCCTGCAGCCTGCAGCCCTTGAGGCTCCTTTGCGGGGGTGGGCCTGGTGCAGGCAGTGTGGTCCTGCCCCCCTCGCCGTCCATTGGCCCCCGGGAGCACTGCTTGCCCGTGAGGCCCTCCCCTCCAACGAGAAGCAGGTGCTTACACCCTGCTGGGGCCGCACCTGGCAGGGCGCGAGCCCCAGGGCCCTGCAGAAAGCTCAGCAGGGCTCTCAGAATCCAGGGGTTAGAACGTGGCTGGTAAACGTTTTTTAGCAGGTTTACTGAGACGTGGTTCACACAGCACACCATGCACAGTGCACAGCTGTGTGTTCCTGGCCTCGTGCGGCCATCACCAGAGTTGACTTTAGACCCTTCATCCCCCGTGAGGTCCCTGCCCTGTGCCCTCCCCGGCCCCTGGCAGCCTGCTTTCTGTCTCCGTGGAGCTGCCTGTTGTGGACGCTGCACGTCAGCAGACGTGTGCGCGGCCTCTCGGGCCTGGCTTCTTTCACGAGCGTGATGCTTTCCAGGCTTGCCTGTGTTGTAGCATCTGTCAGTGCCTCACGCCTTTTTACGAGCAAATAACGTTCCGTTGGAGGAGCTGCGGTGGACCCGCCCCCCGGCTGCTGCCGGACACGCGGGCCGTTTCCACTGGCGTCTGTTGTGGCTCGTGCGGCTGTGAAAGGGCAGAGGTGGGCAGGTCATAACGTGGACTTTTAACAGGTGGCTTCCTTTATGAATCTGAACACATTCTTCTGGGAAGGGGCCCCAGGCTCACCAGGTGGGTGGCCGGGGCCTGGAGCGGGTCGGGGGCCTGGGACTACAGAGCGGAAGGGTCTGTCGTCGACGGAGGCCCCTCCCTGCGCGCTCCGCTCCGCCCGGCCGGCGCCCCCGGCAGCCCCGCACCCCCAGTAATGAGGGAGCTGAGGCCAGAAGAACAGAGGAGATCCGCCCGGGGCTGCAGGAGGAAGCCGTCTGCCCCCCGTGCGGGCCCCCACGTCCACTCTCCCAGCCCTGGCCCCTCACAGCCCCCTCTTCCAGAGGCCTGGTCCTGGTGCCCGGGGGAGGAGGACGTGGTCGTGCCCTGGGTGGCTCTGGCCGCTGTCGCTGTGAGAAACCTCTCTGTCCCCCGCCAGGGTTGTTTCTAGCCGGTAGGGGCTGAGACTAGGAGGCCAGCCTGGCTTCCCGAGAACCGCAGGCCAGGCGTCACGGTTACGGCACCCAGGGAGGAGGGGCCTTCCCGCCGGCCCGGAGAGCACCCCGGTCTCCAGCAAGCGGAAGGCAGGGTTTGGCCCCTGACCTGCACCCGCACTCCCGTATCAGCCTCTGAGGTTTTACATTATGTGGCCAAAGGGAGTCGCAGATGTGATACACTCGTCAGCTGACCCCAGAGTCGATGACCTTGTGTTATTTGGGTGCCTGGTGTCATCGCATGAGCCCTTAACAGCGGGAGCGGAAGGCAGACGTCAGACTCAGAGCACAGGAAAGACGCGCTGTGCGTTGCTGCTTGGAACGGCCGCCGGTCGAGGAGACGGGCCTCCGTCTGCAGCCCCGGGACTGGATGCAGCGGCCCGTCCCCGGAGTCCAGTGTGCAAGCCCCGGAGCCCGGCCGCTCCCATTGCACGGAGCTGTGTCTGAGTTCACGCTTCAGTGGCTGCGGCCACGTTGGAGAACTCAGGCTCCCGGAGCACAGGGCTGCCTCAGACGCGGCCGCAGCAGGAGGAAGTGCCGTCCTCCAAGTGCCGCGGGCGCTGAGCATCTTTTCACACGCTCGCCGGCTGCTGGTGCCCCGGACTGCAAGGTGCCCGCGCAGAAGGCAGCAGGTCTGACGCGGGCCTTGGAGGGCCCGCTGGCACGGTTGGTCCGGCCAGTAAACAGCTGATGGGAAACTTTCCCCGCGTGGTGGGAGTGGCTCACTGCGCCCCAGCTGTCCAGACAGTGTGGTCCGCGTGGACGCCTGCTTTCCTTCCAGGATGCAGAGGGCGCCGGGGCGACCAGACCCCAGCGCACACCCCAGGTGCTGAGTCACTGACAGGTCCGCCTGGCGACGGGTGGCGGCGCAGGCCCACCCGCCGGGCGGGCTCCGGGACCTCAGTGGGCTCCCCTGCACTTCACCCGGGTCTTTCCCCAGGCTGGCTCTGTTGTGTGTCCCCCGGCTGAGTGCCGAGTCCTTCCGGCCAGTCCCGGACCTGGGGGGTGCTGCTGCCACTCTGTCCTGCCCTCCCCCCCCCCCCCCGGCCGCGCAGTTCATCTTGGCACCTGCAGGGGGAGCCCCACCGCGCTCGCCCTCCGCCTTCCTGAGACGGTCTGGGGCCTGCCCCTCAGAGGGCTTTGCGTGGGGCTCCCTGACGCTGTGAGCCAGGGTGGGGGCAGTGACGCGTGGCGGCGTCCGGTCAGGGGTCGGTCCGTGTTGCTCTCACTCTTCTCTGAGAGTCCACGCACGTGTCCTAAGCTGTCCACGAAGCCCCGCTGCATCTGCGAGGTCTCACCCAGGAACCTCCTGCTTTGTTGCCTCGACACATGGTGCTGCTTTGTTTTCCTCTAACGCACAGAACTGCAGTGGACCTTTCGCTCTTAGCTGCCTGAGAACCGATCTCACACCTGGAAACCTCGCAAAAGTCTCCTAAATTCTACTGAATTGACTGTCCACTCTTGGGGTTCTCTTTGTGGACGTCATCTGAGACGAGGATGGTTTCACCCCTTCCTCTCCGTCTTTATGCATCTAACTTCTTTCCCTTATCCCGTCACAGTGGCCGAGGCCTGCAAGGCAGGGTTGACTTGGTGGTGACCGTGGCCGTTTGTCTCGGTTCTGACTTACCAGGGGATGTTTCTCCACAAAGCGCCGTGGCTGCCAGCCCCCCACCCCAGGCTGGGGAGGCTTCCCGGGCGCCACGTCTGCCGTGTGTTTTATCGGGAAGGAAGCTGCGTGCCCCCTGCTGCTTCCCCTGCATCCTCTGAGAGCATCCCTGCAGCCCGGGCACGTGAGGCACCTTCTCAGTCTGGAGCCGACCTTGCTTCCCAGCTGAACCCAGCCCGGCCCACGTGTCACGTGGCTGGATCTGTCTTCAGGACCGCATCTGACAGAGAACGTCTCCTCCTCACCCCTTCTCTTCCACCTCATGAACAAGCTGGGGCGTTTCCCTCCTCTCTTTCTGCCGCTTCGAGTAGTATCAGGATTATCCTGCCAAACGCTGGCCCACTCCCCACAAGGCCTCCTCAGCCTGTGTTTCGGGGGGAGGAGTTTCCAGGAGTTTCTGCTTTTTTATTCAGTGGTTTTAGGACTACTTAGTTGTGTGCATCTTCTTGAGTCGCTTGGTAATCCATGCTTTTTTCTGGACGTGCCCATTTCACGCGGTGTTTCCCACGCGTGGCAGTGTCGTGTCACGCTCTGCCGTGGAAGCTCCGTGGACCCGCAGGTGGTCAGCTTCATTCCGACTGCTGCTCACTCATGCTCGCCTTTTTTCTGGTCTTAGAGAGGTTTGTCAGTTTACTAAGTCTTTTCAAAAAACTAGCATTTGGCTTTGTTGATCCTTTCTATTGCATTTTTGTGTTTTTTATCTCATTAATTTCTCCTCTTATCTTTATAGTTTCCTTCCTTTTGCTTGCTTGGGGTTATTTCCAAGTGGAGTGCTCAGCTCTTTAATTTTCAGCCTTTTAAATTTTATGATGTAAACATTCAAGACAGTAAATTTTTCTTGAAGTACTGTTTTCACTGCATTCCATCCATTTTAATGTGCAGTATTTTCATTACTTTTTAGTTCTAATAATTTTTGAGTGTCTGTTATAATTACTTATTTGACTTGAATTCTTTAAAAGGCTTTTTTCAGTTTCGGAAAGCTTGGGGTTTGGGAGCCTTTCAGTTATGTTTCAAAACTCGATTTCTAAGCTAACTGAACACCTAACTGCCGATTTAGATATTTGTGGAGACTTGCTGTGTAGCTGAGCAGATGATCCTTTTTATAAATGTTCCATGTGGACTTTAAAAGGACACTGTATCCTCCAGCCATATTCACTTCCCTCTCTTGCTCTCGCATGCTCCATAGGTCAAGCTTACTTAATGTTTGCTCAAATCATCTGTATCTTGTTTGGTTATTTTTCTTCCTGTTTCTGTCAAAGGCCAGGAGAGCTGTACTGAAGTCTCCTATGACAGTGGGCTCATCAGGTTCTCCTGGTAGTCATGTCAATATTTGCTTTGGAATGAATTGGGAGATTGGGATTTCAATATACATTACTAATAAGAAAAAAAATACCAAGTTGTACACTCTAAATATATGCAGTTTATTGTATGTTAACTGTATCTCAATAAAAGTTCTTAAAAAAAATTGCTTTGTATGTTTTAAAGTTGTTACTAGGTGCATATGTATACAACTTTTAGAATTCTCATATCTTCCTGTTGAGTGAAAGCTTTTGCAATTATGAGGTAAACTTCTTTGGCTCTGCTAATGCTCTTTGCCGTAAAGTCTATTTGAACTGCTGTTAATAGCATTTCTCCAGCATTCTTTGGTTAGTATTTATGTATCCTTTTCTCACCGTTTCACTTTCAACCTTCCTTTGCTCTTATTTATTAGGTTATTACTGTAGTTATAAATTGTTTCTAGCTGGATTTTTAAAAATCTAGTCTGACAATCTTTGCTTTTCAACCAATTAGTTTAATCCATTTACGTTTGTTGTAATTACTGATATAATTTGTTTAGTTGTACTATATTAATTTGTGCTTTTTTTCAAAATTTTGGCTGTGCTGGGTCTTAGCTTCATTGCTGCACACAGGCTTCTCTAGTTGTGATGCGCAGGCTTCTCTAGTTGTGGTGCGCAGGCTTCTCAAGTTGCGGTGTGCAGGCTTCTCTAGTTGCGGTGTGCAGGCTTCTGTAGTTGCAGTGTGCAGGCTTCTGTAGTTGTGGTGCGCGGGCTTCTCTAGTTGCGGTGCGCAGGCTTCTCTAGTTGCAGTGCACAGACTTCTGTAGTTGCGTTGCGCAGGCTTCTCTAGTTGTGGTGCAGTGTGCAGGCTTCTGTAGTTGTGGTTTGCAGGCTTCTGTAGTTGTGGTGTGCAGGCTCCTCTAGTTGTGGTGTGCAGGCTTCTGTAGTTGTGGTGCAGTGTGCAGGCTTCTGTAGTTGTGGTTTGCAGGCTTCTCTAGTTGTGGTGTGCAGGCTCCTCTAGTTGTGGTGTGCAGGCTCCTCTAGTTGTGGTGTGCAGGCTTCTCTAGTTGTGGTGCAGTGTGCAGGCTCCTCTAGTTGTGGTGTGCAGGCTCCTCTAGTTGTGGTGTGCAGGCTCCTCTAGTTGTGGTGTGCAGGCTCCTCTAGTTGTGGTGCGCAGGCTTCTCTAGTTGTGGTGCGCAGGCTTCTCTAGTTGTGGTGCGTGGGCTTCGTTGCCCCATGGCACTTGGAACCTTAGTTCCCTACCCAGAGATCGAACCCGTGTCCCCTGGGAAGGCAGATTCTTAACCAGTGGACCACCAGGGAAGTCCCTAATTTGTGCTTTCTACGTTTCCTACTTTTTCTGATCTTTTTTCCCTTTGTTTCTTATATTTTTTTTGTCTTTTTCACACTTGTTTCTATTTTTCTCTCTGTTAGTTTGAAAGTTAGAAATTCTATTTCTGTTCTTTTAGGGATTAGCCTAGAAATTTTAACATGTACATTTGAGTTAACAATGTCTAAAGTTAAAATTAATCCAGGGGGGCTTCCCTGGTGGCGCATTGGTTAAAGACTCTGTGCTCCCAACAGAGGGGGCCCGGGTTCAATTCCCTGGTCAGGGAACTAGATCCCACATGCATGCCACAACTAAGACCCAGCACAGCCAAAATATATATATATATTTAAAAAAAAAAGAATCCAGGGATTTTAAATCAATTTAGCTTTCTCTCCTGCTTTCCATCTTACCTGTTATTATTTTCCAGTATTTTTAACACATTATGGCTTTTCTTACTTCTAAAAATTAGACATCATTAGATCTGTTTTATGTGTTCAGTTGCTTTTGGATTTTGTGATGTATGGACACACGCATCCACTCCAAGAAAAAGCAAGCTCTTTTTTACTAAAAGAACTTCCTTTGCCGTGACCTTTTGTTGGGGTTGTTTTCCCTTGAAAATGCTGTTTCCTCTCTCTCCCGGAAAAGAGTGTGGCCGGGTTGATGGCGGGAGCCTGACGGAACTCTGAGAAGAGCCCACTGTCTCCCGGCCCCGGCCTTGCTGCGGGGCGTCTGCCTTCCATTCTCGTCGCTCTTGGTTTTACTCTTGACGCCCTTCCGTTCTGTACTCACTCCAGTCGTGTGAGTTTGGTTTTAATTTCGTTTTTTATCCCTCACGTGGGTGTGTATTTGTTGTTGCTGCACAGTAACCACTTGCTCTATTACTTGTTTTCCTTTTATTGTGGTAAAATACACGTAACATAAGATCAATCATTTTAACCATATTTAAGCGTACGATTCAGTGGCATTAACTACATTCAAAATGTATGCAACCGTTACCACCATCTATTTCCAGGACTTTTTCACCATCTCAAACAAAAACTCTATATGCACTAAACATCATTCTCCTTCTTCCCCTCCCCCTCCCCCGTGAACTACTGTTTTACTTTCTGTCTCTATGAATTTGACTTCTCTAGGGACCTCACATAAGTGGAATCATTAATATTTTTTAATGTATTTTTTTAATGAATTGGTTTTATTTTTGGCTGCGTTGGGTCCTTGCTGCACGCTGGCTTTCTCTAGTTGCAGCGAGTGAGGGCCACTCTTCCCTGTGGTGCGTGGACTTCTCAGTGCAGTGGCTTCAGTAGTTGTGGGGCGCGGGCTTAGTTGCTCCGCAGCACATGGGATCTTCCGGACCAGGGCTCATATGCGTGTCCCCTGCATTAGCAGGCGGATTCTTAACCACTGCCCCGCCAGGGAAGTCCCAGAATCATTAATATTTGTCCTTTTGTGTCTAGCTTATTTCACTGAGCATAATGTCTTCAAGGTCCATCCATGCTGTAGCATGTGTCAGGATTTACTTCCTTTTTGAAGCTGAATAAGTTCCATTGTACATGTATATGTGTGTATGTGCGTGTGTGTGTGTACTTTTTTGTTAGTTTTTGTCACCTGCTGGTGGACACTTGGGTTGTTTCCACCTTTTGGCTGCTGTGAATAGTGCCTTGATGTACAAGTGTCTGTTGAAGTTTCTGCTTTCAGTTCTTTCAGATCTATACCCAGAAGTGGAATTGCTGGATTGTGTGGTAATTTTGTGTTTAATTTTTTGAGAGGCCGCAATGCTGTTTTCCACAGCAGCCATACCATTTTTACATCCCCACCAGCAATGCATGAGGGCTCCCAATTGACATAGTCTTCATCAACATTTATTTTCCTTTTTAAAAACAAAAGAAAAGCCAGCCCAGTGACGCGCAGTCGTATCTCACTATGGTTTGCCTCGTGTCTCCCTGACGACCGATGACGTGGAGGATCTTTACGTGTGCACCTTCGCCACTTGTGTGTCTTTGGAGAAATGTCTTTTCAGGTTCCTTGCCCGTTTTTTAACTGGATGATTTGCTCTTTCTGCTGTTGAATTGTAGGACTTCTTTATGTATTCTGGATGTTAATCCCCGATCAGATATCGGATTTGCAGATATTTTTGCCCATCCCGTGGGTTATCTTTTCTCTTCCTTGATGGTGTCCTGTGATGTACAGAAGCTTTTAACTTTCACAAAGTCCAGCTTATCTATTTTTAATTGTGTTGTCTTTGCTTTCGGTGCCATAGCCAAGGAGTCGTTGCCAAGTACGACATCATGACTTCCCCATGTGTTTCCTTTCCAGTTTCCCTGCTTGGCTCACTCATTGGTGGGTCGCCCCCACACTCTCCGAGACAACTAATGCGTTTTAAGGAACCAAGCCGGACACGGCACAGCTGTCACCTCGTTGACATGCATCCGGCCCCCCAGGGCGCATGGGGGCTTCCGCTGCATCCCAAGTCCTTCTGACACGGCGCTTGTAGACTCTGATAACGTCTTTGCTTTTTGACCTAAGGAGATGCTCCAGCTCCTCAGATCCAGAGTCAGCTATTTCTCCAAAAAGCCCTGGTTCCCTTTAGCAGGGACCCTGTCTAGAAACCAGCCTGGGTGAGGGTGCCCCCGGCTGCAGGATTGCTTCTTATTTCTAGACCTTTGCGGTAGGCAGCGCGATGAAATGCTTTTGAGTGTATATAACATACATCCTATATACATAACATATATCTGAAGTTTTCCATTTAGAGCTAGGGTTTATTGTGTGATCTCCTTAATTTAATCCAAATCTCCTCTCTCACAGCCAAAAAATCTAACAGTTACCACACCAACATTACCCATCTGTTTTTTGGGGGGGTTTTGTTGGGTTTTTTAAATTAATTATTTATTTTATTGGCTGTGTTGGGTCTTCTTTGCTGCGTGCGGGCCTTCTCCAGCTGCGGCGAGCGGGGGCCACTCTTCGCTGTGGTGCACGGGCTCCTCATTGCCGCGGCCTCTCCTGTTGCAGAGCATGCGCTCCAGGTGCATGGGCTTCAGCAGTTGCAGCACGTGGGCTCAATAGTTGTGGCTCATGGGCTCCAAAGCGCAGGCTCAATAGTTGTGGCGCATGGGCCCAGTTGCTCCGCGGCATGTGGGATCCTCCCGGGGCAGGGATCGAACCCGTGTCCCCTGCATTGGCAGGCGGACTCTCAACCACTGCGCCACCTAGGAAGCCCCTACCTATCTGTTTTATATCACAATTTACACACAGTCATTTCAGAATAACAATGCTGATATTATCACCAACAATAGCATTACTGCAGGGTGTTTCTCATTTTTGGTCTGTAGCCCTAGAGATACGTAGTTAATTCTCTGTGGCTTCATGTCATGTGGAATATTACTCTTTGTGGTTCATTTGTTTCATCTTTGGGTTTTTAGAGTTTGCTTTTTAAATTTAATCTTGTTTGCAATTCTGTGAGATGTTTGCATGATTCTTAGACCAAGTCTATCACAGGAGGCAATGCCTGGCCTCGGGCTGCGGGATCTGGGGCGGCTCCGGTGCCAGGCAGGGGCAGCTCTTGGGGGCGGTGTAGGGGGCTGCTGGCGAAGATGGGGGCAAGAGTGGCCCCAGCCCCAGGAGCTGGCCTGCTACCCTCACCTGCCAGTTTTTCCTGCTGCACAGGTTGCCAGGAAGGAGGGGAGGATCATCCTGACCTCGGGGCTGCCGTACCACAAGGTGAGGACCCCACAGGTAGCTCACATCTGAGCCTCATCCTCCCAGGCTGCCCCCACCGCGGGGTCTGCTTGCCGCGGGGGCCCGGGGCGGGGGGCTGAGCCCGCACCGCTGCCCCACCCTGGGCGGAGCGACGGCTCTGGGCCCGGAGCTGGGGAGGAGGGGCTTGAGCCCGTTCTGGGTTACGGCCCATCACCCGACGGCTGCATCTGTCCGCAGCTCCGGGCCCAGGTCGGGGCTGGGCGCTGCCTCTCGGTGGACGGCTCCCTCAAGGCCCGGCAGCAGGCCACGGCCGTGATCAGGCATTTCAACGTGCGCGTCACCCGCGCGGACATCTTCAGCCGCTGCCCGGTGAGTGCTGCGTGCCGGCCCCAGCGCGCCGCCCGCGCGGGCTGGCGAGCGAGCCCCAGGCTCCGGCAGGCGAGGCCTGCGAGGCCCTGGCAGTGGCGGGACGGCCTCGGCGCGTCTGCGCATCGGAGCGGTGGCCGCTGTGCGTGTCCCCCCCAGACGCCCACGGCACAGGGGCGCGTGGAGGGGGGGTCACTGCAGTCTGCGGCCACGAGGAGCCAGGGCGCCGGGGCCAGCGAGGCCGAGGCGGGCAGCTCAGGTAGGGTGTCTGCTCAGGGGTGGGAGTCTTCTCCTGGCCCGGGCTGCCCTCCCGTGGGGCTTCTGCCCAGAACACAGGGAACCCGCCAGAGCGCCTCTGGCTGCGGTGGGTCCCCTTCACGGAGGGCAAGGTCCAGAGCCGGACTGCTGCCGGGTCTACCCTGACGTCCAGAAAGGTCCGGCTGAGGAAAGCCCCAGGTCCAGGCAGCCGTATCCGAGGTTAAGATCTGAGAGGGGTCTGGGGCCTGGAAGGGTGGGGGCACCCTGCCCCTCCTCTGCTGGCCCGGGTGCCCTGTTCTGAGCTGTCCAGCTGCGGCCTTTGCGCCTGGGCCCGTCAGGCTGGGGCGCGGCTGCCCTCGGCGCCGGGGTCTGCACAGGTGTGCGGGCGGAGGGCCAGGGCCGGTCCCGTGCAGGGTGCTGGCTGTTCCCAGGACATAACGGGGTTCGGGCCACGACGGTGTTGCACTGGGAGCAGCTGTTTGGTGGCAGCTCCGCCCGGCCTCCCCCGTCCAGGTGCACGTGGAGGCCAGCCAGGCCCCGCACTTCCGCACGGTCCCCCTGGGGCTGGTGCCCAGCAGAGTGGGAGGGAGGGAGGAAGGAGGGAAGGCCCTGTTTTCAGGTCCTTGGACCCCCCCCTGCCAACTGGCCTGGGGTACAGTCTGTGCAGAAGCTAGGCCGCCTGCCCTGCTAGGCAGATGGTGGCCAAGCCAGGGGGTGGGGAGTGCTTTCCCTCAGCTGGAGCTCAGGGGGACAGGAACCGTGTCCCTCTCAAGGCTGCAAGTGTTGTAAAGACCCCAGGATGCCAGGGGGATCTGGAGGGCATTTTCATGAGCTTTTCAGGGCCTCTGCTGGTGCGTCTTCTTGAGAAAATGGAAGCTGGGTCGCTGGGAGGAAACCCCCACTGGTGCCCCAAGAAGTCACTGGCCAGGGAGTAGCCTGAGCCTTCAGACCTTCAAGGGCCAGGCGTGAGGCGGCCACTGCCCTTCTCGGCAAGAGCGTCTGGGGCCCTGCCGCACCTGCCCCACACGGGCTCTGCACCCTGATAGGCCAGCAAGTGCACCCCGGACAGGAGACGGTCCTGAGGGGGCAGCGGGGGCCCAGGGAGGCCTCGGGCTCCGTCCTGGCTGCAGTAGGTGGGGCAGACTTGGAGCATCCTGACCGCAGGGGGGGGAGGCAGGAGACCTGGAGCAGATGGCACACCTGCCCAGGTGAGGGGGGAGCGAAGGGGAGGTGCAGAGGACCCCACGTACGATTCCAGGGTGTGGCCAGGGTCCTAGGCTTTAGGCTGAGCCTCTGGCCAGCAGCAGTGCAGGTGCTGGGTCTGGGCTCTCCGGAGTCTGGTCTGGAGGGCGCGTCGGGTTGCACCAAGCTCTTCGGGCATGGGCAGGCAGAGGAAGGAGACCACGGCCCAGCACCGACCCTCTGTGGCAGATGGCGCTCCAGCGGTCAGCTGGTGAGGAGGACAGAGACGGGGTCCCCGGCTCGCGGCCACACCAGGGGCCACACGAGGCTGCTGGGAGCGGGACGGGATGCTGGGCGGACCTGTGTGTGTGGCCTTGCGGGAGGCAGGTGGGCGCCCAGGTGTGAGGCCAGGCAGCGGCACCCGACGGGCCTTAGTCGGGAAGGGGGCCCCAGGGCCTGGGGGGCCCCCGAGGCCCGCTGCTGTCCAGCAGCCTCCAGCAGGGCTCAGCTCCAGAGCAAGGCAGGCTGGGTGTGCCCCAGGGCAGGACCCTTCCTGGGCGGCAGGCAGCTGTTTGGGGACATCCGCACCTGTACACAAGGACCCCAGAAGGCCGGCATGGCAGGGCCAGGCGGGAGAGCAGGGGCCCCTGAGAAGCAGGGTTTCTGAACCTGCACCAGCCTTGCTCACCACAGAAGCATCTGGGACGGGGTGGGAGGGTCCAGCTGGCTCTGGGTGAGTGGACTCGTTCTCACCGTGGTTCTCAGGCCGCAGACCCGGTCAAGATGAGTAGAGGAGGCTCACCGTCGGCTTGCAGCTGTGTCTGCACCAGGGCCGGGTGCCTCGGGCCGTGCTCCTCAGGCCGTGCTCCCCCGCCTCTGCCCAGAGCCCCTCGGCCACCGTGCTCCCGGCCTCACCCCAGGAGCTCAGCGCGCGCAGCGTCCGGGAATGGCCGCCCGCTCGGCCCTGCACACTGGCAGCCCCTACTGCCTGTCCGGTGCCAGAGCAGTGCTGTCCTCAGGGCCGGCCCAGGGGGACCAGCGGCCCTCCCGCAGGTGGACACCAAGAAGCCCAGGAAAGGGGCTGCACGGATGCCCTGAGGTGAGGGGCTGAGGCGCGGTGACCAGCAGCTCCGCGCGCCTGCAGACCCTGCTCTGCCCTGAGAGGCCACGGCCAGAGCGAGGGTGGCTCCTGAGCCCATCTGGACATCAAAGGGCACTGGCCACTGGCCAGCAGGGAGTAGCACGCTTAGGACTGACCCAGGGAGCACCTCCATGCTGTGCTCGGCCGGCAGGGTCCTGTCCTGCGCCCCTGAGGGCCCCAGCACCCTGGACGCTGGCTCAGAGCCTCCGCTGCCCCTGCCCAGGCCGAGCTGGTCGCCTCCCTGGAGAGCTCCCACCACCAGGCTGAGTTTCCATTTTCTTTTTCTTCCTTCTGCTATTTTGGTGCCGTTCCCAGAGGGAAAACCCACTTGACACACAAGTCGTTCCCAGAGCCGGCCCAGCCGCCCTCGGGGCTGTGCATCGGGTGCGAGTGAGGGTGGAGGGGCCGTGTGCCCGGCCTCCCGCAGGAGTCCCTGTCAGCAGGGAGGGGCCCGGCTGCCCACCCCAGCGCCCAGGGGGCGAGGGGCAGTGGGTCTCTCATAGAGGGCAGGGTCGTGGCCCCCGAAGCTGGCGACGGGGGCCTGGGATTGTGCGTCAGGGGTGTCCGCCAAGGGGACATCCCCAGTGCCGTCCACCATGGGAAAGGACCTCAGCAAAGAAAATTGAGTTAAAAAAAACCCCAAGCAGGAACTCAGGCGTGGCTGGGCATAACGTCTGTTTTGCTGTCCCTCCGGCCCCTCTGCTGTGGTGGGGAGTGAGCCGTGGCCCCTGCGAGGGGTGTCCTGGGGGGTCAGTGACGGCGGCCCCTGGAAGGGGGGGGCCACTGCAGGACGACAGTCACCCCCCTCGGGGAGCTCTCAGCAGAGCCAGCTCAGGGGTCCCCAGGAGGGGAGGAGCTGGGGGGACGAGCTTGCACTTCCGGGAGGCGAGGCCTCAGGGACAGGTCCGCAGGCCCCGGAGGTCCAGGGCTGGGCGGGGGCCTGAGAGGGAGAAGGAGCTGGCACGGGAGCGGGTGTGCGCGGTAGGCCCCGGGGCCTGGGCGTGCGAGGGGGCCCCCGGGCCGCGGCGCCCCAGTGCCCACACCCGCAGCTCGGGGGCCTGCGGCGGTGGGGGCCCCAGAGCCCAGGGGCCAGCGGGGCACCCGTGCCCAGCCTGTCCCGGGTACAGAGACCGTGCCGCTGCCCTGATGGCCGACTGCAGACGTAGGAGCAGACAGGCAGAGGCGCAGTGGCCACTGACCTGCCCCTCCCCGGCCTTTGTGCTCTGCGGCCCCCAGCCCCGTTCCCACACGCGGTGCCCCCAGGGTCACGCAGGCACAAAGGCTGCAGGAGGGGTGGCCCCCACCCTGCGCAGGCAGAGACCCTGGGCCGCTGGCTCCTGAGGCCTCGGGCGGGGCCTGTCACAGGCCTCCAGGGTGGTGGGAGCTACCAGACAGGTTTCGTCCCGGGTCAGGGCCCAGCATGCCCCCAGGCTCAGGAGGCCCTCTGGGGCGACGGCCCCATCGGCAAGCTCAGCACAGCCCCTGGAGGTGACAGAGGGGTGGGCCCAGTGATCACCCTGCAAGGCCCTCCCCACGGCCTGCAGGGCCTCCCTCTCTGTCCCGCCCCTCCCCTTCCAGAAAAGCGCTGGGTCTCATCCAGAGCCCGGCCTTGGTTCCCACCAGATGCCTCTTGGGGGAACTGAGGACCTAGACCCCACTGGCCTGGAGATGCCCGCTCTCGTGGCCCGCTTCTTTAGCAAGGATCCTGGGCTGGCGTGACAGCACACCACAGCACACCACAGCCGTGCGCTAACGCAGGGCTGCCCTGCACACCGGCCGTCTGGCAGTCTGCACCGCACCTGCCCCTCCTCCCGCGGGGCCGCCAGGGGCCCCGTGTCACCCGAGATGTGTGATGAGGCCCTGGGAGTGGTCTGGGCCGGGGGACCTGCTGGTCAGCGCCCAGGGAGGTCAGGTGTGCAAGTCCCCAGCCCAGCTTATGCCAGGTGCCCACCCAGGCACCCAGCTCCTTGCTCCTTTTGTGTCTGTCTGTGGGGAGGGTGCCCTGGGACCAGGCGGTCAGGGCTGTACTCCTCTGGACCGTGGTCCGCACTGTGTGCGTCTAAGAGGTGCTCCCACCCGCAGTCTGGGACCCCCCCAGAATGTGCTTCCTGGATGCTGATGGATGTTCACTTTGTGAAAGGGCCGACATGCTTGAAGTCAGAACGTAGAGGGCATGGACTCACCCGACAGAGGACAGGCGGGTAGCCCAGACAGGCGACGGTGCAGGGCAGGACGGCGGGCACACGGGTGCACAGACACGTGCGCCGGAGGGGACAGTCCACAGCCACGGCCAAGACGCTGGCCCCAAGCCAGGCTGGTGTGACATGGGCCTGAGGGGGAGCTGGTGCTGGGCGAGGAGGCCGAGCCTCTGGGAGCTGGAGGAAGGGGCAGAGCCTGTGTGCACACCCGCGGCTCTGTCCTCTCGGGCCTGAGGTCAGTAAGACACCTTGGGCAGCAAGAGGACACCTGACACCCAAAACATGAAGGCTGGGGTTTCCCATCCCTCTGCTCCGCGCCCCCCGGCCCACATCAGCCACTCCCTGAGCCCCAGTCCCAGAGCCAGCGGGAGCCACTGGCCAGCTCTAAACCCGCCGCTCAGTGGGCTCGAAAGAAACGGGGAGGGCGGGCGGGGCGCTGATGACCTGCCTTCCACAGGGTGAGGGGCACGCGATGCCAGCCAGGCCCGCGGGGTGGGTGAGGGCTGGGGCTGGCGGAAGAGCGGGAGGCCTCCCCCCCCGCCCAGATGTCAGACACCACAGCCCACGAGCTAGATCACATGAAGTGCAGACTTCAGGGTGCGGAGATGAAGTTTTGTTGGCAGCAGCCCTGCCTGGGTGTGTGCACACTGCCCGCAGCTGCTCTCGCAGAAACCGAGCAGCCCTTCCAGGAGAGCACCCCCTGCCCCCTCACCCCCCCCCACCCCTGCTGCTGGGGTCGGTGCAGGGATGGCCGGGCCCAGGTGCCTGGCTGGCATCTGGCAGGGGAGGTGGCCTCTTCTTCCTTTGGCGCACCTGCCAGCCCCAAAGCCAAGGGCCAGGCCAGGACAGCAGGCCTGACTTCTGCAGACCTGCTGTGCCCCCAGCCCTGGATGGAGCCGAGCAGGCACACCAGCCTCGGGGCTGAGACAGAGGCGGCCACAGACAGCCATGAATTGGGTCTGGGGAGGGTCCTCGGGGTGACAGAGTAGGGCCTGCCGGGCAGGGACCGCCTCATCTGTGTCCTAACAGGGCAGGGACCTTTGGATAGATGGCCAGTGCAGCAGGGTGCCCAGCGGGTGGGCAGGCAGCAGGAGCAGGCGTATGTCACCCCCTCTCCCACCTGGCCACCTTCCCCTCCCCAGCCGCACAGAGTTAGACCGCCTGGGGTGTGGGGGGCACCCCCTTCCCAGCCCCTCCCAGGCAGCCCCACTCTCTGCCCACCTGCCACCCTGAGCAGGGCCACTGTGGGTGGAGCCCTGCTGCGAGCCCATTGTTGGATACACCTGGGACAAGCGTGGACCCCGGAGGTCTCCAAAGGGAGACAGGGTGTCCACAGGGGAGCAGCATGGCTGGTGGGGCCTTGACCGCGGGGGGGGGGGGGGGGGTGTTGGGTGTACCCCCAGCCAGCCAGGGACAGGGAGGGGCCTCAGGAGAAGGAGCCCTGCTCTCCTCCCTGGAGGTGGGGGAGTGGGCGGGGAGGGTGCATGGTGGGGGCCCCTCTAGGAAGTGGGGGGGCTGGGCTGGGCATGGACTGCTTCTTCCTCCCCCCATCTTGGCAAATGCCCTTCACAAGGCACAGGTGGTGGTGGAAGGGAGGCCCTCTCCTGCTTGGCCGGATTCAGTGGCCCTGGGAGGGGGCAGGAAAGGGAGGGCCAGGGGGTCCCTGCCCTCAGCCCCTCGCCCACCCATCCACACTGCCAGCCCCCCCACGCGTGCCGGCCTGCTGTCCACAGCAGCCCTTCCTGACCTCACTGGACCCCGAGTCACACCTCAGTTCCTGCAGCACCTGAGCACCCACTCTGCCAGGCCTGCCAAGCTCCAGCTGAGATGTCACTTCCTCCAGGAAGTCCTCCCGGTCCCCAGCCCAGTTCCGGGAATACCGCCCCCCTTTGGAGCGCCTCCCTCCTCGGGCTGAGAGCGCTGGGCAGGGGCGGGCCCCCGGCCCCCGGCCCCCGGCCCCCGGTGCGGGCCCGGCGCGAGCGGATGGCGGCTCCCGCGCTGCCCGCTGCCGTCTGAGGGCGCGGCCGCCTGCTGCGGGCGGGGGACACCCCGGGCGGCCGGGGTCCTCGCCCCCTCGCCCCGCCGGCGCGGGAAGGCGGGCGGGCGGGCGGCCGTTTGCTTTTGAATCCGGGCCGGGCGCCCTGAGTGGCCCTTTCAAAGGCCGGCGGGGGCGGGGGCCGTTCCCAGGCGCGCCCCGCCCCCCGCGCCGCCCCTCCCCCCGCTTTCCCACGCGCCCGCCGCCGGCGGTTCTCACGGCCCGCGCCCCTCCCCCGTCTGGGAACGGCCCGCGCCTGCCGCGCTGGGGGTGCCCGGGAGCCCCGGGGCGGGGGCGGGGGCGGGGCATGGCCGGCGAGGGGGGCTGGGGGGCCCCTGGGAGGGGGCTGCGTGCCGCCCGGGGGGTGTGCTCGAGGGAGGGGCGTCATGTGCCCCGGGTGGGTTGCTGGGGGGCCACAGGGGAGGCGTCCCTGCCGCCTGGGAGGGTGCCGGGGCCCTGGCGATGGGCGGGGGGAGGATACCGCCTAGTGGGGACAACTGGGGGCCACGGGGAGGGGGCTGTGTGATGCTCAGGGGCTTGCCAGGGGTGGGGGTCAAGGAGGATGTACCGCCTGGGGGAGGTCAGCTGTGGGGGCCGGAGAGGGTAGGGAGCCCGCCCCGGGCCTGAGTCCAGAGGGCATTCTCCGGCCCGGATTCTGTGTGATTTAACCCAGGGTGTGTGGCTGCCCACCCTCTCCTCATGGAGAGACCTGGGGGGCCTGGCCGTGCCCGCCTGTGCCCGGGCACAGTGAGCAGTGCCCCGCGTTGGGGTCTTCCTGCCTTGGGAGCAGGCTCCGGGCCTCCCGTGCAGCTCTCTCTCACTGTCTCTGTTCATCTTAAGAGCCTAGGAAGGCTGGAGGCTGGACTTGGGAACTGAAAGGGCAGACCCCTGATAACTGTGAACTTCAGAGCAGAATCCCACACTTTATCTGAAATCCACATATTAGTCCATGTTCTCCCTGGCCCCCCTGGAGGGGACTGTGACTGTCCCAGGTCAGAGTCCAGGATGCAGGGGGGAGGGGAGAACTTGGCCACCTGTCCAGGCCCTGTGGCTCACACCCCTCCATCTCCCTCCGTGGACATCGGCCCCAGCCCATCCAAGTGAGCTGGATGTAGGGTCTCATCCTGACAGGCCTTAGATGGCCTAACCTGGGCTTAGGTCAGCCCGGTTGTCCCCACACAGGGGTGTCTGCACGTCCGGGTCCTCAGTGGGCCCTGGGCTGTGGCTGGCACGGTTGGAAGAGGAGAGGGGTGAGGGCTTGAGAGGATCAAGGCACACTGGGCAGGGAATGACCACTTCCCAGGGCGCAGGTCTGCCAGCCCCGGAGACCCTGATGGGACTCAGAGCCTCCCCTGTGTCCCTGGCTGGCAGTACCCCTCAGTCAGACCCTGTGTCGCCCAGGCAACATCTCAGACACTATGCTTCCCTTTCTGCCCGGAGCACTAAGATGGGACTTTCCTCCCATTGTTCCCGATGCCACTGTCCCCTCCCCATCTGCTTGGAGAGAGGGCGTCTCCCAGTCAGGACTCCTCCCACCCCAGGGACACACCTCCGGATCCCGTGCGTGCACTGGGGGCTGCTGGGCGAGCACGCAAAGGCACATCCGCTCGCTGTGTCCTCCCGTGACACACCTGGTCACACGAGCTCCATGTTCACACCCCTGACTCACGCTCACACTGGGACACACTCAGCCACTCTGAGGCTGGTGCTTCTGAGACACGTGCCTTTGGGGTGCCAGTCCACACGGAGGTGCCCAGGCTTGGCTCTGTTGGGGTCTCTCGCACACTGCAGGCCCCAGCACCCGTGGTCCCTGAGCCCCCAGGGTGCCGACAGCACCAGAGGCCCATCCCTGCTCTGCGGAGACATTGTCCCGGCCCCACAAAGGGGACGGGCCATGGCCTAGTGGGGGAAGGGCCGGGCCTGTGGGAACTGACCTTCCTGGGCTGGGGGGGCAGGGCGGGCACAGGGCAGGCCTCTGCAGGGCTGCCATGCTAGGTCTCCAGCAGTGGGGCAGGGGGTCGCTAGCCTGCTTCACCGGTCGGAAGAGCATTGGCTGGGACTTTAAACCTTCCCAGGCAGACCGCAGATCAATGACACACCTCCCTGGGGGCCTTGGGCCTGGCCCCACTGCCCCAGCATGTGCCCCTGGCTGGCGGGTGTGGGGGAAGGGGCCCACCCCGCAAGTGCCTGGGCTCTCAGCTGTGACCAGAGGGGCCACAGTGCTCCCAGCCCCCAGCCCAGGGCTGAGGCCGGCGGGGCCTTCGTGGGCCAGGCCAGCTTGTCTTGAGGGAGGCACTTGGGGGGCAGATGGCCCAGGGCCCCTCAAAGTGCTGCGGAACAGCGTGGGAGAGTGAGGTGTGGAGCAGACCCAGGGCGGCGCCTAATTGCTTCCTCCGCGGGCCTCCAGGCCTCCATCCGCCAGTCTGCGAGGTGTCAGGCCCGCCCCCAGGCCAGGGGTCTTTCATACCAGCCCTTTGTCCCTGCGCCCAGCACCATTTGTTGGGCAGCTCTGGGGGGGTCGCGGTGCACAGGCCAGCCCAGCGAGGCCTCTGGACCCTCTCAGAACCTCAGGCGAGGACAGTGGGGGACGGTGCTTGGCAGGGACCACATGGGCCCCAGGGCCCTGGGAGCTGCCACTGCCGCCCTCAGCTGAGACCCACCGTGGCCACTCCTGCGACACGAGTGGGAGACACTCACTGAGTGGAGGTGTGGCGGGAAGGTGCCCGAGACCCCGCCACCCCCATGCTGGCTTTTCTCACCTGGTGGCTGTACAGGGATCGTGTTTATTTTCTTCTGGTGCTTTTTTATGCTTTGCTGTAAATTTGCTCTAAACGAGCAAGAAATGGGCCATTGCTTTAGAGCGTGTCACAGCTGCTCAGCCCAAGCGCCCTTCCTCCCTGGCTGTGGGGTCTCCGGGGCCCTGGGTACCACCCTGACTGCACCTTACATCCCGCTGGATGGTGGGCCCGAGAGCAGAGAGAGCAGGGGCTGTGGGGATCCGCAAGGCGGCCAGCCTCCCTGCGGCGGGACTGGGGGGGCACGGTCACGGACGGGCTGCTGGCCGGGCAGGGAGCCTCACCCAAGACCTCCTTAAAACTGGGTCCCTCCACTAGCCTCCCAGCCTGGAAAGGCCACTTCCTGCCGCCCTGCCCCCTTGGGAGCACTGGCTCTCTCTCACGCCCTGTGCCCTGGCAGCCCCCAGTCTGGCCCGTCTCCCACTGCCCCTCAGCCCCCCACTCAGGGAGGCCCAGGACTGATGGGGGCCCAAAGGTGTTTATAGGCAGTTTGGGCCAGTGCTGCTCTCAGCCCTGGGAGGGCCGGTGGGCTCTGGGCAGGAGCGTGTGCAGGCCCCTCCCACCACACTCTGTGGCCCTGGCCAGGCCTGCCTGTGACAGCCCTCTCCGCACCCCTGACACCGGTGCACCAGACGTGCACTACCTGGTGGCACAGAAGACACCACAGACCACGGCAAGTATGCACCCAGGACTGGTGGGATCAGACGTGCCTGGGGACACACAGTTCAGGACAGACCCGCGACCTGGCCTCTGCTCAGCTCTGGCTCTGCTGGCGGCGGCAGTCACGCCCCTGGGTGGGCGGGTGTGGCTGGGATTCCTGGGCTCAGAGCTGAGAGCAGGCCTGCTTGTGGGCGTGGCCCCAGCACCTGGGAACCGACCCCGCAGCCCTCCAGCCGCCCCCTCCACAGTCTCAGCGGAGCAGCGCGTGCTGCCTCGCACACCCGCCAAGCCCAGCGAGGGACTGGGTGCGCCTCGCGGGGACGTGGCCAGGGCAGCCCTCTCCTGCCCTCCTTGGGCCAGGGTGGGGGCACGGGCTGTGCGGGGCGGACCACCAGGCCTGGCTCACCTGGCTCTGAGTCCCCTGGGCCGGTCCCCGCTGGCCGCCCAGCGCCGGGAGGCAGCCTCGCGCCCCGGACGCGTGTCCCCGCCTGAGGCGGTCCTCAGTCGTGCCCTGAGTCGGGCGGCCCGGCGGGTGTCGGCTCCAAGCAGCCGCGGAAGCCGTGGGAACCAGGCACGCAGGCGGACCCTTGGGACGGGGGAGCCAGGAACCTTCCCAGCCCCTCCTGCCCCCAGCTCACCTGGCCCCTCCCACCCAACCAGGCTCCGGGGGTGGAGGCCCGCCCAGCCCTCAGGCTGCTAGGCTGGATGGCGGCGCGGAGACCAGGCAGGGCCAGCAAGACCACCCTGTTCACCCGCCCAGGGCACCCACGGCCCCCCACTGGTGTGTGTCCAGATCTGCTGGCGTTCAGGGCTGGGGTCTGCACACCCCCTGTGTGCAGTGGGCCTGCCTCAGACACTACCTGTGCACACCTCCTTGGCCGGGGACAGGCAGGGTCAGGACCCTGTCGGGTGTGGGGTCCCGGCCAGCCAGTGTGTGACCTTGAGCGAGCTGCTCAGCCCCTTCTTCAACACAGGGGGGCGGGGAGGAGCAAGCCCAAGTCGGGGCGTGTGCTCAGCCCCGAGCCCCACAAGGGCAGGGTCACGCCACCCTCAAGGGGTGGCCACCGCCCACCCGCAGCAGGTGGTCAGGCAAGGGCTGCTGGACCATGGGGTGGACAGGAGCTGGACGGGGAAGCCCTGGGCGCCAGGCCCTCCTACAGACGGGGACCGTGGGACAGAGGGCGGGCGGGTGGCCCAGAACCGGCTTTTCCAGCCGGGGGTGGGGGCGGGGGCCGGGGTGACAGCAAAGCCCGACAGTGGGCAGCGGCCGTGGGAAAACTAGCACCGGTGCTTCCCGAGGGTGGGGCCGGGCCCTCGCGGACAGCACCGGGCGTTTGTCTGCGTGCGATGACTCAGCGTGAGCTGGCGGCCCCTCCCAGGCGTGCACATCGCCGGTCCTGGGAAGGCTGGCAGACCCCCTGCAGACAGGCCATGCGTCCCACACCTGCTGGTGCCGTCCCCTCGGGTGGCCTGGACAGGGAGAGCCTGGGCCTCTGGGGCAGGCAGCCCAGGGCCGCAGCCGGAGGCTAGATGGCCCGCCTTTTCTCAGCTTCTTCCCCAGCTGGACTTGGGGTGACCACGGGCCTGACCTGCAGCCGGGGCTCTGCCCACACGGCTGCCCCAGGAGCCCCTGGACCTGCGACCAGGAGGGCAAAGCCCACAGCGGTCTCCCTGTGCCAAAGGCCAGCCCAGTCTGGCTGCGGGGGTGGGGGAGGTCCCCCCAGAGAAGCCCAGGGGAGAGTCCTGCCCGAGGGTCAGCCTCGCCCCCCAGCCTGCCGGCAGACACGGCCCTGCCCTCTGGCACCTGCTCCCGCCACCCGGCTGTGATGCTGGAGGCCGAGCAGTGAGGCCACAGGTGAAACAGGCTCCAAGATGGACGTCCTCGTAAGAGGGCGTGTTGGGGCAGGGCAGGACCCCCCCCCCCCCACCCCTGTGCTGTGGCTGCAGGAGCCTGTGGCCACGGCCTACTACCCACCCCAGGCGCTCTGTTCTCCAGGGCGCGGACAGGGCTTCCCAGGTGAGGAGGGGGCCAGGAGTGGTCACTTGAGCACTGACCACGGCCCCTTCTCCCTGTGGACAGGCTCATCCCCCCCCCACGACAGGTCCACGAGCATCTCCGCAGGTACCATGGGTACCCACCTGAGAGACAGGTCTCACAGGTGCCTGCTCCCCGCCCCTCAACTTCCCAATCTCCTGCTCAGTCCTTGTCTCACTCTGGGAATCACATGTCCAGACCTGACACCTCGCCAGGCAGCGACCGTCACAGAGCAGCCCCAGGGTGACCACGTTGGAAGGGCACGTTGGGCCCCACAAGCTCCGGCCTTGGGGACAGTAAGGCCAGTGGGGCTGAGCCGCGCTCCTCGCTGCCTGTCCTAGACCAGGACTCTACGTGGAAGCAAAAGAGGCTTTGTTCCTGCCCCTCACACATGCAGTGCCCAGCAGGCACCAGCACAGGCACCAGGCATCACTGAGAAGCGTGGACACTGAAGTGTCCCTGGCTTGCCCCCAAATGGGCTGAGGGGTCAGAGCAGCTGCAGGGCCACCCACCTTGACCCTTTGATGCTGGGCCTGCGTCCCCCACCAATGTTGAGCCGTCCTGGGGGGCCCAGGCTTGGCTCTGGAGTTGGGGAGGACAGCTGGGTGATGGCAGAGTCCTCTAGCATCTTAGAAATCAGAAGAGGCTGCCCCAGGGCCCACTTGGAGCCCATGCAGTCAGGGAGGGCTCCCAGGAGGTGGTGTGCCCCACGGTTCTGCAAGGAGAGGAAGGGAGGTGTCATTTGTCCCTGTGAAACTCCCTGGGCAGACCCAGAGCTGCAAAGAACACAGGACTGGGGGTGGAGGGACAGAGAGCATCTACTGCAGCCTCAGCACCTCCTCCGTCCCTAGGCCTGTAACTGCGACCAGTATCTGAAGGTCTCCAAGGCCATGATGAAGCAGCTTGTGTGGCTCAACGGCTGCCCTGAGGACCCCAGCCATACAGGTGAGTGTGCCCTGCTCGGGTGTGGGGTCTGTGGGCAGTGGCTCAGCTGCCGGGTGCTCCCCGGGCTCACCTATGGGTGGCCGGGGAGGTGCCGGCGTGGGGAGCTGGAGGTGGGAAGACAGTATTGAAGGCCAGGATGAGGGCCGGGCCTCTGCTCCCCCAGCGCGGCGCGCACGCCTCTGGTCCAGGAGACCAGGAAGCTTAGGCACCAGGGCCCCCAGGACAGTGTCCCCCACTTTCTCTCCAGTGGGCCCTGCTCAGTCACCCGGCCCCACACATGGAGTACACGCACACAGACACACACCTTGTGTGCAAAGAGACACATGCTGACTGGCACACGTGTGCTCACACGTGCGCTCACACACACACCGGACTGTGCCGGTGCACACATGGGGGCACACGCGGTCACCCGCGTGCGCTTGCATCGCCGGCCTCGCCGCGTAGCAAGCTGAACGGGGATGAGCCTGGGCGCACAGGCAGGAGGGTGAGCCCCGGTGACCTCCCCACCAGGGCAGGTCCGATTCGGGGGCCCAGCATCAGTGTCCCTCTGTGGAGGGCGGGGTAGGGTGGAGAGAAGGGCATCCTGGGACAGCCCTGAGGCCAGGGTGCCTCCAGGCCCCTCTGCACAGCTGGTGCTCCTCCAAGGTGCTGTCCTCTCACTGTCCTTCCCGCCCCCCTCTGAGGTTTGGGGCCACCCACGGAGGGGTGAGCTGTGCTGATGGGCAGCTCTCAGCTCTCCGCAGCATGGCCGTGACACGCTTAAGGCCTGGTGGGGGGGACGGCACGGGCCGGGCTCCCGCCCCTCCGAGGCCCCCCCACCCCACTCAGAGGCTCCTACTTGTCCTGGGCAGCACCCCCGGGAGCTGGCGAGTAAGAGCTGGAGCCAGACGGGCCTTGGCGAGGCAGGGAGGCCAGATGGAGGTCGTGGCCTCACTGGGCTCCAAGGAGGCGGCAGGGCTGGGGTGGGGGCCTCGTCCATTCAGACCCAGCTGCGGTTAGCCTGGAACCATCTGCAGAGAAATGTTTGCTGAGCAAATTACGAGGGTCAGTGGGCCTGGGGGACGCTTCTCCCAGCTGCTGGCCAGGGCTCCTTGGCGGTCACCACCTCCATCCCGCACTGGCCCCTTGGTTGCTGCCGGGCTGGCCGTGTCCCTGGTCATCGCACCATGCCCTCTGTCGGGGTGGGGCCCTCTCGCAGGGTCAGAAGGAGGCCGCCTCCCGGGGTCTGTCCTGCACCGTGAGCTCCAGCGGTTCCTTGGGCCCCTGTGGCTGGCTGGTTGCGAAACTCGCTCCTTGGCAGTGGGCTCATCTGTCAGCAATGGGCCGCCCCGCCCCACCCTGCCCGCCAGTGCTCAGGCCCCCGAGTGCCCTAATCGTCCAATCTTGCGCCCAGAACAGGTTTCCCAAGGACCTTTGAGCCCCAAGAACATCCCAAGGTGTGAGTTCCCGTGGGAGGGTACTGGGCTGGCACCGAAGCTTCTCGGCCCTTTACTCTCTCTGCTGGGGGTGGGGGAGAGGCTGGGCACTTCGAGGTGCCCTATGGACGCTGGGGCTGCCAGCCCGTGCTTAGGACAGACCCTGATATCCTTCATTGGCAGGTGACGAGGCCACACAAAGCCAAGAGGAACAGGAGACAGGTGAGCCCTGGGACCACCCACCAAGGACACAAGGGGCCCTGGCACCTGGACCCCCCCAGGACGGGGCAGAGGGAAGCACTCTGAGAGGACGGTCCCTGTGCCCTAGGGGCTGGGGGGCATATCAGGGAGGGCTGCGAAGAGAGAGGGTCCGTCACCTGTGACCCAGAGGCCCCTGGGTGGGAGACGCAGGGGGTGGGGTGGTTGGGGAAACGGAGGGAGGAACCACCCGGGAGAGTGGGGCGGGGGGCCCGTGTGCCTGCGGGCGGGGGCTCAGGGTGGCTGCCTCCCCTGCCCAGGCTCAGCCCCGGAGGAGGCCCCGGGGGACTGCGCCTACGACCCCCCCTGCCGCTGGCTGGAGGAGGCGGACCTGCAGCCCCGCACGCCGACCACGCTGGGCAACGGCACCCGGCTGCAGCTGTCGGGGGTCCCGGCGGGCGTGCTGCGGAGGCCGGCGCTGCGGCATTTCTACTGCTGCACCGGCTGCGGCAAAGTCTTCTGGGAGGGCTCCCACCTGGGGCGAGTTGCCACGAACTTCCGAGAGGTTCTGGAAGGTACCCCCGCCTCCTGTGAGCGGAGCCAAGCCCCCCGCCCAGCTGGCAGCCCCTCCTGAGGGCTGGGCCCAGGCCCCGCGGCCTGCACCACCCGGGGGCCCAGGCCGTCGGCAATAAAGTGGGAAAGCTGGACGGGCGGGGGCCGTGGCCGCCTTCCTCTGGTCTCTGCGCGCTCCGCACCCGGGCGCTCCGCCCCGCGCCGCGTCCAGGGAGGACGAAGCTTTCCACGTGGTCAGGAACTCGGCCCCTGAGCCACGGACTGCCCGGCGCTCAGCACGGAGGCCCGCGGGAGGCGGGAAGGGCGTGCCTGCGGGAGGCAGTGGCCGGGGCGGAGGCCCGAGGCCTGGACGGACGTGCCTCCCCGAGGCCGCGGGAGCTCAGTGGGGCCGGAGGGGTGGGGGCGAGGCGGCCGGGCCCGCGTGTGCTGGGTCCGCCCCCTGCGCTGGGGCCGTGCCTGTCGTCCTCTCTGGCACACGCTCCCTGCCTGCCCCCCAGCAGGCCCCAAGGGCCCCGGCCAGGCCGGCTTCAGGGCCCTCGTAGGACCTCAAACTCCAGTGAGCGTGGATGGGGGATCTGGGGCCCTGCCTAGGGAGCAGGCCCCAGCCCGGCCAGGGCACGACCCCACAGGGCCTTCCTGCACCAGGGTTCAGGGCTGGGGGCTTCTTGTGAGAAGCAGCAGCAGACGTTGCCACGTTGGAGGCCCGAGCACACGTGCGCTCCTGACCGCCCCCCGCAAGGAGACGAAGGCTCAGACCTGGTACTGACTCCCCAGGGGGCCCACGGGGCACGGGGAGGGTGCCGCGGGCCGGGGCTCCCGCGGGTGGCGGGCCTGGGCCCGGACAGCGTCTTGCCCTCGCCCGCCTCCTCCCGGCCCACCCCCAGGAATGCGCCCCCACCCGGCTCACATCCCTTTCCTGCGCTTCCTGCCCAGAGCGGAAACCAGCTCAGATTTGGCCGAAGGTCCAGGCGGAAGCCTCGGTGGCGGGGCCTGGGGGCAGGGGCGGGGGCTGCCTCTCGCCAGGGCGGGGCACCTCTGCGGGGGGGCCAGGGGGCGACGCGCACAGCGTGACGCAGGCAGCACCACGCCAGCCTCTGTCCCCGTCCCTGTGTCCCTGACCGCCCCAGGGGTTGCCGTGGTCTCTGAGCCCCCGGGGCGCAGCCCCCCGCTGGGTGCCAGGCCCAGACCCAATCAGCCCCCCAGAAACCCTGGGGCCCGCTGGGCCGGGGTGTCGCCCCACAGATGGAGACGGGAAGGCCAGCCCAGGCACACGGGCTGTGCACGAGGGCCAGCTCTGCCACCCTGGCCTTCCTCCACCCCGAGGTCACGGAGCCCGAGGGTCAGGCAGAGGTGCCAGGGTGAGCGGGCCCCACAGGGTCAGGGACCCTCTGCAGCTGGGGCGCTGCTTCCAGGAGCGGGACCTCTGGCCCCACGTCCTGTCCTGGGACCGCAGCACTGCGTCCCCCCGTAGGGCTACGAGGAAGCAGCCGGGGGTGCCGGCCCCGCTCCCCGGCCCAGCTGCACCCTGGAGACTCTGCTCTGACCCGAGGCCCTGCGGCTGCAGCCGCCTCGGACGGACAGAGGCTGGAGCCAGGGAGAGGCCCGGACGACAGGCTCGGGGAGACAAGGCCGTGTCCTCCCAGGCTCCCCAGGCAGGTCCGGCCCCAGCCCCGCTCTGCCCTCCTGCCCTGCGCGGCCCTCTAGGGAGAGGAGAGGACAGCTGGTCGGGACCTGGTCCTCATGCCACGCCTGCCCCCGTCCAGCCGACCTTCCTGCCTCCCCACCCCTCTGCTGCCCAGACTGGCTGTGTCTGTCCGGGGACCCTCCTGGGCTCTCGTGCCCGCTGCTCGCCCATCCCAGGGCCCAGCCCCCACCCCAGGTCCTGACCCATCAGGAAGTGCCTTCCTCGCCCCGTGACCGCCTCAGGCCCATTTCTGGGCCAGGGGTCAGACGCCAGGCCAGCAGGGTGGGCTGTGGCCCCGGTGCCAGGCCTGCGGCCGCAGCGATTGTCTGCTGCAGTTCCTGCCCCGGGCGTCCTTCCTCCGCTCCGGCCGCCGCTGGCCCGGGGCTGAGTGTTTGTTATTTGATCTCTATCCTCTCGGCCCTTCTACCAGGTGTCTGGGCTGCTGGGAAGAAACACTCTCCTCTTTCCCACGCTCCCCGACACATTTTAATGAATTAGCTGGAAGCCCCGCCCCCACTGCCCGCCTGCCCGCTCACCCTCCCTCCCCTGCCGAGTGCTTTAAGGTGGCCACGGGCCTCAGCCCAGCTCTGGCCAGCGCCCCTTCCACGGTGTCCTCCCCTGGCCGCCCCTCCCCGACCTTCCCAGCCTGGGTCCCAGAATGTTCCCCACTGCCCACTGCTCTGAGCCTCTAAAGGAAGAGGGTCCCCAGAGGGAGGAGGGAGCCCTCTCCAACTCTGGACTCCATCCCACCATGGCCTTCTAGGGCGGCATCCCCGGGCCAGCTCCCAGGAGGATGGGGGACGAGGGTCCAGCCTTGTAGTCAGGGTTGGGTCTGTCCCCCCAGGCCCCGGTTGTGGGCTTCTCCTTCAGAGCCAGTGAAGCCCTTCCCTGTTGGTGGAAGTGACAACTTCACCAAGGAATACCATGAACCTGGGAGGGGCCTTCTCCTAGCTCCAGGACAGGGCCTGGCGGGGGTGAGACTCATACCCCCCGCAGCCCCCGGCAAGGCATTTAGAACAGATGTCCTCCTTTTGGACGCGTCCTGCAGCAGACATGAGCAAGTGCTTCCTGGAGCCCACGCCCCACGTGCCCCTCTCCCTGTCCTGACCTTTAACGGAGCAGTTCCAGGCTTGGGGTGTGGACCAGAGCAGCCCCAAGCAAAATCACCCTCAGCCACGTGGAGCAGGACCCACGGGCCTTCCACCGGCTCCCCGAGGACCGGGTGGCCATCACCCCAGCCCCACAGACGAGCAGCAGGTTAGGGGTGGTCCTCAGGGGGTAGCCAGGGCTACACCTGTCTGACCCACGCTCTGAAGCCAGGGTGGGCGGGCAGCGACCTCAGGCTAGGCTCCTGCGGCCACGCCAGCCACACCGTCCCTGCCGGGGCACCGAGCTGATGATTTCATGACCCGAAGTGGCAGCCTCGCATTCCCACACTGAGCTCACAGGGCCCCTTTGTCTGCGGCCCT
Source organism: Hippopotamus amphibius kiboko (assembly GCF_030028045.1). Lineage (NCBI taxonomy): Eukaryota > Metazoa > Chordata > Mammalia > Artiodactyla > Hippopotamidae > Hippopotamus > Hippopotamus amphibius. Next base: position 670,664 of record NC_080187.1, read on the forward strand.
GATGCCTGCCGCGGGTGTCAATGGGACTTTTCTCCCAGGCTCTGCTCCCGGGCCCAGCGGAGCTCCAGATGCTCTTCTCCTGGCCAGGGGGCCTCAGCCCACCTGGGCTGGGGCTTCTCTGGGAACCCACCACCTTCTGGGGACAGCCCTGGGCACGGCCGGGCCCTGGCAGAGACACAGAACCACAGACGTGACCGGAAGGAGGCCTTGCCCCAGACATGTCCTCCAAGAGCCCTCCCCTCTGTGCTGTTCCAGAAAGCGGTGGGCAGTGGGGGAAGGGGGCATCCTGGCCCTGCTCAGGGTCACACCTCACTGCTCCAAGGGTCCCTGTCCAGAGGTGAACGTGGGCCTGGATGGACAGAGACCACGACGGCCTCAGCTGGGCCTCCCTCCCAGCCACGCCTTGTCTCTGGTGCTGGGGAGGCGGGGGGCCGGAGGTGGTCGGGGACTCCACCCTCAAGGTGGTCCGTTCAGCAGCCCCCGATCCCAGGCCCCCTTGCTGGGCCCAGGACACGTACCCGCAGGATGAGCGCGGCACGGGAGGGGCCCCCAACAGCAGCAGCGCCCCCACTCACAGCCCCGGCCAGGCTGAGCACGGGGCCTGGGCTCACCCACCTGCACAGTGGAGAGCTCCCGGCCAGGTGGCAGGGGCCGCGGGTCTAAGCAGAGCGGCCGCACCACCAGGCTCAGGAAGCCCAAAGCAAGAGGCTCCGGCAGCCCGGGCCCCCGGAAGGACCCCGAGGGCATCAGCCAGGGTCAGCTCTGAGGTCTTACCCAGTTTTTCCATTCGTTGGGCCGTGACTCCTCCCAGGTCACAGAGCAAGGTGGGGACTCACCCCATGAGTCTCGAGGCCTGGGGGGCACGTGGACACCCACCAAGCTCATCCCCAAACAAGGCCTCACAGGGTGGTCTCCCCCGCTGCGGCCCAGGGCCGCCTCCCGTGGAATCCCCAGCGGCCTCCGACAGCGTTCCAGTGCCGGCCCCAGGCCCGCTGCTCCAGACTCATTCCTCCTTAATTTGCAGCGGCCGCCACAGAGCTATAAACTGTTACATCCTACTGAGGAAATTGGCAGCAGTGTGAGAGTGTCAATAAAAAATGGGTTTACTGTTTGGAAGTGAGTCACTTCAGAGCTCCCTTTCAGAGCAGCACGGGCACCTTACCTGGGGCTGCTCACCTGGCCGGGCTCTACCTGTCCCCGTTAGTGCCGAGGCGGTGGCCCTGAGGTCCTGCCGGCCGCCCCCCGCCGAGGAGCTCTGCTGCCAAGCCGCCCCCAGCCCCGGGCCTCCTCCCCGCGGGCGGGCGCGCTTCTCCTGCGGCTGGAACCTCAGGGCCTGCCTCCTGGTGCCGGTCGGGTTCGCAAACTCGGGGTGGCCCTGACGGCCAGGGGAGCGGGTCCCCGAGGGGAGGGCGCCGCGTGGCCGAGGGCACACGCCCGGGCTGCCCGTGGGGTCGCCACCCTCGAGGAAAGACGTCCTGCGGGCCGGGCTGGGCGGGTCTCGGCACCACGAGCGCCCGGGGCGCCGGGGACGCCGAGGGTCCGTGGCCAGCGCCCCGAGAGCGCGGAGCGAGACCCCTGGTCTCCGCCCGAGCCCCCCGAGTCTGAAGTGCCCGCGAAGACCCACCCAGGGGAGGCCACCTCGGGGTCGCGCTCGGCCCCGGGTCTGTCCGCGCAGGGAGCTTGGCATTCCCCGGGCGGCCGGGGAGAGTGGGCGGGACGACGGCGGAGAAGCGGCCCCCCGCGCCCCGCTGCCACCCACGGCCACCTGGCTCCCGGCCCCGCGCGGCCGGCGACCGGCGCCCCCTGCCGCGAGGCGCGCCCCGCCCCGCCCCGCCGGCCCCGCCCCGGCCCCGCCCCCCGCGGCGCTGCCCAATCGGCGGGCCGCCGGCGCGCGCGTCATGGGCGCCCTATTGTTATGCAAATATAAAGGAGGTAAAAGGCGCCCCGGCGCGGCGGGCGGGCGAGTGCAGCGGCGCGTGGGGAGGCGCGTGGGAGCCGCGTGGGAGCCGCAGCCGGAGCGAGCAGGGACCGGGAGCGCGCGGCGCCGCCGCCCCGGCCCGGCCGGCCCCGCGAGCGCAGCGCCCGCCCCCCGTCGCCCGCCCGCCGGGCGCGGCTGGATGCGGCGGGGGTCCCGCGGCGGCGGCCCCCGGCCCCCAGCGCCCGGAGCGCCCAGGGGCGGCGTGCGGGGCCCGGGGGCGCCGCGCCCTCCATGCGCCGAGGCGCGCCCCGAGGCAGCCGGGGGCCCGCGCCGAAGCCGCCGCCCGCGCTGAGCCCCGGCCCGGCCCGCGGCCCGCGCCCGGCGGCAGCATGAGCCAGGCCGAGCTGTCCACCTGCTCGGCGCCGCAGACGCAGCGCATCTTCCAGGAGGCCGTGCGCAAGGGCAACACGCAGGAGCTGCAGTCGCTGCTGCAGAACATGACCAACTGCGAGTTCAACGTGAACTCGTTCGGGCCCGAGGGCCAGACGGCGCTGCACCAGTCGGTCATCGACGGCAACCTGGAGCTCGTGAAGCTGCTGGTCAAGTTCGGCGCCGACATCCGCCTGGCCAACCGCGACGGCTGGAGCGCGCTGCACATCGCCGCTTTCGGCGGCCACCAGGACATCGTGCTCTATCTCATCACCAAGGCCAAGTACGCGGGCGGCGGCCGGTGATGCCGGCGCGGACCCCGACCGGACCCGCGCGCGGGCCCCGCGCGTGTCCTCCCTGCTGTACCTCCCCAACTACCTCGGTGTGCGCCCGGCCCTCGGCGCCCGCGGCCACCAGCGTCCGGCGCGCACGTCGGTGCCCACGGGGGCCGCGCCCGCCCGCCCGCCCGGGGTCGGCGCCCCCCGCGGCCGCCGGGGACCGGCCGGAGCGCTTCCCACGGCCCCGCCCGCCGCGGCGCGGGTGGGGGCGGGGCGCGGGCTCCAGCCCCTTTGAAATTTGAGTCTCGCTACCAGCAAGTTCGGAATCCCGAGACACCGGATCCTCGGCTCACAGTGTTCTCCCGAAGGTGGGAGGACCCGTGGCCGACGCGCGACGGAGACGCCCCGCCGTTCCCGGGGTGCTGAACTATTTATCACGTGTGTGCATATCTGCGGGTGATGTTCGTGCGCCTGATTTTTTTGTTTGGGAAACACTGTGCGTGGTCAGTGTGGTTATGGGGGGAGGGGGGAGATGAAGTTGTTGCTGTTGTTGTTTGCTAGTCTTAAAACTAAAAACTTGAGTCTGTCATTTCTTGGTTGCACTGAAAATACCACCCAGCCTGATGGTTTCCCGGCGCTGCTGCGTCTCTCTCCGGCTTCTCTTCCTCACCTCTGTCCTCTCCTCCCCGCCCTCCCCTCTCTCTCTCTCACTCACACACACAATTCCGCGTGAGTTTTGGAAGCCCCAGGCCCCCGTCCTCCTTGTCCGGCGAGAGGCCACCGTCCCCCAAGCCTGCCGGTTTGCAGAGCTTCCGCGGGAGCCTGGGTGCTCGGGTGTGGCGGTGATGGGGGCGTGGGGGTCAAGCCTTTTCTAGTGAGTTCTATTATAGTTAACAGTCGATTGCACACTTTTTTAAAAAAAGTAAATGGATTTGCCACGATTAAATGTCATAACATTTATGACAGAATATAAAATATTAACATATTTTAAGCCAAGTTTTAGGTGTATTTTTTGAATCTTGGTTATAGACCCAATTTTAAAGGGCGTTGTATCCAGTGTTGTGAAGGCAACTGTACCCATATTTATATTTTTATAAAATGCCTATAAGACTGTGAATCTCTTGTGCTAATTGCCGAGTGAGCTGAAGGGCCGCTTTGCCCCTCTTCAGCCTCCCGGAGCTGCAAGGACCCGATTCGAATCCGAAAATCCTGCCACGGGGGAGGGGCCGCCGGGAGGGGCCGCGCGAGGGACCTGGGACGGAGGCGGTGCTTCTGCGTCACTTTCTGTCCCGAAAGGCGCCCTTCCTGGTCTCCGAGGTTCCAATTTTCTATGCAACCCCACACCCCTTGTTGTTTTGATCCTGAGAAATAAAAGGGAGGCTGAATTATTCAAATTTAAATGAGGCTTCCCCTGGGTAGAAGTGCTGCTGACCCTTCGTGCAAAAATGGGGAGCACTTGAGGACACAGGTGGGTGGAGGCCCTTTGTGTGTGGCTGGTCAGATTTGGGCAGTCATCTGTGGCTTTTTATAAAACCTTGTGTGAGAAGAATATATTGATAATGTCAGTGAAACAAGCAGACATTGAAACTGAGGCACAGATTACTCCAAAAGGAGTTTTTCTGTATATTTTTTCTAGATGCAAATACCTTTTTAATTATGTTAATTAATGTTAAGACTTTCTAGGCTTACATGGAAGCTGTGTGTGGGTCCCGGCGTGATCACTCCTAACTGGATGAAGTCTGCAGCACATTCCTGAGTGTACGATATAGACTTGTAGCCCAGCGTGAAAAATTTATAAATAAATTTTTCATTGATCTTTTTATATTAAAAAAAGTTTGTTGGTTCTTCTTGGGCTTGGCACCGGGACAAGGGTCAGGCTGCAACATGCCGGTTGCGGGTGACGGCTATGCAGTGCCTGGCTCGTTTCCACCTGAAGACAGAACCCGGTAAGCTGGCTGTGGCCTCAGCTCAAAGGCACCGCAGTGGCCACGCACAGGACTTGTGAGAGCCCAGCCCACCCACCTTCTTCCAGCTGTGGCCCCCGAGGGCACCCAGAACTGTTTCCTCTGCTCCCTGGGAAAGCTGCTGAGGCCTCCACGTGGAAAGTTCTGCTTGAAGCTCTTCCCGCCCTCCCCCCCTCGAAACCAGCCTGAGATGCCCAGGGTCTTAGGAGGGATGGGGCCCCTCCTGTCTCCCTGCTCCCGGCCACTGTGGGTTCCTGCTGAACCACCTGCTTCCCAAAAAGGGTATCTTTTAAATTTGGGGGAGCTTCTGGTGAGTGAAAGGCCCCTTCTTCCATTCCCGTCCCGTCCCTGGCGGGCCCCGGGGAGTTGAGGCCGGCCTGGCCGAGCAGCCGCTCCCCCAGATCACAGACCCCGCGTGCGACTCTGGGTCCATCACAGAGGCTGGCGTGGGAGGGGGAGCAGGGGAGGACATCCACCCCCTCACGGAAGTTTTACCTTTACTGGACTCAAGAGTTAAAAGGCAACATTTTCTTGTAAAGCTTTCAGATGCCCTTCAAGAAGCCTGAGGTGTCAGCTTCCCCTCAGGGAGGGTGCAGCTACATTTTGTCCCCAAGACACAAAGACACATTGGCCTTCCCCTCTTCCTGCTGTGCATTTCCAGCTCTGTTCTGCCCTGAGGGTTTTCCGAGTGAATTTTCAGTTGGTCTACTAGACGGCCCAGCTCCCTCCTTAGACATCACAGAAGTGAGCAGAATATTTGATGCCAGTGAGTGCCCAGGGGAGGTGGTGCCCAGCCAGTGCTCTCAGCCCAAGTGGGAAGGCCTGCTCCGAGCCTTCAGGGTGAGCAGCTGAGGGTGCTGGGGGTGCCTGGCCCCAAAGGAAGAGGTGCTGCTACAAGAACCAGGACATGGTTGGGGCATCTGGCCTGGCCACTACCTGGCCCCCTGGTGGGCTGGAGCACGTCTCTACTTCCTCTTGCCGCAGGAGCGGGAGTCAAATCTATAAACCAGAGAGTGGTGGGTGCAGGCCCGGCTCCAGGACCCAGTGCTCACTCCTAACTGGATGAAGCGCTCAGGAATGGGCGCTAAGTGCGGTGCAGTGGCCAGCGCTGTCACTGGGAGTCCCCGCCACCCGCCTCAAGCAGGCCTTCAGGGGTGGGAACAGCGCTTCAACCCTCTTGCTGGCCAGGGTGAGAAAGAAGGCGTGGCTGACCCCCTCTGCCTGGCCTCCAGGATGCGCAGGTGTGGGCGTGCAAGCCAGGCCAGGGTCCTGGCCAGGGCACCAAGGAGACCCAGGGCAGAAGGGTCCAGCAGGTGGGGGCTGGGCCTCTGGGAACCCCGAGAGTGGCTGCCATGGAGAAGGCGCACAGACCAAACGGCCAAGGGCAGCGCCCGCCCCACCCCACCCCACCCCACCCCCGCCAGGAGTGCGAGCAGCTCCTGTCCAACTGTCCATCTCTCTGACCTGACCCTCGCCGCACGCAGGAAGTGTTTACTGTTGGAAGGGATGCCACACAGAGACCAGGAAATGCAGGAAAATGGTCAGCCAGAGAGAGTGATGTCCAAAGCCAGCAAGCGCGGGGGCCAGGACAAAGCTGGCCAGAACGAAGGGCCAAAGAGACAGGTGAGGAGGAGGAGAGGGACGGGGCTGTCTTCTGGGTTCTGTCCCTCAAAGGCCTGGCGGCTCAGCACGCGGCACCCCCGGCGCACACAGGCGCAGGGACGCGGCCCTGCAGCGGGGACCTTCCGAGCGCCCAGCGCCTCCCGAGGCGGCACCGGAGCCTGCGGAGAGGAGGCGCCGCCGTCCGCCCGGGCCTTGACCGGAGAGGGGACCCGGCGCTGGGGGCAACTGGGAAACAAAGCCTGAGCCGGAGCCCAAGGGCGCAGGCCCCGCGAGGGCTGGGACCCAGCGACGGCTCCTCGGGAGGCCTCCGGCGCAGCCCCTGCACGGGGCTTCGGGGTCTCGGGGAGGCCGCCCTCCCCCACCACCCCGCCTCGGCGGGCCCGGGCTCCCCGCTCGCCACCAACACGGCCCTCCCCTCTGCCCCGCGCATTCTTCGGCTCGGCCGTCCGTCGGGCCGTCCCTCCGCGTCCGTCTGTCGGTCTTTCTTCTCTCGCCCCCTCCGAAGCCGCGGGCCCCATTCATTCCCGAGGCCTCTGCCCTTTCCTGCGCGCGGGTCCCGCTCGGCGAGCAGCTGCTATGCTAATGAGGCCGGGTGGGGGCGGCGGGGGACCGGCGGGGGAAGCGGGGGACGGGGTGGGGGCGCCCGCGGGGGGAAGGCGGCGTCGGGAGGCCGGGGCTCGGCCGTGGGGGCGGCGGCGGCGGCGGCGGCGGGGCGGGCGGGGACGGGCGCTCGCGGGGCCCGGGCTCCGCGCTCGGAGCCGGCGGGGGCCACTCGCCGGGCGAGGGGTGCGCGGGGTGGAGACCAGCTGTCATCCCCGCTCTGGGGTCGCGGCCTGCGGAGCGCGGCTCGTTCTGCAGGCCCCGCCCCGCCCCCGGCCCCGCCGCGCGCCCACCAGACGCCGCCGCGCGTGGGGCTCGGGGCTGGGCCGACACGGGGGCCGGACACCCCCGCAGGCCCCCGGCCCGGGGCTGGACGCGGGCCGCCCCCCTCTCCCGGAGGCGGCGCCCGAGGACCCCGGGCCTCGGCGAGGCGGGGGAGGGGCGGAGGCGGCCCGAGCGCGCCGCGGGGACCCTGAGCGCCGCCCACCCGGCGTCCGCGGCGCGGCGACGAGGCGCCCCGGAACCTGCTTCTCGGGGCCGGGACTCCCACGGAGGGACGCGGCGGGGACCTGGGCGGTGCTGCCACCCCGCGGCCGCAGCGGGCACTGCGCCCGGGCGCCCGGGGTCTGGGCGGCGCGACCCCCGCCGGCCCTGCGCTGAGAGCGGGCGCCGCCCCCGCCCCTCCTGCCGGTGGCGCCGTGCGCACCTCCCTCGCGGCGCTGGAGCCCGCGACCTCGTCTGCTGGACGGTGGCCGGGGCCGGGGGGGGCGGGGCCGGGGCCGGGGGCGGGGCGGGGCCGTGGGGCGGGGCGGGGCGGGGCCGTGGGGGAGGGGCCGGGGCACGGGGAGGAGGGGGCGGCCGCGGGTCCGCCGGCGGGGGGCGGGTCCCAGGAGAGGGCCGCAGTGCGGGCCCTGTTGACGGACATTGAAAATGCACGGTGCAGCAGCCGTGAGCTGGGTTTATGGGGGAATCTTACCGGGGACTGTAGCCTGGGAGACAGCTTCTCAGTAGCTCCGAGGGGCTGCCTGGGCGAGGTGGGGGAGCCGCCGGTGTCTCTGTGATCTGGGCCTGGAGGTAGAAGGTTGCCGCTAGTCACCATGACATGAATGATTTTCGTGCTTTTCTATGTATGGAAAGATGCGAGAATCTGAGTTCATAAAAACTTTTCCTGAAATACATCTAACTCTCTAAGGGGCCTGTTTTCCCAAAACGCAAAGTGCCTCGTCCTGCCTTTCCGCCTGAATTCCTTCCAGGGTGTACTGTAGGTCAGCCACTGCAGTGGCCAATGTCTTGAAAGTAGGCAACATTCCTGGTTTTATAACCCACAGTGGCTGTTGGCTTCTGCAGGCCCCGGAAGGAGAACCAAACCCGGGCCTGGGGAAGTGACCCCATCACGGGCCCCATGGAGCTATCCTCCCCTGTGGTCAAAAGGGGAAGGGAGGACATTCCAGGGCACCGGGGACACAAAGAGTGGATGGTTGGCAGGACACAGGATGTGTCACAGGCCTGTGGACATGGCCACCATGTGTCTCACTTCAAGACACAGACCACATCCAGCAGAACCAACAGGACCAGTTGCGGCGTGCTACCAGATCACCCCACAGAGGCTGGAGCCTCAGCACCCGGAGCCAGTGGTGGTCAAGGCTCCGATGGTCAGGGGAGGCTGGCACTGGACTTGCAGGCTCTGCCCGCTGTCTCCCCACCCCATCCCCCATTCCACAGGAAGTGTCTGTGCTGGGCCTGAGCAAGGAAAGGACTTCCCTGTCTGAACTCTTGCCTGGCTCAGAGATGGGGCCTGGAGACCAGATGTACCCCCAGTACGCATCCCCCTGGTGGATAGAATCCCCCTCTGCATGTCTGTGGGCCTCCCCATTGGTACCCTATGGACAAGAACCCCCAAAGGAGCCAAGCCCAAATTGTCCCATAAACTTTCCAAAGAGACATGACAGTGCGCAGAACAGCAGCCATGCACACCAGACGGAGCGTAGTTCCCATCAGTGAAGTCAGGAGAGATGCTCTGGGGCTGGTATGTGGCATTAGGGTACAGACTGCTCTGCTGGGTGGATTTCTCCTTCACGTGGCTCAGAATGGCAGCCCATGACTACCCATCAAGTCCACATTCCAGCCAACAGCGAGGAGGAGGAGGTGAACTAGGGCCTGGGCCCCCTCCTTCCAGGACACTTCTTAGAAGGCGCTTTTGCCAAATCTGCTCACATCATCCCATTGGCTAGACCATGGTCACATGACCAACCTCACTGCAAGGGAGGCTGGGAAATGCAGTCTTTGTTCAGCGATGTGCCCAGCTTACATGGGGCCGTAGAGGAAGAAGAACTGCAGATCTGGTGGGGGTCTGTCCCTGCCCAGGTGACAGCAACATCCAGGCCTGTGGTCAGGCAGAGTGGTCTGTGTCTTATGCTCTGTGGTGTTTTCCCCGACAGGAATACACTCAACACTCTAACTTTGGAGGTTTGTGCTGAAGTACTTTCTACGAATTGAAACTGCGCAGAGATGGACTGCACAGAATGAAGAGCGGACGCGCTCCCGGGTGCGAGGGAAAGCCAGCCTCGTGTGCGCGGGAATTCACCCCTCCCAGGCCCGCCAGATTATGGCTACACAGCCCCCACGAGAGCCACGACCTGCCTGTGTAGTGGTGGGTCCAGTGGACGCGGCGCTGCGCCCTAGGAGCCCCAGAGCCATTCTCCACGGGAAACGCAACCCTGCCAGTTAGGTGAACAAGGGCTGCTGTGGCCGTCAGGACACAGAACGCTCAGGACGCCCCTGCCCCCTGCGCCAGGCGCGAGCAGGGCTGCGTACAGAGGAGAGTCAGCCTTTGCCCCTCCGTTCCCTGTTCCCGGTTCTGCAACCTCCCTCTCCCTTATCTCAGAGCGAAGTGATGAGTAACCCAGGACTTGGGGTTCTCAAGGTTATTTTGTCAATAAAGTTCTCCTTCTCGAGTGTCCCAAGATGTCTTTCGGGGCATGGCTCCTTTTCATTTTAATCAAGGCTGGAAGCAAATCGGTTTATCATTCACATTCCTGAAAATCAGCTTTACTGTGGTATAATTCACATGCAATAAAACGCAGCCGTTTAGCACGTGACAAGTATGGACCGACGCGTAAGCCCGGAGAACCTCACCGTGACTGAAACACAGGACATGTTCATCAGCTCCCAGAGACCCCCGCGCCCCGCCCCAGCCAGCTCCTCTCACCCCCAGCCCCGGGTCACCGCCGACCACGTCTGTCACCAGGGGGTATAGGATTGTCTGTAAAAGGACTGGTGTGCTCTGTACTTCCTGGCCTCCTGGCCTTCAGTGACAGCCTCACCCATGTTGCTGCAGTAACTTCCGGGGGCGGGGGGTGGGGGGGGCGTTTTGCTTTTTTTTGTTTTTTTTCTTCCCCACTAGAAAAATCTGGCTGGTTCCAGACAAAACACAGGGTAGTCTTCGTTTGTAGTTTTTCAGTTGACAGACTTATCCTCAGTGAAGGCGCTGGCAGCACAGAGGGGGTGGGCACAGGCCCACCCCTCACATTTCCAAAGCACTCCATCCCCTTCTCCTGGGCACTGGTCCTTGAGGACTGGACTCTGACCCCAGAGTGTCTCAGAAAATCATCTTATCAAATTAATGTTTAGAAAATGAAACTTTACCCTGGGCGTATACCCAGAAAAGACGGAAACTCTAATTCGAAAAGGCACCTGCGCCCAGTGTCCACTGCAGCACTGTTCCCAGTAGCCACGGCGTGGAAGCCCCCGAACGCCCATCGACAGAAGAATGGTTAAAGAAGATGTGAGATACACACACACACACACACACACACACACACACACAATGGAATATTACTCAGCCATAGAAAAAGAATGAAACAATGCCATTTGCAGCAACATGGAAGGACCTAGAGATAATCGTACAAAGTGAAGTCAGTCAGACAGAGAAAGACAGATCCCATATGACAGCACTTACACGTGGAATCTGAAATATGACAAAACGGAATTTATTGACAAAACAGATATAGACTCACAGACATAGAAAACAAACTTTTGGTTACCAAAGGGGAAAGAGGGGAGGGATAAATTAGGAGTCGGGGATGAACAGATACTCACTATTACATCTAAAATAGACAACCAACAAGGACCTCCTGTGTAGCACAGGGAACTAAAGTCAATCTCTTGTAATAACCTGTAATGGAAAAGAATCTGAAAAAGAATATGTCTATATATACACACGCATAACTGAATCACTTTATACCTGAAACATTGTAAATCAACTATACTTCAATTAAAAAAAAAAAACTGCCCAGGTCGGTGTCACGGCGGCCTCCACGCTGGGCTCGGCGTTCCTGGCCAGGGTCGCCGCCGGCCGCTCCGGGACCCGTGGGCGCGCACGGCGGCTTCCGGAGCCCGCGGGGACCGGCCGGAGCGGGGCCGCGGTCCGCGGACCTGGCGCCTCGGGCACTGACCGCTACTGCGTGGAGCTGCTGCGGAAACGAGATTATGAAGGCTATTTATGCTGCCTGCTGCTCCCTGCAGAATCCAGGCGCTCTGCTTTTGCACGGAGAGCCTTCAGTGTGGAACTGGCTCAGGTTAAGGACTCCGTCTCTGAGAAAACAATTGGACTGATGCGAACGCAGTTTTGGAAAAAAGCTGTGGATGATATATACCGTGACAGTCCACCACATCAGCCTGTGGCCACTGAACTACGGGAAGGCTGTCAAAAGACATAATCTGACGGAAAGATGGCTTATGAAGATCACTGATGAAAGAGAAAAAAATTTGGATGACAGAGCATATCGTAATATCCAGGAACTGAAAAATTATGCTGAAAACGCACAGAGCTCTCTTCTTTATCTAACACTAGAAATATTGGGTATAAAGGATCTGCATGCAGATCATGCCGCAAGTCACACTGGAAAAGCACAAGGCATTGTCACTTGCTTGAGAGCAACGCCCTATCGTGGTAGCAGAAGAGTTCCTTCCCATGGATATGCGTATGCTGCATGGTGTTTCTCAAGAGGATTTTCTACAGAAGAGCCAAGATAAAAATGTGAGAGAGGTGGTACATGACATTGCTAGCCAGGCACACTCGCACCTAAAGCACGCTAGGTCCTTCCACAAAAGTGTTCCTGTGAAAGCATTTCCTGCTTTTCTTCAGACAGTTGCTCTGGAGGACTATTTAAAGAAAATTCAACAAGTGGATTTTGATATATTCCATCCATCTTTACAGCAGAAGAATACTTTACTTCCATTATCTTTGTATATTCAGTCATGGAGAAAAAGATATTAAAATAATTTCATGGCACTGATATTTACTTTTATTAGTTTTAGAAAAGTGTACTTGTTTAGGGTTCTTGTTTACAAACAACAGGAACTGTTTAAGGAGAAAATTAACTTACTGGATGAGTGCGTAGGTCACAGAATTGATGAGACGTTGCTGTGGGGCCACGGTGCCAAGATTCTGCCACAGGCACTGCCCTTGGCACCAGCAGCCCAGACAGTGTCTGCTGTGCCATCCTGGTAGAGTCGGAGCCCTAGGACGGAGCATTGTTTTAGCTGTGCTTAGGCTGCAGGCCAGGCTTCAGCCATCAGAGGGCAGGGGGAGGTAGGTCTCCTCCCTTCCTCACCCTTAGAGAAGCATGGGGAAGGGGCTCAAGTAGTACTAGGTTTGCATGCTGAGCAGCCAAAACCCAGGTGTCCAGGGCAGCTGGGAAGTGCGTTTATTTAGGGATCGTGAAGAGTGAAGTTAGTATTTGAGGAGTGTCGGTTGCTATGCTGAGGGCCTTATTATATCTCTAACATTTAATCTTACCACCCTGTGACAATTTGTCCACAATGATAAAATAACTTCGTTAAACTAACAAAATTGTATTGAACATTCATTAAGGGGATACTACATTTTTGGAAACTAATATACCAGTTGAGCTTCCCAGTAAAAATCTCTGTGCTGTATACTTTCATCAGTGTTCTCATCTGATCTTCAAAACTGTGTGAAACAAGGTACGTTTTTGGTAATTAAAAATTTTTAATTATAAAATACATACTAATTGCAAAAAACGCAATTGTTTGCATTGCTGGTAGTTTCCAGATCTGGACGCTGAATGAGTCTCTGACTCCTAAGACTAGAATTATGCCCTAGTTTCCTTTTCCTGTCTTTTTTAGTGATCTTGTCTCCTGTCCACTCTCACCTCTATTGTACCATTTCTCTGTCCCATCTCAGGCCGTTGGTTTCTGCTATGAATTAGTGCCTCCTTCAATTGTGAATTACTGATGGCTTAAAATATTACATTTTTGCAAATAAAACTGAAACCGAGAAAAAAAAAAACTACTCAGAAAAGAATTGGCTTAATGTATGTGACAGAAATACTTTGCATTCCAAGATTAAGAAATAACTGACTTTAAATCTCATAAGTTCATGGATGAATCTTTTTTATTAAAAAATGATTATAAAAAAGAAAATGAAACTTTAAAAATACTATTATAATAGTATCACAAAACCAATACTTTTTACAATTTTATTTATTATTTATTTATTTATTCATTCATTCATTGGCTGCGTTGGGTCTTTGCTGCTGTGCACGGGCTTTCTCAAGTTGAAGCAAGGCAATCGGGGGCCCCTCTTCGTTGGGGTGCACAGGCTTCTCATTGCGGTGGCTTCTCTTGTTTTGGAGCACGGGCTCTAGGTGTGCGGGCTTCAGTAGTTGTAGCACGTGGGCTGAGTAGTTGTGGCTCGTGGGCTCTAGAGCGCAGACTCAGCAGTTGTGGTGCACGGGCTTAGTTGTTCCGAGGCATGTGGGATCTTCCCGGACCAGAGATTGAACCCATGTCTTCTGCACTGGAAGGTGGATTTTTAACCACTGCGCCACCGGGGAAGCCCTAAAACAGCAGTACTTAAGGACAACAATGAAAGATGTGTAAGATCTGTCCAATGAAAACTACACTCGTTGCTAAGAAAAATTTCAAAAGACCGAAATTAAAGGAGAGATGTCGCATGTTCATGATCTGGAAGGTTCAATATGGTTAAGATGCCCGTCCTGCCCGCATTCTCCTGCAGAGTCGACCAGTCCCAATCAGAATTCCAGCGGGGGGGTGTGCGTGTGTGCGTGTGGGTGTGTGTGTGTGAATTAACAAGAGAATTTTAAAAATTATCTTGGAAAGAGAAATGACAAAAAATAGACAAAATAATCTTCAAAATATAGAACAAAGTTGGAAGATTCCAAGGACTTCAGGACTTACTACAGTAATCAAGACTGTGGAATTGGCCAAAAAAGATAGAGACACAGATCAATGAGACAGGTTAGAATCCAGAAATCGCCTCCACACAGACTGTTCCATTATTTTTGGCACATGCACCAATGCAATTCGATGATGTCAGGAAAATCTCTTCAACAAATGGAACATGAACACTGTTTATCTTTGTGAAAAAGGAAACTTGGACCCTTGCTCCACACTGTTTAGAGAAATCAAGATGGATTACAAACCTACATGTAAATGTTGTAATGATAAAATTGCTGTAAGAAAACATAAAAGAATGTCTTCATGTCCTCAGGGTAGGCACATTTATTAGAGAAGACACAGCACCCGTCATAAAAAAAAAAGTGATAAGTTGGACTTCTTCAAGTGAAAAATTTCTGTTCCTTGAGAAACACCATCAAGTAAATAAAAATGTAAGCCACTAATTGGGGAAAATACTTGCTACACATCCCTACAACCAAGAAATAAAGAACATATGTTTATAACACAACATGGGGAGGAAGAGCCTTGCCTGCAGCCATGTGACCAGTGACACCAGGACGGCACGAGCAGCAGGCAGACCCCAGAATTCTATCACGATTCCCTTCCCCAGGGCTGCCCTAACAGAGCACACACGCTGGGTGGCTTCAACCACAGAAACGTGCCACCTCTCAGCTCTGGAGGCCAGAAATCCGGAGATGGCCGCAGGTGGCCAACGTCTCCCCGTGTCCTCACGTCGTCTTCCCTCCGAGCACGTCTGCTTGTCCAGATTTCCCACTTCTATAAGGACACCAGTCATACTGGATTACACCCCGAAATCCTCAGTTTAACTAGATCGCCTCTGGAAAGACCTTTTCTCCAAATAAGGCCACATTCTGAGGCGCTGGGGGTGAAGACTCCAACACGCCAATGTAGGATGGACACAGGTCAACGCACAGCGATACGCACGTTGCTGTGCGAGCTGCCGTGCACAGAGCCACGTGCAGGGATATACAGGGCAGCGTTCCTCACAACAGCAAAAATAACGAAAATAAATCGGATACCCATGGGCGTCACGGACAAGCAGAATGTGGTAGGTTCCTAAAACAAACGGTTTGCAGTGACGAAAATGGAAACTAGACTGCATGTCACAACAAGGATGGATTTCACAAACAGTGCAGATCAAAGAGGCCAGACATGAAACAAACACACTGTACAATTCCATTGATATAAAGTTCTACCAATGAGCAAAGTAAAGCAGAGGTGGAGAAGCTTCCAGAACGATGCACTGAAGAGCTCAGAAAATCCTTTCCTTAAAAAGCTAGGATAGGGACTTCCCTGGTGGTCCAGTGATAAAGAATCCGCCTTGCAATGCAAGGGACACGGGTTCGATCCCTGGTCAGGGAACTAAGATGCCACTTACTGTGGAGCAGCTAGCCCACACGCCACAACTACAGAAGTCCATGCACTGTGGAGCCCACGTACCGCAGCTGGAGAGAACCGTGCGCCGCAGGGAAGAGCCTGCAGGCTGCAGTGAAAGGTCCCGCATGCTGCAGCTAAGACCCGATGCAGCCAAAAAACTTTTTAATAAATAAGTAAATTTTTTTTAAAGCTAGAATAAAAACAAAAATTTCAGGACTTTGGCAATTGATCCAAGGCACTGAGGAGTGTTTATTCAAGAAAAGCGATGGAGTTCAGAGAGGAACCATGGAACCTATGGTATTGTTGCCTGGGGTGGTCCTGTCACGCGCACCCCTGCTCCCTTCACACGGTAGTGGCACCAGGGCAGGAAAACCACGGGAACCGGCCGCTCTGCTGCTGGGGGCTGACTTCCCGTGGAAAAGTTCTATCACCAGCCAGAGAGGCGACAGTACAGTATCTACAATGTCCAGTTTTCAACAAAAAAAAAGCTAGGAGACATGCAAACAAGAAAGTATAATACATACACAAGGGGAAAAAGTCACTTAAAAAGTCTCTGAGGGGGTTCCCTAGTGGCCTGGTGGCCTAGTGCTTAGGATTCCGAGCCTTCACTGCTGTGGCCCGGAGCTCAATCCCGGGGTGGGGAACGGAGATCCCGCAAGCCATGAGGTGAGGCCAAAAAATTTTGAAAAATAAAAAATAAAAAACGCTGTCTCTGAAAGGGCCCAAACATTAGACTTAGCACAAAGACTTCAAAGCAGGGACGTCCCTGGTAGGCAGTGGCTAAGACTCTGAGCTCCCAGTGCAGGGGGCCCGGGTTTGATCCCTGGTCGGGGAACTAGATCCCACATGCATGCCGCAACTAAGAGTTTGCATGCCACAACGGAGGAGCCCACGAGCTGCAACGAAAGGGCCCACCTGGCATAGCCAAATAAATAAATAAAATATTTGTTAAAAAAGGACTTCAAAGCAGGTACTTCAAATATTTTCAAAGATGTAAACAATGAAAGGAGAATTAAAGGAAAGTGTGATCCAAGGGACGCATTAAGTAAAGGACATCAATAAAGAGAGAAACTACTTTTTAAAAGAAATAGAAAGAAATTGGGACTTCTTTGGAAAACAATGTGGCAGTAACTTAAAATGTTAAAAAGTGGAGTTTCCACGTAAGCCAGCATGTGTGTTACTCTTTTCCAAGCTTGGGTGTATACCCAAGAGAAAGGAAAACATACGTCCACACAGAAAATTGCAGGCAGGGACTTCCCTGGCGGTCCAGTGCTTAAGACTCCGTGCCTCCCCTGCAGGGGCACGGGTTCCATCCCTGGTCAGGGAGCTAAACTAAGATCCTGCCTGCCGCCCGGTGTAGCCAAGAAATATGTATATATATTGCACACGAAGGTTCACAGCAGCATATCTATAATAGCCAAAAACTGGCAACAACCCAAATGTCCTCCACGGATGAAGGTATAAACAAAATATGGGCTCTATATGCAATAGAATACTATGCAGCCATAAAAAGGAATGACATACTGATATGTACTTGAAAATTAACCTTGAAAATATTATGTTAAGTAAAAGCTGCTGGACACGAAAGGGCAAACATTGGATGACGTAGTTATGAACTGCCTGGGCTGGGGCTGGGCCTCGGGAGGAACCATGAGCAGGCACAGGGGTTTCTTCTTTTTTAAAAAAATTATTTATTTACTTATTTATTGATTTATTTTTGGCTGTGTTGGGTCTTTGTTGCTATGGGTGAGCTTTCTCTAGTTGCAGCGAGCAGGGGTGGGGGTACTCTTCTCTGTGGTGCACAGTCTTCTCATTGCAGTGGCTTCTCTTGCTGGGGAGCACGGGCTTTAGGCGCACGGGCTTCAGTAGTTGTGGGTCGCGGGCTCTAGAGCGCAAGATCAGCAGTTGTGGCACACGGGCTTAGTTGCTCTGAGGCATGTGGGATCTTCCTGAACCAGGGATAGAACCCGTGTCCCCTGCATTGGCAGGTGGATTCTTAACCACTGTGCCAGCAGGGACGTCCCGGGGTTTCTTTTTGATGTGACAAACATGTTCTAAAATTAGACTGTGATTGTTGATATTCTAAAAACCACTGAGTTGTGCACTTTAAATGGGTAAACTGTATGGTATGTGAATTGTATCTCAATATTTAAAAGCTCTTTAAAATAAAAATAGATTTTTATAACTATGCAGGATTGGTAATGCAGATTATTGACAGATACAGAGAAGAGCTAAAAAAGGGCACTTGATCCCTTCCTGCCAGACTCACGGCAGGACTCAGAATGTCACCTTGGAATTAAGAGCTACAGCACACAGTGGACACCAGGACACGGGGCAGACGGTGTTTCCGCGATCTGGACACCTTGTGGAGTGAGGTGCATGCAAAACTCTCCTCCCTGGAACCACCTTTAAGACCCCGAACGGCAGTCCCATAACTTTACAACCTGATGGCCAAACACGCTATCAGACTTGTCCTGAGTGACTTTGGATGATTTCCAAACCTGCAAAATGTCTTCGCAGAATGACGACTTCTGACCATAAAGGATATTCAAAGGAATGGGCCACTGGTTTTAGACTTCACTCCAAAAGACGTCCCAAGCATTTTGTACATTCCTGGGAAAAGTGTTTACACAATGTTCCCATCACTTCTAGAAAAAAATCAAGGAACCCTATAGCCACCCAGTCACCTTCAAAGGCTAGAGGGGGACTGCTCAGATGCCCAGGCAGTCACCGGGCAGTGGGGAGTCTTCCATTCCTCTCCTCTTGAGCATCTTGTAGCAGAGAAGCTGCAGAAGGTCACTGACAAGACCCAGGGCAACATGTGGTGCGCAGATGGTCAGAACGGGCATCGACAGAAAACCTACACACAGTCACTGCTGGAGAGCGTGTGGAGAGAAGGGAACGCTCCTGCACTGCTGGTGGGAATGTGAACTGATACAGCCACTGTGGAGAACAGTATGGAGGTTCCTTAAAACACTAAAAATGGAACTCCCATATGACCCAGCCATCCTGCTGGGCATATACCCAGAGAACACCATCATTCAAAAAGACACATGCACTCCAATGTTCACTGCAGCACTGTTTACAGTAGCCAGGACATGGAAGCAACCTAAATGTCCATCAACGGATGAGTGGATAAAGAAGATGTGGTACATATATACAACGGAATATTACTCAGCTGTAAAAAAAGAACGAAACTGGGACATTTGTAGAGACATGGATGGACCTAGAGGCTGTCATACAGAGTGACGTGAGTCAGAAAGAGAAAAACAAATATCGTATATTAACACATGTATGCGGAATATAGAAAAATGGTACAAATCAGCCGGTTTGCAAGGCAGAAATAGAGACACAGATGTAGAGAACAAACATATGGACACCAGGTGGGAAAAGCAGGTGGGGGCGGGGGGCAGGTTGGGGTGGGATGAATTGGGAGATTGGGATTGCCATATATACGTTACTCATAAGAAAAAAAATCAAATTGTACACTTTAAATATATGCAGTTTATTGTATGTCGATTGTATCTCAATAAAAGTTCTTAAAGAAAAAAAAACAAAAAAACAAAACAAAAAAACAAAACAAAAAAACCTGTGGTGCGCAGGCTTGCTGCGTTGAGCTGGCAAGGGATCTGGCTGTTGGGTGCTTCTCTTTCTGGGCTGCACTGACCCCTTCTGGAAGCACTGAGTACTTCTGCCCATAAAGGCCTGCAGCTGCCCTGCCAATGACTGCAGTTCATCAAGCACCCATGCCATACACTCCAAGATCTTCCTTCGGTTCTGTCATCTTTTCCGGGAGTCAGGATTTGTGTGGAGAACTTCACACTGGGAGGACCAAGATATGTCATAGGTTCCTTCAATCTCCGTCATCTTGGCTTTGACTGGTCCTTGTATCATATAATAAGATGCATCCATTCTGACGGTACAGCAACAGCTGAGCCCCAGCCTGGCATTCTAAAGACAACTGTGCTGTGTGACCCTTCATCTCAGCCACGGGTGTTTCCACAGGCAAGTCTGAAGCTTTTCCTTTGGATCTTCAAAATATTTTTGTAGACTTCCATCACTTTCCACTGTCAGCAAATATTTCAGTTCTCCAGAAAGAGAGGATGTTTTGGTTCTAAAACTTTCAAGACTGAAAATAATATTTTTTTGTGATAAAGAATTGCAAGACAGAAAACAACAACTGAAATAAAAAAGCCACAAGATTCTGGTCCTAGAGCAACTGGACATCCACATGCAAAAAATCTGGGGGCGGGGGGGGCGGGGGGATGAATTGGGAGATTGGGATTGACATGTATACACTATTGATACTATGTATAAAATAGATAACTAATGAGAACCCACTATATATATAGCACAGGGAACTCTACGCAGTGCTCTGTGGTGACCTAAGTGGGAAGGAAACCTAAAACATAGTGGATATACGTATACATATGACTGATTCACTTTGCTGCACAGCAAGAAACTAACACAAAATTGTAAAGCAACTATACTCCAATAAAAATGAATAAAAAATTAATCTAGACACAAACCTTACAGCCTCCATAAAAATTAACCGAAAATGGATCAAACCTCAATGTAAAATGCAAAACCATAAAACTTCTGCAAGATAACACAGGAGGAAATTTAGATGACCTTTGGTTGGGCGATGACTTTTGAGATACAAAACCAAAGGCACAATCCATGAAAGAAAGACTTGACAAGCTGGAGGCCATTAACATCACAAACCCCTGCTCTCGGAGAGACACACTCAAGAGGACAAAAAGACAAGACACAGCCTGAGGACATATCTGGTAAAGCGCTGTCATCCAAAACACGCAAAGATCTACTAAAACAACAAGAGAACAAACACGCTGATCTTAAAACGAGCCCAAGCTGCCTCGCTCCCTGGCCAAGCCGGCAGCTGCTCTTGGTTGGGGGTGCCCCACACCTAAGGCAGGAAGGTGGTGGCCGCAAAGAAGACGAAAAAGTGGCTGGAGCTGATCAGCTCTTGGCTCCTACTCTATCAAAAGTGGAAAGTACGCGCTGGGGTGCAAGAAGACTCTGAAAACGAACAGACAAGGCAAAGTAAAAGTGGCCGTCCTCACCAAAAACTGCCCCGCCTTGAGGAAGTCCGAAATAGAGTATTATGCCCTCCCTGTTGGCCAAAACCGGTGTCTATCACTGCAGTGGCAATAACATTGCATTGGGCACAGCGTGTGGAAAATGCTATAGAGCATCCACACTGGCTATCACTGGCCCAGGCGATTCTTATATCATTGGAGGCATGATGGAACAGACTGGTGAAAAGGAAATGATGCACAACGTTTCTTTAATAAAATTGGCCAGAGCGTGTTTTAAAAAATACATTAAAAAAATAAAATGAGCCAAAGATCTTAACAGGTATCTCACCAAGGGAGATACACAGATGGCAAACAAGCACATGAAAAGATGCTCCACATCCCACCTCATCAGGAAAATGCAAATCAAAACAATGAGACACCACTGCACACCTAACAGAGCGGCCAAAACCCAGGACACGGGCAACACCAAATGCTGGTAAGGATGTGGAACAACAGGCACGCTCATACTTTGATGGTGGGAACGCAACACGGTGCAGCCGCTCTGAAGGACAGTTTGGTGGTTTCTCACGAAACTAAACACACGCTTACCTTATAATCAAGCAATTGTGCTCCTCGATATGCACCCCAAAGAGTTGTAAGCTTATAGCCACAGACAAGCCACACAAGGCTTTATAGCAGCTTTGTTCATCACTACCAAAGCTTGGAAGCAACCCAGATGTCCTTCGTTAGGTGGATGGGTAAATAAACTGTGGTCCAACCGTGGACTATTATTCAGCACTGAAAAGAAATGAGCTATCAAGCCGTGAAAAGACAGGGAAGAGACTGACACGCATGTTACTAAGGGAAAGAAGCCAGTCTGAAAAGGTGACACACGTTGATCCTAAGGAGAACATTCTGGAAAACGCAATGCTCCGGCAACAGTAAAAAGATCCGCAGATAAGACAGAAAGAGAGATGAGCAGGTGGAGCACAGAGGGGTTTTAGGGCAGTGAAAATACTCCGTGTGATACATGATGCTGTACGTCACTAGGAACGCGTCCAAACCCGCAGAACACAGAGCACCAAGAGTGAACGCTGCTGTACGTCGCGGACTCCGAGTGATAATGGCATTTCAGTACAGGTTCCTCAACTGTAACAAAGGTACCCTCTGGCGGGGGAGGCTGTGCCTCTGCAGGGACAGAGGGCATGACTGAAAAGTCAGAAGAAACAATCAGTGAACCTGAAGACAGATCAATGGAAACTATCCATTCTGAAGAAAACACAGAAAAATTAATGAAGAAAAATAAACAGAGCCTTAGAGACCTGTGCAATATTATCAAGAATATCAAAATGTGTATAATGGCAGTCCCAGAGGAAAGGTGAGAGCAAAAGAAAGGAGAAAAGGTATCTGAAGAAACAATGGCTAAAAATTCCCAAATTTCATGCAAAACATCAATCCACACATTAAAGTAACTCGGCAGGATCTACACCGAGGCACATCGCAGACAAAATATTGAAAGTCAAAGACACAGAGCAGGACTTCCTAGGTGGTGCAGTGGTTAAGAATCCACCTGGCAATGCAGGGGACACGGGTCCCATTCCTGGGCCAGGAAGATCCCACATGCCGTCGAGCAACTAAGCCCATGCGCCACAACTACTGAGCCTGTATGCTGCAACCACTGAAGCCTGGGAGCCTAGAGACTGCTCCGAAACAGGAGAAGAAGAAGCCACCTCAATGAGAAGCCTGCGCACCACAAGGACGAGTAGCCCCCCGCTCGCCACAACTAGAGAAAGCTCGCGGGCAGCAACAAAGACCCAACACAGCCAAAAATAAATACATAAATAATAAATAGATCTTTAAAAAAAAACAGCAATTGCCTTCATTATTTTTATAATAGGCACATATACTCCAGAACTCCTGGGAGAAAATTTGCTTTCTGTTTCGATTGGTTGAAATCTTTTGGTGAGTCACCCATCACGTTCGAAAAGGGGAAGCTTTGTTTTCAGTTAGTCCGTGTTAAGGTGCACCTTTACAAGAGAGGGTTCCAAATCTCTTGAGAGACAGTGCAAGGCAACCTGGGATCGTTACACAGAAGCTTCTCAAAGACAAATTAACCCCCAAAACAGCTCTAGCACGCCAATGAAAACCTTTAACAAAAAAAAACCTTGGCCATCTGAGCAGGTCTCCTGAACTTAGTCCATCTGCCAAAAAAACAATTAGGATTCAACTGTTCTTTTAGAGTTTGTACCAGAGACACGGCTGAAATATATAATGAAACCATGAGGTCCCTGTCTGCCTCTGCACACGTGCATCTACATGTATATGCGTGTATATGGGTTCCAGACGCGTCGTATCTCCTACCCCTGGAGGGTGCTGTCAAAATTAATTTATGAAGAGCTCTATTTCACAGACTTAAAAACAAACAAGCACTTACACATACTGAAGAAATATAACAGAACTAACCCAATGCTTTTCAGGTTCACGTGATTTGGGATTAAATTTTAGCAAATGAAAGTTAGTTTCATGTTGTTGGTTTAATTAAAAAAGTCATATCTTTGGAGTTATCAACACTGAAAATAATGCAGGCATACAAGTTTTGTTCTACCTGGGTTTATTGGTCAAATCATCTCATGTTATCTTTGTTACAAAATTCATAAGCAAGAAAAATAACTTAAGGGAATTCCCTTGTGGTCCAGTGGTTAGGACTCCACGCTTTCCCCGCTGTGGATCCAGGTTCAGTCCCTGGTCAGGGAACTAAGATCCCACAATCCGCCTGGCGCATCCAAATAAAAACGAACAAAAAAGACTTAACATGATGCTATAACTGTTTTAATGTCACATTAAGTTTTTGTGAGTTATCTAAAACATTTAGATAGATGAAAATGAGATGAGTTTGGGGTGCAATAATTATGTTTTAAGTTGTATGTGCTTGAAAGATAGCTTCCCCAAAACTTTTTAACTGGAAACTTTAGAGTTTTGTTAAGTTAAAATAAAAGATGGATAGTCACTAACTATCCAGATGATTTCCAAACAAGACAAAATACTGAAGCGCTACAGAAACTAGGTTCATCCACTTTGGCTTCCTTCATAAAGGAACTAAGGATATTGGGTCTGTTGCTGAACTTGTTTTGTGCCATATTAGAAAGTTATGAAGACGGTAAATACATTTTGTTGTGAGAAAAGAAATCATTTTGTTCTAAAGCAAGGCTGATTGTTTCAGAATAGGAAAGAGGGAAAACAGGACAAAAACTGGATGAAAATAGTAAGTTGTAGAAGATTTGTATGAAAGGAATCTTTGAAAAAAGGAACTTTATGTGTGGCCAAGCTGGTTAAGATTGAATCATTATTATGAGGGTTTTAAGAATAAGCTTAGGGAATTCCCTGGCGGTCCAGGGGTCAGGACTCCACGCTTTCACTGCCAAGGGCCGGGGTTCGATCCTGGTTGGGAAACTAAGACCCGGCAGGCTGTGCAGCACGGCAAAAAAAAAAAAAAAAAAAGAAAGAGAAATGAATAAACTTTAAAAATCAGAAAATCGGTAGTGTACTTACATAAAACTAAAACAATTTTCTTTCATTTACTAAAAGGACAAGGTTTTCTTGGAATATTGGTGTGCTTCTCATGGGAGATTATGAAGGATTCTTCTTTACCTTTTTTCAAAGTAATCTGCTTAGAAAGCAAAGATTTGTGCTTTAACAAAATTATTTCCTGTGCTTATGTTGTCTTATTCAGGTCTTTCATTTATAAAGAAAACTGAATCTTCTCAGTATTAAAAGGGCTAAGTTTTTGCTTACAACTGTGTAACCTCCTGAATTTGCCTTTGAAATCTTTTATTGTTACTTTGGTCAAACAGATAATTATCATTTCATATGATCTGTGGTCCTGTCCGGTCAAATGTTCAAAACCTTCTACATTTGACAAACTTCCCCAAAATCAAGTTCTAAGTGTAGTTTTTCTGACCCTGAACCAACCCTGGGCTCTTCCAGAGGGCCCTGGAGAATCGCCACGGCTTTGTCTCTCACCTGGTAAAGTGCTGAACTAATGAGGCTTATTTGCTATGCTGGATTACATGGGAAGCTTGTAGTAAGCCTGTAAATAAGAAGGAATACAGAATCATTTAACCTTATATTTGTATAGGTACATATTAACATGGGTTCAAAACTGTAAGAAATTGTTAAATTCCGAGATGTCCTGATAGAAGCTTATTCATCATCTCTCTCTTTTTTTTTTTTTTTCTGGCCATGCCGCATAGCTTGCGGGATCTGAATTACCCAGGCTCCAGCAGTGAAAGCGCCAAGTCCTAACCACTGGACCACCAGGGAATTTCCAACCGGTCATCATTTTAAAACGTATGTCACAGAGATAAGCAGATCCCCTTGTCAATCCCATTGCAATGAATTCTCATCAGATTTTTATTAATGGGCATTTTCGAGTCTTCCTGTCATTACAGATAGTTATTGCTTTACTCTGATGCTTTTGCAAATGTGTTTCCTCTTTAAAGAGAGTCACGGGAAGGACTCTGACCGGTACTGTGGAGCAGCATTTTTTGACTCTAAGATCATACGACTGAACTGCGTTAAGAATCTCTAGAACTCTCATGGAAAACCAACTGCTTTAATGTTTTGTTTTCCAGACATAACGGATCCCCTTTTCTCCTCTCCTTGAAGCTGTCTATGACTCACACTTTGGTAAAGTATACCTCTGCATCAAAGGTTGAAGCATTTACATTTTTTCTCCCTACCTTGTCCCTCAAGAGTTCTGAAACCCGGGGCTTTCCTGGTGGCACAGTGGTTAAGAATCCACCTGCCAATGCAGAGGACACGGGTTCAAGCCCTGGTCCGGGAAGATCCCACATGCTGTAGAGCAACTAAGCCCGAGCGCCACAACTACTGAGCCCGAGCACCTAGAGACCGTGCTCGGCAACAAGAGAAGCCACTGCACTGAGAGACCAGCACACCACAAAGAAGACCCAATGCAGCCAGAAATAAAATAAATAAATAATAAAATAAATCTTACAAAAAACATAAAAGTTCTGAAACTCATTAGATATTCGTGTTTTCATGACAGTGGACACACGCGCACAGGTTCAGTGCAGCCTGTTCTCGCTGGCACAGGACACCCAGTGCCCGTGGCTCCTGCTTCTTTGATCCACAGCTGAGAAAGGGAGAAACACTTCTGCACCAGAAAGGCCTCATTGCTTCTACTGAAAAGAGCCAGCTGAGGAATTCCCTGGTGGTCCAGTGGTTAGGACTCCCTGCTCTCACTGCCAAGGGCCAGGGTTGGATCCTGGTGGGGGAACTAAGATCCCACATGCCACATGGTACAGCCAAGAAAAAAAAAAATTTAAAGAAAATAACTAGTTGGGATTAACAACAGACACACCACTACATGTAAAATAAGTAACCAACAAGGACCTACTGTATAGCACAGGGAACTATACTAATATTTTGTAATAACCTATAAAGGAAAAGAATCTGAAAAAGACCGTGTGTGTGTGTGTGTGTGTGTGTGTGTGTGTGTGTGTGTAACTAAATCACTTTGCTGTCTACCTGAAATTAACACAACATTGTAAATCAACTATACTTCAATTAAATCAAAAACTAATAATAAGTTAAAAAAGAAAGAAAATCACCAGGCTTGGCAGGGCACTCCTTTCGCAGTGTGCTCCCCGAAGACCAAGACCCGAACATCACACCCACGGCCCGAGGATTCTGAGGACTGGAAAAGGCACGTCCAAAAGGACTCTCTCCAGACTCACCATTAGGGCCCATGAGGTCCTGCTGACCGAACTCCAGGGAGGGGACTCCTGGGCCCAGTGTCACATCTAAGGGAGGCACCAAATCCCACCTAGACCTGCACACTGTCCAGTGACCACCCATTAGGACCTGAAGCAGAGGACACCTGAGGCTGACAGCTTTCCCAAGATGCATTTCAATACGGTCCCTCCCCTCGTTCCTCCCTCCTATGGAAGGACAACACCCTCGTTGGTATTTCCTAGTCCCTGGAGAAAGGGGAAAACCTCTCTGGTTGCTCGATTTGCCATCGGAAACCTTGGTCGGCCCTTTGGTTCACCCTGTAAGGAATTTCACTAGGGTTCCAGGTGCCGCTGTCTGTCCAAGTTGTTCTGCAAGCCCCCTTTATAGAGTTAGGGAGCTAAGCCCACCTGAATTTATCCCTTGCTTCGATCTGACCCAACCCTGGAACAGGTAAACAAGATCTTTTGAATATCTGCATGAAAAGTTCTCCGGAGCTGGCAATGCAAGTTGAGTCATCTGTAAACTTGCTGACCTATCTGTACATCTAGGTAACTTCCTGGTGTGTGACAACAAAATCTCGGCGCCTTGGCTCCGTAACGCCTCTGGGCCAGGGAGGGAATCCACAGATACCATATGGAGTTACAGCCTCATATGTGGACGTTTGGGGAATGGCCTTTACGCTTGGGCAGCTCATCGTCTTGACGGCCGGCGAGCGCAGGACCGTGTGCCCTGCTGAACTCACCGTCCTGTTCTCCCTACACAACTGAAGAGAAGCCTCACATGGCTCTGTCTCATTAAACCTCTATAACCGCCTTCAGCAAGAACTTCCAGGAGGCATAAGAGATCCTGGCTTCGCCTCTGTAGGGAGAGCTTTCCTCCCAGGGATGGGAGTGAGCGCCAGTGAACATCTGATCAGGAGTCTCTCCCTGACACTAGGAGGGCTGGCCGACTCCGGAGCTGAGGACGCACGTACCTCACGGCCGGGGTGGTTTCGGATAACCACCAGCCTGTGATCCCCTGCTTGCTATGCACGGAGGTGTCTGCAATAGCAAACTCCTCTTGCTGCAAGTGGTTAAATGCCTCTGGGGAAGCAGAGACCCAACGACATAAAATTAAAGAGCCAGCACATTGGTTAGAGCACGCTGTCTTTTCGGTGTATCCAGCTGGTACCTTCAGGTCTGGCTCCTGGTTTAGAACCATCTTGCGAACTGGCCATTGCCCGCAGCCCCCAGGGAGCCCCGGAGCTGGGAGGAACCCGGCCTTTCTGGGCAGGACGTACCCCCTGCCACCCTTCCTGTCCGGACCCAGGGACTGCGTGGTGGCTTGGTGGGCCAGCCGCTTCCCTCTGCCAGGGTGGACTCCTCTCCCCAACAAGACCTCGGCCCATCCAGGTCTGCAGCCACCACGACGAGAATGGATGGCAGGGAGGGGGCTCTGCCAGAGGCTCTAGAGACACCAGCCCCTGTGGTCCTTGGAGTCTCAGGAGGGCAGGGGTCGGGCTGAGCTCGGAGGTAGGGGGCCTGGAGCTCCGGGTACAGCCCGCTTCATCTGCAGGTGCCTCCACCCCGACCAGCCCTCCCCGCGGCCCCACCTTGGGATGTGCTGTTGCCCCCAGTTGGGCTCCCATCCCCCCATCTCCCAGGCTGCGCCCTCCCCCAGGGTGGGCTGGGCCAGGCTGACCCACATGCCCACCAAGTGACAGCATGGAAACCACCCTGCCCCCCTTGGGAGGCCGGCACAGGGGGTGCCCCAAAGCTTGGCGCTCTCCGTGCCCCAGGCAGCCAGCATGGCTCCTGCAGGCCCGCTCCCCGCCCGCGAGGCCTGGGAGGAGCCAGGATGGCAGGCGTGAGCCCCACCCCAGGCCTGGGAGGCAGTGGGCGTCAGGGTTCTGCACCGCTGCCGTCGAGTGTAAGGGGCCTCTACTCAGAGGTCTCGCCCGAGTTCAGCACCCTGGTGGGCAGGATGGGGAGTCTGAGACGTCAGGGTCCCCAATTGGGCCCACATCCTACTGCTGTCACCCAGAGAGTCCCCCTTTCAGCGCATTTAGGGAATTCCAGCCCCCCACCCATCCCTTTGCCTCCCGGGGATCTCCTGGGCCCAAGGGGCCATGAGAAGTCCAGGCAGACCGTGTTTCTTACAGTGGAGAAGCACCTAGGACTTCAGGCCCCCAGGGTGAGCGGGTGGGGAGTGGGGGTCCGTGTGAGTGAGTGTGTGAGGCTGCTGCAGGCACCCTAGAGAGTCGTGGTCACGTCCAACTCTGCAGGGGACCAGCTGTGTGACCCTGGGGTCTGCTCACCCTCCCTGCGGTCATCCACCCTCTGCACCACGGGGACACGCTGCCCAGCCCTGGGGTGCCGGCCCTGTGGGGCGCATGGCGCTGAAGGATGCAGGCCGAATGAAGGACCAGCAGGTGGCAGCTCCGGGCTCTGAGGGGGTTGGGATGGGCAGAGGAGCTCAGAGCTGACCCAGCCCCACCGGCCCCCCCGGGTCCCAGCGTGAACCGGCCAGGGACCACTGGCAGATTTATTCGGGGCCTCAGAGGCCCGGCGCAAATCCACAGGGTCCCCTCCCTCCAACGGCCACCGCCCACCCAACGTCCCGTCGCGCCCACGGGCGTCCTCTGCGTCCGGCCGCGCCTGCGCTACAAGAGGTTCACCGTGGCCACCACCTGCTTGCACCCAGTGACAGCGAACTCGCGGCCGGCCACGCGGTAGTAGCTGAGCTGCGCGGCCAGGAGCTCGGCGCGCGCCTGCTCGGGGAAGAAGCCCTCCCCGGCCATCTCGTCCCGGAAGCAGCTGACCACGTCCCGCCTGTCCAGCAGCAGGAAGGGCACGATGGCTGCGGCCTGCCACAGAGGGTGCTCGCGGACCAGGAGCGCGCTCAGGCGGGCGCGCAGCTCCTCCTCTGCCTGTGCCGCGGCCGCGGGGGCGCCGTCTGCGCGCAGGGCCAGCGCGCGGGACGCGTTCTGCAGCACGAAGCGCGTGACCTCCTCGCCGCCAGCGCCGCTGAGGAGCACGTAGATGGCGTTGTGGAAGCGGTGCGCCCGCTGCGGCTGCAGGAGGCCGTGCAGCTCGTCCAGCAGCGCCGGCGGCAGCAGCTCCACGTCGTCCAGCACCAGGAGCGGGGTCTTCTCCTCCGCCTCGGCTCGCGCCACCACGTCGGCCACGCGCCGCGCCAGCTCCTCGCGGCAGTCGTCCGCGGCGCGCGGCTCGGGGCAGTGGTGCCGCGCGTGGTACTGCAGCACGAGCGCGCCGTCCTCCAGCACCGCGCGGAAGTGGCGCGCCAGCAGGCGTCCCACGTGGCTCTTGCCCACGCCGCTGGGCCCATGCAGCGCCAGGAGCAGCGGGCGGCCGTGCACGTGCGTGGCCAGGTAGTCCCTCAGCAGGGCCACGATGCGCGCCACGGCCGCCGGCTGGCCGAACACGGCGCGCTGCAGCGCCTTCTCCAGCCCGTCGAGGTCGTAGCGCAGCGCGTTATCGTCCAGGTTCTCGATGGCATTGAGCACCTGGAAGCCCACGATGGCCACGAGCAGCAACAGGCAGCGCTGCGCGCGGCTCCGGCGCTCCGCGCGCGGCCGGCACTTGCGCAAGGACTCCGGGTAGAGCACCACCCGGCTGCGCCGGCGCTTCTTGCGCGGCGGCCTCGAGGCCAGCTCCGCCGGGCCGTCGAAGGTGAAGACCCGCGGCTGGCCCGGGTCCGCGCGCGGCGCCTCTGGCCCGGAGTCCGGCCCCGCGGCCGGCGGCAGGACGCGCCGTCTGCGCAGGAGGCGCACGCGGCTGCGCAGGCGGACCACGGCGCGCACGGGCGCGATCATGCTCGGGCCGGCGGCGGCGGGGGCCGCGGCCGCGGGCTGCGGGCTGGGCTGGCCGCGGTCCATGGCGCAGGGGCGGCGCTTGGCATGCAGGTCACCCTCCCTGCAACAGGAAGACGGGGACGGTCTCCAGACTTCCGCCCGGCCGACCGAGACCCCTCCCCGTGACCCCCCACCCCCCACCCCCGCGAGGCCCCCCGGAGCGCGACCCGCTGCCCCGAGGCCGGAGCCCGGTCCGGCCTCGCCGCGCTCCGACCAGGAAGCGGCTCCCCGCGGGGCCCCTATGCAAATCCCTTGGGTCCTCGCATAAACAGCCTCGAGCCTTGAGGAAGTGGCTGCAGGGGGGTGGGGGTGGGGGTGGGGGGGCGCAGCTTATCGAGCGGCCGGGCGCCCGGCTTCCTGGAGGAGGAGTCGGTGCCGACCAGGCGCCAATTAGGGGTGAAGCAAGGTCAAGGCCGGACCCTGCCCCTGCCGCAGCTCGACTGCCGGGCGCCGGGGGCCCTCCGGTCCCTAGAACGGGCCATGGGAAGCAGAGGCCCGAGCACCCCCGGAGTTCAGATGTGCCCCTCCCCCACGAACACGGGTTGGCGGGGCGGGGGTGGGGGGGGGGGGGGTCTGCCTGGAACTTCTGCTTTCCGAATGGGCCCCAGCCCTGTCCCCAAGCTGAGCCCAGCCCGCCTGCCCCAAAACTAGGATCTTACCAGCAGCCCCCCAGTAGACACACTAATGGAGTAGGGGGGAGGGGGCCCCCTAGAGACGGGTGGGGGTGGGGTGAAAAGATGGTCAGAAAGACAAGACCGGGAGAAGGAGGGATAAAGCCGCCGAGGAGACAGAGGAAGGTGGGGTGGATGCCCCCGGCCCTGCCCAGTACCTGCAGCCGTCAGGTCAGGCTCTCGCCGGCCCCCAGGGCGGCCCCTGCCCACGCCAGAGGCTGGGGTCTGCCACTCAGGAAGCAGAAAGGGCTGGCTTCCTGGGGAGGGTCAGGGTAGGGTCAGGGGCCTCACTGGGTCAGCTCAGGCTCGGAGGGTCAGCGACACCTGCGGTCCCCAGGGAGTGTCCGGAGCGGAGGAAGCGCTGGGGAGGTTTCCGCTTCTTTGCAAAGGAAGTGAGTCAGGGGTGCGGCGCGGGCGGGACTTAGGCTGGACGGAGGCGCCAGAGGGGGAGGCCTGGCTGGCTCGCCCAGGTCCCCAGGCTGGTGGGTCACCTACCCTTCAACCCTCCCAGCCCTCCTGACTCAGCCCAGGCCCAGGACACCTGGTGAGGCTGAGGGCATCAGCTCTCTGGGGTCCCACATACCCTTGTCCCTCTGTCTGCCCTCCATGGCCCCCCACCTCCCCAGGGACATCTCCTGCACCTGATACACACCCACACACCGGCCACCGCAGGGCCCACGGAGAGGGGGATGGGTGTGTCCAGGCTCCCTGTTAACAGGAGCCCGGGGGCCAGGCAGGGTTCACTCCTAGCAGGGGGTCCTCCAACCCTTCCCCCTCTTCCCCTCCCCCAAGCCCAATCTGGGGGCCCACAGAGTAGGGCTCATTTCCTGGGCTCCATCACGTCCCACCCGTCTTCCTCTTTGTCTTCCCCTGTACCCCAGCCTAGAGCCTCCCCCCGCCCCCAGGACAGGGCAGCACACCCTGGGACAGAAATTCTAGAACTGGGGGAAGACCCCCACGCATGGCTCGGGGCCCTGGTCAGAGAGCAAATTTAGAAAGAACTTGGGCCAAGAGTTTGTAGATGGAGACCCTGGGCCCTTCCCCGCCACCAGCTTCAGGAGCCCTGCCCCCACCCCCATGCCCATCTCTGCGCAGACTGGCCTGCCCGGATCGCCCTCCACGGCCGGCCCAGCCCTGGAGGGGGTCTGCCAACCAGTGATGCCCCCACACCAGTCCTGGCTCTGGGCCCGTGTCCCGCGGGCACTGGCACTCCTGATTCCTCCCGGATTCTGTCCTGCCCACGGCCCCCATCCTGCCGGCCTCCCTGACCCGCACCCTCCACACACACCTCTGCCCACACGGGCCGCTCTGCCCAGCCCTCCATCCATCCACCCCTCGCTTCCCTGCACTCCCTGTGCGCCCTGCATCAGGGACATGCTGCTCGTGGGCTTGGGGGTCCCCGTGCTCCCCAGAATGTGGGGTCCTGCCTGCCACGTGTGTGTCCCGTGCCCTCTGCCAGGATCCCTGAGACACCACTGCTTCTCCGGCCATGGGCCTGGCTTCCCGGGACCCGCTGCCCCTCTCTGTGCTGGGCCGGGTGCTTAGGGACCCCTTGGGCCTCACCCAGCAGGTGGCCCCCGCCCAGGCCTTCCTGGGACCAGCACATGTCTGTCCAGGCCTCTGCTGGTGCCCCGTGGCCCTGGCATGGGGGTGGGGGCCTTCGGGGTCTTCAGGCTTCCTATAGTCTCCACACGTCTGCTGACACGAGAGGACCCCAGTGGACCTTGAAGGGCAGATGCAGGAAAAGGTGCGTGGGGGCGCCGGGGGGGGGGGGGGAGGGCCTGGCCGGTCTCCAACCAGCCAGCAGCTGCTTCTGCCAAATGCTGGCCCGCCACACCTTCTGGGGTCGAGCGCCCAGTCCCGGGGCGAGGAGCGGGCTGGGACGTGGGGTGGGGGGGAGTCGAGAACGTTGTGCTGAGAGGGCCACCCAGCAGGGCCGGGCGTGAACCGGAGCCCGGGGCTGATGCCCGCCTGCCCTGCACTTTCCTCCCCACCTCCGGGGCGAAGGGGGCCCACCTCCCCCCACCCTTCAGGATGGACCCCACCGCACCCATACCCTCCCTCCGGGGAGCACGCCCACCCCTCCCTCCAGCCCGCACCCCATCCAGCCCTCGTCCCCAGCCCCGAATGCAGGTCCATGTCTTCAACCTGGTCTCTGCAGACCCCTCACCTGGCTGCCCGCCCCCCACCCCTCTGCCGGCCCCCGAGGGTCCCTGAGCTCCGTGTCCCCTCCCGCCGGCCCCCCTGGGGTTCCTCGTTGCGCAGCCCCCCACCCCCACCCCGTCCGCGCCGCTCACGCCCTCCAGCCGCCGAGCCCCCACCCACCGGGGTGTCGGGTCTCTGATCCCCTCGTCCGGGCTGGAGGAGGCTGGCCTCACTGACCGGGCTCTGTCCTCCTTGACCGTGAGCCTCAGGTGGGTCAGGCGGGTCCCGTCCAGGCCCTCGCTCCTCCCCTGGCCCAGTTCCTTCCTCATCCTCTCCCTGGCCCCACCTCTGCCCCGTCCTGCCTCCCAGCCCAGGACCTGGCTGCCTGCTTCCTGGAGGAAAAGCAGCAGCTGGAAGGGGAGCCCCGGCGCCTGCGCCCCCAGACCCGCCCCCTCCCCGAGCACGTGCCGCTCCCGCGGGGCCTGCGAGGACCAGGCGCTGCCCCCCTCGCCCGCTCAGTGACACCCCCGCCGTCCCGACGCCCCGTCCACGGTTCCCTCCTTGTCGTTCCCGTCAGCGCACACACGGGCTCCTGACCGCCAACGCCCAGACCCCCAGGTCGCTGCCTCCCTCAGTGGCCACCTGCCCCGGCCCCTCCCCGACGCCGGCAGAGCCGCGCCTGTCCAGATCACAGAGCCCCCCGCACGCCCGCCCCTCAGCAACACGTCCGTGCTGGGGGGGCACTGACGCCCACCCGGGGCTGACCGTGGCGGGTCCTGCAGCCCCGAGCGCAGCCAGCCCCAGGCCTCGGCATCCAGCACTGCTGCCCCGGGTGGGGCTGGGCACCCAGGCTGTGCCCAGAGAGCCGCGCCCGGAACGCGCTCGCCAGCCCGCACGGCAACCAGCCCTGGGCACGCACACAGACAGCTCACCTGCTGGGTTTTCCAAAACGCCTTTTATTCACAAAAGTGAACGTCTCACCGTGAGCAACAGCCGACCCCGGCCTGGTGGGGCCCACCAGGCTTCCCTCACCCTGAGGGCAGATGGAGGCAGCGAGCGGCGGGGCTTTCCTCCCCACGCCGGCTGCACCGGGGCTGTCGGCAGAGGGAGGTGCTCCTTGGAGAGAGCTGGGCTCCACGTGCAGACGCCGCTGCCCCCAGCCAGCTCCGTGGTTCTGCCAGTCTGCGCCAACCTGCTGGCACGACCTCTTCCCCTCCAGCCTCAGGAAAACAGGTCACCTTTTCCTAAGCCCAGCTACTGCCTGTCTGCCCGGCCGTCAGCAGTGGAAACCCGCAAGGCGAGGAGGAACAGGCGAGCAGCTCCCCGCGCTGTGGGAGCGTGAGGGGCCAGGCAGACGTGGGGCAGGGCCTGCGCTCCGGGGAGCCGGCCGGCCGGGGCCGTGAGCGGCAGGGACACGGGTCCCATTCACGCGGGGGGCGCACACCTCCCAGGAACCAGTTGCGGGTGAGGCTGAGGCAGGTGCAGAGCAGGGCGCCCTGCCCACAGGACAGCCCCGGGGTCTCCGCCCGGCCCACCCCCAGGGCCGGGAACAGTCAGTCCACCGCCAGGAGAGACGGGCTCCCGGGCTCCCACTCTCCACCGGAGCAGCCCCAGGCGGCAGCCTCAGAGCACAGCCGGGGCGGGCACCGTGGGGAGGGGCAGCTCCAGGGCTGGGGTCTCTGCGGCCTGGGCCGGGCTGGGCTTCCGATGGTCCAGCTGCTCCAGCTTCTCCCCGAGCTGGGAGTACAGCTCCTTCACTGCCTCTCCGCTCTGCGTGGGGAGAGTGGGCAAGCGTGTGCTTTCAGGGCAGGCCCAGAGCGCGCGCGCGCACACACACACACACACAGACACACACACACACACACAGACACACACACACACAAAATCAGGCCACCAGGCCAGCCAGGCAGTGCAGCCTGGGGCTGCGGGAGGGCAGGGGAGGGCGCCCACCTGGCCCGAGGGCTCCAGCGCCTTCTGCAGCGCCTCCAGCCTGGCGGGGGCCACCCGGTGGTGCAGGTGCAGGAGGAGCCGCAGCACGTGCCGCTGCACGTTCTCCTTCCTGGAAGAGGCCGCGGCTGTGCTGCAGTGCCCTCCCACCCCACCCCCCAGCTGTGTCCGGCCCCCCGACCCCTCTGAGGATGTGGACCAAGAGGACGGGCACCTCGGGGAGGCGGTGAGGAAAAAGCCATCGAAGAGGCTGCTGCAGAAGTCCTCCAGGGCGAACTCGTCCGCCAGCAGCGCCAGGTTGCCCGTGAGCAGGTGCAGGAAGATGTCGCCGAACGCCAGGTCGCCGAAGGTCTCCACTGCAAGCACAGCAGGCGTCGCCCCACGTGCCCGACGCCCAGCTCCCCGGCCCGGGCCTGAGAGCCAGAACCTGGGCCTGGAAGGGGGAGGCTGGGGCATCTGGGCCTAAGCAGGGCGGGGGGGGGGTGGGGGGGGGCACTCCAGGGCCCAGCAGGCTTGGGATGACGTGGACTCCGGCAGAGGAACACCTGAGCAGGCCAGTAACTAGAGAAGACACACGAGGGCAGAGGGCCGGCCCCGGCGAGTCCACCAGACCGCGGGGCTCTAGAGGAGAGAACGGAGCAAACGGGCCTTCTTTTTTTGAAGTCACAGCCATCAAACCTCAGGAGACAGAGACGGCGAAAGTAACGACCCGCAGATCGCACCAATCACTGGCGACAGGGCTGCCGAGTGCTCGCGGGCAGGCACAGCAGCTGCTACAGAAACACCGACAGGGAGCTGTGACCGCGGAAACACTGCCACCTGAGCCACCGAGCCCCTGACGCAGCAGGAGCCGCAACCCCACCAGATCCGTCTGAGGCGCACGCCTGCCACACAGCTGCCCGGGGTCTCGCTGCCAGCAAAGTGCCGACCAGGGAACAAATGCCCTGGTTCCCCCAACAAACCCCATGTGGCTCTAGACCGCGAGACCTGAGAGGCAGCCGGAGGAGCCAGACGAAGGGAGGCCCTTGTTTGACTCCTGACTGGAACAGACCATCTGCATAGAAACATTATATGACAACTGGGGAAACGTGGCCACTGTTGGGACCTGGACCCCCACTAACCACACACCAAGGTCGTGGTTTGTAAGAGTCCATCTCCTATGAAGACAACCTGCCGGGCTGTTCCGAGCTGCTCTGCTGGGGGTCTGGGCTCACGTCCAGCCCACTGCTGAGGGGATGGCGGCAGCACGTGGACCCCCGTGCAGGAGGGCGGTGGGCGCGGGGTTTCACCACCCTGTGTTCTTTACTTTGGTTTAAACTCCCACCAAAGAATAGTTTAAAAGTAAAGAGAATTTAAAAAGCCGACATCCATCCCTACTAGAACCTACTAGTAGCACCAGAGGACGAGACCGCTCTCCCTGGATGTGAACGAAGGCCTGCACCCCAGCCCCCTAGGTGGCGGCTCACGGCTGCGAGACACTGATGGTCCTGCCTCGCAGGACATCCCGTTTCTACAGATGAGATTAAACAAGAAGGATACAGGGCCTTCCCTCGTGGCGCAGTGGTTAAGAATCCACCTGCCAGTGCAGGGGACATGGGTTCAAGCCCTGGTCCTGGAAGATCCCACATGCCGCGGAGCAAATAAGCCCGTGGGCCACAACTACTGAGCCTGCACTCTAGAGCCTGTGCGCCACAACTACTGAGCCTATATGCTGCAACTACTGAAGCCTGCACGCCTAGAGCCCGTGCTCCACAACAAGAAAAGCCACCACAATGAGAAGCCCACGCACCACAACAAAGAGTAGCCTCTGTTCACCGCAGCTACAGAAAACCGATGCACAGCAGCGAAGACGCAACGTAGCCAAAAAATGAATAAATAAAAATAAATAAAATTTAAAAGGGGGGGGCTTCTCTCATGGCGCAATGGTTAAGAATCTGCCTGCCAATGCAGGGGACACAGGTTCGAGCCCTGGTCTGGGAAAATCCCACGTGCCTCAGAGCAACTAAGCCCATGCACCACAACTACTGAGCCTGCACTCTAGAGCCCAGGAGCCACAACTGTTGAGCCCATGCACCGCAACTACTGAAGCCCATGCACCTAGAGCTTGTGCTCTGCAACAAGAGAAGCCACTGCAGTAAGAAGCCCGTGCACTGCAATGAAGAGTACTCCTGCTCGCCGCAACTACAGAAAGCCCGCGCACAACAAAGACGCAATGCAGCCAATAAATTTAAAAACAAAATAAAAAATAAAGTCTCTTAAAAGTAAAAAGGATACAGAAGCTCATAAATGAGTAGAAAGAATGAGGCGAACCAAGCTCCTTCAGGACTGTGCTCCTGGAAGCCTCCAAAACAGACAGACAAGCTACCACCCCTGAGACCTCCATGGCTGATCCCGGAGCCTGTGAAGGCGCCACCCGAGTGGGGTGGGGCCCCGGGACAGAGGATGGTCCCGCACGCCCCGGGGGGGCCCACAGTCATCACGGGGCCCTTAGGAGAGGAAGGCAGGAGGACGGGAGAGGCTGGATGGCTGAGCTGTGAAGTGGCCAGGAGCCACAGCTGCAGCTCCTGGAAGCTGGAGGAGACAAGGAGGGGCTCCTCCTGGAGCTGCAGGAGGAGCCAGTCCTGCCCACACCTTGACGCCACCCCTGGGGGACTCACTGCAGGCTTCTGAGCCCCAGAACCGTGAGAACAAGTTCCTGCTGATCAGTTAGGTGGTGACAGGCTAGAAACCAACATCCACAACAGGCCGCTTCCTCCAGACAGAAAAGTCGGGAAACAACATGCACCATCGTCAGCACGTCAATGACCCAGGCGCACGCTTGGCAAGTGAAGGGGGGGGTCTTCTCGCGGAAGCCACGACGCCCCAGACGGGGCCTGAGCCCGCAGAGGCCCAGGACCTGCTGTGCGGCGGGCAGGCCAGGCACTCCCAGACGCCCCTTCTCCCCGACGCGACCTGCAGCCTACTCTTGAAGGGGTCCACTCAGACCCCTCCCTCGTCTTCCCGGCTTGCAGCACTCCCGCCGCCACCACACACCCACGCACACGCAGAGCAAGGTTCCCAGGGAAAGTGGCCTCTTCACTGCCTCAGACTGGGGCTCCCTCGATGGTCTCAGGACTGGAGGGGCTCCACGCCCCACACCCGGTTAGGAAGAGATTAAGGCGGCCCTTTGCAAACGTGGGCTGCGGCGAGAGCAGAGGGCGTCCACGGAGGACGCAGCTGAGCCCGGCCGCCCCGCGACTCACCCAGCCCCGGGAGCAGGCGCAGCAGCGCGTTCTTGTTCCTCTGCTTGGTGATGTGCAGCACGTAGTAGAGCCCCACCTCGCAAGCCATGCGCTGCTCCTGCAGGAACCTGCGCCCCGGCGCCATCAGCCCCAGGACGCCCGAGGGGCCCCCCGCCCGGCGCCCGCGGCCCGTACTTAGTGAAGCTCTCCGGCAGCGTGTTCGGGTACGTGACCGGGGCCTTCTCCTCGGCCGGGAGCTTCTGGTCCACGTTGAAGGTGTGGTCGTCCACCACGAAGGACATGAGCGTGGGCAGGAACCTGGTGACCAGCTCCACCTCCTGGGGCGGAGGCCTGAGAGCTGTCCCGCCGTCCCTGCCCCGCGGCCCCTTCCTCCGGACGTGGGCCCGGGGGCCCGCCCTCCCCCCCGCCTCCCCCAGCGCCACCCCGGGGCCCCTGGAGACGGCCGTGGGAAGGAGCCCGCCGGAGGTACCATCTTGGGCTCCTTGAAGACCTGGCTGTCGATCATGTCCCAGGCCCCCTGGCCCAGCGCCAGCAGCCGCAGCAGGAGGAGCAGGTCCGGGCTGTCCTGCGGGGACACGCAGGCCTCCGCCGTGGCACCTGAGCCTCCGGCCCCGACCACGCGCGCCAGCAGGTCTGCCCGGCGGGACCGCCGCCCCCCCCCCCCGCCCCCCGCCAGGGCCGGCTGGATGCGGGTCCATACCCACGTGCCCCCCAGAAGGCAGCGTGCGGCCGGCCGGGCGCACTCACCCTGGGCAGCGTCTCCTGGCCCACCAGCTCCTGCAGGTGCCTGACCGTGCTCAGGGACAGGGTGTTGATGGCGAAGGGGTCACACAGGATCATGGACAGGTCCCTGCGAGGACGCGCCCGCTGCGTCAGCCACGGACCCCGGGAAATGGCCCTTCCGCACAGAGCAAGCCCGCCCCCTCGGGACCTCTCCCCAAGACCTCAAGGTTCGTACCTTGTCTTTAACTTACTCAACAAACTAAGCAGTCGACCACTTTTTTAAACACTTAAGGTCCGACTTTGGTTGAGAACCTGACCCAGACGCCATTCACTGAGTCAGGTTCCCACCGAGAATTCCGGAAAGAAGGGGCTGGGACGCGGGCGGTGGAGCCCACCCAGAGAGGGCCTCGCCGGGAGTCAGACCCCACCACCTCCGGATGCAGCGGGCCTCTCAGCTCACAGGCGGGCCCCACGCGGCTGCAGACACCAGAGCCTCAGCCCGGGCGCCCAGCTCGCCCAAGATAGCGACGGCCTCACCCCAGCAGCCGAGTCTCTCAGCCGTGGGCACGGGCGGCAGGCAGCCCTCCTAAAACACACTGCAAGAGACCGCCACTCACGACGGCGGCCGCGGCACGCTTGTCCAGACGCCCGGGGACAGGACCCCGCGCGAGGCTGACCCTCACCCCAGGACTTGCTCCTGCCCCTTCTTCACTCCGTCGAGGAAGCCCTGCAGCTCCCGGGCCCTCTTGCTGTCCACGAACCGCTCTCGGATGCAAGCGTCCAGGCACCAGGTGAACTGCGGGGAGGAGGCGCGGTCAGGGCTCGGCCAGAGACCGCAGCCTCCAGGCAGCGCCCGCCACTGCCTGCGCCGTGCGTGGGCACCAGAACCCCCACCGCGAGTGGCTGGGACCCGCCCTGGAGCCAGGAACGGACCGCACAAAGGAAGCAGGCCCAAGGGCGCGCATCCCCACAGGACAGGCGGTGCAAGAAAGAGGCAAAATGGGTGTTTTGTTCCGAAGTGGGCCTCTGCAGGGCCCCCGCTGTGGGGGTGAGCAGTGCACTCTCAGAGCGCGACACGGCGGAGCCCCTGGGAGGGCACGCTGTCTACCAGGGCGGTGCAGGGAGCCCTGCTCCGGACGCAGAGCTCGCCAGTGAGCAGCCCCCAAGCTCCGGGGCGGGGGGAGGGCAGAGGCCCGGGAACGACTGGACGGGGCGGGGGGAGGGACAGCGTGGCCCAGTGAGGGAGACGCAGGGCGCGGGCTCTGGGTCAGGCGCCCGGGGACACCACGGTCCCCCAGCCGCGTGGGCACAGGAAGCAGAGGGGCCCGGGCAGAGCCCAGGGGCCGGGACCAGCCCCCACGTCCAAGGGGAGGGAAGGAGAGGCCGAGGGGGAGGGCGACGGGGACGGGGCGGGCGCCCACCTTGTGGCAGGGGTCCACGGAGCAGATGTCGCCAACGTCCAGGTCGTGCAAGGACATGAGCAGCTCGGCGCGCAGAGTGCAATAGTGCACGTTGCGGGTGCGCAGGAAGAGGGTGCGCAGGAACTGCAGGACCATGTCGTAGAGCTTCACGCTGCGGCCCACCATCCGCGTCAGCCTCCGCACCACCTGCGGCACAGCAGCGGCCTCACGCGCCGCCCGCCCTCCCCACGCGGGGCCATGGCCCCTCCTTCACGCGACATAAACTCGCGCTGGGCGCTGACGCTGCTGGTCTTTAAGGTGGACCCACCGGGCCCCGGCAGCTCCTCCGAGAGGCCCTCAGCCCGGGCTCCAGACTCCGCCAGAGCCGCCGGGGCCGCCGGTGGAGGGGGACTCGGGCCCAGAGGAGGACGCGCGGCCCCACCACGCTCAGCGGCTGGTCAAGCCCCGCTGCGGCCGCCCCTCCCGACTTCCCCCGGCAGCCACCAGCCCCCCCGCACCCTGCCCCGCTTGGGAGGCTCCTGCCGCGGCGGCAGCCAACAGGAGGGGACCCGCTTGGGGCGCACGGGCCATGAGGATGCGTGGGGCCACCTGGGGTGACAGATGCCAGGGCAGCCCAACAGGTGGGAGCAGCGGGTGGGGCGGTCCGCAGGACGGCAGCCCGCCTCCAGGGCCGCTGCCGAGGAGCCCCCAGCAGGCCTCGGGACCAGCGAGCGGGGCAGGCCCAGGGCACCGCCCGAACCTCAGCACCCACGCACCGGCACCTCTGACACAGAGGCAGGAACGCACCCCAGCCTGACCACGGCCGGGCCTGCTGGGCACAGGACTGCGGCCCCAACGCCTGACCCACCCGAGGACGGCGGGCGCTGTCACCCGCCACCGTGCGCTCCCTTTACACTGGCAGCAGGAAGGACCCAGGCCCCCAAGGGGGACCCTCGGCCTGGAGAAAAGAGTGAAGAAGGAGCAGGGCCATGGCCCAAGGCCAGGATCCACCACAAGACAAAGCAGAGGCCACACGGGCTGGGCTCTGACACACTCAGCGGCCCGTCCAGGAGGTGGTGCTGCGACCACCAACCACTGGCTGAGGGAAAACGTCAGTAAGACACCACCTTAGACCGCACACAGACAGCCCCAGGCGAGGAGGCTGGGGTGAGAGAACGCAGCGACACATCAAGCGCTCCTCAGCCAGCGTCTGGCCTCTTCTCATCACCTCCCTCCCCAGTTGAGGGGTCCTCCAGGAACCAGGCCAAGAGCCCCCAGCTCACCAGGAAGGGTCAAAGCGTCCACGGGGGCCTCCAGCCCCCCTGCCCCTTCCCCACCTCGCCCTGTGGCCTCCCATCTCTGCAGCTCTCCTCCGCCCCCGGAGCTCTCAGTGACCGACGTGTGACGGCTACTGCGTGGAGTCCTGCCCACGAGCCTGCAGTACCCCAGGCAGATGCCCCCGTACCCCAGGGGTCCCTGAAGGGGCCAAGTGCCTGGGGCAGTGAGCCAGCACCCAAAATGCATGTGTTGAAGCAAGGAACAAATGAAACACAGAAACAGAAGAGAATCCCCAGGACTGAAGGAGGACACAGAAAGCTTATCTGAAAACGCCGGCCAAGTCTCCCAGCACGAAATACGTAGAAAAGACCAAAAAAACCCACAGCCAGGTGCAGCGCTGGCAGCGCCCCTCGCCAGCCCCACAGAGGAGCCCTGCCTTCCAGCAGCGGGGGGAGGCCCTGCACGCAGCCCTGGCACCTCACCTCGCCCTGGCGCCTGGTCTTGGGGGAAG
Organism: Hippopotamus amphibius kiboko; assembly: GCF_030028045.1. Lineage (NCBI taxonomy): Eukaryota > Metazoa > Chordata > Mammalia > Artiodactyla > Hippopotamidae > Hippopotamus > Hippopotamus amphibius. The sequence continues at coordinate 712,661 of NC_080187.1, forward strand.
GGCTGAAAAAGTTGTGCAGGACAGAGAGCTCCGTGCTGAAGAGCGCACTCTCCTTCTCCACAATGTACTGTTTCAGCAGCGGAGACACCTCGTCGCCGAAGAGCGCCTGATTGTCCTGCCAGATCTGTCGCTTCACCTCCACGGCGCAGGCCCGGTACAGCTCCTTGTCCGCCATCACCAGCTTCAGCTTCTTCTCAGGAACCTACACGACCCCACAGGCCACCTGTGAGCCGCACCGGCGCCCCCGGGGTCTCCCTCAGGACAAGCCAGCAGCCTGCCTCCCCCCCACCCCAGCAGGGACCACATCCAGCCCTGCCCCAGCCGACAGGAGCACCCGTGGCACCCGTGAGTGGCCCCCAGAGCTTGGCAGAGGCCGCAGCCATACTGACCACAAACAGCTTTTTCCTAGAAAGGGCTCCACACCCCAGAGCTTGTGCCAAGCTTCCATCTCTGCGTGGCTCAGGGAGAAGCCAGCGCGGGGAACGGGCTCCGGAGCGGCCCTTCGTGGGGCAGGCCGCTCAGGAAACCTCCCGGGAGCGAGCGGGCCCCGCGGCTGTTACCTTGGGCAAGTGTTTCATGACGCACATGACCACTGGCTGCAGCGACGGCATCTTCACGAGAGAAAAGCTCTTCTCCAAGAGGTCCTCCAGTTTCTTGTACCTGGAAAGACGCATCACTGAGGGAGCAGCACAGGGCCGAGTCAGAAGCAGCTCTCTGGCCCCGCACCGGCGACCGCAGGAGGCCCCTTCCGCGGTCGGGGCGTGTGGAGCCGCTGGGCCGCTGAGGGCTGCGCTGCCGCTCGCGCGCTGGGGAGGGGCTGCCCGCCTCGCGGCCCACTCACCTCTCCTCCGCTTTCCCCTCCGTGGCGATGGCTGACACGCGCTCCAACAGCTTGTCCCGGAGCTCATCAAACACCGACTGGTGGAACTCCAGCCGGGGGGTCCCGTGCAGGTCCAAGAAGGGCAAGGCCGACTGCAGCGAGGGCAGCAGCACGCCGTTCTCCGTCTGAGGAAGCAGAGGTCGACTGTGCTTCCTCGGACGACAAGAGAAACCTCGGCCGCAGCCCCGCCTTGCCGGGCACCCCGGATGCCCTGGGTACACGAGGAGCCAGGTACAAGGAGGTTCCCAGCTGCACCGGCCGGAACTGCAAAACCTGGAAGCCACTCAGATGTCCGCCCATGTGGTCCCAGCTCAGGACACCTGGTTCCTCCATCCCGGGGCACAGACGCAGCGGCCGCGAGGGAGGGAGCGCGCACTGCCCACCTTCCCAAGCGACCCCGCCCGCGGCCGGCCCCGCGCCCCGGCCCCCACCCCGGCTGCACCTGGAACTGCTCGATGGCCTTGAGCGGCTCCGTGCAGTTGGTCAGCGTCTCCTTCAGGTCCTCGCCGTTGGCCACGCCCAGGTCCTGCAGCCCCGCGAACATGGCCGAGGCCCCGGCCCCGACCCGGCTCGGCGCCCCATCCCCTCCGCGCTCCCCGGGCGCCGCCGCGCTCGCCGCAGGCCCCGCGGCTGTCCGCTCGCCCGGGCCTCGGGGGCCGCCCGAGCTCCGCTCCCCGGCGCCCTCCAGCTCGGCCACGGCCCGCCCGCCGCGCGGCTCCGCTGGGACCGCAGCCGCCCACTTCCGCCCCGCACCGCCGGGTCCGCCCGCCAACCGGCTCCCCGGAAACGCCGCCGCCGCCGCGCAGAGGTTCCCGGGAGGCGCGCCGCGGCCCGCGCCAGGCAGAGACCCAGCGCGAAGGCGGTGCCAGCGTGACGCGCAGGGCGCCGGCGAAGCCCCGCCCCGCCCCTGCGCGGCCCCGCCCCGCCTCGCGGCGCCCGCTGCCTCCCGCGGGCGCGGCAGGACCGGGTAGGCGGGGCGCGAGGGCGGGGCGCTGCGGGACGCCTGGGGGAGGGGGCACCGGGGGTGGGGTGCCGCCGGCCGGCAGGCCTGCTTCGGGAGATTCGGAACCGATATTTTAGCCAAGTGTGTTTTCTTTTAATAACCTTGAAAAATCCTGTTGCTGATCTCACAGCGCCCTCCAGGTGCACGACCCCCTCGCATCCTGGAACCTGGTTTCCTCCTTGTCCAACCCTACGAAGATCACACCACAGGATGTCTGTCCTCTTGTCACCTTGAGCATCTAATCCCCGGCCTCACCCAAGGTGTTAGGCCCTCAGGCTGAGGTCCAGCCCAGCTCCCTGCAGGTGTGAGCCCTGGGTTCCGTGGCGTCTCTCATCTCTTGCAGTGCAAGACGCAGGTACAGGGCCCGCGGGCACTGCCTGCCCTGAGCCCTCCGTGGGCTCCCCGTGGCTAAGCGTGCAAGCCCCCAGACCCAGCACGCAGGTCTCTGCAGTTTCTCCATCCCTCCAGCTCCACTCCTGTCCCATCAGCCCTGGGTCCTCCCAAGCTTGGCCACACCAAACATCGCACTCTCCCTTTCCGTGTGCCTTGGCTTCCAAGGTTTGCTCTGCCAGAAGTTCCCCTCCTGCTGCCCAGCAAGCTCTAGCTCATCCTTGAAAGCCTCCAGCAAGCCCGCCCTCCTCAGCCCAGCTGCAGGGATTGCTCCATCCTTCCTGCTGGTCCCACTCCTGGCTTTGAGCCCTAGGGATTGCTGGTGGTGCAGCCGTGAGTGGGGCTCCTGGTCCCTCCACCCGGGGCCAGACTCCCAAGGCCAGAGCACCACAGCTCTGTCTCTGTTGCCCGCTGGCCAAGCTGGTCAGCCCAGGGCCCAGGGCCAACAGTCTGCAGTCCCACTGCTGATCCCCGGGGGGTGCTGGGGCTTGACCCCCATTTGGTTCAGTCCTGGAGGAAGTCACAGGCATGTGACCCTCAGACTCCCTTGTCCCTGGCTTCCCTGCAGAAAGCGGTGATGCCAACACTATGGGAGCAGCTCTTGCAGTGCCTGTTTGAAGGGGATGATCTTGGACAGAGGGAGACAGAGGAGAGGGCCTAGCCCAGGGCTTGGGTGACACACGGAGGACCCCTGGAGGAATGGGTGCAGTGACAAGAGCCACCACAAGCTGCAGGAGAGGCCCCTGCAGGGAGGCAGTCGTGGGGCCACCCCCTAGGTAGGTGGGCAGGTCCACGGTGGTGAGGAGTCCAGTGGCCAGGCTGCTGCTGTGGGCGGGCGGCAGGGCCGTCACGGTGAAGCCCAGGGAGTCTGTTGGCTGCGGCTTGGCCTGCACAGCCCTGGGTGAGTTCACAGGGTCTTTGGGCAGGTGCAGGCGGAAGTGGCACCAGGCCCTAAGGAGCTGGCCCTCTGGGCCCTACCTGGTGGCTGGGCAGGCTGACCTCACCCCAAGATGGCAATTGACTGTCCCCCACCTCCCCCCCAACAGTCGGTTCCTCCGCTTGGCAAGCCGCCTGATCCTTGGGGGGACTGGCAGCTGGACCCCTCCCCGGGCGGCACAGCTAGGTGGAGGATGTGTCCTCCACTACCCACAGGCCCCTCCCATCCTGTCCCAGGCCAGGAAGGCTCAGGCCGCCAGCTCAGCCCCCCTAGAGAAGAGAGCAGTGAAGGGGACGTGAAGGGGGATCCCTGGCCAGGGAAAGCCAGACGTGGCAGGTCAGCTGCAGGCCAGCTCACCGGGCAAGGCCGCCAAGCACACCACAGCATTCCAGAGAACCAACAGCATCTCTATATAGCAAGGGCATGGGCAGGTGGGCGCTCCAGGCTGGGTGCACAGCTCAGAGGGTCAGCTGGCCAAGAGGGTGGATGAGGGGCGGGGTACGCAGAGGGTCAGGAGGCCAGGCTGGGGGCACCGGTTCCAGAGCGAGGCCCGGGAAGGCCCCCAGGGAGGCCAGGGTTTCATGTGCTGCTGGGGAGGACCAGCTGCACCCACCAGGCCCTAGAGTGCACACAAGGGGCCGGTGTCACGGTGCTTGGGTCGCCGCACACCTTGGGTGACCACCCCCGGTGCCGAGAGGAAGCTCAAGCTGTAGCAGTCGTCCACATTGTAGGCGCTGGGCCGGGGTGCAGGCTGCAGCGGGCAGGTGGGTGCAGGTACCGTGCTGCCCCCTCCCCCGGTCACCCCCTCCCCCGGTCCCCACCCCCCCGCCCTGCCCACCTCCTTACAGGAGCCGACCCAGGAGGCCAGCTGGGGCGAGCAGCTCGTGGAGAAGGCAGGCGGGCAGGGGCCCCGCAGGCGGCACCCAGGAAGGATGTCCCAGGTGCTGGAGCCAGGGCCGGTCTTGTGCCCCACAGGCGGAGGGGTCTGCAGGAGGGGCTGGGCCCGTGGCCACGCACCCCAGGCCTGCAGCCTCCCCAGACGGGCTTGGGCCTCAGGGGCCCTGGAGGCGGGGCGGCCCCTGAAGCTGAAGGCCGGGCAGGAAGGCAGGCTGGGTGGCTGGTAGTGGGCAGGCGACGGCCACTGCAGGTAGAAGCTGCTGCAGGCCCGTCCCTCGGGGGACCCGTCCCCCCCAGGACCTGCCGGGCAGGCCCCGCACTTTCTGCGCTCGGTTGAAGTCAGCTTTCTGGGCGAAAGGGCTTTCACTCTGGAACCACATGGTGTGCCATGCCCTGCGGCCGCCGCCCTCTGCAATGGGGGGAGCACCATGCGTGGGGGACCGCGCTGGTGGCCCTGGACCCACTGCGTGGGTGAGGGCGGACAGTGGGGGGTTTTGGGGAGGGGGCACGCACCGCGGGTGGGGTGCCTGCGGCCGATGGTGAAGCGGGGGTGTGGGGAGGACTCTCGCACTGAAGCCTCTGGCACCTGGTGCTTGGTGGGGCCGGGGACATCCAGGTCGGTGACGACGGGCGGGCGTCGCTCCAGCCCTGGCGGGAAGCAAGCTCTAGGCGTGGGTCCCCCAGGAGGGCCCCCGCCACCCCCGCCTGCCTCCCCAGGCCAGCCTCGCACAGCGCCCTCAAGGTCCGGCTGCAGGTGGGCGGGGGCTCCCGGAGGGGGCCCGTGGGCATCCTGAGGCCCGCCTGGAGCCACACCTCGTCCCAGGTCGCCCCCAGTTCTGGCTGCAGGCCCGATGACAGCACAGCAGCACTGGGCCTGCGAGAGACATGGACGCCACCATCCACCCGCCCGACGCCCACCCCCCCCCCCACCCCGTGCCGACGGCACCCCAGCTCGCCCCCCACCCGGGGAAGTTCCTGGGAGCTCACCGGGGGCCTCCGCGTCAGGGGGCTGTGGACCGGGGCTCTGCCTCCATTGATGTGAAAATCTGCCAGGAATTTCACTGCCTTCTGGTCAGAATTCATTGCCGGGGGTCTGGCTCCCTCCCCCGGGGACCTCACTGGCTGGTCACGGCACACCCCCCCCACCCCCACCCCAGCCCAGCCGCCGGGGACGCCCTGGGGAAGCGGCACGGCCCAGCCCCGGAGGGGGGCTGCCTGGGATCGCCGTTGCCAGGAGGCCCCCGGCGGCCCCCGAGGCCTGGCTCCGCCGCCGTCCTCCCTCACCCCCGTTTCTTGTCCCGACCCGTCCCCTCTCCTGGACTCCGGGGTCTCCCAGGGGGCTGGGGTCCACTCTCCTAGGGCTTCGGGGAGGGCCGAGGAGGGAGCGGACGCCGCGGGGCACCGAGCTGTGCAGGGCCAGGGGGCAGGCGTGCCCGGAGGCTGGCGGTCGAGGGAGGCTCCCCGGGGAGGAGGAGCCCCCGCTGAGAACCCGGCCCTCGGAGAAGCAAAGCAGCGGCGGGGGGGTCTGAGTGGACGGGGCGGCCCAGGAGGGGCGGGGGGCGGGGGGCCCGTCTTCTTGGGGCGCAGAGGCTGCAGGGTCTCACAGACGGGCGGGGCAGCTGAGGCCAATCGCAAAGGAGTGACCAGGCTGAGTGGGCGACCGTCCGTCCGGGCACCGGGCCCCTGCGGTGCCCTCCAGAGCCGACCCGCTGACCAGCCCCGGCCCTGGCCTTGGCCTCACCCACGCAGGGCCCGGCCAAGGATGTCTCCTCCTCCACACCCCTGTCTCTTCCTCCCCAGGGCCCTCCCCTCCGCCCCTGACCCTGCCTGGCCTCGGGGGGTGTCCCAGATGGACAGGCAGACAGATGGAGATTCGCCCGAGGAAACACACCTTTGATCCGGGCGAGGGGCCCCCAGCCCGCACTCCGGGGCCCTTCCCGTGTGGCACGGTGCCCTCTGAGGCCACGAGCGCGCACGGACGCAGGCGGAGCTCCTCAGAGCCCCCGGCCCTGGGCATGAGTAGCTGCCGTGGCGGGCGACACGCACACCTGCTGAGTGGCGGCGCTGGGTCGCAGCACGCCAGTCCCTGTGTGCCCGCGTCACAGGTGGTCCCCGCGGCGCTGCCAGGAGCGTCAGGCACCGGCGGCTTTGTCGGCGCGGCGTCAGCCTCTGCTGGGCCGAGGCTCCGCCCTCCCCGACGGTGGGCGCGTTTCGGGGGCATTTTTCTACCAGAGTGTTCATGTTTCCGAGTCTGCCTTGTGAGGCTGTCTCGGGCGGCGCCAGGCCCGCACGGAACGCTGCCTGCAGGCTGTGTCCGCGCCTTGTCAGCCGCCTCTTACTGCCGCTTCTACTGTGTCTTGACATATACTGGAACCTGCTCATCGTTCCCTTCGTGACCATTTTCTTCATTTTTATGGTTAGAAAGTCCTCCCTGCACAAAAAAAAAAAGAAAGAAAGAAAAAAATCAGGGTCTAAAATGGGAAATAGCGCTCAGTTCCAGCGGAAAGACCCTCCAGGACAGAGTGCCAGCAGCTCCCGGCTCAGGATCCTCGTGCTAATGCCTCCAAAGCGTCCAGGGCCTCGCATCTGAGGAGGGGGCTTGGTGGGGGCTCCCTTAGCCTCACTCTGGGGGGCTGCTTTTCAGTTGGCTACTGGCCTCCTGTGAGGAGCAGGTGTCCTCACTTCCTAGCAGGGCCAACGTGGCTGCAACTACGGTCCCCGTCTTCCAAGCTCTAGATCCTCAGGGGGACGCCTCCCTGGGCCTCGGTGTCCCACCTGTAGAACAGGAGTGCCCTCAGGGTGTGAGAAGGGGCCTGGCCCACATGCTGCCCAACGATGCCAGGCCTCTTCACAATGGTTGCCAGGCAACAGGGGCTCCTCTCTGGGCGGAGCCAGAGAAGGCCCAAGAGGGGCTGGAGGCAGCCCAGGCAGAGCTGAGGCGCGATGACAGCTACTCAGAAGCACACCCTCTTCTCACCAGAACCTCACTATATCCCTGGGTAAGCGCCGGAGCCCTGGGAGGAGGCTGGGGTCCCCGAGGATGGGGGAGCAGGGCCGGGGCCTAAGGGCTCAAGGCTGCTCAGCTGTGAGAGGCACCCCAGAACTGGGTCTCCAGGAAGCTGAGGCCAGAGGGTGGAGCCCATGAGCAGGAGCCTGGGGACCTGGGAGGCCGGGGAGCAGGGGTGAGGCCGAAGGCCCGAGGGGCTGGACGGGGGGGCTGGGCAGGTGGGTTCTCGAGGGCCCCGCTGACCCGCCGTGCTGGTGCAGCCATCCCAGATGGCCAGCACGTCTGTCGAGAGCAGAAACTGGGGACAGCACGACAGCTGGGGAGGCTGGCCTCTCCCTCCATACGGTGCGCCGCACTTTAAAGAGGAGATGAGCTGGGGCTTCCCTGGCGGTCCAGTGGTTAGGACTCCGCGCTTCCACGGCAGGGGCCCGGGTTCCATCCCTGATCAGGAACTAAGATCCCACATGCCACGCAGCCAAAAAAAAAAAAAGAAAAATTAAAGAGGAGATGAGCATCTGGAGTACACGGATGGGCACGGACACCAGGCCCCCTTGCTGGGGGTCGCCCGTGTCAGAGCCCCCTCCGCAGGGGTGCAGGTTCGCTCCCTGGGCAGGGAGCTAAGATCCTGCAGGCCGTGCGGCGCGGCCAGACACATGCAAATAGGGACGGCCTCCACAGGGTGTGTGCACCCCAACACACACTCGGGCCACGTGCAAAGAACAGGCCGGGGAGAAGCAGACCCAACTCCGGGGACACCAAAGAGGCTCCCACCTTCAGCCCAGCTGGCTGGCTCACACACCTGCATTCTCTCGAGCCGTTTTTAAGAAGAAAACAACACCCACTCCTTGGGTGTCCCAAAGGCCCCCCGAGCAGCCCTGCACACCGGCCGTCCCTCGGGGCACAGCCGTGGTGCCCACAGGCCTAGAGGATGCTCCGCTCGACCGCCACCGCCTGCCAGCCTCCTGGACAGCCACCATCTGGGCCAAATGCCCACCACGCCTTCCTGGCAGGACGGACCTGCATGCAGTCGGCTCCCCGTGCCTCGGCCGAGGCCCAGACCCTGTCACCACCCCGGTAACGCTTCGAGGGGGCACAGCTCCCCCTTCCCTCATCTCTAAGACCCTTGTTGTTGGCAGATGGCTGGGTGGGTGGCACCCCAACGGTGTGACGACGGAGCCCCCCTCCCGTAGGCCAGGCCTGTTCTCCGTGCTTGGCCTGTGCTGCCCATTCAAGCCCCAAGAGCCACAGACGGCAGGAGCTGCGGGGACCCCGTCCCTAGGCGGGCTCGCGGATCTTGCCTGTGGCCAGCAGGCTGGGTCCACACCTGCTTGCAGGGGCCCCTGCCTCCTCCTCCTCTCTCCTCCTCCTCCTCTCTCCTCCTCCTCTCTCCTCCTCCTCCTCTCTCCTCCTCCTCCTCTCTCCTCCACCTCCTCTCCTCCTCCTCCACCTCCTCTCTCCTCCTCCTCCTCTCTCCTCCTCCTCCACCTCCTCTCTCCTCCTCCTCTCTCCTCCTCCACCTCCTCTCTCCTCCTCCTCCTCTCTCCTCCTCCTCCTCTCTCCTCCACCTCCTCTCTCCTCCTCCTCCTCTCTCCTCCTCCTCCACCTCCTCTCTCCTCCTCCACCTCCTCTCCTCCTCCACCTCCTCTCTCCTCCTCCTCCTCTCTCCTCCACAGCTATGCCGGCTTCTACCCACAGCTTCGCTACCAGGTGGGGAACACCTATGGGCGCACTACAGCGCAGCTGCTCACGGACCCCAGTGTGCGGAAGAGCCCCTGCTCTGTGCTGTCCCCCATAGCCGAGCCCAAGTTCACTGAGGACTTCAGCCAGCCCAAGCCGCCTTTTATGCCCTGCCGTGAGCTGACGGAGCCCTACATCCCCCACTACAGCGGTAAGCCGCCCACCCACCAGCCCTGCCGCCCTCGGGACACCCTCCTGTCTGCTGTGGCTCAAGGCTGCCCTGTCCATGCAGGTCTGAAGCCCTACAAGAACGTTGAGATCCTGGACCGTTTTCCACCCCAGGAGGTGGATGCCCAGGGGCCGCTGGGGGTAGAGAATGCATCCAGGCGAGTCCCGCTGCCTGCAGGCTTCATGCCCTATCCCCCTTACCCGCCCTGCCCGCCGGGCAGGAAGGGGGCCTCCAGGGACCTTGGACACCCAGGCCTGCAGTTAGCATTAGGGGAAGAGGCGTGGAAGAGCACCACCCCTGCCCGCAAAGCCCCAGGGCAGCACCAGGTAATTAAGGGACACACTGGGAGCACTGGGATCAAGCCTCACCCCAGCCCGACCTGGACTGGGGCTGGGGCAGTGACTTGCCTCTCCCCACTCCAGCTGCACCACTGCAGGAGGGATGAGTACCCACCCCCGGCCCACCAGCAGGAGACACTAGATGTGGGCAGGTTCCACAGGCTGCCCCAGCTGGACCACCCCAACCTGATCCAGCGCAAGGCCATCTCAGGTGGGTGCCTGCGGCCTGGGCACAATCCCCCCCCCCCCCCCCCCAACAAGGCTCCAAGGGCCCAGGCAGGACCAGGGGAGAGCAAGTGAGGAGGCTGCCGTGGGCCCTTCTCAAGGCTGGGAGCTCCTGCTGGTTTAGGGAGGGAGAGGAGTCCAGACAGGCTTCCCCAACCCCCCTGGGAGCAGGTGCGAAGGCCCAGGGAAGGCGGGAGACACGCACTGGGCCCGACTCCTTCCCCAGGTTATGCTGGCTTTGTCCCTCGGTTCGCCTGGGTGATGGGGATGAATTACCGTGATGGTGTCACACAGGCTATGGACGAGTTCGACAAGAGCCAGGTGTGTGGATGCCAACCCTAGGCGAGCTCGGCTCCCTCCAAGCTCTGGCTTCCCTGAAGGGAGGAGCTCTGCCTGGCCCAAAGAGGCTGCTCCCCTTCTGCCTGCCCGCGCCCCTCCCCCCCCCCGCCCCCCCCCCCCCCCCCCCCCCCCCCCCCGCCCCGGTCCTTCGGATGGGGTGCTGGCTCCCTGCTCTGGAGTGTTGTGGGGAGGGGGAATGCCACACCTGCACCCCCTGGGGACACTCGGCTCCCAGGCTGCCAGCTGGGGGCGGCAGCACGTGGCAGCACCTGCCTGTTCCCCAGTTCCTGCTCAGAAACCCCATCTGTGCCCTGGGCGAGAGGCTGCCCGGAACGCAGTGGCCTAGCAACACTGTCTACAGAAGCCAGGGCCTCATCCCTTTCTACATGGGCTTCATACCCTGTGAGTGCAGCGGGCTCCCCACCCACTTCCCCGACGAGGTCAGGGTCACAGACCACTGTGGGGAGGGGTCGGGGCTGGGCCCCCTTGCCCACGTGGAACCTCAGGCAGAAGGCCAGCTGTGTGACCACGGAATTCCCTTGGGCCAGGACCCCCAATGCACCCGCGTCCCCAGGGCGGATGGGGCTCACAACCCTGGTACTAAAGGGAAGAGGCCAGCTGCCCCAGAGCACACTGGCCTTCCAGAGGGTTCCTGTGCCCTGGCCGGGCCCGCCTTCAGGAGGCAGGTGCCCAGGGTAGCCCCAAGCTCCCGAGAGCCTGTGTGTTCGCAGGCGGGGCTGACCCTCCAGCAGCCCTCGCAGGCAGGCGCCCCCTGTGCACGCAGCACGCCCAGGGGCTCAGCTGCAGCGCTGCCCCTCGCAGCCATGCAGGACCACTACGCCCTGACGTTCGGGGGAAAGCACCCGCAAGGCCTATCAGAAGGAACTGGAGAGGCGGAGCCGGACACTATGAAAACGCTTTAATGGTGGCGTCTGTACAGCATGTGATGTCAAGACAGGAAGAAGAACAAACACACACACACAGTGAGACACAACTGTCAGAGGACAAGCTGGGAACAAATAAAGAGTTTCATGGCTTCCGCGCTTTACCGGGTACCGGACAGCCCTAGGCCACCTCCTCCTCAGCCTCCTCCTCAAACTCGCCCTCCTCCTCGGCCGTGGCGTCCTGGTACTGCTGGTACTCGGACACCAGGTCGTTCATGTTGCTCTCTGCTTCGGTGAACTCCATCTCGTCCATGCCCTCGCCCGTGTACCAGTGCAGGAAGGCCTTGCGGCGGAACATGGCCGTGAACTGCTCCGAGATGCGCGCTTGAACAGCTCCTGGATGGCCGTGCTGTTGCCGATGAAGGTGGCAGACATTTTTAGCCCCCGGGGGCGGGATGTCGCACACGGCCGTCTTCACGTTGTTGGGGATCCACTCCACGAAGTAGCTGCTGTTCTTGTTCTGCACGTTGAGCATCTGCTCGTCCACCTCCTTCATGGACATGCGGCCCCGGAACACAGCGGCCACGGTCAGGTAGCGGCCGTGGCGCGGGTCACAGGCTGCCATCATGTTCTTGGCATCGAACATCTGCTGGGTGAGCTCAGGCACCGTCAGCGCCCGGTACTGCTGGCTGCCCCGGCTGGTCAGTGGGGCAAAGCCGGGCATGAAGAAGTGCAGGCGGGGAAAGGGGACCATGTTGACGGCCAGCTTGCGCAGGTCAGCATTGAGCTGGCCCGGGAAGCGCAGGCAGGTGGTGACCCCACTCATGGTGGCCGACACCAGGTGGTTCAGGTCCCCGTAAGTAGGTGTAGTCAGCTTTAGGGTTCGGAAGCAGATGTCATTCCTCGTTGTCAATGCAGTAGGTTTCATCTGTGTTCTCCACAAGCTGGTGCACGGAGAGGGTGGCGTTGTAGGGCTCCACCACGGTGTCCGACACCTTGGGCGAGGGCACCACACTGAAGGTGTTCATGATGCGGTCAGGGTACTCCTCCCGGATCTTGCTGATGAGGAGGGTGCCCATCCCAGACCCAGTCCCCCCTCCCAGAGAGTGGGTCAGCTGGAAGCCCTGCAGGCAGTCACAGCTCTCCGCCTCCTTCCTCACGACATCCAGTACTGAGTCAACGAGCTCCGCACCTTCTGTGTAGTGTCCCTTGGCCCAGTTGTTCCCAGCACCGCTCTGACCTGCAAAAGAGGGCAGCCGGTCGCTCTTCAGCCAGGCACGTGGTCACCACAGGCCACCCGTGCCAAAAAAGACAAATTACATGACGTGAAACGACACACAAAACCCACACTCTACAGGTACAGCAGATGAACCCCCCAAACCCACAAGATAATGACCTACCCTGGACTAAAAAACCAAGGGATCAAAATAAAGCAACTGAACGACAAGCTAGCCGCTCCCACGGGCAGCCTCTGCCAATTCCCAAGGGCAGAGGAGCTGCCACTAACTCCAGCTCAGCCTTCCGGCAGGGAGATTACATCTGCCTGCTCCCTCCCCGCCTGCGGACAGCTGGGCCCTCCCCCCAAAGCCGCTTTACAAGAGATTGAGTGACTCGAGAGAAAGAGCTAAGAATCCTGGAACCCAGTTTCTGCTGGGGGTACAGAGCGGATCAGGACCTCGGCTCTGCGGCCCTGGAGGTGGTGACCTTGGGCACCCCTTGACCTTTGAGCCGTCCTGGCTATCAAGCCGCCACCCAGCCCGATCCGCGGCTCACCGAAGACGAAATTGTCCGGCCTGAAGATCTGCCCGAAGGGCCCCGAGCGCACGGAGTCCATGGTGCCCGGCTCCAGGTCCACGAGCACAGCGCGGGGCACGTACTTGCCACCTGGGGGGGCGGGAGGGCGTCAGCGGGGAGAGGGCGGCGGGGCGGCGGGGGGCGCGGGGCAGGGGCGCGGGGCCTCACCGGTGGCCTCGTTGTAGTACACGTTGATCCGCTCCAGCTGCAGATCGCTGTCCCCGTGGTAGGTGCCCGTAGGGTCGATGCCATGTTCGTCGCTGATCACCTCCCAAAACTGCGGGAGACGCGGGCGCGCCGAGCCGGGCCGGGCCGGGCCGGGGCTGAGTCACGCCGGAGGTGCCCGGAGCCGGCCCCGCCCGGACGGCGCGGCCCTCCCCTCCCCCGCCGCCGCCGCCGCCGGGCCGTCCCCAACGGGCCCTCGCCGCCGCCCCCGCCCCGACCCCGGTTCGGGCGCCGCGCGGGGCCGCAATGCGGGGGCGCCGCCCGCCCGCCCGCCGCCGCCATCTTTCCCACCGCCCGCCCGCCCCGCCCCGAGGACCGGCGCCGGCCCCGACGCCCCCGCTCACCTTGGCGCCGATCTGGTTGCCGCACTGGCCGGCCTGCAGGTGCACGATCTCCCTCATGGCGGCGGCGGGACGGGGGCTGCGGCGGCGCAAGGACGAGGCGAGGGCCGAGGAGCGAGCGCGCAGAGTGCGGCAACCGACGCGCCGCCGGCGCTTATATATCCACCGCGCCCGCCCCCGCCAGCCTCCTATTGGGCTTCCGGAGCGAGGTTGGCAAGCGGCTTCGTTTGATTGGCTGCAGCCCCGTCCGTCGGTCCGCCTAACGCCCGCCTTCCCAACGCCTTTCGCCCTTCATTGGCCCGCCGCGTTCTCTGCGCTCCCTCTCAAAACCGCCCCCCTCGCTCTGCGGCGCTCTCTCCATTGGGTGTTTCAAATGATTGATTTGTCCTTTCATTGGCTGGCTCCCGAGAGCACGCCGACAGGCTGGCGCGATTGGCCGCGGGGCCCAGCGTCCTGGTAACCGCCGCAGTGCCGCGGGGACCCGGGCGGGCGGCGGGGGCGGGCCGGCCCGAGGTCCGGGGGGGGGGGCGGTCGAGGGCGCGAGCCCGGCCCCCGCCTTGCGCCTTCCCGAGGGCGGCTGGGCGCACCTTGCGGTGTCTCCCAGCCGAGGCGGGGCGGGGCGCGGGCCGGGTCACAGCAGAGACCCTCGGGGCCCCGGGGCCAAGGGGCAGCGGCGGCGGGGCGGGCGTGTCGGCGGAGGCCTCGTGGCTCCCTGCCCCGCTCCGTGGTCCGCGCCCCCGCGCCCGTCGCGGCAGGTGGGGGAGCACGTGGGGCCGCTGCGACCGGCGGGGAGAGGAGGCCGAGAGGCGGGCGCGGGCGGGGCGCGGCCCCGCCGGGCAGCGGCTTGTTGTGGAGACCGCGCTGGCCCCGCGCCCGTCGCCTTGGTGCCTTCGCCCCGGGAGCACACAGAGCTGCGTGCAGAGAGGGCGGCGCCCAGGCCGCTGGGCAACCGGGATCAGGACGCCTGGGTGGACGACTGCTGTTACTCTTCCTTGATTTTCCTTTGGGGGAAAATAAAAACTTATGAAGAAAAACGTTACATGACCCGTGGTCACACATTTAATCAGTCGTTTTAAAAACGGTACACTTGCGTTATATTTTTGTAACATTTAAGGAACAAGGCGTTATGCCCTTGGGTCTGCCCTGGACAGTCTCCCATGCCAGTGGCCACTGGGTCCTCTTTAGATTCTGGTTTTCTCATTAAGGTTCTTACCTTTCTTTGCTCCCCACCCCTAGGGTGTTGGGGGCAATACCTGGCTATTTCTACCCAGAGAGAATGTGCTTTTCTCTCCACCATACAGTACGTGACACTACGGTATTCTGGCATACTGCAGCGTTGGCACACATTGTGTACTTAACCTGCGGGTGAAATTGTTGGGGCAAGCAGCACACTGGCAAAGAGATTCGCCTTTCCATCCCGAGAGTGGTCTGTAGCTGCAGTTCTAACCTGGAGGGTGAGTCAGCACGTCAAAGTGCTGTCAGTCCCTGCAGGGCCGAGGGGACCAGCACCGTCCCCCATGCCAGTCCAGGAAGGTGGGCCCGGCTTCTGCCGGCCACAGGCAGTGGCATGGGAGGTGTGCAGGGTCACTGCCTGGCATCCGGGCTTCTCACAGTGCCCTGCAAAGTAGCTCAGTTACCCCAGCGGCAGTCTGCAGGCCCATGGCACTGCAGCAGGGAGGCTCTTGGGCCTGGTAGCATTCAGTTGTCACAAATCCACAAATCGGTGAGAAAGTGAGCTCAGCTTTTTCAAGTGAGCCTGTGAGTGGTGCCCTTTGAGATGTCTGTCAAAGCCTTCCCTCCTCAGCCGCCACCCTGGGCTGAGATTCCCACTGGCAAAAGTCCCTGCTTCCTGTGACCAGTGCCCTCAGGGCTGGGAGTTCAGCATGGCACCCCTGCTTTACAGGTAACGAGAGAGGTTGTGTCACCCCCCAGGTGTGAGCCCCAGACACCCCTGTGGCACCAGGTTGCCCACCTTGCCCTTCCGAAATGAACACCGGCTGTGAACAAGACAGCAGGAGCCTCCCCGTGGCTCTAGGCCAAGGACCACAGTGGCCACTGCTGCACAGGGCTGGTAGGGGGGAGGCCGCGCAGGTCCCCACCCGCAGCCAAGGGTGTTCCTGCAGCAGGGTGGACAGGTAGGCTTGTGTGGGCCAGAGGGGCTGGGCCCAGAGAGAGTCTGGACGCAGTGGGGGTCTGTGGCTTGGTGGGATGCAGGGCAGAGTGGCCAAGGGCTGTGGGAGTGCCGGGCTCCTGGCCCTCCCGCCCCAGACTGCAGCTGTCAGAGGCACCTACAAGGACAGCTCTGTTTACCAGTGGCCATGGTCCCAGCGGGAGGGTGCGTTACCACCAGGCAGGAGCAGCAGGCAGCCAGTCACTCCCGGACTCAAAGGACCCAGCAGTCAGCCTTTGTGGGCGGCCTCACACGCCCCCGGAAGGAGGGGTGCATGGGGTACTTTTTTCCCTTCTCATTGCCTTCTCAACACGGGGAGGGGGCACTCCCTCCTCCATGTCCCCAGGGAAGCAGCCAGGCCCAACCCCTCCTCAAGGGACTTCCGTGGGAGTGAGGTTGATGTCAGAACCACAAGTGTGTCCTAAGATCACAAAAGTGGGGGGACGTCAAAAAGGGGTACATGAGCTTGACCCAAGGGTCTTGTTGCCATGAGGCCCTTGTGGCTCTCAGAACAGGTGGTTTAGCTGCTTCCAAGGCCAGGGTGAGCCCCAGGCTCAGGAGACCTAGCAGCTTGTTGGGGGGACAGGAGACCTGGGGCGGGGGTGAGAGGGGCTAGTGGACATGGGGCGGGGGGGTGGGCTAAGAGACCCTGAGAAGTGAAAGCACATGATGACGGACAGTAATTGGTCCTGGGGTCCCCTGGTCTTATCTTCCTGACCGTTCACCCCTATGTCCCCCTCCCCCGCCCGGGTTTGGCGAGGTAAACCTGGGGGGCTGGGAAGAAAGGGGGCCCCCATCAGGGCAGCATCCCTGGACCGGGAGGCGGTGACTGGCCGCAGCGGCGAACTAAGAAACGGGGCCGCGGCCCGCAGGTCTGCGCGTGCGCGCCCCTCTGCGGGCGCGAGTTCTGGGGGCAGGCGTGCTGCGCCAATGCTCTGCTCTCCAGGCGGCGGCCCGGGCTCGGGCCGGGGGTGTGGGCAGCCCTGGGCTGCAGGGGTGTCCGGTTACCCACCCGCCGCCCGGCAAAAGCGGTCCCGGGTGGAGACGCGCCGCGCGGCGGGGCGGGGGCGGCCCCTCCCGCACGCACCACCCCCAGGTGGGCCCCCCGCCCAGAGGCCTGCGCCCGCCTCCCGGCCGAGGTGTTTTGCGCAGGTGGGGGCCTCCAGGTGCGAGCGGCGCCGGGCGTCCGGGGCAGGACCCAGTTGCTGGGGTGGGGGGCGCCGGGCAGCCCCGCGCCCTGCAGCGCTGCGCCCCGCTTTGCGGAAAGGGAGGGGCGAGGGCGAGGGCGCGGGGAGGAGTGGGGCGCCCCGGGGCCCCCGGGTCCTACGCGTCCCCTCCCCACTCCCCGACGCACCTGCGGAGTCGGGCCCCGCCGCGGCCGCGCGACGTCCTCCAGGCCGACCGCCGACGGGGGCTGCGCGGCGCAGGAGCGGCCCGCGCGCTGCTCCCCGGCGGCGGGCGTGGGAGCCGGCCGCCCTGCCTTCCTGCACCCACAGGGAGGGCCCCGGCCGCCTCCGGCCTCCCTGGACCCGGAGCTTTTTGCTGCGGGAAGTCGCCACGCTCTGGAGCGGCCACTCCTTAGGGCCTTCTGTCTCCGGTGGCCGCGGAGAGAAGCAGCCACAGCTTTGGGCCTCGGGGGTCGGCGGTGTAGCCGCACCTCCGGGGACGGCCAGCTCCCACGCCGGGCTCAGCGCGGGCCCCGAGTGTCCACTGGGGGACAGCAACGGCGCTGCCCCACCCCCAGCTCCCTACGGAGGCGGGCGGGGGGCGGGGGCGGGGCTCTCCCCACGCAGCCCCGCGTGGGGGAGAGAAGACCACCCACAGCTGGGTACGGGCTTGTTTATTTGCGAAGAAGGCGATCCAGGTGACTACGGAGTGCGC
The DNA here is from genome assembly GCF_030028045.1 of Hippopotamus amphibius kiboko. Lineage (NCBI taxonomy): Eukaryota > Metazoa > Chordata > Mammalia > Artiodactyla > Hippopotamidae > Hippopotamus > Hippopotamus amphibius. Next base: position 729,878 of record NC_080187.1, read on the forward strand.
AGCTACTAGGACCCCCCAGAGGCGGGGGGCCTCCACCGCTCATAACTGCTGGGAGGCCAGGACCTCCGGGTTCTCGTAGCAGTGGGCCTCCTTGGCCGCAGCCTGAGGGGGGCTGCAGGCCTTGCAGGGGCAGCAGTGGCTCACCAGGCGGTCCCAGGGCTCCAGAGAACGGAGCCAGAGGGGCAGCCAGGCCCAGGAGCGCAGGCGGCCAGGCAGCCAGGCTGGCCGGTGCCGCTGCAGGACGGTGACCAGGAAGACGAGGAGCGCCAGCACCCCCAGGGGCCCCCCAACTGCAGCCAGCACTGCACCCCCTGCCAGGGAGAGCCCAAAGGCGGCCAGCGGCAGCAGCAAAAAGCTAAGCAGCAGGTAGGCGACGGCCACCCAGCGGTAGCGGGCGGTCAGGTCCCCAAAGCGCTTGGCCAGTGGGATGGGCAGCCGGAGGACGGGCACCACGTACCACAACAGGATGCCAGCCAGGTTGAAGAAGAAGTGGATGAGGGCGACCTGGAGGGAGGGAGGGCGGGCAGGCAGGATTCAGGAACCTGGGCTCCCAGGGATGCCCGCCCCTCCCCTTCCTGGCAGAAAGGGCACTAGGTCCAAAGTCCGTCCGGGGTCCTGCTCGTTAGCCAAGACAGCCACCTGCGAGGGCAAATTCTAGCCAGCTGTGGTGGGCCGCTCTTCCAGCACCCCTAACACTTTGGGTCAGGAGCCTAGTACGGCACCCCCATGCCGTGGGAACCACATCTCTGGTGACCCCGTGGATTCGACCTTCCCCAGAGCTGGCTGAGCTTGCCAATGCGTTATCCACAGTGAGCCCGCTCTTGCTCATCCCTGGGCGGGTTTGGCCACCCAGCCCCAGGCTCTGGCCTGGCTCCCCTGAGGAGGAGTTGCAGGGCCACACGTGGAGGGAACACAGCACCCTCCAGGGGTTGCTGGAGAAGTTGAGGAGTCGGTGTGGCGGGTGCAGTCCGGAAGGCTTCCTGGAGAGGGTGGATCAGGGCCCTCCACTGGGAGGTTCTACATGCACAAAGACAGACCCAAGGCAAGACAGCAGGTGGGAGTTGGGGAAGGCGGAGGTCTATCTCTTCTTGTGGGCAGCAGCCCAGGAGATCCAGGCTCTCAGGAGCTGCACCTGTCAGGGCGCTGGGACAGAAGCAATGGGGCACAGGGACAACCAGGAGAGGACCGCGGGACTGAACGGGACTGGGCGTCGGCCCGCATCCTGGAGGCCTAACTGTGACTGGCCAAGGGTGCACCGAGGAAGATGGTGAGTCGTCCAGGTAGGGACCTGTTGGGTTTAGGCGGCTGGGGGTGGGGGCATCTTGGAGGTGGAGGAATAGAGGAGCTTGAGGCCCCGGGGGCTAGGAGGCCTCAAACGGACACAACCAGGAGTGTTCAGTGGTCCGTCGGGAGAGGCTGGGGGGAGCTGTCAGCTAGAAAGGAGGAGCGGGCACCCCCGGACAACGGGCCCCTGGAAATGATAAGGTTGCAGAGGAAGAGGAGAAGCCCGGGATCCTGAGAGATGCCCACAGGGCCCCTAGGATCGCCGGAGACGAGGCTGCAGGTCTGAGTGGGCAGCCAGAGGTGGGGCCAGGCGAGCTTGGGCCTGAGGCCCCCGCGCAGGCCTCCCACCTGCAGCCAGCAGGGCTGGACACGTGGGGACTGAACCCGAGGGGAAGCTCCGGGCCTGTGCTGGGAGTGGGAGTGGCTGGGGGGCAAAGGGGGTGCGGGAGGGCGGTACCTGGACGGCACTGGGCAGCATGTCCGAAGGGCTGGCCAGGGCAGCCAGCAGGGCCGTGGTGGTGGTGCCAATGTTGGAGCCCAGGAAGAGGGGGTACGCCCGCTCCAGGCTGATCGCCCCGACCCCTGGGGGAGCTGGAGGTCAACATGGGCCCCTCCGTGTCGCCCGCCCCGTGGCCAGGCGCCGCCCGCTGTGCTCACCCATGAGCGGCACGACGGCGGCCGTGAAGACGCTGCTGCTCTGTAGCACGAGGGTGAGGCCGGCGCCCGCGAGCACGGCCAGGTAGCCGCCGAGCCAGCCGAGCGGGAAGGGGAAGTCTGGGGAGGGGGAGCCGGTCACCCCCAGCCCGGCCCCCGCGCCCCGCCCCGCCGCGCCCTCGCGTCCCACCGCACCAGCGTTGAGGACCGTCCTCACGGCCTGGGCCACGCGGCCGCGCAGCACGGAGTTGAGCAGCTTGACCACGAGGACGAGGCAGGTGCAGAGCACGAGCAGGGAGGCGGCCAGCAGCACGAAGCCCACGGCCAGGTCGGTGAGCGCCGTGCCCGCGAACAGGTGGCGGCCTGGGGGCGGGGCGGGGGCGGGTGAGCTGCAGCCCCCCCCGGGCGGGGCGGGGCGGGGCGGGAGGGGGCGGGGCCTCACAGGGCAGCTGCTCCTCGGGGCCCGGGGCGCCAGAGCTGTTCCTCCCCGGGCAGGGGCCCCCGGCGGCCGCTCCGCAGGCGCTGCTGTTCCCCGCCGTCTGGGGAGGCAAGGCGGGCTGGGCTCAGGACAAGCTCAGAGAAGGCAGGACCGGGTAACTCCGTGGGCCGGGGGCCGGGGGCCGGGGTCCGGGCGCCTCACCATCTGCCCCCTGGTGCCGCACCAGCGCTTGACGAGGTTCCTGTTGGTGGCGTTGCCCGTGGCGCTGCCCGTGATGACATCAGCGTCCAGCTGGGGGACAGAGGGGGCTGGGTCCGGTGTTGGACCTCGGGACCCGCCTGGGGCTCGGAGGACCGCAGCCCGGCCCCTCGCTGCGCTCTCTCCTCCTCCAGCCGCCGCCCCCCGCCCAGATCTGCCTCCTGTGTTGCCACCTTCCCAAGAGAGCCCTCCCCGCCACACCCGGCAGGCGGGCAGGTGGGTCGAGCCGGAAGCAGCAGCTGGCCTCACCTGCACGATGAGGTGTGTGAGCGGCCGCGTGAGCACCTTGAGGATGTCTGGCGCGGGCCCCCCGGGCTGCAGGCTGGCAGCGCCCAGGGCCAGGGCGCTGAGCCTCTCCAGCGGGCCCGCGGCGCTCTCCAGTGGCAGCAGGATCAGCACCGTGAGCCAGTTGAAGATGCCGTGCACGGCCGAGCCGCCAAAGGCCCTGAGGCCACAGGAGGCGGTGGCTGGAGGCCCTGGCCGCACCCGCAGCCCCGACCGCAGCCCCCCGCCCTCCCCTACCTCACTCACCTCCGAAACTCGTCCCGGTCCCCCGACTGCGCCATCGAGACCAGGGTGCTGGTGACGGACGTGCCCACGTTGACGCCCATGATGACGGGCACGGAGGCCCGGACGGTCAGCACTGCGGGGGCACCGCGTCAGCCTCCCGCCCCCCACCCTGCCACCAGCATCCCGGGAGGGGAGGGGCACTCACGCCTGGAGGCCACCATGCTGACCACGATGGAGGAGGACGTGCTGGAGCTCTGCACGAGTACCGTGGCCAGCACGCCGATGACCAGTCCAGCCACGGGGTTGGACAGCACCACGTCGTCCTTGAAGATGTCTCCAGCTACTTTGCCTACGCCCGGAAGACAGGTGCCCTGAGGCTGGGGAGGGCTGGCTGGCTGCCCCATCCCCGGCCGCCTGGCTGGTTACTCACTGCCCAGCAGCTGGAAGGCAGAGCTGAGGATGTCCAGGGAGCAGATGAAGAGGTAGAGGCTGCCCAGGAGTCCACAGGCCTTGAGGAAGCCGATGGCCACGTGCAGCACCCTGCCGGCCACGCTGAGCTCTGAGGACACAGGGCAGGGCTGTCCTCAGCCGGCCCCCGCCCTGCCCTCCCCTGCTCCCCTCCCAGGCCCCTTCCTCTTCTCCCCTTCCCAGGCCAAGGCGCGGGGGCCCCCCTCCTCTGTTCCTTTGTAGAATGACCAAGCAGACAGCCCCTCAGGGCCTCCTGGGAGCCTCACTGCCCACCGGAGGGAGGAGGAGGAGCTGAGGAAGCAGGGTGCACACCTGGCGACGGTCTGCGGGGTGTGTTTCCACGTGGTCTGTTGGGGCAGACCCCCTCCTGGCTGTCTCCCCAGAGCCCCCCACCTCGCACGCTGGTGGGTCGCAGCCTTCTTTGGCCAGTTACCCGGCATCTCCGGACCTACCTTTCCAGGATTGGCTGGTGTCCTTCAGCTGAGGGAGGGCCCATGGGTCCGTGTCCCCGTCTTCCAAGATGGAGGCAGAACCAGAGGGCCCTGCAGGGGTTGGGGTCAGGTAGGGCCAGGGAGCTAGCTGTTTCCTGGACACCTTTAGGTGGGGGCAAAAAGGGGTGGGGGGAATGGAGCACAGGGGCTTGGGGTGAGGGACAGGAGTGGAAGGGGGGGGCTCCTAGCTGTTGTGGCCAGTGGGCTCTCTTGGGGGCTGGCTGGAGCCCCTCTCCCAGCTCCCCCAGAGTGATGGGTCAGGGGCCAGGTGGGTGGGCGGGGAGACAGGCCGAGGCTCGGGACCCCGGGGCTCCTGGTACCTGCATCTCCCAGCCTCTGGTCCACCAGGCCCACGGTGTCCAGGGTGGCAGGAGGGGCCTGGCCACTGGTGAGGGGATTCGGCATGGATTTCGGGCCCAAGCGCAGATCTGCTGGGGGGAGGGGCAGTTCAGACGCAGCCCCTCCCCCTGCCTGCCCGGTCTTGGGGTCCCCCGGCCTGAGACCTCACCGACGTCCTCCCTTCTCACCCGCTGTTGGCCTCGGTGACCTTCCCCTTCCTCCGTATGCAGGGGGATGGCTGCCGTGACCTCAGGTGGTTGTTGGGTGAGCCCAGTCCAGTTTGGGGGGGCAGGGTGGAGGGAGCCCTGGCTCTATTGCTGGTCCTGGCTGGAGGAAGGCCTGGTGGGCGGCCCAGGGTGCGGGGGTGCGGCCGGGACCCGGGGACCTCTCCTGTCCGGTGTCACAGAGGCCGCTGCAGACAGTCGCGGCTTAGATTTTGGCATTTGGTACCAAACTGCAAAGTCTCCGCTTGGTAAGAGCCCCACCTGCAGTGAGGAGGAGCAGGATAGGGGCTCGGGCGCCCCACCCCACCTCCAGGCGCCCTCCTCAGCCTGTTGGGTCTGGAGCCCCCATCGAGGCCCCTACCTCGGCTCCCAGTGCCCAAGGCCTAGGACCTGGGGAGCCTGCTGCCCCCCCGCCCCGTCCTGCTTCCCCCAAGCTGGTCTCTCGCCCTCAGCTCCTAGAGACTGGGCGGGGGGGGCGCCTAAGCCCTGGGCCTGGAGGGCATCCAGCCCTGACCCCCATGTCCTGGGTCCCTGCCTGGTTCTAGAAGCTCCTACCTGTGTGGGTCGTGAGGGGCGCCTTTGGGGAGGAGACGCAGGCTGGGAGCAGCTGCAGGTCAAAGATCCGCCGGACGCACGTGACCTGCTGTGTACTGAGCCCCATTAATGTTTACCCAGGAGCCGAGGCCCCCCAGGGGTACCACCGCCGCCCAGGTGCCCGCCTTGTCCGAACCCCACTGTCACCCAGGGCTGCCGCAGGGCTGGGCAGCGGCCCTTCGTGGTGGCCGTCCATGAGGGGATGTCCCGGTGACACTGCCGGCCTCTGTGTGCTGCTTGCCCGAGGCAGGGTGGGCTGCCGGGGCTCTGGCTGGCCAGCCTGGGGACCCCTTGGGAAGTCTGCCTTGAGCTCTGCAGACCTCAGTGTGGTTTTCCTGCCCCGGTCAGATGGCTGGAGGGAAGCCCTTTGCACCAGGTGGTCCCCTGAGGTCACTCAGTTCAGGTTTGGGCTCGGGGCAGGGCTGGGCACGGCAGAGCTCCTGGCAGGCTCAGCCCCCGCGGCGCCAGCAACGATCACAGTCCTGGGCGTCATGCCGTCCTCTGCGGGGGGGGGGGGGGGGGGGCATGGGCGCAGCCCCTCCCCGCGGCCACGCTGCTGCCCAGACCCACCTGGACTGGGAGCCTCGGCTCACCCCGTTCTCTCCCCGAGCCCTGACTGGCCCCCTTGCTCGTGGGGTCAGTTCCCTTCCTGCTCCTGGGACACAAAGGAAGAGCTGCCCTGCTGGGCCTGCCCCTCCCCATCAGGCCCTCTGCTTGCTGCCCCCCGGTCCCTGGGGCAGGGGGACTTTGTCCCCGGGAAGGAGGTTTCCCAGTGTCCTCTCAGCACATTTTCTTGTCCGTCCTTGCTGCCCGCTGCCCAGGGCGGGCCCCCGCAGTCCCTCCCAGGGGCTCCTTCCCTTGTGGGGGTGGGGATGCTGCAGCCCAGTCGGTGGGGTCTGTGTTTGCAGCCTCCAGCCTGTGTTCTGGTCCCTTTGAAGGGTCTGTGTGGTGGCCACTGGGAGGCAGAAGGAAGCTGAGGGCCAGGAGAGGGCCCGTGGTGGGAGCGGCTTCCCGAGCAGCCCCGCAGGCAGGTCCCCCCTCCCCGGGCCTGGAGCTCCTCCTCGGATACCTGTGGCAGCAGTGACCGTGCCCGCAAGGGACCCTCCCAAAACAGCGCCTGACACAGCAGGAGCTCAGGGAGCAGATGAACTTCACGGGGCTGCCTCACAGGCCAGGGGTGAGGAAGAGACCTGCCCTCCCTCGGGGCTCATGCCTCTAGGTCCCAGAGGAGGGGAGACCTGCTCCAGCAGGACCACAACAGCCTCTGGCGGGCCCTGTACCTCTGGCCTGGTCCCCAGGCCCTTTCAGGAGCCACCCTCTGAGCCAGGTCCGGACCCGGGCTGAGCTCTCAGGTGACTCTGACAGCAGTGGCCCTGCTCTGCACAGAGGCCAGCACAGGGCCTGGGAACCCTGGCCCCAGACCCCAGCTCCTGCAGGGGCTCACGGTATTGTGCGCACAGCTCTCGACCTTGGGTTGTGCGCCCAGGGTGACCATTTGGAGTGGCACCCAGGACCCTCTGCCACCCGGCTGTTCTGGAGCAGGCGTGCTGCAGGCTGCGGCTCCCGTGCCGGGGGCAACACTGGCCAGAGCTCAGACCTCGGGGCTGCCCAGGGGGTCCCAGCAGAGGCCGCTGCAGCCCCAGCAGCAGCATCGGGGCTGGGGGAAGTGGGGCTGGGGGCTCAAGGAGGGGCAGAGCCCGGCCGGCTGCTGAGTGGTGGTGGTGCTGCCTTTGATGGGCGTGGGGGGCTGGGGTTCCGGGCGAGGAGGCTCCCGCTCGGCCCTGACGGCCAGGAAGGCAGCCAGGTCGAGGTCCAGCATGGCCACCCCTCCGCGGGGCACGGGCGTGCTCTGGCGGCACTGCGGACAGGGGATCCAGCGCTGCTCGTGGGCTGGCGTGTCCAGCCGCCGCACGCACGCCTGGCAGAAGGTGTGGCCGCAGTAGAGGCGGCGGGGTAGGTGCCTGGTGAGGTCATAGGCCGAGTAGCAGATGACGCAGTCGCCTCGCTGGGGCCCAGAGGCTGTGCCCTCTTCGGAGGCCCGGGGACCCTGTGGCGGCAGCATGCTGGGGGAGGTACGCAGGGGCGGCAGCCTGCCCCGCCCGCCTCTGTGAGTGTCCCGCGTGGTTGGGGCCCCGGTACCGAAAGCCCCCCCAGAGGACAGGAGCCCAGGCCTCTGCAGACCTGAGAGGGTGGGTGGTGACCCGTGGGGCTGGGGGACACCAGGGTCTGGGCACGGCCTGGGTCCTTGTGGCTGCCAGCTGGGCAGCATCCTGGCCTGCTGTCTGGTCTCTCTCTGTGGCCCTGGTGCGCCATCCCAGGCCCGTACCCACCCCGCCTGCCTGAGCCCCAAGCCTCTCTTACCTGCATCTGCTCTGCTGGGTGGCTGTGTCCAGCCAGAGGGTGGCCGGGGGTGGGGAGGACCCAGGGTGCTCTGCGGCTCCCTCCTTGGGGCTCGCGTTACTGGCCTAACACGGACCAGTCAGCAGGGAGGCAGGTGGTGGCTGTGAGCAGGCGTGGGCTCCCCTTTCAGTCACAAAGAGCTTGCAACTGGATCTACCAGCACCACCAGCTCAGCAGGAGATAAGGGCCCCCCCTACTCCACCTGCCCCACCCCCTTCATGCCCAGACCCAGCTCCACTCACCCCTGAGCGGGCCTGGCTTTATGGCTCAACTTTGTCCATCTTCCTGCCTCATCCACCTGGACCCCTCCCCCCGGCCCTGCGCTCTCATACTCCACCCCCACCTCGTGATGGAAAAGCTTTTTGGCTTTGACCTGGGTGATGCCTGTTCTTCAGCTCTCAGTTCAAGCATCACCTCCTCCAGGAAGCCTGCCAGGACGCCAGCAGCTCCGAACTCTGAGGGGTCCTTCTGCTCCATGGCTCAAGCGCAGGGTGCGCGTCCATGCTGATTTGCCCGGTGCCTTGGTCCCTGCCTGGGCTGGGCCTGTCGTGTTCCCATCACAAGCCAGCTCCACAGGGCTCCAAGGAGGCCCTAGAGCACAGGAGTGGAGATCCCCACACACACAGACCACCCAGAATCTCTCTGAGGTGCAGGGCATCGTGGACGGCCCCAGACACCCCCTTCAGAGGCCACCTCCCCCGGCGTCTGCCCGGCCAAAGCCCCAGGGCCAGCCCAGTGACACAGCAGAATGGGGTGTGTCGGGAGGGGTGGGTGGGGGTCAGGACCCCAGAATCTTTTTCGCCTTGCTGGAGGGGGCCGAGGGCCGGAGGGGCGCCTCCTTGTTCCTACCGCCCTGGCAGGCCTCAGCCTCCTGGGCTGGCCAGACAGGTTCTGGTGGCCGGCCTCGGTGGGGGCATCTTCCTGGGGGGGCAGCATGGGTAGGGCCATGAGCCCAGCGCAGCTGAGTCCCTGTGCAGTCAGCCCAATGACACGTCTGCCCACACCCAGAGACTGGTCCTGCTGGTGGCCAGTCACCAGGGGTCGGGGGAGGGCTGGCACCAGGACCCGTCCGTCCTGTGGGGCCAGCTTGGCCTCCTCCTCCGGCTCTGTCTGCCTGGTCCGGGAAATGTCAGGGTGCCCGGTGCTGTTCACTCTTTACGCCATCGTTCTGGCCTCACCCCCCGCCCCCGGCCAAGCGGCTCAGCTCCCCACACGCCCCCGCCCCCGCCCACGCAGGCGGGCTGTGCCGCTCGGGCAGGTGGGAGATGGGTCTGGCACCAGCGCCTTCTCTGCCGCCCTCCAGGAAGCCCAGGCCCCAGAGGAGGACAGGGGAGCAGCACACAGCAGATGCTGAGGAATTGGGTGTTCTGTGGGAAACCAGGAAAACGCCCCGGCCGAGGTAGGGCAGTGAGTCGCAGGTGGGCAGGGCTTGGTCCTGGCCGCCTGGGCTCCCAGACACCTGCCCGTGCTGGTCCCACCCGCCGCTGTGCTGCCGACCTGTCCTCCTCTTGGAGGCACCTCTCGGACTCTACCCCGGGCTCCATGCACAGCATCCTCCTGCTGTCTGATCCACAGACTCTCCTGCCTCCCAGCCCTGCCCTCAGCCCCAGGGGAATGCGGGGCAGCTCAAACCCAGGCCTTCCTGTCCAGCCTCCAGGCCGACCTGAGCCGCTGCGCAGGCTAGGCTGTCGTGCGGCTGCCCCAGCCCTGAATGTCCCATAGAGGCTGGTGGCCTGTGGTGGCCTCTAGCCTGGGACCCTCCCAAAGTGGGCAGCAGCAAAGGAGACGAGTGGCCGGGGGGCACCTTGTTCTGTTTTATTGCCTGGCCCTGGGCCTTGAAGAGGGGGTCAAGGGTGTCCCCAGGGCTGCCATCACGGCCAGCCCCCAGGGCTCCGCCTCGGGGGCCTGGGCTGAGCTGTCAGCCTTTTCGGTGGGCAGGTGCTGCCGTCCAGGGTGGGCAGCCCCCGACGCCCACGACCGCGCCCCAGGGGCTGTGCCGGCCGCCTGGCACGGCTGCGGCTGCCTCAGCAGAGGCCGGGCGTGCCACGCGGGGGGCCCCGCGGCCCAGGGAGGGCCAGGCTAGGAGACGACGCAGCAGCAGCGGTGGCAGCGGCAGACGCGGGGACAGTGGCAGCAGGCACAGCAGGGACAGCAGCAGCAGTGGTGGGCGATGTCGTCGCCGCGCCCGACCGGCGGCAGGCCGGCGTAGGTCAGTCCTGCCTGGCGCTGCCCACTGCCATAGGGGTTGCGGGGCTGCTGCCAGACCTGCGGGCCCCGGCTGGAGGCGGCCCCCTTGACGCCCTCGGGCCCCGGGGCCTCCTCGGTAGGCTCCAGGGGGCAGGACCCCTCGGGCAGAGGCTGCGCCTCCGGAGAGGATGGCGCCACCTCCGGCTGCTGCCCCAGCTCAGGCCGCAGGTGAGCCCTTGGGATGCTGACGTGGGCGTACGGGTTCTCGACGAGCATCTCGTGGGGGTCCGTGGCCTGGCCTGGCGGGGGTGGGCAGAGGAGACAGCGTCAGACGGTGGAGGGGAACGGATGCTGCCCCAAGGAAAGCTGGGCCGTGGAAGCACCTGAGCGTGCGAGGCCCGTGTGTCAGTGCGTGTGCAGGGAGAGGGAGGGCCGGCAGCTCCCAGGCGTCCCCCGCCCTCCCTGAGAGACGGCGCCCGGCGATGGTGCTGGGAGGCGATGGTGCTGGGAGACGCAGCGAAGCTGGTCCTACGGGGGGTGGGGAGGCCCCTCAGTTCAGGACCCACCTGAAGTGGTGATGGCAGCAAGCTGTCCTCTCGTCCTCTGGGCCAGGTCCCAGTGCCCGTGAGCTGAGCGACTGGCAGCTGCCTTTTCCCTCCTGGGGAGGGGTGGGGCCCTGGGCGGGGCTCATAGATGGGGTTCTCAAGATCCCAGGAGGCCCCAGCTCCTGCAGCACAGCCGCCACCCACCCTTCCTTTTTCGGATGGGCGGTGACCACGGCCCGGGCTCCCAGGGACATTGCCAGCCTGGGTGATTCAGCCTCAGTGCGTGTGGGGCATGTCCTGGCCCTCCCATGACCTGCACCTCACCCGAACACAGGACAGGAGGCGAGCCTGGGGTCAGGCCTGCAGGTGGTCTGAGGGCCCAGCCGTCACCCACACATCTCAAAGCCTCTGCTTTGAAGCAGAGGACGGAGGTGCTCACTGTGACCCAAGCCTCTACCCCGACGGCAGCGCCCAAGATGTTTGAGAACACAGTGCTCCGAGCTTTGCCGCTTTTTACACCGATAAGAAATGTTTGGTTTGCACACCTTTGCCAATAAAATTTATCTTGCGATTGGTGGCATGGGCTTCATACACAAGTGACGTTTCCGGCTCATTTCTGAAACTACAGTTTCCCTCTGGTTGGTGGTCTCGGGGGCCACAAGCCCCCCACCCCTGGCCCTGGCAACCACCCCCCACCCCCATCTGTGAAGCGGCGCCTGCCATGCAGGCTCGGCTGCGTGTGTGGGGGGGGAACCCCCAGGAAGGGCGGGATCAAATCGGACACGGCCCAGAGCCCAGCCGACCAGAATGGCCTGCGTGGGGCCGGCCAGACCGGTCCGGACACAAGTTCTACCGATGCGGCACCGGACGTGGCGGGGAACTGGGCCCGAAGACCGGGACCCGGGAGGCGGACGACAGGGGCCCACGGCGCAGGCGCAGGCGCAGGCAGCCCCGCCCCCGCAGACTCCGCCGACCGCGGAGAGGAGGGGCTGGCGCATGCGCAGGACGGGGCGGCGGGGCGGCCGGTGGGAACTCTGTTCCCCAGAAGCCTCCGCGCTCAGGGCTTTCCCTCAGGACGGGGCGCGGGGGTCGGCTGGCCGCGTCCGTCCGGGGCCGGGCTCGCGCTGCGCCAGCTCTGAGCCGCCGGGCTCTCGGGAGGCGTGGACTCGGGCGGGCTCGGGGCGGGCTCGGGGCGGGCGCCGCGCGCGGGGTGGGTCCCGGGGCGGAGGCGCTGCCGGCGGGGCGGCGGGGAGACGGGCGAAGCCCTCGCCGAGGCTGGCCCCCCAGCGCGCCTCCGGCCCGGCTGCCCCAGCGACCCCGCCTTCGCGCCGGCGCCCCGCCAGCCCCCGCCGCGCCTCCCGCGGGCACCTGCGCGCTCGCCCCACTTGCGCTGCAGGGCGGAGGGCCCCGAGGCGCAGGCAGGGGCGCGCGGTCGCCAGGGGCCGCGGCGTCCAGCCCTGTGGGCCGGGGGTGCCCCTCCAGCCTGGGTTGCCCACGGGGGGCCCTTTGTCAGGGACGCCGACCTCTCCGGGCCCCGCTGCCTGCTGGACTTGGGGCCGGCACGTCCAGGGTCGGGCGCCTGGCCCAGGAGGGCCAGCATGCCGCGTGGCGGCCCTGGCAGGGTAGGGAAGGGCCCTCTGGGGGCCCAGGCGGCCCTGGTCCCCTGCCCTGTCGTTGCCGGCGTGCCTTCTGTCTTTCCTCTCACCTGGGCGCCTCTCGGGAAGACGGTGTATCCCAAGGGGGCAGGGAAGCCTGGCCTGAGGAAGAAGCAGAAAGGAATGGGGCCTCTCTGCTGGGTGGGGTCAGGTGAGCACACACCTGTGTGACCACGGGGCACGTGCTGACCTGCTGGGAGGACAGAAAGGGCCAACCCAGCCCGCGTAGGTGCGTGTCCCCCGCGAGTGCCCCACCGCGGCCTGCCCAGCCGGCTGCTTGACCTTCCGCCTAACCCTCCCGCCGCCTGTCTGTGCAACTGTCCTGTCCTTGGAGCATTCTCCCAACTACCATTCCTCCCCCGCCCGCTCCTCTGCTCCGTGCTTGCCCACCCGGCTCGACCTCCTCTGTCACATCGCCCTCCTGGAGCCTGCCGTGCTGGAAACAGCCCGTGCACCTGTGAGCCAGAAAACCCCGAAGACATTCCCACGGGGGGCCGAGTGGAAGGACAGACAGGGACCCCGGCTCTGGCGGGGGGGGGGGGGGGGACACGAGGCAGTCCCAAGGTGGGGTCCTGGGAACCAGCTTTCCTGGGACCACCCCTGGGCTCTCTCCTCCCCTTCCTCCCTCTGGCATCGTGAGATCTCAGAGCAGGCTTTCCCTTCCAGAACTGGGGCGGGGGGCTTGATTAGGACCCGGGGTCAGCCAGGCGGGGACAGGGGCCGGGGAGACGGGAGGAGGGACGCCGCGGGGCCCCTGACCCCCACGCGGCCCGCAGGCGGAGGGCGAGGGCGACCCTGAGAGCGGGCGCCAGGCCCGCGGCGGATCGAGGGGCGGCAGTGAGACTGGCCCCGCCCCGCGGACCCCGCGCGGGTCCCCAGACGGGGGGTGGCGCTGCGGGCGCGGGCGGGCGCCGCGCGCACTGCGGTCCCCGCGCCTCCGCCGCAGAGCGCGCCACGCTCGGCACGCACCTGCCGCCGCCGCCGCCGCCGCGCCGAGCCCCGCGCCCCCGTGAGCCGCCGCGGCCCCGCCATCACCCGAGGTCGCCGCCGGAGCCGCCGGGCCAAGGCGCGGACACCGCATCCGGGCCTGCCTTTGAGACAACCTCTGCGGCGGCGGCGCGCGGCCCGGCCGGGGACGCCAGGCTGGGGCAGGTGAGTGCGGGCGGGGCGGGACCGCGCGGGGTCGCCGCTCGCGGGCCCCCGCTCCTGGGCCGAGGTCGGGCCTCGGTGACGGAGACTGGGGAGGGGGCTGGGTTCCGAGTCCCGCGAGGGTCAGGGTCAGAGGTCGGGCGCCCTGCCTTTTGTGCAGGGTGAGGGTGGGCCCGACGCTGGCCTCACGCTGTCTCTCACCTGCAGCTCGGGCCCGGGCCAGGCCTCTTCTCCGCTCCCGCCGCCACCGAGCTCGCGGCCCGGGCCCTTCCGCAGCCAGGGCTCAGGCTAGCTGCCTTCCCTGGGCGCCCTGTCCTGGAGCCATGGGGCCCACCTAGCCCCTGCCTGCCCGGATGTCCCGGCCCGGGGACGGCTGATCTCAGCTGCAGGGGGACCCCCCGCAACAGCCCCTCGCCAGCCTCAGCCGCCAGAGAGCCTGGGTGAGCCCCTGGGCCCGACCTCCAGCCCAGGGCAGCCTCCCACATCCCGCTGCCCCTGTTCCTCTCCTCCTCCCCCACCCCTTCCTCCTCCTCCTCCTCGAACCAGACCTGAGAAGCCACTGTGGCCACTGGGGGGGGCCCTTCCCCCCAAGCTCTTGCCAGCCTCCCCCAGGAGTCCACAGGGAGGCCAGGGTCCCCACCAGGCCTGGCGGGACCAGGATGCTGCCCCCTCTCCATCCTCCCAGCCCCACCCAACTCCCCCACCCACTCGAACACCCAGTCTGACTGGAGACAGCCGGATGCTGGCTGAGCCTGGGCCCGAGGCGGGCGGTGGCTGGCCAGGCTTCCTCATGTCCTGCCTGAGGGGCCCCCACGCCATCCTCAAGATGGAGGCCAGGACGATGGTCCACCCCGAGAAGCTCCCCGAGCTGCAGGCGGCCGCCCCCCGCTTCCCACCTGCGCCCCGGCCCACCCCTGCTCTGGCACCCAAGCGAGCCTGGCCCTCAGACACAGAGATCATCGTCAACCAGGCCTGTGGGGGGGACATGCCTGCCTTGGAAGGGGCGCCCCGCACTCCGCCTCTGCCACGTCGGCCCCGCAAGGGCAGCGCGGAGCTGGGCTTCCCCCGAGTGGCGCCGGCGGACGAGGTCATCGTGAATCAGTATGTGATCCGGCCTGGCCCTGCGGTCTCAGGGGCCCCCGCGGCGGCGGCTGCAGGAGAGCCTCTGGAGTGCCCCACCTGCGGGCACACGTACAACGTCACGCAGCGGCGGCCACGCGTGCTGTCCTGCCTGCACTCTGTGTGTGAGCAGTGCTTGCAGATTCTCTACGAGTCTTGCCCCAAGTACAAGTTCATCTCCTGTCCCACCTGCCGCCGCGAGACTGTGCTTTTCACTGACTACGGCCTGGCTGCACTGGCTGTCAACACCTCCATCTTGAGCCGCCTACCGCCCGAGGCACTGACCGCCCCGTCTGGTGGCCAGTGGGGGGGTGAGCCGGAGGGCAGCTGCTACCAGACCTTCCGGCAGTACTGTGGGGCCGCGTGCACCTGCCACGTGAGGAACCCGCTGTCTGCCTGCTCCATCATGTAGCGCCCACCCGCCCGCCACCGCCGCCCACCGGTCCTTGCTCGCCGCTTCTTCAGGGATCCGGCCCTGCGCTGTCGCCCGCTGACCCCTTGCCCACCACAGCTTCTGGTCCCCACCCGCGTGGCATTGTCGCCGCAGCCAGTCATTGCCATTAAAACTCTTTGCCAAAGTTTGCCGCTCGTTCCCTGGACTGAAGCCGAGGCCTGTGCACAGGCCTGGGTCAGGGTGGGCGCCCAGGCCCCGACAGGGTCCAGGCCGGAGCAGCCACAGGGAGGCCCCGTGCTGCTTGGGGTCAGCCCGCTCTGCTCACCGGGGGCCAGGCTGGGCCAGACACGCCGTGCAGGAGGGCTGGGCCTGTGTGTGTGTTTGTGCGTGCATGTGCGTGAACGCCCCGTGCACCTGTGCAGAGCCAGCCTCCTGTATGCTCCAGGCAGGACTGCGGGGGCAGGTGTGCAAAGCAGGCCCGGCTGGGCAAAGGGAGGGGGCTTCCTCTGCACGGGCCGCTCGCTGTGAGCGCAGTCAAGGAGGGGACATGTCAGTCCAGCTGGTCCCCGGTGCCTACCTGAGCCTCTGAGGTTGTATGAGAATGGCCTCGGGGCCGGTCTGAGCCGCAGCTGGGACGAGGGCTGGCCGCAGTCAGGGTCAGGTACGAGGGTCTGAGGGCCTCCTGGCTGGCACTCAGATCACCTGGATTTGGAGAAGGAACTCTGTCGCCTGGCTGGGGAGGGCAGGGTGAGGGGACAGTGGTGCACTCACAGCAGTGTTAGCAGCAGCTACTGTTTACTGAGAGCCATCTCGTGCCGGGGACAGGGCTCAGCACGTCCCCAGCGAGCCCGTGAGGCGGTGCTATGACAGCGTCTGTCTCTCAGATAAAGGCCCCAGGCTCGGCGATGGGAGGTTGCGGGGGAGTCCGGGGCAAAACTGGGGCCCAGCGTGGTGCCCTCCGGCTCCAGAACCCGGCTGGGCCCTTGTTCCTCGAAGCTGAGGGGCACGCGCTGATCCCCCGGCTGCTCAGGGCTGCCGCTCGGAGCCCGACCGGCCAGGTGAGGAGGCCCGTTGTGGGCTGGGCCTCGGCAGCAGGGGCCCTCCCCTCGGCTGCGCTGACCTTCAGGGAACACACACTGGCCCGTATCTGGAACGTGGGCGGCAGGGGTGGTCCCTGCCCAGGGCGCCACCCACTCCAAGGACCCGACTCCCTGACAGGCCTCTGTTCGCTTTTGGGTCCACTGTGCCCGTGCCCCTTCTGTAGACAGGCCAGGCAGGAGGGCAGAGACAGCCCAGTGGCAGTGTGGGGCCTGTCCGTCCAGGAGCGCGTGGGGCCCTGGCACAGATCTGCTCCAGTGCTGTCCTGGGCACCGGTGGCTCGTGTCTGGGCAGCAGGGCCGCTTGGAATCTGTGGCGCGGTCAGCGGCTGGACATAGGCTCCTGGGTGGCCCTGCCCGGGTCCTGGGTCTTGGTTGAAGGCTAGTGCCTCGGTCCACCTTGGGTTCCTCAGCCTGGTCATCAGGCCTCGACTCAGGGTGCTCCCGAGGTCCCACGGCCCCCGGGCTCCGGCCGGTCCGGGCCTCCTGTCCGCCGTGGCCGTGGCGGGCCCAGGCCCGGGCCGGCGCGGCGGGCTCTGCTCAGGGGCGGGAGCTGTCCAGTAGCATGAAGAGCAGCCCCAGCAGCATGAGCGGGGCAAAGACCAGCAGCAGGCCCAGCAGCTCGAGGGCCAGCAGGCCCAGCAGCGCCAGGCGGCGGGCACACGGCCCCCGCTCCCGCAGGGCCCAGAGCCGGGCGCCCAGGCAGGGCGGGCAGGGCAGGAAGGGCAGGCAGCCTCGGCCGCCCGCCAGCCCCGGCAGGAAGCGCAGCTGGTAGCGGTGCTCTAGGGAGGCCCAGGGCCCGGGGCCCCGGCGGGGGGGCGGGGGCAGGGCGGCAGGCGGGGGGCGCTGGGGCCCGTCGGCCTGCAGCAGCTCCTCCTGCAGCCGGCAGATCGCCCACTCGAGCATGGGTGTCTTCTGGCGACACAGCGGGCAGCACACCCGGCCCAGGTCGGCACTGGGGGCCGCGCCCAGCAGCCGGTGCAGGCAGCCCGCGCACAGGCCGTGGCCGCAGTTCAGCAGGGTGAGGCGGTGCTCACCGGGCCCGTAGGGCTCTGTGCAGATGGGGCACTCCTCCTCCTCCTCCTCCTCCTCCTCCTCCTCGTCCTCTGTGGGCCTGGCCCAGGGGCAGGCCATGGCTGCAGCCCCCAGCAGGGGTTCACTGTCCGGAGTCCTGGCACCCTGGGGGTTCCCCAGGGCCCCCCTGTCCGACCCATCACCTGCCAGCACTTGGTGCAGCGGGTCCAGGCGCTCAGGGGCCAGGGAGGCCACAGGCAGACTGACCAGTCCAGAGCTGAGTTCGGCAGGGCCGTGAGTGGGGGCCCCGGGGCACAGGTCAGGGGCGGTGCCTCCAGGGTGGGGGTCGGGAAGGGTGGGCGGGGACCCCAGGGCGGCGATGGGGGTGGCCGGGGCTTTGAAGGTCATGGTGGCCCTCTGGGGCTGGGGCAGGGTCTGGCACTGACCTTGTAGCAACCGCCGCCTCCTCCTGGCTCCGGGCCCCGTTCAAAGTAAACTTCACTTGGGCCCCAGTGCCTGTGCCAGCTCTGGGCGGCTCCTGGGCCCAGCGTGCCGTCCCCAACAGGATCTGCCCAAGCCCAGCTGTGGCCTCAGCGATCCCTGTGTCAGCCAGCTGGATTCTGGGTGGCGGCGGTGTGGGCAAGCAGGCCCAGCTTCTCCAACAGGAATTCCCCTCCAGGGCAGGGACACCACTCAGGTCCCACCCCTACCAGCCTGGGCCCCGCCCCTCCCCGCCCACCCAAGGCCACGCCCCCTTCCTCCCAGGGCCCTGGGCCACCGTTCCCTGGGCTGGGAAGGGATGGTCAACACCACCCTGGCCGGGGGCCTCTCCAGGCCTCCCCCCGCTGGGCTGTGAGGGCCAGGGCAGAGCTTGTACAAGGCGGGCAAACAGCTGGCACCCACCGCGTTAGAATCAGGCACCAAAGTGCAGGGCTGAGCAACGGTGCCCCCGTGCCCAGCGCGGTGGGCAATTCCATCCAGACGAGCTGTGGGCCCACCCACCACCTGAGGACCAGGACGCACACGCACAAGGAAGAGCAGGTAGGAAGCAGCCACCCAGAGCCCGTCATTTATTGCTGAGGCTTTCCTGGAGGAGGGCGGGGAAGGTGTGTGCTACTTGGGGTCCGGGCAGGAAGGAGAGCTGACTGTCCTCCAGGCTGGGACTGGTCAGGGCGAGAGGTAACAACGCCCCCCAGCGAGCAGCGGTGAGAGTGGCCGTGGCCAGCGGTGGGATGGCTCCTCCTCAGGCCCACGTCTCAGTCTGAAAACGCAGTGTCCGCTGGAGCCTGGTGAGGTAGGCGGCTGCATCGGGGCCGGAAAGCCCGCCCTCCTCCCGGAAGATGGATGTCAGGGCATCCGACACATCCGCCGGCATGTACTTGGCATTGCTGGAGGGACAGGCAGGCTGGGGCTCAGCATGGCCGGAGTCCCCAGGGGGCGGGCCCCCCACCACCCGCAGCCGGGCTCACCCTGCCAAGTAGAAGTGAGCACCTCGCTGGTCCAGCAGCTCCCACACCCACGGCCCGAGCTCCCGGAGCCGGTGCTGCACGTACACCTTCTGCTCCTGCAGGGTGGGGGTGGGTGAGTCTCCGCCCCGGACGTCCCTCCCCGCCCCCCTCACACCGCCCACCTGCTCCCGGGAGAAGGCCGTGACGAGGGTCAGGCAGCCCCGCGTCTGCAGCTCCTTCCACTCGGCCTCCCAGTAGAAGTCCTGGTCCCGCTGGCGGCAGCCGAAGAACAAGACGTTTCCTGGGGAAGCGCAGGGCCCTCGAGCCTGGACTTGGGCCCTTGAGGCTCAGCCCGGCCACCACCCTGCCCCAGGCTCTGCGCTCACCGGTCTCACCCCGGGCCACTCGCTCCTGGATGGCGGCTCGGAAGGGGGCCACGCCTGTGCCAGGCCCCACCATGATCACAGGCGTGTCGGGTGTCTTTGGGAATGTCAGGCCCCCAGACCGCACCCACAGGGGCACCCGAACAGGTCCTGTTACAGGAGAGAGGCAGCAAGGAGACGCTCGGGGGCCCAGGGCCCTGGCCCAGGGCTGGCTGTGGTGCCTGTTGGGGAATGGGGCCCTGGGCGCAGCCCCCCACCCCAGAGAGCCAGGGTCACCTTGCCCAGGGTCCAGAGACGCCAGCCAGTTGGAGCAGAGGCCCCGGCGGGGCTCCGTGAGGCGTGTCCGGTACTGCACCACGGCCACGAGGATCTGCAGCCTCGAGGGGCGGGCCTGGGGGAGGCCACAGTGAGCGCCCTGCCCTGCTGGGCGACCCGCGCTGCTGGCCCGGCCCTGGCTTCCCCGAGGCCAGCCCCTCACCAGCAGAGAGGAGGCGATGGAGAAGGCCCGTGGCCGGATCAGGGGGATGAGGTCCAACAGGTAGTCCGGGGGGATGGCGCTAGCCGTGTGCGGGAAGTCGCACAGCACCTGGGTGGAGACAGCGTCAGGAGGGCCGTGGTCGGCACGGCCACGTGTGGCTGCGGCCCAGGGCCCAGGCCCGTCCGCCCGCCCGCCCCTGCCCACACCTCCAGGACCGTCCTGCGGGGCCGGGTGCAGTACTCGCACAGCTCCTCCTGGCCCCGGGCAGAACTGAACTCCAGCAGCTTCTCCCGCTCCAGCTCATCGGGGGAGAGACAGGCCAGGAGCTCAAAGAAGGAGCGACGGGGCACACTGGTGATGTCCAGGTGCTGGGACACCAGGAGCCGCACGGAGCAGGGCTGGGGCAGCCGTGCGGGCCAAGGGACACCTGCAGTGGGGACAGGAGGATGTGGGGGGCCGTGGACATGGGGTTGGGCAGCCAGGGTGCCGGGGGCACGGAGGAGGGCACAGCGCACGGGCGGGGGCGGCGGCTGGGACTCACCCGGCTCCCGGGGCTGCAGCGTGAAGTGCTGGTCGGGGTCCAGGCCCAGCGCCTGGCAGAACTGCTGCACGTGGCTGGCCGTGTTCTCGGGCTGGATCAGCACCACGTCTCCAGCTGTAAAGCTGTGGGGGGACACCCAGGACTTGGGGAGGGCCTGCCTGTCGGGGAGGATGCTGGGAGCTCTGGGGAAACTGTAGAGGAAGGAGGCAAGCGGCCAGGGAGGGCTAGGGGGTCCTTGGTCTCCCCTCTCTGGCCGCCGCCTCTGTTCTCTTCCCCTTTGAGCACGTGCTCTGGAAGAGGACCTGCCGACCCCCAGACCACGGCCCCCGCCATGGCCAAGTCCTGCGTGGGTCCCCAGCACCACCCCTCACCTGATCCCAGAGCCTGCCACATCGAACTCCACCAGCCGCACATCCTGGAAGTGTGAGGGGCCGGTGACTCTCTCATTGGTGACCATGGGTGCCAGGAAGGGCTGTAGCTCTGAAGGGGGTCCCTGAGGGTCCGTCCTGGCTACACACAGCTCCTCTGAGCACGTGCTGCGGGTCTCCTGGAGGAACTGCAGGGTGAACTTGGAGGGCCAACTGTGAAGGGGGCGGACCCTTGTCAGACCACTGGCCGGCCTGAATGAATGGCCGAGGGAGCCCCGTGGCCAGGCCAGGCCTCCTGCGCCTGCAGGCGCTGCCCCAAGGCCATACTTACGGGACTCTGGACAGGGTCAGGTCAAGGTCAGAGGGCACAGCATGTGGCCCCAGCACCTTCTCCCACAGGTCACGCAGCCAGGGGTCGATGGCCGCGTCAGGCCTGCAGAGGGCACGTGCATGCCAGTCTGGGGACCCTGTGCCCGGAGGGGCCTGCGGGAGGGCGCCCCCCGCCCCCGCCCCCGCCACTCACCCCAGCTCGTGCTGGTCATCGGCCAGGCCCACGGGCAGGAGGGCGCTGCCCCCGAGCTGCAAGAGCCGTCGGTACAGCTTCTTGGCCACAAAGTTGAACCTATGGAGAGACGGAGGCTGGCACCAGCCCGGGCCCAAGGCAGGGGCAGGAAGGAAGCGCCCGGCTGGCTGTGCAGGGTGGAGGTTCCCACGTCTTCCTGGGGTCACTTTGCTGGCTCCCTGAAGGACAGCTCCTCCCAGGGCCACTGTCAACAGAAGGGCCGCTCGCCCCTGCTGCGGGTGCACCCACCGGCGGGAGCAGGTGTCTATGCTACGCACGGAACAAAACCCCCAGACTCCTGTAGACGGGGGTCACAACGCCACCCACTTCCTGTCCTTTCCACCGGGATGGCTGCAGGCCTCGGCCTGCGTCTAGCTCTGGAGGCGTCTACACTCACTGACCCTCGCTTCAGCCCCTGTGCTACACAGTTAGGGTTTTAATACTTCGGGAACCTAATGCCGCGCGTACCCTTGAACACAAAGCCTTCTGTACTTCTCCAGGAAAGAGTGCAAAACAACAGCATTCTCTCCTAGGACACGGCTGTGTTGTGAAACGTTGAAAGAAAAGTAGAGGTGGGCCGTCACACGGCCGTGCCCAGGGAAGTGGTGGCCTCAGGGTGGCTCCCAGGGGCTGGGGTCTTTTGTGCCCACCGCCTGCGCGCAGCTCACTGCTCTCTGTGCTCTTCATGAGCCCACATGTCTCACGAAAAACATTTTATAAAAGCGCGGGAGGAGCCAGGTAGGCCTGTGCTGCCTGCTTCGCAGGTGGCTTGGGCTCTGACCCCGGCCGGCCGGCTCCCGCCCTGCTGCCCTGCCCACCTCCTGCCCTGCGAGCCCCGAGGCCCCTGGTCATGGAGGAGGGGCCGGCCAGGGAGGACCTGTGGGACCAGGACACACGGCCAGCGTCACGTCCCAAAGTGGGAGCCAGGAGCTGGGTCACCCGCTCTCTGCCAGGCTGCCCGCGCGCGGCCCCGGGGACAGTGCCCGCGGCCCGCCCACCCCTACTCACTTGGCGTAAGACGAGTCCCCGAGGCCCAGGACAGCAAAGTCCATCTGACAGAGGGAGGCCGACGGCAGGTTCCTCCGGAAGATGAACCTCCAGAAGTTCTGCAGCAGGAGAGACGGGGCTCGAGGCCGCTCCGGCCCCTGGGGCCTGGCTGGTGGAGGGCGGGGGCGGGGCGGGGGCCGCACCCTAGACCCCCCCAGGGCACTGCTCTCCTGCTGCTTAACAGTTTGGTTATGAAACCAAAACCATTTTTTATTCTATCACAGCGGCAAGAAACTTGGGAAAAGGCAGAAAATGGTAAAGGAGAAGCAAGCTGCCCCAGAGCCGGCATCACGGAGCCGGGCTCCGCTCCTTCCCGGCAGAGGGCTCTGGAAGAGGCTAGCGGGGATGCCACCCGGCAGTGACAGCTGCTGGCGCCCCGCTTCGGCCCTCCCAGCGTGCAGGCAGCACAGGCCCCAGCGGCTCTCAGCTCTCAGCCCACTGCCCCAGGCTCAGGCCTCCACGGCCACAGAAGAGGCTCTGGCCTGACATGTCAGACTCCGAGGCTCGCCTTTGGGCCAAGATTCCCACGACTCAGTTGAATTTCCTCTCCTTTGGATGGCCTCTCCTGCGCGCGAAGCTGCCGTCAGGCTGCTCTGTGCTCACTCCCCACCCCCAGGGCTTCGGTCTAACCCCTGTGCCAGCTGAGGTCCCACACCTGCCCCTCTTCCTGGGGCACCCTCACCTCCATGCGTCTGGCCATCCCAGGGGGCCTTACACCCAGACCCCCAAGGTCCGGACCCAAGTCCCTCTCCTTCCCTGACTGCAAGGTCACCCGCTGGGTGGCCCGTGTTGGAGCACATCCCATTCCAGGCCCTGCCCTGGCCTCCTCGCAGCCGACAGAGGCGCTTCAAACACAGCTCCCCTTCACCTTCGGCCCCTGGTGACCTGAGCCCTGAGACACTGCCCTCTGGGTACAGTCCAGGCTTCATCTTGCCTCCCTTCTGCTTCTTTCCTGGCTGGACAGAGGGACCTGGGGTGGAGGGGTCCTGGCCCTGTCAGGGCACAGTTCTGCCCACTGGCCCTGGGCTGCTCCCTGGCCTTCTCAAGACTTTGCTGCGTGGCCACCGCTGGGGACCACGTCCACTCTGCCTCCTGAGACCCCCTGCTCGCTCCTGCTTAGACCTTGTCTCCCAAAGGCTGTGGAGGCCCCCCAGGACGCTTCCTGAGAAAGGGTCCACGGGAGATGCAGTTCTCACGGCTTGTGTTTGAAAACGCCAGGCCTCCCCGCACACCAACTGGCAGACAGCACAGCACACGTTAGATGAAATCATCTTCCCCAAGAACCCGAAGCTTTGCTCTGAGCTGGTGCAGCGGGGTGACGGCCGCTGAGACGTCAGCGTTCCTCTGTGCCCTGCTCTGTCCCCCGCCAGAAACCTGGGCACTCTCTGCACCCCACAGCTGAAACCCACACGAGACGGGACGGGTGTCAGTGGGGGCCCCGTTCACGCCCCGAGGGCCCTTCCTGGGCACATGGCGGCTCCCGGGCTGGAGACCCGTCCTTCAGTCTTGTTCTTTCCCTGGTAACCCCCTCACTGCTCTTCTGCCCGTTTTGAGGCTGCTGGAATAATCTTGGAATGCTGATATCATCTTTCTTGTTTCCTATCATTTTGGTATGCTTCCCGGGAAACTCTCTCAGCGTCATCTTCGGGTCTGGTGTGATTTTAAGCGTGTGTGCTCAGCTCCAGCTCTGCTCAGGTTGTGCGCGAGGGCGCCGAGCGCGCTCCCTCCTCACAGGCGGAACCTCGGCGGCTCTGCCTCCGCGCCTCTGGGTTCTGCTTGTGCTTCTCTGGGTCCGTGTCGTTCACAGAGGTCTCTCCTCCAGTGTGTGGTCGTCCTCTGTGGTCTATCTGTACTTAAGACGCTCAAAGAAAACCCCACGTTCAGCCTGTCACCAGTGGGGCAAGGCCCTGGCTGCCTGGGAGGGCACGCCTGGCCAGTACCCTCAGAGGACCGTGACACGGAGGCTGGGCTCCTCCTGTGCAGTGCGCAGCTGGCCCCGGGCCCCTGGTCTGAGGCTCTCGGAGGCACCTCCAGTCTGTGCTGTTGGGAGCACCCGTCCTGATCCCCTCTGCGGGTATCCAGCCCAGCACTCTGCCCCCTTCACCCACCCTCGTCTCGGTGTGACCGCCACCACCTCCACCCTGCTGGCTTCTGACGTGAGGTCTGCACCTCTGCCCAGCTCACGCGACGGAGGACGTCCTCAGCCACCCCTCCGGCACCCCGCCTCCGCGGCAGCCACCACTCACCTCCTGCCTTTGCTCTTCCTACCGCTGCCTCCTCGCCCGCGCCTCGCCCTCCTGCGCTGGGGTCTCCCCCGCCGTCCCCACGCCACGCCTGCTCGTCAACCTCCTGCCTCGTCCCCCCGCCACCAGCATTTAAACAGGCCTGGGTTTCTCCACCTCACAAGTATTCTCTTTTCAGTCCCTTAGCCCCACTCACAGCAACAGCTTTTTTGAATTGTTTAGTATACAGACATTCTCAAAAGCTTCTCTCCCCGAGGCCACCAGCAGTCCCCTGGCTGATAACCCCCAGCAATGCCTCTCCGGCCTCATCGTACTTCATTTCCCTGCACCTTTGTGTGCCAGAGGCCATCCTCTGGAAACAGTCACCTCTCTGCCCTTGACCTTGGAGATGGTGTGTTCCCTCTTCTCGCTGCCGGGTGCACTTTCCTGCCCCTCACAGGCTCTTCTCCACCTTCCGTGCCCTTCGTGTTTTAGGGCGGCTGCCCTGAGGGAGGGAGGTGCTTCCTTTCTCTGGCTTCCACATTTTGGCCACCGCGACACCTGCCTCCACCCAGGCCCCTCACCGGAGCTCCAGGCCAGCTGCGTGGCTGCACCTGGATGATGCCCAGCACCTGGCCTCCCTAAGCTCTTGCTTCTGCGCATGGAACCACCATCCAGCCTAGTACCTGAGCCCAAACTCTTGTCTTGATCCCATCTCCTTTCTCATCTTTGAGACTTGACGCAGGCGTGGCCAGCTCTATCGTCTTAATGTCACGGAGGCGTGTCCGCTTTCCCCGACTCTGCCACCATCCTGGCCCAAGCCTCCAGGTCCTTGGCTGCGTTGCACCCCCACGTCCCCCTGCAGACAAGT
Organism: Hippopotamus amphibius kiboko; assembly: GCF_030028045.1. Classification (NCBI taxonomy): domain Eukaryota; kingdom Metazoa; phylum Chordata; class Mammalia; order Artiodactyla; family Hippopotamidae; genus Hippopotamus; species Hippopotamus amphibius. The sequence continues at coordinate 754,619 of NC_080187.1, forward strand.
GCTGGTTTTGCTAGAATACGAACGTGACCACGCACCCCATGGGCTCCACGGCCCTTCGTTTCAAGTCCACCTGCCTCCTGTGGCTGCTGGGCTCCTTGGGGTCCGACGTGGCTGCCCGCCCCTCTTCTAGCCTCCAACCCCAACTCACTCCTTGGCCCAACCATCCTGAAACTGCTTTCCGCTCACCCCAGAGGCTGGCTGTTTTTCTCCTCTGCAGAAGCTGCTCCCTCTTTCCTGGTGTCTGGTCAGCCTCCACTTATTCTTCGGGACTTAGCTTAGACTCCTTTCTTCCGGAAAGCTCTCCTTGAGCCCCCAGGTTGGGCTAGGTAGCCCTTATTATGGCTCCCATAACATTCGGCAATTTCCCTGGCAGCGTGCATTTCCTGGCATTGTGACTGCCCGTTAAACTCTTGCTTTTGCTATATTTTGAGCTCCATGAGGGTAGAAATGTAACTACTGGGTTCATAGCTGGATTCTCAGCACTAGATTCTACTTGGCATACAGTGTGTACTCAAAAGGTGGTCGAAGAATTGAAGAATGTTCCCTAAAGATCAGTTTTGAAATACACACAAGACCCATACTAGATTCGTATATAGCTCTGGGAAAACACGAGCAGGTAAAGTGGTAGCCTGTGAAGAGTTTATTAGGGTGGACAACCAGAGCCCCCAGCTCCACCCAAAGAACTCCTCCCAAATCCACGGCTGATGTGCAGTAGACATAGGTGGGCAACGATTTACTGTGCTTCTCAGGACTTTCCAGGCAATGAAAACAGGGCGAGGGCGGAGGGCAGGCATCTGAGCTCCTAAGCACAGTAAGCCACTTCAGGTCTGCCTTACCTTCATGTTGTCCGGGGGATCTCCTTGGCCTGTAGTTGCACAAACAAATATCACCACGGGCTCATTAATCAGATTCACCTCAACAAAAAGACACACGTGTAAGGCCTCGGGCTGCAACGGCCAGGCATCCTCCCAGCAGCCTGGCTCCCTCTCCTTCGCTCACGCTGATGGGGCAAAGGGACTTAGCACCCTCGGGCAGCCGGTCTGCCTGCTCTCTTTCAGGCTCCACCCTCCTACCTCGCCCCCTCCTCCGTGTCCTAAGCAGACTGTTGTTTCCAAGCTTTCTCGGCCCCTCAATCCGCCGCAGTGCAAGGGCCGGATCTCAGACAAAACGCGGCGCCCTGGGGTCGAGGGCTTTGGGGGCCGGCGCCCCAAGCCCGCTGGGTCTCCCCGCTCAGACCCAGGGAGCCCTCACCATGGGGTAGGAGTCCAGGGCCTGCACGCGACAGCCGAGCCCCAGGCGCCACGCCTCGCGGCCCAGCCTCTCCGACACATCCTGGGCTGTGCCCGTCTGGCTGCCGAAGAGCACCAGAAGCCGCGTGCTCGGCATCAGGGAGCGCCCCGAGGACCCCTGCACTCAGGGGCGCGACCGGCACTCAGGCAGGCAGCTCCCGCGGGCCCTGGCGGCGGGGACCGGCTCCCACTTCCGACTTCCGGCGTCGGCCGGAAGTGACGCCATTGGGCCGCGCCCGGCGGGGCATGGCGTCCGAGCGAGGCGGGCGTCCGCTGGTGGCCAGTGCTGGGGCCCGGGCCCGGGCCGGGGGAGCGGCGGCGCGCCGGGGCCGAGGGCCGGGGCAGGCGGGGCCGCTCGCTGCCTCTCGCTCGCCGCGGCGGCGACGGCGGCAGGCGCCAGCGAGGCCCGTGGGGAGTGGCGGCGCAGCCCGGCGTGTGGGACGACTGGCCGGGGCCTGGCCCGCGCTCAACCGGCGCGATGCTTTTCTCGCTCCGGGAGCTGGTGCAGTGGCTGGGCTTCGCCACCTTCGAGATCTTCGTGCACCTGTTGGCCCTGCTGGTGTTTTCCGTGCTGCTGGCCCTGCGTGTGGACGGCCTGGCTCCCGGCCTCTCCTGGTGGAACGTGTTCGTGCCCTTCTTCGCTGCTGACGGGCTCAGCACCTACTTCACCACTATCGTCTCCGTGCGCCTCTTCCAGGACGGAGAGAAGCGGCTGGCTGTGCTCCGCCTCTTCTGGGTCCTCACGGTTCTCAGCCTGAAGTTCGTCTTCGAGATGCTGTTGTGCCAGAAGCTGGTGGAGCAGACCCGGGAGCTCTGGTTCGGCCTGATCACGTCCCCTGTCTTCATCCTCCTGCAGCTGCTGATGATCCGCGCCTGCCGGGTCAACTAGCCTCGCAGAGGATAGGCTGGACTGCCGGACCCCGGGCTGAGCTCCCGCATCTGCCGCACCAGGGGAGAGGTCTGGGTCTCAACGGCAGCTTGTGCCCTGCTGAGTGCCCAGCTTTCTCTTTCTCAGTCATGTCTGGAATTGTTCCTTCAGCAGGGCTACAGAGAGCAGCCTTGATTCTTAAAATGTATTCCCTCTTATCTCATGCTTTGAATAGCTAATCTTGAATTGAGATCTTGAGCGGATCCCAAGAAGGCCAGACAGTCCTGAACGCCTCTGACAGTTGGAAACTGCAAAGGAGTAAAATGTCCTGATGGACTCTGCGTATTTTCATGGATCCTGGGAAAGTACCTCTTGCGCAAAGGCTGCAAAGCTGAACTCAAGGTTTCCCCTGGCAAGCAGTGCTGACCTGAGAGCTTACTGCCCCATCCCCCCAGACAAGACTTCCTTAGATGCTTGAGCGCTAAAAACTGTAAACCAGCTTGTGTCTCCTCCCCAATGGCACTGGGGAGGATGGGCTTTTTCTTCATTCCAGCCCAGGCAGACAGGAGTATGTTGAATAAGTGTGAGCAGAACCCCATCTGGAGATCTGTTGCCTGAGAAAAGAACTTGCTTTCAAGGCGCTGCTTGGCTACCTATCCCAGCAGATTGCAGTGTCACGACTTTTCCACCACCTGGTGGCCAGCACTGTTAGCGCGCCTGAGACATGTAGGCCGCCCTAAGGGACCAGCGAGACGAACGGGTGCTCTGATGCCTTAGCCATTGAGACCTACACAGGGGAAGCTTGCAGATGGTCTCAGCCCACGCCTGTCGGCCTGAGGGCTTTGGTTTGATGCTAGTCAGGTGCCAAATGAGAACATTTGCTGAGACAAAAATAAAATAAGAGAATGTTTTGCTGAAATGCACAGTGGTTGCCTGACCTTTTGAGGGCGACATGAGGTGAATGCTGAGACGCTCCCTGCTGTGTGGTGTAGCTGGTTACAGAGCTGAGGTTGTAAGGGGGCTGGAATTTGGCTAGAGGGTCCTGGGTAGATGGGGGCGGTTCCGTCAGAGGATCCCTGCTTCCTGCCTGGGGAGCCAGGGTGAAGACAGCGCAGGGGCAGACCCATGCTGAGGGCCTACCAAGCTGTTTGTGTGACATCAGAGTCTTCATGGGCCTTGCTGATCTGCAGAGCAGGGGTGAGCAGACTGTGGGCTGGGGCCTGTTTGTGTGCTGCCCATCAGCTAAGAATAACTTTTACATTTTCAAAGCATTGTAAAAACAAGAGTGTGACAGAAGGCGAACATGGCCTGCAGTGTACAAGGCCTCTCGGTCTTGGCATGGCGGGCCTTTTGGGTCGGATCGTTGTTTGTCGTGTGTGCGCAGGGGGAGGCGCTGTCCTGAGTGTTGTAGAGTGTTTGGCGTCATCCCTGGCCTCCACTCACTCCCTAGATGCCAGTAGCACCCCTCACTTGTGACAACCAAAAGTGTCTCCAGACGTTGCCAGGTCTCCTGGAGGACAAAACTGTCCCTGGTAGGAATCACTGGGCTAAAATATTTACTGTCTGGTCCTTCACAGAACACGTTTTTGGACCCTTGTTCTACTGAAGCAGCTGCATGACCGTTGTCCTGGGATGGGTACCGCATGACCTGAACCGTTGAGATGCTTGAGTTGGAGGTTGGTCTAGTTTGTGCCACGGCTACAAAAATGTCTCCTACGCAGGATTGGCGTAACTTGTGTCTAAGCCAGATACAAGCTGACCATTGGGAGTGGGTTTCCTCTTAATGTTATTTTTAGTTTGTGTGTTTTCTTGCTCCCCTGTTGAATTCTGGTGGTTCAGGTTTAGGTGATCCTGTAGGCATAGACGTGGTGAGCACGTGAAGGCTTAGCCTCCTTTGGAAAGGTGATTTGAGGAGAGTCCTGAAGGAACACGGCCTCTGGAAGTCTGAAATCCAGGTTCTTTCCTCCAGCAGAATAGGCAGGGCTGTTAAAGTACCCTTAACGCAGTGGTAGCTGCAGACTGCCGTGGGATAGAAGCTGAGAAGGACCCCGGCGTTGAAACCTGCCCCTGGTCTCCGCAGAGGCCCAGGTGCTCTTGGAGCCTGGGCCCTGAAGGGTTAGTGGTGTGGGAGGCCGTGGTGTCACTCCTGAACATCTGCTGACTGTGGGGCAGGTGATGGAAAGGCAGGTGACATGTGTCCTTGCCCATGCCCACCGACTTCCCCTCTCTCCTTGGCTCTGACAGGCCTGGAAGAACGTGGTGGGCACTGTGCAGCCCTCCACAGGGAGTGAGTGTCCTCTTAGCAAGTAGGGAGAGAAGCTGTGCTCTCAGGGTTAGCCTTGGGATAGAGGTGGTTCAACAGATGACTGAAATACACGCCCTGGCTTTTGTGGCCCTGTCTGCGTCAGAGGGATGTGGGCCTGCTTGTGTGCGCGGAGTCCCCTTCCTCTGTAGATGCTCACAGCTCATGCACTCCCGTCCGTGTTTGGTGGGTCCTGGAGAACAAAGTGCGGGTAGAGTGTTTCCACTACTTGTCTGAGCAACGGAGTGGATTCTGGGGGCCGGCACTAGGGATTCCTGAGAAACCGATTCCGCAGCACTGGTTGGGGCTCCAGCATTGGCATCTCCGCTAAGGCCCGCAGGGGACCGAGGACCGCAGGTGGGCAGTCCCTGGACCCGGCGGCGGGAGACCGGCCTGCAGCCAGCACACCACCCGCAGGAGCGCGACAGCCTTCCGGTCCCGGGCTGGCCCTTCCTCCACCACGCTTTCCGCGGGGGTAGCAGGCGGGCAGAGTCCTGGCACGATGAGAAAGGCGCAAGGCCGGCCAAGGTCACCCCCGACGTGGGGCCCAGGGATCCCGCCCGCCCGCCGGCCGGGATCCACGCCCTCCGAGCTCCGCCCCGTGGGCGCCGCGGGCGAAGGGCGCAGAGGCGGAAGTGGGGGCCTCCCGGGGCGGCGTGAGGCGTCGCGGGCGTGTCCAATGGGGCCTCCCCAATGGGGCCCGGCTCCCGCGCAGGGCGCTGTCCGCCGGGTCGCGCGGGGAGGCGGGGTCGCGGAGGGCGCTCTCCAATCCGCGGGGCCGCCGGGCGCGGGGCGGGTCTGCGCGCCTCCCCCACGGGGCGGCGGCCCGGGGGCGTGGCCGCGGCGTGAGGGCCGGGCCGGGGCGGGCGGCGGCCGCACTTCCCCGCGCGCGCTGGCTGCGGCGGCCGCTCCGCAGCATGGCGGGCCTGGGGCGGCCGGGCCCGGGGCCCCGCGCCGCGATGCCCGCCTGGAAGCGAGAGATCCTGGAGCGGAAGCGGGCCAAGCTGGCGGCGTTGGGCGGCGGCGCGGCGCCGAGGGCCGGGGCGGGCGCGGCGGAGCCCGCGGGGCCGGCGGCCGAGCGGCTGGTGCTGGCCGAGAGCCTGGGCCCGCTGCGCGAGAACCCGTTCATGCGGCTCGAGTCGGAGCGGCGGCGCGGGGCGCGGCGCGGCGGGGGCGCGGGCGCGGCGGGGCCGCCGCTGCTGGAGCTGTACCCCTGCGTGCCCGGCGTGCGCACCATCCGCGCCGACAACATCCTCATCATCGAGTCGGCGCCCGGCTTCCCTCCCGCGCCCGGCCCCGGCCCCGGCCCCGGCCCGGCCGCCCGCATCCGCGCCGCCGAGGTGCTCGTGTACGAGGCGCCGCCGCCTCCCGGCCGCGTCAGCCGCCTGCTCCAGAAGTTCGACCCGCCGGCCGCGCCGCGCCGCCGCGGGAGCCCGGAGCGCCACCGCCCCGCGCTGCCACCCTCCCCGGGCCCGGCCGCCCCGCGCGCGGGTGAGCCCGTCGCCTGCCTCCAGCCCGAGCCCGAGCGCTTCGGCTCAGGCCCCGGCCCGGGCCCTGGGCCCCGGCGCAGCGACTTCCTGCACAAGACCGGCAGCAACTCCTTTACTGTCCACCCGCGGGGCCTGCGCTGCAGCGCCGGCGCTCGCCCACTCCCCAACGGGCCCGCGGCCCCCGAGCCCCGGGCCGGCGCTGCCAACGGCCTCGCGGGCTCCGCGCCTGGGCCGGGCGAGTGGAAGCCAAAGGTGGAGTCGGGGGAGGCCCCCACCCGCCCGCCCCCCAGCCCCGGGACCCCCAGTGCCACTCCAGCCGCGCCCCCGGCCTTGCCCACGCCCGGCCCTGCCAGTGCCACTCCCAGCCAGCGCCAGTGGGTCTCTGCAGCCACCAGCGCCAATGACTCCTTCGAGATACGGCCAGCCTCCAAGCCAGACATGGACACGATCCCTGCCGCAGATCTCCAGGCCCGGGCGCTGGCCCGTCTTCGCATGAACTCTCGAAACTCTTTCGTGTTCATCCCCAAGCGCAGGGCCTCCGGGGCCCCTCCTGCGGAGGGGAGGCAGTCCGTGGGGCCTCCAGCGGGAGGATTGGGCTGGGCCTCCCAGCACCAGGAGGATGAAGCCCGGCAGGTGCCTGGAGCAGACGACATGCCCGCGCGTGGGAGGAGCCCCTCTGGGGTGGAGGAGGGGGGCTGCCCCACGCCAGCCCCTGCTCTCGTGGACCAGGCCGTTAGGTGGCAGCGACCATCCTCACCACCCCCGTCCCCACGGGTCGCCGCTGAAGCCCAGCCTGCCCAGGGCTTTGGGCTGCTTGGCTTGGCCGAGAATGGCAGGGAGCCTGGGAGGCCAGGGCTGCCCGTCACCTTCATTGATGAGGTGGACTCAGAGGATGAGGTCCCCCAAGAAGCCAAACTGCCCTGCACCGGGGCCGGTGCGCCTCCCCAGTACCACCCGCATCTTGCGGGGCCTGGGCACCTGTCCGAGCTCCAGCACAGAGGCGGCAACACTTTCACGGTGGTGCCCAAGAGGAAGCCAGGGGTCCTGCAGGCCAATGGGGAGGCCAGGCCAGGGGAGGCTAAGGAAGAGGGGCCGGGCAGCCTTTTGGAGCCTCCTGCTGCCTTGGGGACCTCACTGAAGAAGCGCTACCCCACTGTGCACGAGATCGAGGTGATTGGCGGCTACCTGGCCCTGCAGAAGTCCTGCCTCACCAAGGCTGGCTCCTCGAGAAAGAAGGTCAGTGGTGGAGGCAGAGTTCCCAGCAGGGAGGGGAGAGGTGGTGGGTCACAGTGGGTGTAGCATGTGCCCTGTTCCCAGGACGCCTGGCCTGGGTGTGGGATGGCTTCTACGTGGACCAGGGGAGAGCTGGGGCCGGGTGGCTGTGCAAGCTCCAGGAGAGGTTGAGCTGGGGGGACGTCCCTGGCCTGGGTTCCAGCGGAACCCTGACGACCCTGGCGCTGTGGGGACGGCTGGCCTGCTCTGTATCTTGAAAGGCTGGTGGGGAGGGTGAGTGCGGCCAGGGCTGCATCTGCCTGTGGGTCCCCGCCACACTCTCCAGAACGGGCTGCGCAGGACTGTCGTGTTGCGTGTCCCGCTGTTGGCTCCACCCTGGCCTGGCGTGTTCTTCTGGAGTCCTGGTCTACGCGGGTCGTTGGTGCCAGGGTGGAAGTAGAAAGGGGCAGGAGACCTTTGGTTTGGCGGGGTCGGATTCCTGCTGTCCGCTCCCCAGGAGGCACGCCGGCCTGCAGCCTCGCAGGACTTGGCCTGGCGTGAGTGTTATTGGGCTCCTAGTGTGTGGCAGGCCTGGTCTGATCCTGGGATGTGACGCTGGGGAGCTGCGAAGACGCTGCCCCCGCTGGGAAGGAGAGACCTAGAGTGGAGAGAGACTCGGGTGCAGGGCCAGGAGCCCGCCTTGAGCCTCGCTCCCCCAGCTGGGCTACTTGGTGGCCTGGAACCCTCTGGGCGCAAGGAGACGTTCCTTAGGTTCTTCCTGGTCATTCTAGCACCTACCACTTGTGTCTGGTCCTGGGGCACATTCCAAGGCCAGCCCCTCAGGGCAGGACTGCGCTCAGCAGGCGCTGCGCAGGTACCCCTCCCCTGGAGCCACGCTGCTGCCTGGTGGGCTTCTCCTTTGGCTGCTGGTGTCTGAGGCCACCTCTGCCCCCGGCCTCAGCTTCCTTGGAGCCGTGGGGGACGGTGATGTGTCTTGTGTCACCGGAGCCCCCTTGCCCGCTGTCCCGCTGGCACTGTCTAATTAGATGTGGCACCTCCTTCCTCTAGTTGCTTCCTTTTGACTTCCTGCCTCGGGGTTGGCCTTGGCACTGTCCTTCCTCCCTGCATCATTCTCTCCTCCTTGAGCGAGGGCATCGGCCCTCCTGCCAGCTCCATCTGCCGGGTCAGGCATCCACGGCCATCACCCGCAGTGCTTCCGGGTGCCCCCCTCCTCCTGCTCGCCTGACCTTGCCTCGCTCTCTAGTCTAGTCTCTGCGGTCATCCAGTAGCCGTGGTACCGGCCCCACCCCCATGCTTGCCTTCTCCACCTTGTCTGCTCCTTGTCCTGCTTCCTGACCCTGGACTGCAGCTGCTCTGGGAGGCGGTCCTTTCCCGTGTTCGCCTCGGGCGGTGGAGGTGGTAGCAGCTCCCTGCTTTGTAGGTGGCGGATCCTGGGGCCGCCGAGGGCGCAGAGCTCCTGGGGTGGGGACCAAGTGCGGCGCGCGGTTACAGCCCTGCCCTGACCTGGCTGCCCTCACGCTGCGTGCCAGGCCGCCGCTTCCTGGGGCTGGAGGGCGGCAGCCGGAAGCCTGATTGTTCTCTCCCAGCTGGGGGCAGAGCTGTGGGCTCACTTGTGGCTGGGCTGGGGTGAGAAGGGCAAGGCAGGGGCCTGAGGCCTCTCAAGGCAGGAGGACGGGGTGGGAGGAAGCAGGCCCTGCCCAGCCTGGCCTGGTCTCTGTGCCCCTGAAGGGGTTGGGGGTCCAGATGGACGATGCCTGGCATGGCCGAGTGGCCTGGCTGGGGCCCTGGCAGAGCCACACGGCCTGCTGGGGGTGATCTTCTGCCTGGGGCGCACCAGCTGCCCTTCCAGGAGGAGCCCGAACACCTGTCGGGTGGGACAGAGGCATGGAGCTGCCCAGCCCTTCAGAATGACCTTGGCCTCCCCCTGGCTTTGTGCAGCCCCCGTTGTCCCGCCTGCCTGCTGCGCCTCCAGGCCCTGGGCCGCTGGGCCTCGTCCTCACCCAGCCCGCTCCAGCCAGCCCGTGGTTTCTGTCACCGCCCTGCGCCCCCTGCCCCCTGCCCCAGGGACAGGGCGGCCTGGAGGCCAGCAGGACCCTGCGAACTTTCAGGGCAGGGTGCCTGGTGCCTTTCCCCGGGGACAGGTGAGGTGTGGCTCTTTATGGGGTGGAGCCTGCCCCTGGGTTGGAACCTCAGTGGAGGGCGATGGCCCTGCCCTGGGCGGTGGGGGTGCCCAGCCAGGTGTGCACCCGGGAGGCATGCCCGGCGGGCACACGTCCCCACTCAGTCTCTCTCTGCAGAGTCACAGGTGGCCTACCTCTGCCTCCCTGGATGGCCGCGCCGTGGCGGGACATTGCGGTCCCGCCCCTCTGGCCCCTGCCCTGGCCCCCAGGCTGCCCCATGGGTGGGGCCGGCCGGCAGCTCCGCACACCTGCCTCCCACAGGGCTGCCTGCGGGCCTCTCCCCTGTGTGAGGCGCCCGTTGGCAGGGCTCCTGCCTGTCTGATGGCTCCTTCCTCTCCCCTCTTCCCTCCTCACCTTCTAACCTGCTGACCTCCGTGCCACGTCCCCAGGGCTGGAGCCGCCACGCCCTCGCCCTCGCTGGAACCGCCACCCCCACCCCCACTGCTCTGCTCCTCGGTCCTGGACCTGAGGTGCTGCTGCCCGGAGGGGGCCTGCTCGCTGCCGCGTGCTGCGTCTCCTTTCATCTGCTCTGCCTGCAGACACCGCCCCCCCCCCACCCCGCCCAGTGGTCTTTCTGAAGCCTGGAGACCACGGCAGCAGGCCTAGACCCTCCTCCACTCAACCTCCCCCCGGCGGGGGGCTGCCTTGACTCAGGGCATCCCACCTGGGCAGCTATGGGAGCTCCTCGGGGCGTGTGGGGTGGTCCTCTGGCCCCCGGAGCTCAGGCTGAGTGGGGGATGGTGTGTGCTGGGTGCTCACCCCAGGCTGAGGCTGCTCGAGCCCAGCCCCCAGCCCAAAGTCCAGCGTGCACGCCCTTTGGTAACCTGAGCTGGGCGTGCCCGGTGCCCGGGCAGGGTGGGGTGAGGGGAACAAAGGGCGGGAAGTGGGCCAAGCCAGGACCACCTGCTGGCGGCACTGGGTAGCGGGCAAAGTCCCTAGGAGCCCGGTGACCAGGTGTGTCCCAGGTGTGTGCCGTCTGGCTGGGGTTTGGAGGCGGGTCCCCCCGGGCCGCATGAGTCACGGGGTGTCCTGTGACCCCCAGACCTGCACTCACAAGGAGCCTGGAGACCGAAGGGGAGGGGGACGTGCCCTGAGCCCCGGGCTCCAGCTCGGTGCGGACAGGCCTGTAAGGCCCGCCCCGCCTGGCCAGGCTGTGCCAGGCTCAGGCCTGCTTGCACCCAGCCGCCTCGGCCTCCCCACTCGGAGCTGGTCATGCGGACTCATGAGGGCGTGCTGATCCGGCTGGGCCCTGGCAGCTGGCCCTTCCCTGTCTTCAGTGGTGGGGGATGGGCCCAGAGGGCTCAGGGTCATTGGGGACATCGCCGTGTACCCGGGAGCACCGTTCTCCATGGGGCCTGGGCTCGCTCGGGGAGGCCCCTGTGTTGGCAGTCCCGTCCTGCCTTGGGCGCCTTCTGGGGTCTCTGCCCCAGGTCTCGGGGGGCCAGGTGACTGCATCCCCGTGGGGCCGCAGGGTCACCCCACACAGCTGCCCAGGTGGGACATCCTGAGTCGAGGGCAGCCCCCAGCTCAGGGCAGGCCCCCTGCCAGCGGGGAAGCCGAGTGAAGGAGGGTCCGGGCCTGCTCCCGTGGTCCCTGGGCACTGGGTGGGCACCTGTAGGCTCTGGTGATCACCCCTGTGCCAGGCCTCTGCCCTGTTTGTCCTCCTCGGGGGGCAGCTGGAGGTCCGGGTTGGGTCCATCCGGGGACAGGCGCCAACATCTTGATCCTGCTCCTGTCTGCCTCTGGTGGGGGTCTGCCCGTGGGCTCGCGTCCCTGAATGCTCATCTGTGCAAACGGCCGGGGCGAGGGCAGCAGCACCTGCGCTCAGGACCTGCCCAGGAGGTGTCTGTGTGGGCTGTGCTGAGATGGGCGAGGCCAAGAGCTTGGGGTGCGTGCTGCCCACGGCGTGCGGGGCTGTGTGTGCCTGTGGGGCGGTGGGAGGCGCGCCGGCCCTTCTTTCTGCACACCGGCTCAGCAGGGCAGTGCCTCCCGCTCCTGGCCGGCCCTGCACGTGTCCCCCGAGGCCTGGGTCCCTCTGCTGCCCAGGGTTGCAAGCCTGGCCCTTCCACAAGGCCCCTCCCCGTCCTGCTGTCCCTGGGCCCCAAGGTTGTCTGCCTGGGGGCCTGGCTCCCGCCTCCAGCTCCTTCCAGGGGAAGAGGAGGAACTTGAGCTGGCTGTGGTGTCCTGTGCCCTGGAGTTTAATATTTCGAGCTCCGGCAGGGCTGCTCCCATCTGCTGCAGGCGGGCAGCTCTCGTATTCATTACCGCCCTGCCGAGCAGGCCTTGGGGACGTGCCGCTCTTGTGGGGGGCGTCGTCCCGGGTTGCAGAGGGCGAGCGTCCGGACCCCCGGTGCCCGCGTGCTGCTGCCAGGGCCTGTCCCCACCGCCCCTCAGAACCAGCAGCCCAGTCTGGGCTCCGAGGGCTTTGGGAAAGGAGAGGCCTTGCCCGGGCATGAAATTCTGGAGTCTGAAGAGTGGGCAGCGTGGACGAGGGCCACGTGGGCAGCCCAAGGGGGAGGAAAGGGTCACTGAGTGAGTCGGGCTATCTCTGACTCAGTCTACAAAGTGGGGCGATAGCCCTTGGTGCCACCTTCCCGGGGCTGGCATGTGGCAGCCACCTGGCTTCCGTGTGGGCCCCTGGAGGCGTGGCTTTGGGTGTGCCAGGCCCTTGCCCAGCAGTGGTGGTCCGTGCTGAGCTGGGCGGGCAGGATCACCCAGGTGCCCAGAGGGCTGGGATGCTAACTCAGCCCTGGAGAGAGAGGCCCCGGCCCACAGCAGGGGCTGCTGGAAGCGCAGATGAGGGCTTCCCAAGTGCAGCCTCCCCTGGACCCTGCTTCTGCCGGGGAGGCTCTGGCTGGGAGATGTGGCTGGTGCCCTGCTCCCCTGAGAAGGCAGACCTGCAACCCTGGGAACTGCCTTAGAGGCTTCTGGAGACCCTGAGGCTGTGGGCTTCTGGTGCTGGCCGGGGTCTGGTCCCTGGGAGGGGTGGGTCCCTGGGGGTGTGCTGATCCTGGAGTGGGGAGGGGAGGGGTGGGGCCAGGGCTGCAGGCATTTGGACACCCTGAGCCTGCAGGCTCCAGGTGGAGGGGTCTTCTCTGATGAGGGGGCAGCCCCCCGCCTCTCGGAAGCTTCGAAGGGCCAGTGGCGTGTTTGGCTTCTGCTCTGGGCCGACACCCCCCCTGCACCCGTCTCGGTCCAGCTGGAGGACCTGCGTGGCCGGGCGGCAGGGCCGTCACGCGTGCTTCCTGCTCCTAGATGAAGATCTCCTTCAATGACAAGAGTCTGCAGACCACGTTTGAGTACCCGCCCGAGAGCTCCCTGCAGGAGGAGGAGGCGGAGGCGGAGACGGAGAGGGAGGAGGACGAGGAGGAGGAGGACGAGGAGGAAGAGGGCTCCGGCTCAGAGGGCGCGGCGGCGAAGCCCTTTGTGCTCTTCCTGCCCCGAGCCACGTTCGTGAACAGCGTGGGTCCCGAGAGCCCTCGGCTGCCGGATGGCAGCTCCGGTGAGTGCCTGCCTGTGGGGGTGGGCAGCTCGGGGGGGGGGGGTCCTGGGCCCGCGGTCACGCAGCCCCACGTGCCCCCGTGTGCCCCTCGGCCCGCAGGCCTGTCCAGCTACACCCCGAAGCACGCGGTGGCCTCCAGCAAGGGGCAGGAGTGGGCGCTGGAGCGGGCTCCGAGGGCAGAGGCGCCCCCGTCCGAGGAGGTCATGGTGAGTGGCGGGGGAGGAGGGGCGGGGGCGCCGGATCGAACACCCAGACAGGCCGCGCTGACGGCCTGCGGCCCCTCTCTCTCAGCTCAGCCCTGCCGGTCAGGAGGACCTCTCGGACTTCCGAAGCGAGCCAGCCCTCTACTTCTGAGCCCCGCCTTACCAGGACAGCCAGGCCCGAGCCCCACGTGCCCGGGAGCCGCGCCCCCTCCTGCCCTGCCAGGCCTGCCCTCCCCCCTCCTGCTCGCCCTTCCTCAGGCCTCACAAGCAGGCCAGTTCTCAGGGCCCGAGCCCGGCGAACCCGGGACTCGCTCGACCCTGGTTTGGGGGCACTGCCTGTGGGGGAGGGGTGGGGTCCAGCTCTGCGCCGCGCCCAGTGGCTGTTCGGTGTCCGGGGTGGGGGCGGACAGGACTCCCACCCCCCAGCCCATCCCCCCCCCCCCAACCACTGCGTTTCTGATGAATGGCAAGTCTCTCCTGCCTCTGGTGATGGACTCAGTAAACAGCACTGGATGAGACTGTCTGCCTTCCCTGCGTGGTCTTCGGCCTGAGAAGCGGGGAGCAGGGGTGGGGTCCGTGGGGCTATGTGGAGGCACTGGCAGTAGGGGGGCCACCCACCCAGGGTGTGATGGAGGCCCAGCCTGGACTTCTGTGCCCGCAGGAGGTGACCTTGCGTGGTACCCTGTGCCTCACAGTCCTGGTGGCCCAGACTTTCTCCACCCACGGCCCTCGTTGCCCTGCTTCCCCTCCCGGCCACCCCCTTGGCTGGGAGGGGGACGTCCCTGTGCCTGCCCTGTGAGCACCCCGTCTCTGGGGCTCCTCTTGCCCCCGCAGAAGCCACTCAGTGGGAGCTACGGTGGGAGGTGGGACACCAGACAAGCTCTCTGGGGTCTGGAACTCTCTGCAGGCCCTGGGGGGGGGGGGGGGGCGCAGAGAAAGTGGTTTCCCTGAAGGGCCAAGGGCTTGGGGGCAGATGAAGGGCAGGGGAGGGGATAGGCTGAGCCTTAGGGATCCTGCCTTGTTCGGACTGGAAGGTTCCCTGACCCACACAAGGTTGCAGGAAGGCCATGGCAGGCAGACCACTCCCCTGGGATTGTGCCAGCAGGAGACCCAATGGACCTGGAGTGGTGACAGACAGAGCTGCCCCCCGGGGAGCGGCTGCGCTGGGCTGGCTGCCTGTGCAGGGCCAGGCCGTTCACAACTGTGACGTGAGGTGCACGTCTTCTCCTCTTGGAGAATCAGGCTCACAGGAGATGCCACCTGGCCAGGCCTGGGCAGGGTGGGCCCAGGTTTCTGCAGACCTTCTCCACTAACACGTGCCCCTCCTCCTGCTAGCCCCGCAGACAGCAACTGCGGGGACCCCACGGGCGCTGACAAGCCGAGGGGGATGGACCCAGAGAGGACTCAGCACGGAGGGCTGGCCTGTGAGCAGAGGGTGGGAAGCAGGGCTGCTGTGCTGTCCAGCAGAGTCTGGAATCACGGAGCTGAGGTGCATCCCTTCGCGGGGCACCCGAGTGCAGGAAGAGCGTCTCCCTGGGCCAGGTCTTATGCTGGAGACCAGGACCAGTGGCTAGAGCGCCTTTCCTGGAGCGTGGGCTGTGCGCTGGGTTCAGGGGAAGGCAGCCAGTAGCCCTGATGGGAAAAGTGGGGGCAGGAGTCACTGGAAATGCCTAGAGCCCCCCTTAGCTCTGAACCCAGGACCAGCAGGGCCAGTCACAGGGAAAGCCACCCCCTCACGGAGGAACCACGTTGCAGTTGGGCGAGGGTCTGCGTTCTGACTCTGGAGGGGTGTGTTCGCCAACTCCACACTCGTGACATAGGCAGGAGACTGGCACAGACGGTTAGAGACAACCTTTACTGACAATCACGGGCTCCCGGAGCAAGCTCGGAGGTGGAGGAGGGCCCCGGCCCCTCCCCGACGAGCCTGGGCACCGGCAGGCCGAGGGAGGGGTGACGGGACTCCCAAGGTGCTGAGACTAGAAGCGGAGCCTTCCTTGAAGCCCTGGGGGTGGTGTGAGGGCCTCAGCAAGGCCCTGAGAAGAGCTGCCCTCTCCAGAGCCTATGTGAGCACAGGGTCTGGGCTTTCCTGTCACCCAGAGCCAGTGGAGGTTGGCAGCTGCCTCTCCCGGCACCCAAGACGCGAGGAGGAAGCTGCTGCCGTGAAGAACGAGGATGCTTTGAAGACAGACTTGCCGGGGGCTGAGCCACGGGTGGGCGCAGCAGAGGCAGGCCCTCCCCCCGCGGCCTCCTCAGCTGTCCTTGCCTCCGCTGCTCTTCTGCTCCGAGGCCGTGGCCTTGGTCAGGTTCCCCGCTTCCCTCTTCAGGACACTAAGCAGAGTCTGCGAGCTCTCCAGGATCTGCAAACACAGACACCAGCTGGTTATCCCTGCCCCTCCCCGGGGAAAGCTCCCGCAGCCCAACCCGCTCTGGTGCAGGGCCCCCTTCCCCACACTCCGGGAAGCCAGACCCAGGCCGACTCTGGCTACTGCTGCAGCCCTGCTGCTGCCAGTCTGCAACCTGCTACACAGTGATGAGTGCGGTGCCAACACCAGGACCCAGGGCACGCGGACAGCCTCACCGCCACTCCCCGGGGCTGCAGCCTGTCTAGGACCCTGGGCCAGAAACCCTTGAGGGGCTCAGCCCAGCACGCGGGCCCCGGGGCCCCACCTTGAGGTAGGCTGCCTCCGTCTCCGCGATGGTCCGATCGAACTCGTTCCGAGAGGCGATCTTGCGAGCCAGGTTCTCATTGACCCGGGCCAGCTTCTCCGTCAGCTGCCTCACCTCATTCTGCAGCCGCTGTTTCTCATCCTCCTCCTGCTGGATCTGCCGGCACAACTCTTCCCGCTTCTGACACAGCTCCTCGATACCTAGAGGGGACCGAGAGGGACCGGCGCGGTGGGCCGGGGCGGGAAGGAGAGCGCCGCCCCTGCCGCTCGGGAGCCCCCCGCTCCGGGGGCGAGAAGGGTAGCGGAGGGCCCGCGTGCCAGCTGGGCCACCTCCCGCCCGGGCCAGGCCGACGCCCTGCGTCCCCGGGTCTCAGAGTTAAAGAAGCCACGGCGCGAGCCGCGGGGCCGGGAGGCCGGGGGTGCTCAAGCCCTTCGGTCGCTGCTCCCGCCACGGACCCCCGGCTCTCGGGGCGGGCGGCGCCGCGGCTGGGCTCCAGGCAGGGCCGCACACGACGCTCGGCCGCGCGCGGCGGGCCGGCGAGCCCCACGCCCTCCCAGCCTGCCCGGCGGGCCCGCCGCGCGGCCGCTCACACTTGACCAGCTCGTTGTTGTAGTTCTGCAGCGCCGCGCCCTGCTGGGTCATGGTCGCCGCCCGGGGCTCACGGCCGCTCCAACCGCCGCTACCGCATCCCTGCCCGCGCCTGCGCACCGCCTTAGACGGCGCGCGCCTCCCGCGTGCGTCACCGCCGCGCGCCCCCCGAGTGCGTCATCGCCGCGCGCCCCCCGCGTGCGTCACCGCCGCGCGCCCCCCCGAGTGCGTCATCGCCGCGCGCCGCGCCGGGCCGCTCTGGAAGCTGGTGGGCGCAGATGGCGGCGGCGGCGGCGGCGGCGACGGCGGCGCACGATGACCCCGGGCCTGCCCAGGAGCTGCTGGTGGCCTGGAACACCGTGAGCACGGGGCTGGTGCCGCCGGCCGCTCTGGGACTGGTGAGGCCCGAGACGAGGGCGGCGGGTCCGCATGGGGTTCCCGGGACCCTGCGCGTCCACTCTCGGGTTCAGACGGATCCCGCCGCCCGCCTCTGTCCCGCCCTCTGCCCCCAGAGCCCCTCCTTGTTCCACAGCCCTTCCCTAGCGTGGGCCCCGCATCCGTGCGACAAGGGCAGCGGGTTTTCCGTAGCCTCCCCTCCGCTCCGTCGCTCTCACGCCTCTCCCCACCTGTCACCGCCCTGTCCACCTCTGTGCTGCGTCCCCTTGTCCTCACAGTTTTCTGTGCTCTAGGCGTCCTCCCGGACCAGCGGGGCGGTCCCTCCAAAGGAGGAGGAGCTCCGGGCGGCGGTGGAGGTTCTCAGGGGCCACGGTCTGCACTCGGTCCTGGAGGAGTGGTTCGTAGAGGTGCTGCAGAACGACTTGCAGGCTAACATCTCTCTCGAGTTCTGGAATGCCATCTCCCAGCGCGAGAACTGCGTGGACGAGCCGCAGTGCCTTCTGCTGCTCCTCGATGCTTTCGGCCTGCTGGAGAGCCGCCTGGATCCCTACCTGCGTAGTCTAGAGCTCTTGGAGAAGTGGACTCGCCTGGGCTTGCTCATGGGCACCGGTGCTCAGGGGCTTCGGGAAAAGGTCCACACCACGTTGCGGGGCGTCCTGTTCTTTTCCACCCCAAGAACTTTCCAGGAGATGATCCAGCGCCTCTACGGGCGCTTCTTGAGAGTTTACATGCAGAGTAAAAGGAAGGGGGAGGGAGGCACAGACCCTGAACTGGAGGGGGAGTTGGACAGCAGATACGCCCGCCGCCGGTACTACCGCCTTCTGCAGAGCCCGCTGTGTGCGGGATGTGGCAGTGACAAGCAGCAGTGCTGGTGCCGCCAGGCGCTGGAGCAGTTCCATCAGCTCAGCCACATCCTGTAAGTATCTGAGCCTGCGTGGCTGTGCCCCTGGTCCTCCTGGCTCCAGCCTGCCCCTCTGGGTCCAGCTGGCCCCTGAAGAGAGCTGGTGAGCTGGCTGGGGGTCTCTGCCACCTTTCCTGGTAGCCAGAGAGAGGGTCCCCAGGATCCACGTGCTGTGAATTTATACCTTCTGTCTTGGGCACAGGGGCACGTGTCACTCACGCTAGCTCAGGGCTTCACGCTTTGCTTTCACTGAGACTCCACACGACGTTAAATTTCTTGGGTCGTGCAGGATTCTGCTGTGCCGTTTGTAGGCTTTCAGGAGATGAGTGATGTTTGGCCTTTAGTTGCAGGAGGTGCGTTTGATATCTATTCTCTATGGCACAAATCAGAGATTAGATCAACGTGCTGGGCAAACTGATTGCCATTCTGGCCTTTGAGGAGGGAGGGATTTTGTTGTTAGAGCCAGGTCATGTCTTACGGTTCCTCCACCATCTGTGGGCACTTACGATGGTTTTGTCACTTTGAGCGAAGTGGTAGCAGTGCAGCTGTTAGAGAGTCTTGTAGCTGGACTGAGGGTGTGGCCCGTCTCACAGAAGCTTTGTCCTCTCAGAGTCTTTGCCGTCCTAGGTCAGCACGTCCACCAGGAAGCTTAGGCAGGTGTACCTGCACTTACGTGGTCAGAGTAGTAACGGATTCAGCTGTCGTTTCAGGGCTGTTGCTAGGAGACGAGACCATGGCCCCAGTAGCCAGATGTGCTGGTCACGTGGGGAAGGCCAGTGTCCTGGCCTGGGCAGAGAGGCCAGCTGGGGAGGGCAGACGATGCCTGCCCAGTGCTCTGTCCTCCCAGCAGCTTTCCCTCGAAGCCTCTGGGACAGTTGTGCCCCCAACAGGAGAGCTTTGGGAGGCACGTGTTGCGGGGCGGGGGGCGTGTGGGTGTGCTCCATGTGCCCCACAGGCCTGGCTCTCCTCCAGACACAGGCTCAGTCTGCTGGAGCGAGTCAGTGCCGAGGCCGTGACCACCACCCTGCACCAGGTGACCCGGGAGAGGATGGAGGACCGCTGCCGGGGCGAGTATGAACGCTCCTTCCTGCGTGAGTTTCACAAGGTGAGGACCCCTCCCCCTGCCACGGCAGTGTCTCCTGCGGATTAAGGGAGAGGTTTTTGGTAAGAATGACCCTTGACACCCTGGCTTTAGAAATGGCCAGAGTGTGGAGACCTGGGTGAATCAGGATGTTGCTGGTGACTGACGCTGGCTTGGTGCTGGGTGAGGGCCAGTCACCCTGGGCCCATGCTGGTGACAGCGAGGAAGAGGCCATGACGTGCATAGTGAGGTCTGTGCAGGGTTACATGGCTGGAGGCAGTGCCAAGGTCTGGGGTGTTCCACTGGGGGGCCTCGGGATGTCCACGCTTTTAGGTCTGCTCTGGGCTACACAGAGTTGGCGAAGGGCTGGGCCCAGTCGCAGGGGCCCTCAGTTTGCTCCCACTTCCGCCTGCTCCCCTCCACTGCTGCTGGTGCCTGTCTCCTGAGCACGCAGGTGAGCGTCGACGGTGCAGGTGAGGGGTGGTGTTCAAAGCTACGTCCCTGCTGCAGAGGGTGGCGCGAGCCTGGGCGCAGCTGTGCATCCCCAGGTGTCATGTTGCCAGGGCAGCCTTACCAGCGGCTGCACGGCTGTGGGGAGACGTGGGCGTCCTCGGGTCCACGGGGCAGGGTGTCCTGTGGGTTTGCGGGCACGGGCTCAGGAGCATCCCCACTAGATGCTGCAGGCTGCACGTGGTGGGGCTCATCGTGCGTAGGACCCTGAGGGTGCATCCATCCGCCCAGACGTCGCGCCCTGTGTCAGCGCCGCCGTTGCCGGAGATGAACGCGGGTGCTGCCACGCGGGGAAGGGGCCTGGGTGTGCGTTGTTGGAGAGCCTGGGAGGCCCCCTTTGGGTCCCTCGTCCTGCTGATTTCAGCGTGCTCCTGGTCTCTGGAGTAGGGGGCCTTGGGGGCTCCCAGGGCCCAGCCAGCGGGGCGGGGAGCTGTGTGGCTTCTCCTCGTTTTTGTTCTGGGCTGGGCCCCCAGAGCCCCACACCCGTGCTCTCCCAACAGTGGATCGAGAGGGTGGTCGGCTGGCTGGGCAAGGTGTTCCTGCAGGACAGCCCCAGCAGGCCCGTGTCCCCGGAGGCTGGGACCACGCTGCGCCGGTGGCGCTGCCACGTGCAGCGGTTCTTCTACCGCATCTACGCCAGCTTGCGCATCGAGGAGCTCTTCAGCATCATCCGAGGTTGGTCCTGCCTGCTGGGAAGCCGCCTCTCCGCGCCTCTGCCCTTCCGCTCGGGGCGGGGCTGGGGCGAGGGGGCATCTGGGACCGCAGTGTCCTGAGCAGCGCGGCGTCCCTGCGCGGTGTGTGCTCGCTGCGTGTGCGCGTGCCAGGGCCAGCCTCTCCCTGCAGACTTCCCGGACTCCCGGCCGGCCGTGGAAGACCTCAAGTACTGCCTGGAGAGGACTGACCAGAGGCCGCAGCTGCTTGTGTCCCTCAAGGCTGCCCTGGAGACGCGGCTCCTCCACCCAGGTGCTGTTGGGCGAGGCCCACCCGCCATCCACTCTCCGGGCGCAGATCCGGGAGTCCCGGCCCGGGGCCTCTTGGGGGGATGGATCAAGAGGCAGTTCCATGTGGTCCTTGGGGGGCAGGGGTGGTGCCCGGTCTTTTCACAACAGACCCCACTTTGCCAGGGGAGAAAGCACGTGAGCGCAGAGGGCGGGGGAGGGGGCAGCACCCCGCCGGTCTCCTGGGGGTGAGGTCACAGTGGGACCTGCAGGTCACCTGACCCAGGTGACTGCCTGCACGTTCCTGAGTTCCGTGGGCCCTTCTGTGACAGCGGTCTCCCATCCTGACTGCAGGCGTGAACACGTGTGACATCATCACCCTCTATATCTCTGCCATCAAGGCCTTGCGCGTGCTGGACCCCTCCATGGTCGTCCTGGAGGTGGCCTGCGAGCCCATTCGCCGCTACTTGAGGTGAGCACCGGGGGCTGACTCCAGAGGGCCACTCGGAGCTCCCAGGCCCCACTGGTGCAGCCAAGCTCCCTGTGCAGTCCTTGGGGTGCCAGGGGTGCTCTGTCTCCCCTCCCAGGCTGGGCAGGCCAGGCTGGGGCTCCTTCCTTCTGCCAGTGCCGGCTCCCGTTTCTGTAGCCCAGGGACACCACACTGGTGTACAGGTTCGGGGTCCCACAGCCGCACAGAGAGGTGCCCTTGCTCAGCCTCACCTTGTGCTGATCTAGTCCCAGGGCTGACTGGAGGGGTGGGGCCCAGTGATTTTGGCCTTTTTACCACGAGGAAGAGAGCCTCTCGGGCTGTCTGGTGGGGAACGTGTTTAGGCAGGCAGGTCGGCACAGCCATCCATGAACTCCTGAGGGGGCAGTAGAGGCTCAGGGCTGGGGCCGGGCGGCGTCTGGAGCTGCCCTGACCCAGGCCTGCTGCCTCCTGGCCACGCACAGCCTGGTTATGGGGCTGTCTTGTCATCTCAGCTCTTGCTTCTAAAAAGTGGTGGCTTTTTAGTTTTGGGGATGACGGTGGAGAGTTTCATGGGCTTGCCTTTAGCACGTGACTGACGGGTGCTGGCTGCAGGGGTCAGGTAGGGTCACGTGGTCCGGGGCAGGCGCTAAGGGGCTGGCACCCGGCAGGACGCGGGAGGACACGGTGCGGCAGATTGTGGCGGGGCTGACCGGCGACTCAGATGGGACGGGGGACTTGGCCGTTGAGCTGTCCAAGACGGACCCAGCGAGCCTGGAGACCGGCCAGGACAGCGAGGACGATTCCGGCGAGCCCGAGGACTGGGTGCCCGACCCTGTGGACGCAGATCCAGGTCGGCAGCCCCGCCGCCAGGCTCTGGGCTTTGGGGGCGAGGCCAGGCAGGCAGCTGTTCTGGTCTCCAGTTTGTTGCCGTGTGTGCTGTGGAGCTTGCAGGGTTCCCAGGGTACATCAACCTGGCTGGGTTGGGCCCGTGGCGGGCCGCATCCCCGTCCAGACCCGCAGGAGGGTGCCCCGCCGCCCCACCCCCCACCCCTGCCACTGCAGTTGGAGGAGGAGTGGATTCTGGGCATTCCCATCTCACGGGTTCGGCTGGGGGGACCCTGCCCGGCGTAGACGGGACCGCCTCCGTGTCTGAGACGCGCCCGTGGTGCCCTGTGCCACGCAGGGAAGTCCAGCTCTAAGCGGCGCTCCTCGGACATCATCAGCCTGCTGGTCAGCATCTATGGCAGCAAGGATCTCTTCATCAACGAGTACCGCTCGCTGCTGGCCGACCGCCTGCTGCACCAGTTCAGCTTCAGCCCCGAGCGGTGAGGCCTGCGAGCTGCCGCGCCGAGTCCCAAGGGAGGCACGGCCTTCAGTCACGATGGCTGTCCTCCGTCAGCCCCGGTGCAGTCAGGGACGCGCTGGGTTCCTGGGGCCGGGCGGGGACTGGCCGGTGCTCAGCCACCCTATCTTGGGGGCCTGGGCGCGGCCCAGGAGCTTGGGGTGGCACGTCCTGGGGCTTCCAGGCCTCTTGGGGCGGAGCGGGCCCAGGGCTCTGTCTCCTCCTTGGCTGGGGCATCCCTGCCCTGGGGAGGGGGCCGGTGGGGGCGGGGCTTGCTCTGTGGGTGCCCGTTGCCGGGGGGGGGGGGGGGGGGGGGGGGGTGGTGCGCGACCCCCCTCAGAGACGTGTCTTTCCAGGGAGATCCGCAATGTGGAGCTGCTCAAGCTGCGCTTTGGCGAGGCCCCCATGCACTTCTGCGAGGTCATGCTCAAGGTGGGCGCCTGGGGCTCCCCGCCGCCGCCCGCCCCCACCCCTGCCAGCCCAGACCTTCTGGAGGCCTTGTCTCCCCCCAGGACATGGCGGACTCGCGCCGCATCAACGCCAACATCCGCGAGGAGGACGAGAAGCGACCTGTGGAGGAGCAGCCGCCGTTCGGGGTGTACGCCGTCATCCTGTCTAGCGAGTTCTGGCCACCCTTCAAGGACGAGAAGCTCGAGGTCCCCGAGGACATCAGGGAGGCCCTGGAGGTCTACTGCAGGAAGTACGAGAAGCTGAAGGTATGGCCGTGCCGCCAGCGCTACCAGCGCCTCAGCGAGTCCCTCTGCGTGTGCGCCCCTCCCCCCGCGCCCCTCCCCCCCGGGAGCCGGGGCGCGTGTGCTCTGGGAGTGGGCGTGCCCCTGGGCCGCTGCTTCCAGCGCCCACCCGCTTGGCCTCAGAGCCAGGGGCTGGGCTGCCATGATCGCCCCGGGAGAGTCGGGGGCTGTCTTCTCTGTGGGCGCCTTCGGGGAGTCTCCAGGTCGCTTTTGAAGGGTTTGACCTCCATGACCCTCTGCCATCCTGCCCTTCCCTGGCTTATTTTCCTGGAAGCTGCTTTCCAGGGTCCCAGGGCGCTTGGGGACTCAGGCTCTCCTGCCTGCTGTCAGGCCCCTGGGGTCACAGGGCTCCGGTGAGGAGGAGAAGGCAGTGTGTGGGGTGGTCGGGGGCCGTGGGCTGGGAGCAGCCAGAGTTTATCGTCGCTTGTTCCCTCCAGTCCTGGGGGGGGTCTGGGTGAGACGTGTGGGCCGGTGGAGCCTGGCATGGACAGGGGTCTGGGGCATGGAGGACCCTTCCTTCCAGCTGGTGGTTCAGCGGAGCCGTGTGAGGGAGTCGGGACACCTGTCCCAGGTTTCGGGGGACAGGTGGAGGGGCGGGTTCTGGGGCCTGAGAGGCCACCAGCCCAAGGGGACACCGGGCTCCAGATGTTCGTTGGCTTGTAGACGCATCACTCTGACCCCGCCTCGCCTCCCACGACCTCTTCCAGTGTCTGTGTCCGAGCTCTCCTCTTGTTACCAGGACACCAGTCACAGTGGATTAAGAGCTCCCCACCCCAGGGTGATCTCGCCTTAACTGGCTGTATCTCTAGTGACCCGATTGCCAAATAAGGTTACATTCTGAGGCACTGGAGGTTAGGACTTCAGCATCTTCTTTGGGGGTCACAATTCAGTCCATGAGAGTTTAGCCTTTGGCCCCCAAAACTCACTCCCTTGTCATGTGCAAAATACATTCAGCCACGTCCAGCGTCCTCAGAGTCTTCATCATTCCGGCACCAACTCTGAGTCCCAAATTTCAACATCTGAATAGCATCTCAAGGCTTCCTAGGTGGCACAGTGGTTAAGAATCCCCCTGACAATGCAGAGGTCACGGGTTCGATCCCAGCTCCAGGAAGATCCCACATGCCACGGAGCAACTAAGCCCGTGTGCCAAAATAAAATAAATTAAAAAATTAAATAGCATCTCAGTCAGGTTAGGGTGAGAGCTGGGGCACGATTATTCTTCAGCTGTAAACCTGCAAACAAATCTCTCTGCTTCCAAAGTCTGTTGCTGGGACAGGCATTGGGCATATAGCTCCCGCCCCCGAAAAGGGAGAGACTGGAAGGAGGGGAGGGGTCCCAGGCCCTAAGCAAGTCTGAAATCCACTGGAGGACACTGTACTCCATTTGGCTGGATGCAGAGAAGAATCAAGATGGTGGAGTAGGAGGATGTGCACTCACTCCCTCTCGCGAGAGCACCGGAATGACAACTAACTGCTGAACAACCATCGACAGAAAGACACTGGAACTCACCCAAAAAAAACCACCCCACATCCAGAGACAAAGGAGAAGCCGCATTGAGGTGGTAGGAGGAGCGCAATCGCGTTAAAATCAAATCCCATAAATGCTGGGTGAGTGACTCACAAGCTGGAGAACAGTTATACCACAGAAGTCCACCCGCTAAAGTGAGGGTTCTAAGCCCCACGTCAGGCTTCCTAACCTGGCGGTCCAGCAACGGGAGGAGGAATCCCCAGAGAATCAGACTTTGAAAGCCAGTGGGATTTGATTGCAGGACCTCCACAGGACTGGGGGAAACGGAGACTCCACTCTTGGAGGGCACACAAAAATTGTGCTCACCAGGACCCGGGGGAAGGAGCAGTGACTCCATAGGAGACTGAACCAGACCTACCTGCTGGTGTTGGAGAGTTGCCTGCAGAGGTGGGGGGCAGCTGTGGCTCACCGAGGAGACGGGCACCGGCAGCAAGGGTTCTGAGAAGTGCTCATTGGCATGCGCCCTTCCAGAGTCCACCATTAGCTCCACCAAAGAGCCTGTAAGCTCCAGTGCTGGGTCACCTCAGACCAAAGGACCACCAGGGTGGGAACACAGCCCCACCCATTGGCAGACAAGCAGATTAAAGTGTCACTGAGCTCCACCCACCAAATTGGATTAAAGTTTTACTGAGCTCCACCCACCCAGCCCAAAGCACCATCAGTCCCTCCCATCAGGAAGCACCCACGAGCCTCCTAGACAGCTTCCTCCACAAGAGGGCAGACAGCAGAATCAAGCAGTATCAGCAGTATTTCAGCTTGTGAAACTGAAAATCACAGCCACAGAAAGAGAAAATGAAAAGGCAAAAGACTTTGTACCAGATGAAGAGATAAGATAAAACCCCAGAAAGATAACTAAATGAAGAGGAGATAGGTACTCTTCCAGAAAAAGAATTCAGAATAATGATGGTGAAGATGATCCAGGACTTTGAAAAAAGACTGGATGCAAACATCGAAAAGTTGCAAGAAAAATTTACCAAAGACCTAGAAGAATTAAAGAACAAACAAACAGAGATATGCAACACAATAACAGAAATGAAAAATACACTAGAAGGAACCAATAGCAGATTAACTGAGGCAGAAGGGTGAATGTGACCTGGAAGACAGAATGGTGATAATCACTGATGCGGAAAAGAATAAAGAAAAAAGAATGAAAAGAACTGAAGATCAGCCTAAGAGACCTCTGGGACAACGTTAAACGCACCAACATTCGCGTTATAGGGGTCCCAGAAGGAGAAGAGAGAGAGAAAGGACCTGAGGAAATACTGGAAGAGATGATAGTTGAAAATTTCCCTAATATGGGAAAGGAAATAGCCACCCAAGTCCAGGAAGAGCAGAGAGTCCCAGGCAGGATGAACCCAAGGAGAAACACGCCAAGACATATAGTAGTCAAATTGCCAAAAATTAAAGACAGAGAAAAGTTATTAAAAGCAACAAGGGAAAAATGACAAATAACATACAGGGGAACTCCCATCAGGTTAACAGCTGATTTCTCAGCAGAAACTCTGCAAGCCAGAAGGGAGTGGCATGATATATTTCAAGTGATGACAGGGAAGAACCTACAACCTAGAATACTCTACCCAGCAAGGATCTCATTCAGATTCTATGGAGAGATCAAAAGCTTTACAGACAAGCAACAGCTAAGAGAATTCAGCACCACCAAACCAGCCCTACAACAAATGCTAAAGGAACTTCTCTAAGCGGGAAACATAAGAGAAGAAAAGGACCTACAAAAACATAAACAAAACAATGAAGAAAATGGTAATAGGAACATACATATCGATAATTACCTTGAATGTAAATGGACTAAATGCACCAACCAGAAGACACAGACTGGCTGAATGGATACAAAAACAAGACCCATATGTATGCTGTCTATATGAGACCCACTTCAGACCTAGGGACATATACAGACAGAAAGGGAGGGGATGGAAAAAGATATCCATGCAAATGGAAATCAAAAGAAAGCTGAAGCAGCAATACTCATATCAGATAAAATAGACTTTAAAATAAAAAATGTTACAAGAGATAAGAAAGGACATTACATAAAGATCAAGGGATCCATCCAAGAAGAGGAGATAACAATTATAAATATATATGCACCCAATATAGGAGCACCTCAATACACAAGGCAAATGCTAACAACTATGAAAGAGGAAATTGACAGTAACACAATCATGGTGGGGGACTTTAACACCCCACTGACACCAGTGGACAGATCATCCAGACAGAAAATTAGTAAGGAAACACAAGCTTTAAATGACACAGTAAATCAGCTTGATTTAATAGATATCTATAGGACATTACATCCAAAAACAGCAGATTACACATTCTTCTCAAGTGCACATGGAACATTTTCCAGGATAGATCACATTTTGGGTCATAAATCAAGCCTTGGTAAATTCATTTGGCTGGATGCCAGTCTTCTCTGCCCTGGGGGGTGGCCCCACCCTGCCAGGCCAGGCCACGTGGCAGCCCTGCCCTGGGAGTCATGCTGTCATTTGGCCAACCCTCCCTTTCCACCCAGGCTGGCGCCGTTTCCACTGCTATAAAATTCTCAGGAACCTTGTGGCCTCCATGCAGTTCTCGGCGTCCAGTCCGTGGGCCTGAGGCTCTCACACCTTTGCCGGACCCTCTCTGTCCTGGCTTCCTGGACACTGCTGGTTGGTGCCACCTTGACACAGGGTCACTGGCTCTGTCTGCAGAGCACATGGCAAGGGCCACTGGCTCTAGGTCCACTGGCTCTGTCTGCAGGGCGCACGGCAAGGGCCACTGGCTCTGTCTGCAGGGTGCACGGCAAGATGTGCAAACCACTGGGTGCTGGCTCCCTTCTGCTCAGCAGGTCCTTCCTCGGTTTTCCCTCGCAATTCACTACAAGTGGTGAGGAGAAAGCATGCTGCACCTTCCACACTGTGCTTGGGAGTCTCAGCCTAGCACCAGGGTTCCTCCCTCGCAAGTTCAGCCGCCACCTGCCAGAGCACGTCTCTGCTGCCGTGTGACAGGTCGCCTTTCCTCCCGTTTCCAGTGACATGTCCCTCACTTCGACAGGTCTCACTGGAATGGCCTTTCCTGTCCCTGTTTCTACCAAAGGTCTCTCCAGGGCAACTCAAGCTTTTATGAGCACACAGCTCAAAGCTTTCCCAGGCCTCCCCCCCCCCCAACACCACAGCCGCGTTGGCCGTGACAAAGTGCCGCAGACCAGGTGGTAAAACAACAGGAAGCTCTCTTAGCTTTGCAGGCCCGGGTCTGAGACGGAGCTGTGGGCCTTCTGGAGGCTGCGGGGGAGTCCCTCCCGCCTCTTCCAGCCTCCGGGGTCCGTGTCGCTCCAGCCTCCACCTCTGTGTCTGTGTGCACACCATCTACCCTCTCGTGAGGACACTGACCGTGGTAGGTCAGGGTCCACGTTACTCCGGGATGACCTCATCTTCCTTAGCGCTGTCTGCAGAGGCCATGTTTCCAAGTCGGGTTGCGTCCTGAGGTCCTGGGGCTAAGACGTGGGCGTTTCTCTTGGAGGCGTGGCGGCCCTCGACGACACGTTGGGTGGTGCTGGTCGAGGGGAGGGAACTGGAGCCCCGCTGTGTGCCTGTCCCGCTGCCACGGCTGCTGCTGCTCCTGCCAGGGTGGGGGCAAGTTGGGGGGGCGGGGACCTCGTCTGGCCCTAGGTAGCGAGGCCTTGTCCAGCTGGACCTACGGGGTGGTCTGCACTGACCCCAGCCCTCCCCAGGCCATGCGGACGCTCAGCTGGAAGCACACCCTGGGCCTGGTGACCATGGACGTGGAGCTGGCTGACCGCACCCTGTCTGTGGCAGTGACTCCTGTGCAGGCAGTGGTCCTGCTGTACTTCCAGGACCAAGGTGAGCCCCCAGCCGCCCTGCCCTGGCCACACCTCCCAGAGGGCACCGTTCTGTGTCCAGCGGAGGGTGGGTGGGACCTGGGCGGCCCAGAGCCACTGGGGCAGCGGCCCCTTCCTGCGGCCCCCCGCCCCGGCCGTGCCGTCCAGGAGCTGCTGGGCCCATGAGGCCGTGGGGGTGCAGCCCCGCCCAGCACACCCTGGTGCCCGGCCGCCCCGCCCACAGCGAGCTGGACCCTGGAGGAGCTGAGCAAGGCGGTGAAGATGCCCGCGGCGCTGCTGCGGCGGCGCATGTCGGTGTGGCTGCAGCAGGGCGTGCTGCGCGAGGAGCCGGCGGGCACCTTCTCGGTGGTGGAGCAGGAGCGGCCGCAGGACCGGGACAGCCTGGTGCTCATCGACAGCGACGACGAGAGCGACTCGGGCCTGGCTTCGCAGGCTGACCAGAAGGAGGAGGAGCTGCTGGTGCGCCCGGGGCCCGCGGCCGGCGGGGGCGGGGGCGGGGCCGGGGCGGGGCGCCGCCCGGAGGGTGCCTGACCGCCCGCCGCTGCGCCCGCAGCTCTTCTGGACGTACATCCAGGCCATGCTGACCAACCTGGAGAGCCTGTCGCTGGAGCGCATCTACAGCATGCTGCGCATGTTCGTGGTCACCGGCCCCGCGCTGGCCGAGATCGACCTGCAGGAGCTCCAGGGCTTCCTGCAGAGGAAGGTGCGCGACCAGCAGCTCGTCTACTCCGCCGGCGTCTACCGCCTGCCCAAGAGCTGCGGCTGAGCCGCCAGGCCCCTCCCCAGGCCCGCACCCCCGCCCAGCCCCCAGAGTGAGAGTAAAGCAGACGGTTCTTCATCCCTCCCTGTCCTGTTGGCTTTGTGGGCCCCGTGGACACGGGCTCAGGTTCCCCCTCCAGCCTGGAGGAGCCCGGCCCCCAGCAGCAGCCCAGGAGCTGCATACCTCCCTTTTGGGCTCCAGACCAGGAGGAGTCCCCGGCACGAGGGTGTCTCTGGGCCACCGTGGCCGGCAGAGGCCCATGTCGGGTGCGTGGCTCGGGCAGGAGCTCACCAGGTGTTGGCTGCCTGGGAGACGGGCCCTCCCGGGCCACCCTCCGGAGGGGCCTCCAGCTGCAGCCTCACCCCTCTGGCCTTTGGAAGAAGCCCTCGGGTCCCCTCCCCCTGCTGGGCCTGAGGGTCCGAGAGCCCCAGAGCAGCTGCTTGGGCGCAGGTATTCCATCAGAACCTGTGAGGCGGGTGGGTGGCCAGGCAGCCCCTGTGAAACCAAGAACTGGCGTCTCCAGCGCAAGGGGCTGCCTGGGACACACCTAGGGTCGGGCAGCTTCAGTGCTGGGGGCTGCAAGGGAGAGGACTTCCAGGAAGACCCGTTCCTTCCACAACCCAGACGCGGTCAGGAGCACCCGGGGGCCTCGATGTTCCCAGCACAACTTGCCGGGCCCAGTGAGTCCAGCCATCCCCGGGGCTGCCGCACCGGCCACCAGTTGTGTCTGGAGCGCAGAGTCCTGTCCAAGGCCAGCCCAGAGGTGCCCCCCACACTGCCCTTGCCCTCAGGTCCCAGGAGGCGGGGAGGGTGCTCGCGCTGCCCGGCCCGAGGCCTTCAGAGCTGTGCTGGGCGCCACAGCCCCCGTGGCCCAGACCTCGTCCTGTCCAGCTGGAACCACCCTAGCCTGGTGGCGCTGGCCCAGCAGGCAACAAAGGCCCTTTGGAACAAGCGTCTCCCCTGCCCTGGGTGCATTCCCAGGCCTGGAGCTGTGCCAGCTTCCCCCACACTCCCTCCAGCTCCCCGCCAGCCCGTGCCCCGGTGCCCTCACACCTCTCTGGCCTGTTCTGCTCGAGGGCCCAAGTGTCTGTCCCGCTTGTAGGGCTTTTTTTTTCTCTTTTTGCTCAGGCCGTGAGGTTTCTGGGATCTCATTTCCCCACCCAGGGATTGAAGCCAGGCCACGGCAGTGAAAGCCCGGAATCCTAACCACTAGACCACCAGGGAACTCCCTCTAGGGCTTTTCCTGCTTACTCCACAGAATGTTGTTTGCCATGGGGTTTGAAGGAGGAAATAGAGGGGTTTGTTGCGTAGCCTTGGCAACCTGAGGCCTCTGACAGGCCCATAGGCCCCCGCCCTTGGGCTCCAGCTGCCCGGCCCCTCCAAGATGGGCTGTGCTGTGGTCACAAGAGAGGCTTCCTGCCTGGCACTGGGCTGGGCGTGCCTTCGTCGTCCTAACCAGGATACAAACCTGCTGGACTGGTCTGGCGGGGCGGCAGTGCCAGCCGCTGGGCATAGACACACCTGCCTCAAGGTGTGGACTCCGTGTGTGGATGAGGGTGGTAAAACCCAGCGTCTCCGGTCACAGCATCACTCAGCAGGTGCAGGGGTGTGCCAGCGGCCGCCACCGGGAAGGGGCACCTGTGTGAGGGTCAGGGAGGTCCCCAGGGGCCAGGGGTTGGCTGCAGCCTGGCTGTGCCCCGCCCCCAGTGCCCTGTGGGGTCCGCCCTGCGGGGGGGGCAGGTATTTCCTCTTGCAGCCTGGGTTTACTTGGCCAGTCCTTAGGGGAGGAGGGAGGAGGCTGAGGTTAACTCCGACCTTGCCGGCCTCCCAGGGGCAGCGCCTGCCTGGTCTTGGGAGGTTGCGCCGGGGGCAGACCCAGACCGCAGAGGCGGCCGTGAGCGCTGTGATGACACCGAAGCCAGAGCCCCAGGTGCTGCCGCTGTTTCGGAGCCACCCGCTCCTCGAGGGTGTTCTGCGGACCCTGCTGGGGCCAGTATGGGACGGCAGGTGTGGGTCCACCCCCGGCCTCCCTTGGTTCCTGCTTGTCCCAGTCCTGGGGGGGGAGGGTGGTAGCATCAGTCCACTGGAGCCCGGGCCCCACCTAAGCTGCCGCGACCCTGTCCTGACAGAGACCTGAGGCCCAGGCCTGCCCGCTGTGGACCTCTCTGGGTTTCTAGGCCCCGCGATGCCAGGGACCCACGTGCAGGTGCTGCCCCTTCGCGGGGAAGCGCTCCCCCTCCAAGGCCACGGCAGCCCCGCCCCTGCCCCTGCCTTGCATCTGGCCGGGGCACTCCGGAGCGACTCCCAGGCCCCGGCCGCCCTACCTGCGCGACCCCGGGGCTGCCCGCCTAGGGCTCCTCGAAGCCCAGCGCCCAGGGCGGTGACGCACAGGGTGAGGCCCTGCCCCCGCCCTCCCTGCCTCACGGCTCCACTGTGAGGTCAGCGCCTTCCGTGAGTTCCGTCCAGAGGGGTGCCGCGGGGCTGGGGCTGGACATGGCCCCCTGTCCCCAGCCTGACTCCTGCCTGCTTGGCAGCCCCCTCGGCCTGATATGTGTGTCCCTCTCGCTCATCCCTGCTGCAGGTGCCTCCTCCTGTCCCCCAGCCCTGCCCCCAGCCAGGCCCCGCCCTCGTCCAGGCAGGCCAGGCGTGCTGTGGGGGGGGGGGGGGGGGGCGCAGAGGACGTGGGGGTCAGCCACCGGCAGGTGACCGCAGCCTCTCGGCCCCGTCTCTGCAGCTGGAACCTACTGCGAGTGCAGCCTAGGCCTCAGCCGCGAGGCCCTCCTTGCCCTGCTGGGGGTGCTGGCGGCCATCGGCGCCAGCTGTCTCTGCGCCCTCGTCATCGTGGCGGTGGGCGTCATCCGAGCCCAGGGGTGCGTGAGCCCCAGGACCAGGGCGGGCGGGCGAGGGCTGCGGGGCCCGGCTGTCCCCCTGGGCCCTCAGGCTCGCTGGGTGAGGTCACCAGGGGCTTGGGAGGGGTGCCTCCCAGACTGGGGGTTGGGGAGAGGTGCGGGGGCACCTCTGGGCTCCTGGAGGCCAGCCCCATTGTTCCCGGACTCATGCCTTACCTTTGTCCCCCCACCCCCACCCCAGTGAAACATGCCCTGGACACGTGGACAGCAGGTGAGTGACCCCAGGGAGGACCCCAAGGGCGAGCTATGCCCCTGCTCCCTGCCCCTGGGAGGTGTGGTTCACCGACACGGCGGGAGCCCTGGGTGGTTGAGGCCTCGTGAGCCCATGCGGACGGCCGCCTGCAGCCAGCCTGACCCGGACCACGCTGTGCAGGTTGGGGGGGCACTTCGGGGTCCAGGAAGATCGCATGGACCTGCACACGGTGCACGTGGAGTCCCACCTCTTGGACCCTGAAATGGAGGTCTCCATGACGCCGCCCCTGGAGGAACATGGCCTCATGACCATCCCCGTGGACCCGACGCTAGAGGAGCCGCCCCCCCTACTCTCAGCACCTGAGTAGGGCTTCGGGCGGCTGGGGGAAGGGGAATTAAACCGTATTTGGTGATTCTGTGCCGTCTTTCCTGCTGGTCCCCCTGGAGCCTCTGCAGATGCATCTTAGGGTGGGGGAGGGGTCTGTATGCACCGGGGTCTCCTCCTTTCTCTCCAGTGGGGAGCGCAGTGCCCAAGCTAGACTCCCGCTGTCCACCCTCCGGGGCAGGGAGCCACAGCCCTGATGTTTCTACTTCCTTCTGTGGTGGCCTCAGCCCAGCTCCTCCCTGCTGCTTTGTCCTGTGAAGCTGGCAGGACCCTTTGGGCCCCTGCCCAGTCCCCCGCCCCGGGAAAACACCAGGACAGGACCTGCAACTCTGGTGACAGGGGGACTTGGGCTGATGCCCCTGCCCCACCCACACTGTCTCCTTGAAGTTTTGGGAGAGTCCTTGGCGGACAGGGTGGGGCAGATGGGACGGCCTCCCCTTCCTCAGGTGTGCAGCCTCCCTCTACCGCACCGCCTGTCCCAGGGCTCCGGCCCCCACAATCCCCCGCCATGGAGATGGGGCCAGCCCTGCGGGGGCTACTGCGTGTGTGCACGAGGGCCACTCGCTGAGCGGAGGCAGGTGGACACCTGGGTGAGGAGCACCGGTCCGTGGGGCGCATCCGTGAGTGCGGGGCGGGGGGGGGCGAGGTTGTGGGGGACGGTGCGATGCAGTCGCGTAGGCCTCACCCAGGCGTGGGGCGATGGACCTCGCAGGTGAGGAGGGGGTGGCGTCCTGTCAGTGCTGCTGCTGGCGCGGAGCCAAGAGGAGCTCGGCGCCTCGGGACAGGTGGCTGGCCGTGCCCGGCGCTGGCTCTGTGCCCAGCCTCCGCCCCGGGCGCGGGACCAGACGTGGGACAGGAACTGCCGGCGCTCGGGCCGGAGAGTTAATATCCGTGCGGGCGCCGAAGGGAAGGACGGGCTCCCGGGATCCTGGGACGCGCGGGCAGCCGGCCTCCAACCGTTGCGCCCATGCGGAGCCCCTCCTTTCTCTCGCGGCGGCCGCCGCCGCTGCTGCTACTGCTGCTGTCGCCGTGGCCAGCGTGGACCCAGGCGCCCTGCACAGCCGCCCCCTCGGGAGCCCCGGGCGCCCCGGACTGCCCCGGGGCGTGCGCGTGCGCGCAGGGCGGCCAGGCCAATTGCTCCGGGCGCGCGCTGCTCGCGGTGCCAGGGGGCCTGGGCCGGCGCGTGCGCGCGCTGCTGCTGGACCGCAACCGCGTGCGCGCGCTGCCGCCCGGCGCCTTCGTGGGCGCCTGCGCGCTGCGACGCCTGGACCTGCGCGAGAACGAGCTGCGCTGGGTGCACGCGCGGGCCTTCTGGGGCCTGGGCGCGCTGGAGCAGCTCGACCTCAGCGCCAACCAGCTGGAGGCGCTGGCGCCCGGCACCTTCGCCCCGCTGCGGGCGCTGCGCGCCCTCTCCCTGGCGGGCAACCGGCTGACGCACCTGGAGCCCGCGTGGCTGGGCGCGCTCCCGCTGCTGCGCACGCTCAGTGTGCGGGACAACGAGCTGCCCGCGCTCGCGCCCGGGCTGCTGGCCGGCCTGCCCGCCCTCAGCACGCTGCGCCTGGGCGGCAACCCCTGGGCCTGCGGCTGCGCGCTGCGCCCGCTCTGCGCCTGGCTGCGCAGGCACCCGCGGCCCGCGCCAGGTGAGCCCTCGGGGGCGCGGGCGGGCCGGGCCGGGCCGGGCCCCCGCCCCGCCGCCGCCTGACCTCGCACCCGTGTCCCGCAGAGGCCGAGACGCTGCTCTGCGTGTCGCCGGGGCGCCTGACGCCCAGACCTCTGGCCGCCTTCCCCGACGCCGCCTTCAGCCACTGCGCGCGGCCGCTCGCCGCGCGGGACCTGGCCGTGGTCTACGCGCTCGGGCCCGTCTCCTTCCTCGCCAGCCTGGCCGCCTGCCTGGCGCTGGGCTCCGTGCTCGCCGCCTGCCGCGCGCGCCGCCGCCGCCGCGCCGCCGCTCGCCGCCGGCCCAGGCCGCTGCCGGATCCCGGTCCCGGCACGGCCGCGCCTGAGGGCGCCGCCGCCCAAGCCTGAGCGGGCCGCGGCCGCCCTCGAGCCTTCCCCCACCCCCTGCACGAGTCAACAAGTGACACCGATCAAAACTGCCGTGACATTCCTTTTGGCATCACCACTGCACACATCGGGTTGGGGGTGGGGGTGGGGGCGGGGGCGGGGAGCGGTGCGCGCCGGGCCCCCGGGGCGGAGGGAAGCCACGCGCCTGGACGCGGGAAGGGCTGGGCCTGTACACGGTGCCGCGCGGGGCTGAGGACAGCCCGGAGCCAGCGTCTGGGGAAGCCCATCCGGGGCTGCGGGCCAGGGGAGGCGAGGAGAAGGCTCAGCCGTCGCGCAGTCCGGAGAAGGTGGGAGGCAGTGGGGGGCCCGAGCGCGCCCCTGGAAGGCGGCTGCCAGCTGGGGGGGTCAGGGTCTGCAGTCCGGGAAGGGCAGGGCCAGCTCCGAGGATGGGGCCAAGCAGAGGAGGGGTGTGGGCAGGAAGGGAGAGGTGGGGCCGAGGCTGTGAGGTGCAGGCACAGCAGGAGGGGGTGACCCAGCCAGCCGGGGCCAGGGCCCGCACGGTGGCTCTGGTGGTGGCTGGGGAAGGATGGGGCTTCAGTCTCTGCTCCAAGCCCCTACGCCCAGGGCCAAGTCAGCCCCTCTCCCCACTGCTCAGAGACCCCAGGGCCCTGCCTCTGCCGGAGCGCCCTGCAGCCCTGCCCAGCCAGCTCAGCTCTGGCCCGTCCTCAGTGGCTCTGGTCCGAGCCTCAGTTCAGCAGGGGCTGCCCGCCAGGCAGCAGGGCGGACGGACGGACGGGAGGCCCAGGGTGGGCAGTCTCTGGCGGGTGGGCTTCCCTCAGGCCTTCCCGAGCAGCAGGACCCCTCAGTGTCCTTGGCCGGGCTAACTGGGCAGGTGGGCGCCTCCGGGGGCCTCACACCACGGTGCTGACCGAGGGATCTGAGAGGTTGAGCGGGCCCGTGATACCAGTGGGATGGTACTGCTGCAAAATAGAAATACACAGACAAGGCGCCCATTAGCCCAGCGCTCAGGGGCTCGCTCGGGGCCGGGACGGGTGGACCGGCCAGCCGGCCATCCGGCGGGCAGGCGGGCGCGGCCTGGGGGAGGCGGGGGGGGGCGCTCCTCCCCCTGACCCCGTCGTGCTCCGGGACTCTGCGTGGGCCGGGCCGCTGTCCCGTCCGTCTGTCTGTCTGTCTGCGGGGGAGGGGGGCAGAGGAGGGCGGGCAGGGCGTCTCAGCTCTCCCTATGACGGGCACACATCTGCAGCTGGCCCTCCTCCCTCTCAATAGCGCGTCGCGGCAGCACTGTGTCTTTTTGGTTTTGCAAAGCGCCGCGTCCACCCCCGGTGCTCTATAAATAAGAACCAACAATCAATACCCGCTGGCCCCGCCGGCCGCCAGGGACCCAAGCCCTGAGCGCCCAGTGCCGCCCTGGCCCAGACCAGCCATGGGACAGGGGCAGAGGATCTCAGCAGCCGGACTGACCCCACCCCTCCCGACAGAGCCCCCCACCCAGGCCTCCCTCCGAGCAGGCGCCCAGCCTGAAACGGCGGGAGCTGGCTGCCCTCCCCCGCCCAGCCCCCAGCTGGCAGTGACCCCAGTCTCTCCTGCAGGGCAGGCCAGCCCCAGGTGCCACGTGGCACCAGAGCTGGCCTAGTGGATGGTCCCTGGGGAGGCTCGGGCAAGGAGTCTGCTGGGAGCGTGTCCCCAGAAAGGCACCGTGAGGGTCTCTGAGCTGCACCTGGACCAGCTAAGGGGGGTGCGTTGCGGCTCCGGGCTGGGACTGGGGGTGGGGCTCAGTGATGCCCTCAGAAGGTGGCCATTGCCTACGTGACTTTCATGCTCCTCCTTTCAGCTGCGGGCCCCCAAAGCACTGTCTGCTGGGCACCTTCTCCTCCGGACTGCCCCACCCCTACTCCTGTCTGGCGCGTCTCTTCCTGCACCCCCTGGCGGGGCCCCTGGCTCAGGCTCCACCCACTGCCCGGGCCTGGGCAGCCCCAGGCCTGTGCTCTCAGCCCCACAGACAGAATCTGTCCCCCCACGCTGCCTCGGCTGAGCTCTGGGAAGTAGAGCAGCCAGGCCTCATGGGCCCCTCTTGGGA
Source organism: Hippopotamus amphibius kiboko (assembly GCF_030028045.1). Lineage (NCBI taxonomy): Eukaryota > Metazoa > Chordata > Mammalia > Artiodactyla > Hippopotamidae > Hippopotamus > Hippopotamus amphibius. The sequence goes on from NC_080187.1 coordinate 791,055, forward strand.
CGTGCTGGGGGCTTCCCCCCGGACTCAGATGGCTCTGTGTCGAGCCCTGTCTGTGTCCTGTGTCTGCCCCTCTTCCACGCACTGGGGGTGGGGGCCGCACGTCCTGCTTCCCCCTTGGAGCATAAGATTCTGTGGGTGAGGCTGCCTGTGAACTGGGGGCTTCGTGTGCACTGGAGGCCACACCACCCCTCGACGGCAGGGAGGCCGCTGGGCTGAAGGCTGCACTGGCTCTGGGAGGCCCCCTCCTCACGTGGGGATGCTCCTAGCAAGGCTGGGTCGGTGTGGGGGGCTTTTGGTTCGAGCGCGCACACCGGGGGCAGGGACGGGCTGCCCAAGGCAAGAGGGCAGGGAAGTCCTGGCTCAGGCGGAAGGCCTGGCTCTGAAGGGGCGGGGGTTCAGGCGCCGGGGCAGCCGTCTCCCCTGTAGAGGCCTCCCCTTCCTGAGCCTCTGTCTGGGAGCCTCAGTGCCCACGGCTTTCGGGGCCACCCCCATCCGTTCTCAGACCCCTGGGTGCTGCCGGCACGCCTCCTGCAGGGCCCTTGCTCGGCCTGGGGTGGCAGCTGCCTCCTCTGGTCCCACCCATCCCCCATCGGACATCCCCTGTGGCCAGGGGCCTGTTCCAACTCCAGGCCCCAGCCGTCCACCCAGATGGAGCCAGGCCCGGCCCCCAGCCCCGGCCCACACAGAGACCACATGGAAGGGATGTAACAGGCATGGCTCTGGTGAGACACGTGAGACAGGTGTCTGGGTGGCGGGGCTGGCGGCCAGACAGATGGACGGATGGGACATCACAGCCACCCCTCCACGGACATCGCACGGAGAGAGAGAAGGCGGTGGGCCCCCCGGGAGAGGCTGGAGAAACGGATGTAACAGAGAGGTGGCGTGGCCTCCTGACAGGTGAAGAGCCTGGGACAGGGTGGCTCTGGGTTCCCGGGGCCCCGGGCGCAGCCCCGAGGTGGTGAGGCTGACTGGCTGGCCAACAACATGACACGGCTTCAAGATGGCGCGTGGCGTCATGGCGTGGGGGGCGGACTGACGCAGAGACACACGGGGAAGAGGGCCCGACGCGGGCCGGTGGGAGGAAGACCAAGAGAGAAAGGTCTGGAGAGCCAGAGAGAGCAGACCTGGTGTGCTGGGCGAGTAGAGGGGAGGGCAGAGGGCCACGGCAGTCAGAGGTGGAGGCGGGTGGGATGGCGGGGGGGGGGGGAGGGCACGCCTGATGCACGGGACACAGACACGGAGGGGCGAGATCAGAGTCGGAGACGTGGGACTGTGCGCTCTTCCCCTTACCGTGTCTTTGGAGGACCTACGTCTCTTGAAGCTGGAAGCCAGGGTGGAGGTGATAGCCCTAAATGTGGCTTTCTTTTTAGGGTCGGGCTCTGCTCTACCACTCTTTCTATCCTAAAATGAATATGTATAAGTGATTAGACGGCTAAGGGTGGCGGCCACACCTGCCCCCGCCTGCTCCTTGGGGGCTGCTGCCCGGCCTGGCTGGCCACTCGGGCCCTCACTCCTGCCTGCCTCCCTGTGCTGGATGGACCGACCAACGGTCGGACCCTCGAAGGCGGCCTCTGCTCCTGCCCGGCTCTCGGGCCTGACCTCGCTCGTGCTGGGGCTGGGCTTGGGGGGCGGGGTCCCATCCGGCTCGCTTCCTGGGAGGTCCGCCTGGCGCCCTGGCTCCGAGGCGCCCCTGGTTTACGGGCGTCCCGAGGAGGAGGGGCCCTCCGGGCACTGGCAGGCCCCACCAGCCACTCTGGCCCCTGAGGAGGCACACCAAGTTTCAGGAAGGGGCTGGGGCTCCGAAGGCAGTTGGTGAGATGAATTGGAGTGAAAGAGAGACACAGGCAGCTCCTGGGACCCTGGCCTCGGGTCTGATGACCAGGGTGGGCCCTGTGCCCGCCAGTGAGAGCAGCGGCCAGGTCCCACGAGCAAGAGTGGGGAGATGAGAGGTGTGGGAGTTCCGGCAACCCCTCCCCCCCGGCCCTCCCTCTCTGCAGCGCTAGCTTCCTCCCAGCACACAGGCTCTGGGGAGGCACCCAGAGAAAGAGAAGAGATGGGGCAGACTGGGGCTGGACCATGGGGCACGAGCCCGTACCAGGTGGGCTGTGGCCACCCCACGTGCAGCCTGTCCCCTGCTGGTGGCAAGTTCCCACAGACACAGCCTGGGGTGCCAGGCAGGACCAGCTGGCCAATTAAGACTGGAGCTCTAGGGAGCACAGGACACACCAGGGCAGCAGGGACGCGGGTCCCCAGAGGGTGCCAAGGAGGGGTATGGGGCGGCGAGGGCAGAATGAGTCTTAGACTTACATGCTACACCCAGGTGGGTCCCTGTCTTACCCTGCCTCAGTTTGCCTTCCTATGGAATGGGCGCCGGCGGGCGACTCTGGAGACAGAGGGGCCAGGCGGACGCTTGGAGCCCGGCTTTGCAGAGGTGGCCACCTGCAGGTGGCCCCCAGCAGCGCGGCCTTGGCTGTGGCTCCCAGCTCCAGTCCTTGCCACATGGGCTCCTGGGAGCCAGAGCCTGCGCTTCGGCCTGCGGGGACGGAGGAGGGCCGGGGCCAGGCCGGGCCATGGGCACCAGGCCTCAGAGGGTGGCCTGTCCTACCTGCAGGTTCTTTCTCCACACGTTCACCGCCGCGAAGGCCAGCTGCATCTGCTTCCGGCGGGCGTCCTTGTGCCGCTTGTAGGCGATTTCAATGAAGATCAGGAAGATCCCGGCCACAATGCCCCCAGCCACCAGCATGAAGACCCCTGCGGGCCAGGACCCAGCGCCTCAGCTGCGGGCTGGCCAGGCCAGCGGCGCGCTGGGGAGCCCACCCAGTGTCAGCAGAGGCATTGAGGGGGATGGGGGCCCACCTGCCATGTTCTCGAAGGTGAGGGTAGCAGGGGCGTTGCTGCGCGAATCACACTCCTGGTACCGCACCCACGTCTTGTCCAGGTCTTCCATGAAGCCGTTCTCGTGGGACCTGGGTCGGCAGGGCACGTGAGCAGAGGGGGCCGGCACCGTGGGGACGGGGTTGGGCAGGCGGGGTGCGTCTGGGGGCTACGGTGGTGGGGCCCGGCGAGGGAGCTGGTGTGCCTCGGGTGGGGCTCCCGGAGAGAGAGTGGGATGGGGCCGACTCACTTGAGGATGGACAGGGAGACGTTCTGCTTCCAGGGACTGTCCTTGCGCATGCCGATGCCAAAGCCCGAGCGGAAGAACAGCTCGCCCGTGGTCACCAGGTCGCACTTCTGCGAGGCCTCGAACTCCAGCACCGCCGAGTCCCAGATGAAGGCGTGCAGCTTGCTGCGGGCAGGGGCGGGGTCACGGGGGCCCACACCTTCGGGCCGCCCCAGCTCCCCTGCGATCCTTCCTCCTGCCAGCCTGGACACCTCCGTCTATGCCCTTCCCGGGGTTCCCACCCAGCCGGCACACGCTGCCTTTGTAAAGACGGGCGCTCGCGCTCACGCAGCCAGCCCGCCCCGCCCAGCGCCCCGCCCCGCGCCCTCACTTGTCCCGCACGGCCTGGATGGCCTCGGCCGCGCTCTCGTAGTTGTGCTTCTCCATGTGCCGGTACATGGTGCTCAGCTCCACCTGCCGCCGGAAGTAGATGTCCACCGAGCTCTGCTTCACCGTCGCGTAGATGAACTTGTCCGAGGGATTCCTCAGCTGCAGGGTCAGAGGGCCGGGCTCGCGGCTGCTCCCCGCCCCCGCCCCAGGCAGCCTTTGACCTCAGGCCCCACCCCCCAGAGCCGGGCCAGGCCTCACTCGCGGGTCGTTGATGCCGGTGATGCGCTCTTCGGGCCGGTCCAGCACTAGGAAGGCCGCCAGGTTGGCGGTGTAGGAGGCCACGATGATCATGGCGAAGCCGGCCCACACCATGCCCAGGATGCGAGCCGAGAAGCTTCTGGGGGCGCCTGCGGGCAGAGGGCGGTCACTCCCGGCGGGCGGGGTGGGCGGCCGTGTAGCGGGAGGGGGCCCGGCCGGGCGCGGCCTCACCTTCCCCGATGCCGGAGTTGAGCAGGACGCCCCAGGAGAACCACATGGCCGAGGACAGCGTCAGCGCGTCCTCCTCCTCCTCCTCGCTGTTCACCTTGAACCGGCCGAAGGGGCTGCGGGGGTGCAGAGCGCGGGCGGGAGAGGGCGGGAGAGGCAGCCCCGGCCCGCCCTCGCCCGCTCCGCCCGCCCCGCAGGGGAGGGGTCCAGCCCCCGGGCCGCGCTCACCTGAAGCGGTCCAGAAGGTACAGCATCACGGCCACCACGTGCACCGACAGCCCCACCAGCAGCCACAGCGTGCTCTGGAAGGGCTGCATGAACGAGTCCAGCGTGCTGCGGGGGATCTCCTGCGCGAGCACGGGCCGTCAGCGCCGCCCGGGCGCTCCCAGCACCCCGCCCCGCCCTGCCGGGCCCCTGCCCACCTTCTTGACCAGGATGGTCAGGCCCTGGTACTTGAAGGGCTTGGAGAACTCGATGTACTGCGCGCGCTCGTTGTTGATGGTCAGCGGCGCCACGATCATGTCCGCCTGCCCGCTGAGCAGCTCGCCCATCATCCCGTTCCACTCCTTCTTGTTGCTGTTGTTCACCTGCGGGGCGACGCAGCCGCTGCGGACGCGGACGCCGCGGGCCCGGCCTGTCTCCGGGAACGGGCCCCGGCCCCGACCTGTCCCCGGGGCAGCCCGCTCCGGACTCCGCCCCGGCTCGCAGGCCCCGCCCGCCCCGGGCTCCTCCCAGCCCGCAGACCCCGCCCAGCCAGGACCCTGCCCCCAGCGAGACCCGGGCCACCCGGGCCCCGCGCCGGCCCCCGGAGGCCCCCGCGTACCCGCTCCTGCGTGCCGAACTTGCCGTCGGCCACCAGGTGCACCTCGTACGTGAAGTTCATGGCCCGCGCCAGCTTGATGAGCAGGTCGATGCAGAAGCCGTAGCAGCACTGAGGCAGCGTGTGGCGCGCTGGGCGGTGCGGGGGGCGGTGAGCGCGGCGCTCGCAGGGGCGCCGGCCCGCCCGCCCCAGGCCCGCGCCCAGCCCCGCACTCACGGCTGCCCGGCGACGTGTCGTTGGGCCCGGTGCAGATCACCTTCTTGACCGGGTCGCCGTTCACGGTGAACTCCTCCTTGCACGTGCCGTCGCTCAGCGTGGGCTTGACATACACGAAGGGCTCCTGGTGGATCGTCACGATCTGGGGGGGAGGGCGACACCCAGCCTGGACCACCCGCCCGGGCTGCCGTGGGGTGCCGTGCTCTTCTCCGCACCGCACGGCCCCTCCGGAGCTGCAGGGAGCCGGCTGGCCTGCTGCCCCGGGGCGGGGCCCCAGGCTCCCGGGTCGTGCCCAGGCCCCTCAGCGCTGGGAAAGCGCCTGGCCTCCTGAAACACCGAGCCTTCGCTCTTGACCACTTTTCCTCCGGGCCTTGGCTTGCCCATCACTCCCTCCGTCAGAGGAGGCTGCCGGCACGTCCAGTCCGCCCTGGGCCCCTTCTCTAACGTCTCAGCGCTGAGCAACCCCCTGTTCCAGCCCAGACCCTGCCCCCACCCCCCACCTCTCCGGCCCCACGAGGGCAGGGGCGCGTGCACGCAGAGCCTGCACAGGACCGGGACCGCAGGGGCTGCTCTTGTGTGGTCGCCCAGCCTCTCCCGGCCCTCAGCCTCCCCCGCGCAGATCTTTGTCTGAGCGTCTGTCCTCCCTCCCTTCCTCTTCCGGGCTGATGCCACCCTCTCTGCCTGGCCTCTTCAATCCAGGGGCTCCTTGGGGCTCATGCTGGGGCGCCCTCTGCTCCCTGTCCTTCAGGGTCCTGACGCCTGGGGGTGTGGAGGACACAAACGGGCAGAGGGGGCTGAACCGAGCACAGCATGTGATGAGGGGTCCCAGAGGAAGTGGTGCTGGGGTTGAGCCTGCAAAGTGAACAGAGGCCCCTTCTCCCGCAGGGAGGGCAGCGCCAGCCCTCAGCCTAGAGGGCAGGGGATCGGGAGCCCCTGAAGGAGCTTATTTGCCTTAAAACGTTCCTCATGGTTTTCTATCACACAAGTAATAATGCCGCACTTTTAAAAAATCAGTGCGGGGACTTCCCTGGTGGTCCAGTGGCTAAGACTCTGCGCTCCCAATACAGGGGACCTAGGTTCCGTCCCTGGCCAGGGAACTAGATCCCACATGCCGCAACTAAGAGTTTGCACGCTGCAACTAAAAAAAAAAAAAAAAATCCTGCATGCTGCAACTAAAGATCCCACACACAGCGATGAAGATCCCGCATGCTGGGCTTCCCTGGTGGCGCAGTGGTTAAGAATCCGCCTGCCAATGCAGGAGACACGGGTTCGAGCCCTGCTCCAGGAAGATTCCACATTGTGTGGAGCAACTAAGCCCATGCGCCACAACTATTGAGCCTGAACTCTAGAGCCCGTGAGCCACAACTACTGAGCCTGTGTGCTGCAACTACTGAAGACTGTGTGCCTAGAGCGCATGCTCCACAAGAGAAGGCACTGCAATGAGAAACCCCTACAGCGAAACGAAGAGTAGCCCCTGCTCACCACAGCTAGAGAAAGCCCCCACGCAGCAACGAAGACCCAAGGCAACCAAAAATTTAAAAAAATAATAATAAAATAAATCTTAAAAAAAATTATCAGGTGAATTAAAAAAAAGATAAAAAAAAAAGATCCCTCATATTGCAACTAACACCTGGTGCAGCCACAGTAAATAAATAAATAAATATTTTAAAAAATCAGTGAGAAGAAAGGGATAAATTGGGAGATAGAGATTGACATATACACACTAAATATATATAATAGGTAATTAATAAGGACTTATTGTATAGCACAGGGAACTCTACTGGATACTCTGTAATGACCTATATAAAGGAATAGAATCTAAAAAAGAATGGATATGTGTATATGTATAATTGATTCACTTTGCTGTACAGAAGAAACTAACACAACATTGTAAATCAACTATCTTCCAATAAAAATTAATTAAAAGTAAACAATTTAGTGTCCAAAAAAATCAGTGAGACCAAAAAAACCTTGTAAAAAGCCATCTGGCTCTCAAAGCCTGCGTGGGACCATCTGGCCATCTGTCTTGGCTGTTTTGCACTCAGACTTTTCAACAGGGGGTGTCTTTCCTGAGCGTTGGCTTTGGGAAAGTCCACTCCACCTGTCGAGAGGGGTGGTGACCTGGGGCAGGTGCTGACAAAGGGGTCCAGGTGACAGGCCATGGGGGGTTAGCTCAAAAAGCAGGCGAGGTCGAGAGACATTTGAGGACCTGGGGACACTGGGAGAAGCACGGTGCTTGAGGGTCCTTGCCCCTGGTGAGCTCAGGTACCGGCCCAGTGCAGGCGTGGGTCAGTGTGGGTCAGTCACGGGAGGGCGCCCTGGGATGAGCTCAGAGGAGCATGGAAGAGTCGGGCCAAGGAAGAGAAGCTGTGAGGGACGGGGCCAACGGGGGAGGGAGTTCCCAGGGGCCCAGGGAGTCCCAGAGGGGACGGCCAGCCACGGGGAACGCTGCAGGGGAACCAGGCTCAGAAGGACAGTCTGACCCAGTAATGGCAGGAGGCCAGGAAGCCTAAGACTGGGGGGCTGGCTAGCACCACCTGGAGGAGTGATGAGGAGTGTGGGGGCGTCACCTCCAGGCCCAGGACTCAGGAAGGGAGCGCTGAAGCTGAGGTCCACCCATCTGTCCCTCAGGCCCCGATCAGCTCATCCCCAGGGGAGTCCTGGCCCACCTCGCTTCCCCAGATTTCAGTGGGGCTGGGTCGGGAGGGCCGCTGGGGAGCGCCCATGAGACAGGGCGCCGCGCCTCCCTCTGCTCCCCCCACCCGCTCTCCTTGCGCCCCCCGCAATGCCAGGCCTGTTGCAGGGCAGTGGGTGCTGGCCTTGTCCCCGCTTCCTTTCGTCGCTTTCATTGACCTCACTGTCCTCTCCTCTGCACCCGAGGGGCAGCACGGAGCACACGGGGTGCGGGGCTAGGGCAGGGCGGCGGGTCCCCCACCTTCAGCCTGGTGGACATCTGGTAACCTCGTGGCTTCTCCGTCTCTCCGCCTGGCCAGATGATCTTCCTGTCATTGGGAATTACCTGGGGGTGGGAGTATGAGATGGAGGGTGGCCACGCAGGGGTCTTGGCCCCAGGACCCTAAGGCCCCAGCCCCCACCCCCTCATGACCCCCACCTACGTGGGTGCCATTGTAGATGCCCACTTGCACCAGCTTGCGGTTCTGCAGGTTCATGATGCTGTAGTTGGCAAACTTCCTGTCCCCGTCCTCGTTGAATTCCACACGGCCGGTCACGCCGTCCGCGTACTTGGAAGACATGAGCACTCTGGAGGGGCAGTGCGGGTTAGAGTGATCAGGGATGCAGGTAGCCCCGCCAGTGTGAGTCTGCTGGACGCGGGCCTGTCGGCAGCACCAGGTGTATAGCACAGCTGTGTCAGCCAAGCAGCGCCTGGGCTCTAGACCCTGTTCTAGGGCTTTCTGTGGGTTGGGATGTTTGATTCTCACAGCAGCTGTCCTGGCTTTACAGATGAGGAGGCAGAAGCCCAGGGAGGATGCACTGGCCTGTTCACCAGAGGTAGGGTTGAGGTCTTGTCTTCCTGAGTGTGCACGCCTGTGTGTGTGTGTGTGTGTGTGTCTGGTGTGTCTACTGCGCCACATCTGTGTGCACACGAGAGCTCTGTGTGGGGTGCAACCCCGTGCCTGTGTGATGCACCATGTGCCTCTCTGCATCTGCCTGTGTACACACGTGCACGTGTGCATACGTGCTCCCTGTACCTGCAGCTGTGTGTGCGCTCCTGCTGTGGGCACCACGGACCACGGCTCTGCACATGCTCCTTGGGGGTGGAGGGGCTGGGGATGGGCCGGGCATGGTGTCCAGGGCTCTCTGAGTTAACTCCTGCCCTGCTGCGGCCATCCATCAGGGTCTCTGGCCAAACCCGGCTCTCTACAGGCTCGGGTGCCATCCCTGGACTCCTCGTCTGACCTCCTGGGCCTGTGGAGTCTCCCAGTCCCCACCTGAAGAGAGACCCTCCTCCCCGGGGCGGTTAGCCGTCATGGGGGGTGGGGCGGGGTCTCGGGGCTGGCTGCAGTGTTCACAGGTGGGGGCGACAGCAAGCGAGGCAGCCGTGGCTTCAGGGAGCTTCGGGGCGTTGCCGTCAGTGTTGGAAACGGCGCAGATGATTCTCACAGCGGAGATGGAGGCGAGGGTGGGGAGGGGGCGGGGTTAGAGGAGAAAGGCGGGGGAGGCCGGCCGCGTCTGCAGGAGGTAGCAGGCCAGGCCGGACCACCCCCTGAAGAGCGACTGTTCCCAATCCCGGCCGCGCGCCTTAGCAGGGCGGCCCCGCCCACCTCTTGAAGAGCGGCCCGGTCTTCCAGATGTTGGTGTTGCCCACGCAGCCCCGCGGCGGGTCGGTGATGTTCTCCTTCTCGAGGAGCTCGTGCACGGCCTGGGCCACCACGCCCACGGCATCGCTGATGTGGGCCGACTCGTTCTTGCCGTTGATGAGCTGCAGCCCGATGATGCCTGAGGCGAGCGGCGGCTTAGAACCCGTTTGGGACCCCTGCCCCCCCCCGGACCCGGGAGCCCAGCACTCACCGTCCGGGGCGTAGCGCAGGGCGTTCCCCGAGATCTCGCGCTCCCCCACCAGCCACACGTACCCCGAGCCCGTCATGTTCAGCATCGCGGCAGCGCGGTACACCGTGGCAGCGTCGTCCTCGCTGTGGGGCAGAGGGGGGTGACGGGCCAGAATTCCAGCCCTCCCCACCCGCGGCTGCCGCAGGTTCCCGGGTCCTCCTCAGGGGCGTGGCCTCCCCCCCTGTTCCCCCCACCCCCCACCAGCCTGCAGGGAGGTCAGGAGACGCTGCACTGATGGGGCCAGCCCCGCCCCGGCCCACCCCCGGCCTGCGCTGCACCCGGGCCAGGAGACCCCCACAGAAGGGATGGGGTGGGGCCCCGAGCCCCAGAGCTTCGCGAGCTCTCATGCTGGCGCTGCCCTTGGCGGGCAGGTCAGGGTGACAGAACAGTGATGGGTCATGTTAACTGATAACTCGTCCACCGGGTACCGGGCACTATTCTGAATGCTTCCCACGGACCACCTGATTTACTTCTCACCACCTCCCTGTGAGGCAGGCACGAGTACTGCCCCCGCGTGAGGACAGGAAACTGGAAGCAGCGGCGCCCAGGGCGCATGCGTGGTAGGCGGAGTCGGGTCTGTGCCTGGACAGTCCACCCCTGAGCCTCTGCTCCTGCAACTTCCTGGGCAAGCCACACCTCTCCGGTCCTCCACGTCTGAAGGTGTGAACTGAGGGGCTGGGGGCGTGCTGGCTGGTCAGATGCTGCTGGGACTGAGTGGCACAGCAGAAGCCACCGGAGAGGGATGAGGGCACCTGCTCTCCCTTAGGGAGTCTGCCCAAGCAGCTGTGCTCCCCCTGCCGCCCGGGACTGGGGCCCTTGGCAGGGCCGAGCACAGACCCCACCTTGCAGGCATACGTGGACCTGAACTCTTGGCATGTCCTCACAGGTGAGCCTCTGTGGACCCGATTCCCTAGGGCTGGGCTCTCCCTGGTCAGGACAAGGACCCTGGGCCTGGTGGCGCGCCCACCCTCTCTTCCCTGCCGGGCCGAACTTGGCCCCAGATGGACCTGGACCACAACAGGTGCTTTGCTTCTCTAAAGTGCGGGCAGCGGGGTGCGAAGACGTCGGGGAGATTTTCCGAGTCCTGGGTTATTTTCCCAGGGGCCGACCCTGGAAACCAACGTGGCCCTAGGTCCCCTAAGCGGTCTGCCCCAATTTTCTCAAGGAAGAATTGCAGATTTCAGTGTGCTCTAAATGAGAACGCTACAGCTGGATGACGGCGACACAAAATAGAGGTGGTCCAGGCCGCATCCAGCCGAGATCGCTGCCGACACCAGCTCGAGCGCCAGGGCACGGCGTGCCTGCCGGCAGCGGAGCCACGAGGCCTGGTGGAGAGCCCTGTCTGCTGGACACCATCCAGGGCTGTGATGCTGGACTTGGGGGAACAGGCACACACCTACGCCTGTGGCCGTGTAAATTGATATCTTCAGTAAAGCAGTTGCAGACAGAAGCCTGATCAACCCGTCAAACTGTTCTGTGGAAATAACGGATCCCAGGAAAGACAACTTCAGGAGGATTATTTTTTTTTAAAAGCCTTTGGAAATGAATTAGAAACTCTGAAGCACGCTGTAGAAAACTGGTCAGAAATGAAGATTGGCTTCATGGGATCTCTCTGCGACATGCTCTCAACAGCGCTCGTGAGGAGGAGTCAGAGCGTGTCGGGCTGGGGGGCCTGCCCGGGGGCCTGCCGGCTTCCCCCCCGGGGGCTGGGCGCTGGGCGCTGGGCAGGTGGCTCTCCCTCGGTGGCAGGACTCCGGCCTCTCTGCTCCCAGGAGCCCGTGGCGGGGGGAGGGGTCCCTTCCTGCCTGACCGAGAGGCCCTGCGTGGATGCTGGAGGCGGGCATGGGGCTGGTAAGTGCTGTGACTTTTTGAACAGTGTACGTGGTGTTACACGTGTGGGGTCTGTGCACGTGTGTAGTGTGTGGTGTGCATGCGGCGGCTGTAGCTATGCCTGAGAGCACATGTGCACGGCGTGTGTCAGCGTGGAGTGTGTGCACGTGGGGTGTGTCTGCACAGGTGTCTAGGTGAGCACGGGTGTGTATACGTGTGTGTGGCATGTGGCGGTGTGCCTGTGGATGCACATGTGTCCTGCGTGCACGTGTGTGGGTGTGTACACGGCACATACATGTGTGTACAAGGGTGTAGAAGCATGTTGTTTGCACATACATGTGTACGGCGTGTGCATGTGTAGACAGTATGCAGGTGGTGCGCGTTCACATGTCTGCATGCGCGTGCATGTGCTATGTGCGCACACTTGGAGGGCAGTGGGCGTTAGTGCCTGCTTGCTGCCTTCCAGCGCAAGGAGCCCTGGCTGGCCCCACCCTGTGCTCTGCCCCAGGAGGCGGGGCACACCTGGCTCTCTGCCAAACGTGTGTCGACTGAATGTGCAAACAGACACTTGCCCCGCTACTCACAGCGTTGCCAGCACCCGCTGGCCGGCTGCAGGGCGGCCCCCACTGTTCCCTCCGCTCTGCGCACATCTTCCCGGACAGGCAGAGAGCAGGGTGTCTCCCCAGGCCCTCCCATATCCCATGGGGCAGGGCTCTGGTGGCCTGGCCTTTCCCTCCACAGGAGGATGCAGCCATTTGCAAAAAGGGAGATTTTTACTGGAGGCTCAGCCCCAAGGTCACAGCGGGGACCAGAGCCACCCAGCAGCAGCCTGGTTTTCGGGTCCCTAATCGGTTCCCCACTCATGCTGCCTAGTCCAGCTGCTCCAGCCCTGCAGCCCTAGGACTGCGGCCCTCTCCCGGCTGTGGGCCTTCCCCCACAGGCTCACCTGCAGACCCCACGTCACTTCCCCGGGCCCTTTCCTGACCCAGCGCCCAGAGCCCTGTGTCACCCCATCTGTCACCCAGGCTGCATTTGCCTTCCTATGGGCAGGGGCTTGCCCCCTCCCATCCCCAAGGCCCAGTGTAAGTGCGGGGCGGGGGGAGGCCATCCTTGGCAAGGATGCCTCGGGGGCGAAGCCCAGCTCCAGCCTGGCAGTGCCCTGGGCCTGGCCCCAGGTGGCACGGGGGGAGGGCCCAGCCTGGCCTCACCTGGCAGAGAGGATGATGACCCGGGCTTCCAGCTCTCGCGCCTCCATCAGCAGGGCCGTCACGTTCTTGGTCCCCGGGTCGAACTGCAGCACCTTCTCGGCCTGCGGTGTGAGCGGGAGTGTTAGCAGGTGGCCGGGCGGCGGACACAGTGCCTCAGGGGCGAGAGTCGAGCCGCAGCCGCTAGGAACCCCGAGGCAGCTCCGCTAGGGCCGCCTCGGCCTGCGCCGGCCACCTGCACTGCCGCCTGCCTTCCCGGCTCCTGGCCCAGCCGGCCGGCGGCCCGCGCGTCCTTTCTTCAGCCTGCTCGCTCTCTGCTCTCCGCGCGTCTCTCCACCTCGCTCTCCTGGCCTCACTTTTGCACTGAGCATGCAGCTGAAGTGGACCGAGACTCAGAAAGAGGCGTGCAGCAGACAGGAAACGGAAAAGAGTTTTGGAATGCAATTGGGAGCAGAGACGGGGCCGCCTTTTCCAAAACCACGGGAGGTCCTCTGGGGCCTGGTCTGCAGGCCCTGCAGGAGCGGCCCGGACCGCAGGCGGGCTCCCTCCTGGGTTCCGCGAGGAAACCCGGGGCGCGGAGATTCGCATGCACTTCCCAGAGAGCAGCTCCTCCTGCGGCCGTGCCTGCCCCTCGGCCCTGCGGGCGGGCTGCGGGGCCCCGGGCGGCCGGCCCCTGCCCTCTCCTGCCTACACTGCCTGCTCTCGACCTGGCTCTGCTCACTGCTCGGGCCTGCGGCGTGGCGCGGCTGGGCCCACAGCGGCCCTCGTGGCCGAGGCGCCGGAGGCCAGGGCTCCCTAGTCGGTGGGTGGCGTGCACGTCCATGCATATATACCTTGGGTCCGCGCTTGTTGTCATAGGACAGTTGGTCGAGGTTTTCATAGTTCCTTTTTTTACTCTGATGAATAATGTGCACAGAGAAAATATGCAGACACAGAAGAAGATTATAAACGGTTGAAAATGACGGCGCTAAAGCAATCACACCACCTCCTCGGCACGTCTGCAGATGGGCACGTACCTGGAGCTCGCAAACACCTAGGCCCGGGGCGGGGCTGGGGGCCGGGGCGGTGCTGGGGGATGAGGGGGCGCAGGGGCCACCGAGGCTCCCTGCCACGAAGCTGCGCGCTTGCAAACGGTCACACTCAGGAGAAAGGGAGGCCCTGTCTGCGCCCAAGCCCAATGTGTCCCTTTGGGGTCCCATCTGCCTCCCACCCTGCCAGGCACCCGTGTGGCCCCAGCAGCACCCACGCCACCCCCGTGAGCCCTGAACGGGGTGGTGTCCCCTCCCCCAGCCCTCTCCCCTACTCCCCTCCCCTCCCAGCTCCCCTCTGCCTCTCCTAGAGGTCCAGGTGTTCTGCCCTCACTGACTGGTGTATTATGGGCACACCCGTCGGCCCACGTGTGTGCTGGAGAGCAGGTGTGACGGGAGTTCGTGAGCACACGTGAGTCTGTGGGCGTCAGCCTCCATTAGCCTGCAGTGGGGGTGGCAGTGAGGGCCAGTGCCATCTGAGTGTGTGCGTGTGTGTGCACGCGTGCATGCGTACGAGTCAGGGGTGAGCCCGCCGTGGCCACGTGCTGTGGTGAGCCTGCTGGGCTGTGGAGGGTGTGGCGGGCGCCTGTGGTCTGCGTCTGTGGCAGGATGCGCAGAGCGTGAGGGGGTTGTCTTGGGAACAACTCTGTGTCCCGGTGAGAGGGAGCGTGTGTGGCTGGGGGTGCAGAGGTGTGTGTGAGTGTGCACTGGGGTGTGTGCGGCCACGGCTGGGCACGCCAGGAGGGGACACGCCTGCCTGGTGTTGGGGTGCCGTCTCAGGAGGGGCGGGGCCCTGCTGTCCCGGGAGCCAGCCCTCCCCCCAGACTCCGCCCGTGCCCCGCAGCAGGACCCCAGGACCCTCTGGGGCTGCCGTCCGGTTCACCCCCCGCTGGTGCCCTCTCTTCCCTTCGGGACCTACGGCGCCCGGGCCCAGGGACGCGGGCTGGCGTTCAGCTTACTGACGCCAGCGCTGACGCGGCAGACAGCACATGCTGCCCACCGCCCCGTGGCCTGGCCTCCCGGGGTCCTCCCCAGCCTGGGCCTCCCTCCCTCTCTGCCCGGCTGGGCCTCCACCCAACCCGGGGGCCGCGGCCTGGGTGCTGAGCGCCCAGGGCTCTAAGCTGGGTGAAGGCGGGACCCCGGGCCTCCTCTGGGGAGCACCAGCTTCTCCTGGGGCTACGGCGGGGGTGGGCAAGGAGGGGGTGGGGGTCCCCTGGACCCCCAGCAACGCCACTCTGGTCTCTCCACAGCCCCGCAGACGGGGGCTGAGCTGGGGTAGAACAGTCAGAGCCAGGCCCCTGACTGGTCCCCGGGAGGAGGGCAGAGCGCAGCCCGCACGGTGGGGGTGAGGAGAGGCGGGGCGCGGGGTCCGCGGGGAGAGCGGGAGGGGCGGGACTGGGCGTGGCCTGGCCGGCGCCCGCGGGCGGGGCTTCGGGGGGGGGGGCGAGGGGCGGCCGGGAGGCGGCGGGCCGCGGCGCGGGGGAGGCCGGCGCGAGGGCACGGGACGGGTCCCAGAAGGGAGGGGCCCGCCCTGAGGGGCGCCCCGGGGGAGGCCGCGGGGAAGGGGCCGGTGCGGGGGGCGGAGGCGGCGCCCGGAGGGATTTCCGAGCCCGGGCCTGCGTGGGCGGGGGCAGCGCGCGCCCGCCGCGGGGGGGAGGGGCGGGGCGGGGGCGGGGCGGGGTGTTTGCGGAGCTCCAGGTGGTCCTGCCCTCGCCCCGCAGGGACTGACACGAAGGAGATTTCGACTAATGGCAAAAGCGAGTGAAATGAGCCGAGGACAGGCTGGGGCGGGCGCTCGCCAGACGTAGAGGTGCTGACCATGCACGATGGAAAGAAGAGGGTGTTCACACGGGCCACAGACACAGCGGCGGCTCGCCGGCTCCTGCTGCTGCGCGGGGCGCCCCGGCCCGGGCCTCACCTTGGACTCGCGCTCCTCCAGCAGCGTCTCCAGGCGCTTCTGCGCCGCCCGGCCCTCGTGGTCGTCGCTGACCAGGAGGATGATGTGGTTCCAGCTGTAGACGCGCATCATCTCGAACCAGACGCTCGACTGGTGGGAGTAGGGCGGCACGGTGCGCAGGAAGCTCAGGTGGATGCTCTGCGGGGCACGGGCGGCTGAGGCGCGGGCCGGGACCCCCCGCTGCTCCCGGACCCGGGGCCCCCGCCCCGCCGCTGCTCCCCTCCCGCCGCTGGCCTCTGTCCCCGCCCCACGTCGTCTACTCTGAGAAGCGGAGGCTCGGTGCGCGCAGCAGCACCCTGGCTGAGCCGGGGCGCCTGTGGAATGGCTTCTGGGGCGGTTCCCGTCCCCCCAGCAGCCACCGCCGCCGAGCTACTTGAGATCAGAAGGGTCTTGCTGCCTGAAGCATCTCAAAGATCCCACTGGGTCCTTCCCAAATTTACATAACTATTCTTTTCGAGGAAGTCCTCACTCTTGGGGGCTAAATACGTCATCTCTTCACCAAGTCTGGGGGTTGTTGCTGGCTGACCCGCCTGGCTTCTGCCAGAGCACTAAGTGCCAGGGAGGGGTGGAGCAGGCCCCGCCCTCCTCAGCACAGGGCCTTTGAGTCTGTCCAGGGAGCAGTGTTCCGGGGGGCCCACACTGATCTTGGGGTCCTCTGGGCCCTCCAGATCCTTCTTTCATCTGCTCCCTCTTTGTGCCTTGGAATCTGAGCACAAGAACGCCCCTTTGCCTCTGTCTGTCCTCCAGCAGGTGGCATGGCAGCAAGGGGGTTGTGGTGGGGGTCTTGGACTGGCTTTGACCAGGCCCTTTTGGTCCACGTGTTGGGCACAGATGGTCTGTGGGTTGTACCCAGAGTGGGGTCAAGGTGGAGCTCTAAGATTTGGCCACTAGGTTTACCCTCATGCTGGGCCTCAACCTTGCTCTGGGGTGGGAGCACATGATGGGCTGGTGCCCTGCCCTGGGAGGCGCTCCCCCCAGCCTCTCCTGTAGAGGCATTTTCCTCCCCTTTGCCTGTGAGGGGCCTGGTGCCCAGAGAGGTGAAGAAGGCAGTGCAGGAAGGTGCAGCGGGGAGCCCTCTGCTTCTCGCGGCTGAGGGTGACCTGCCTCTGGGTGCCTCGGCTGTGTGCCGGGGTTCCCAGAGCCTCAGGAAGAGGAAGAGGTGGCTGCCTCGGCCTCTGTGGGCCTCCTCCCTTGCAGGCTGTCCCAGAGGACCCCTTGTTCTGGCCTCGCTTTCCTATCGCCTCCAGGCAGGCCCGTCCCTGACCTCCCCGGACACCCTGGGCCTGGCTGAGATGACCTCTGTGGCTTAGGCAGGGTTATTCAGGACTCGTGTCTCCTGGCAGGATGAATTTGGAGAAGGTGGGGAGAGCTGGGAAGCCCCCAAAGCCCAGCCCCCTGGCCCCGCAGCTCAGGCACCAAGCTGAAGTCCCCTGCCAAGCAGCCCCTCTGGGTGTGTCTGCAGGTGGCCCCAGGCCTGGTGGGAGACGCGGAGCAGCCTGCCCTCTTGGCCTCTTGGTGGCCGGTTCTCCTCCCCAGCTGACCAGTCCTCCCAGGGTCGTGGGCAGACCCCGTGGGAGAGCTGTGCGGAGCAGTGCCAGTTCCCCACTGCCCTGGGGGCAAGTTTCCTGCCAGACTGACTCGGTGACCTCTCACCTCTCCCAGCTGCTGCCCCACGACCGGACGGCTCTAGCCAGACCCCTCAGCCCGTGGGGGCCCGCAAGCCCCAGGCCAGCCCCTCAGCCCCAAGCTGCCCTCTCTGTTCACCTGGCGCCCACCTGGAATCCTCTCCCAGCGGTGCCCTCTCGTGGGAAGGGCTGGGAACTACACCCTCACTGCCGCCTTGTGTCCCAGCCACTTCTAGGCTTTTCCTCCTCCTGCAGCCCCTTCTCCCACTGTCCAGGCAGCGGCCCTGTCTGTCCCTTCTTCTGGCCTGCGACGGCCTCTGCCACTCCCCAGGGCTTACTGTTGGTGCCCGTCACCTGTCAGTGGGCCGCGTGTCCAAGCGTGCATGGGCGCGTGTGTCAGGGTGTGTGTGAGCGTGTGCGAGTGTGGCGTGAGTGTGTGATGGAGAGCGAGTGTGGGGGAGTGAACACATGACTGTTAGGTGAGCATGCATGTGTGAGTGGGGGGTGGTGTGAGTGTGCATGTGAACGTCTGTGTGTGCATGTGCAAGTGTCCCCGTGCACGTGCGTGACTGTGCGTGTGCAGGCGTGAGTGCACGGATGTGTCAGTGCCTGTGAGTGTGTGCCGGTGTGAGTTGTGAGCGTGCCTGAACATATCACCCTGTCGCACCCGGAGCCCAGGCCCATGGTCTGCGCCGCCTGTATGCGGCCCCCCACCCCGCCCCCGGCAGGTGCGGACGGCCCTGGGCTGGGGGGGTGAGCCGCCGGGTCTGAACACGGGAGCAGGGCTGGCTGGGTCCCTGTCCAGCGGTCAGGCTTACCTTGTCCGAGTAGATGGACATGCGGGTGGTCAGCCCCAGGACGGGGATGCGGTAGAAGCCGGCTGTGTAGGAGACGGGGGTGGGAGTGAAGTGGTCGTTGGGGGTAGGTGGGTGGCTAACGAGGATGGCGTAGACCTGTGGACACAGAGGACAGTGTCAGCTCGAGTGGGGAGCAGGGGGCGCCGTCCAGGAGCTGGCTCTCCAGCCGCCGCAGAGGCTGAACACAGGGGCGGGGGTGGGGCCTCTGAGGGGCACCACTTGTGCTCACTCAGCCCCGGGAGCGCAGGCCCCGCAGCAGGGGGACTAGACCCCGTCCCCACCTTCTGAGTCTAGACGGATCACAGAGAGGAGGCAGAGGTGGAGCAAGGCTCCAGGGACCCAGAAGACACACAGGGAGATGGCAGACCCTCTGCACGCTCCCCTGTCCGGGGCCTCCTCCCTTCTCCCCCCTCACACTGAGGGGCTGCCCTGAACCGTGTGGGGAGACCCTGAGAGGGAGGGCGAAGGCCAGTCCTTGGCATGTCCTGGGGCCGTACATGCTGCCCCAGCGTGGGCTGGAGAGAACCACACCCAGACCCCCCACTGGCCCTCATCCTGGGTGAGAGATGGATGGAGGCCAACACTCCAGAGACGGAGGGCAGCTCCAGAAGACCTGCGTCCAGCATCGCAGAGTGAGCATTAGCTGGAGAAGCTGAGCAGGGAGCCGCCTAGGCGCCCCGGGGCCCCTTGCTGGTGTCTGCCAGGGGCAGGCTGAGCCCCACTCAGTTTGAGCAACACCCAGTGCTGACTTGGGCACTGACCACATCCTTGGGCGCTGGCCTTCCTGCCTGGACCAGTGGCTCAGCCCCCGAGGCAGGGAGACAGGACAGATGACTTGGCAGTTCCGAGCTGCCCTCACATTAGAAGGACCTGTCTGTCCCAATTCTGCCTTCCCCTCTCTGAGCCACAGGGCCCTCCTCCTTCTGCACATGGGGCGGGGGGTGCGCTGGCCCCACATGGTGGGAGCCATGGCGGCCGTGCCTGGGCCTGGCCCGCAGCATGAGCCAATGAGTGACAGCTGCTGCCACCTTTACTCCTGGCCCTGGCTATTCCCTGGGAGAACAGTGCCAACAGACAGCAAAACTCTAAGTTGGAGGAGAGACCCTCAGAAAGGGCCCTAACTGTTCTCTCCCTCTCTTAGCGCCCCCCCCCGAGTCTGCACCCAGAGGTGCCTGGTCCGTGTTTGCCTGAGGGTGTGTGTGCACGCGTGTGACCGTGCAGGTGCTCACGCGTGTGTGCTGGGTGTGCGTGTGTCTACTGCCTGCCTCAAAACGTCTACATGCGTGTGTGCACGTGTATGCATGATTGAGCCTTGCGGGCATGTGTGTTTGCACGTGTGACTCAGGAATGTGTGTGACTGCGCGTGTGCAATGATGACGTGCGTGAGTGGGTGCTAGTTTCAGTCTGTGCGTCTCTGGGCACGAGCAGGGGTGCATATGTGTGCATGTGTGAGTGTGTGTGTCCGTGGGCGTGGCGTGGCTGTCAGGTGACTGTGTGAGTAGCACTTGGGCCGGTGTGGGTCCCGCCTCTCACATAAGGGCTGCATTGCAGAGATCCCGCAGCCTCATTTGGATTCAGCAGGCAGCTCAGCCCGGGGGCGGACAGCTCTGACAGGCGCAATCCTGAGTCGCGTCCTCCCCTGCGGTGGCTTCCAGTGGCTGCCTCGCTGTGCCCTCATGCCTCCCCCACACGCAGTCCCTATCGCCACCCTAGAGAACGCCCTGCATCAACACCTGGGCAGCCCCGTGGGTGGGGGAAGGGACGGAGATCTCCAAGCAGGAACAAAGGTGGCCCCAGGCCCCATCGGGCTTGAAGCCCTGCGGTTGTGCGTGTGGCCGAGATGGGCACCTCGCGGGCAGGCCCAGAATGGAGGCCCGGAGTGCCCGCCCCCACCCTGACACACAGTGACCAAGCAAACGGCCACATGTCTGCACACACCATTCTGGGCCTCGGGACCTGGAACCCCTGCGAGGACATGCCCGGGTGGCAGGGGATGGGTCTGGGACTAAGGAGGGGAACCAGCGGACACTGGTGTTTAGCTGCTAGTGAGACCAGCCCTCTGGGTGCTCTCTCAAGGGGAGGGAGAGGGCTAGGAGAGGATGGGATGAAACTGGGACGGCGGGAGGGATGGAGGGTGAAGGAGGGGGGATGGTGGGGAGGCGGTGGGGGAGGGGCAGGAGCTGGCTCATGTGAGCCCTGGGGGGGGCGGGCACCTGGCTGGAGATGAGGTCTTCGCACACCGACAAGGCCATCTGGATGGCGTTGGGCTTGTGGGTGACGGAGGTGGCATTGAGCTGGATCTTCCAGGAGCCATGCCGCTTGTTGGCCTGGTTCACAGCCTCGCGGAACATCTGCTCGTGCTTCCGCGTGCTCAGCACCGCGCCGATGTTGACGATCTTGGGGTCGCAGGCGGCGCGGGCGAAGGAGCAGGAGAAAAGCAGGGCCAGTGTCAGCAGGCGCATGGCGCTCATGGGCTCCGGGCGGCGCCCTGGCTCCGGGCAGCGCGAAAGCGGGGCCCTCGGCGCACCCCCAGCGGGGCGCCCCGGCCGTCCTGCGCGCACCCGCTCCCGCGCGCTGAGGGCGCCACGGCGTCCCCGGGAGCCTTCGTCCTGGGACGTCTGCGGGAGGGCGGGCGGCACCGAGCCTGCGGCCGGCGGCGCTGTCGCGGGCGCGCGTGGGCTCCCGGCGCTCGGCCCGCGGCGGCTGGCGCTGTCCGCGGTGCTGGAACGGCTCTCGGCGCCGCTCCGGGTGCCCCGCGCCGAGAGCACACGGCGGCGGCGGCGGCGGCTCCTCCGCGGGCTTCGCTGGTGCCGGTCCCGACGCTGCGGCGGCTGCGGCGAATGCGGAGCTCGGGCGAGCGGGGCCGACGGCTCCTACCCCTCCCGCCGCCCCCGCTTGGCAGCGGGGAGCCGGAGCGGGGGCGCCTCCCGCGCCGGAGTGCGCGCCTGCGTTCGTGCGAGCGTTCTTCGGGGCGCGAGCTAGCGGGGGACGCCTGTGCGCGCGCGTGTGTGAGTGTGCGCGTGCGTGTGTGCGCAGGGGTCGCTGAGACAGTGACCTGGGCTGTCTCGAACCTGCAGGGAGTCGAGTTTGGGGAGGTTAGCGGGGTCGATGTCACCGCCTGCAGCCTTCGTGTCCTCTAACATGACCGAATGTGTCGTGCCAGTTTGTGGGTGTGCGTGCACGCGCGCCCACGAGTCCTGGCCCATAGTCAGGCATATTTCGGGGCCTGACTCTGCCAGCTGCCAACCAAGGCGTGCGGAGAGGCCCTAAGCCATGCCTCTGGGGATTCCTTCTTCAGAAGGCTCAGAAATGGGGGAAAGACCCCACCTGCCTGGCGATGTGACGTGGACTCCCCCCAGAAAGTTGAGAAAAATAGAAGGGGTGACAACGACCTCCCCTTGTTGAGCGAGATCTTCCAGGAGAGTCTGAGGGTCTGAACGCAAACCAGCTGTGGAGAGATGGCGCCACAGGAGTCGTGTCCGCAGCAGGTGGGACTAAGGTTAGACATCAGGAAGCACTTGCTGAAGCCAGGATAGACATCCCATACATATCCCCTGTTTCCACCCTGCTCCTCTCGGCAGCCCCCTCCTGATTCACTGCCAGCGCCCCCCCCGCCCCCCCGCCCCTTCCAGAACCTCCTTGTCCTCCTGGTCCTCATGATCCCGATTCTTTGTCTTCACCCCCTCCCAGTGTGCTTCCTTCTCCCTAACTCAAAGGATGGCTGAAGCTCCGCCCACTGCCAGTGACATCACCGTTTCCAATAGCAACTGAGGATTCTGCAGACCCAACAGCAAAAGCCCCCAATGGGGACAAAGCAGGGTCGTCCCCACACCTAAGTGATGTCCTAAGCGGTGGAGAGGGGAGGAGCTGTGCCCTTCCCAACAGGGTCCAACCCCTTGTCCCCCTGCAGTTCTCACCACTAGGCTGACCTCCCCACCCCCAGCCCAGGACAGACACTCAGGACCCCGGGCTCTGAGGCAGGGTCTGCAGAGCTGGGCACGCTCCCTTTCTTGTCTCCTTCTCTCTCAGGGCAAGGAAGTCGTTGCTTGGGGGCTGGTCTGCCTGCATCTGGCTGCAGCCCCACACCTCCCTCTGTTCCGGGATCGAGGTCTACAGTGGAAGGAACATCAGCCCCAGGGACGCTACTCCTCCCGTGGGTCTCAGGAGGGCTTGTGGGGTGTGCTCAGGGGCCCAGAGCCAGCCCCATCTCCACAGGGTCTGTGGCCTCTGGTGGCTCAGAGCTTGGAGGCTGCATGGGTACCTAGGGATGGGCAGCCAGCTGTGGTCCTCAGCAGACAGCTCCAGGACAGTGCAGGGAGGAAGGCATTCTGCAAGCAGCTGCAGCCAGAGGTTCAGGCCCCTCCCATCCACCCCACTGCTCCAGTGCGGGGTGCTGGAGAGGCTCCTACTGGCCCTGGAAAAAGAATTTCCAGATGTTCAGAAACCTGAGGGCTGGCTGTTTCACAGCTGGGAGCGTGAACTTGGCCATGGTCAGAGTACTTATACCACAGACATTGCCGAACTCTGCAAATCAGGGCTCTTTTTTTTCCCTTTAGAGGCCAGTTTACCAGCACACTACTGCCTCCCCCAGGCTGGCGGTGCTCGAGCTTCTGCCCGGAGCCCCTTGCACATCCCAGGCCTCAGTCCCTCCCATGTGTGAGTCTCTCTTGGGCTCTGTGTTCCCTTGCACCTTGTGGGCTTCTTCCACACCCCCAGCAAGGGAGTGTGGCTGCAGAAGATCTTGACCTTGCTTTCTCTTGCTGTGAAAGATATTGCCGTGGATTGGGGCTGCCTGAGCTGCTGGTCCTGTGCCAAGATGCTTGAAAGACTTTTTTTTTAAAGAAATTTTATTGAGACACAGTTAACTTACAATAAACTGCATATATTTAGAGTGTACTATTTGGTATCCCAATCCCCCAATTCATCCCCCCCCAACCCTCCCCACTTTCCCCAATTGGTGTCCATACGTTTGTTCTCTACGTCTGGGTCTCTATTTCTGCCTTGCAAACTGGTTGATTTGTACCATTTTTCTATAGTCCACATGTATGTGTTAATATACAATATTTGTTTTTCTCTTTCTGACCAACTTCACTCTGTATGACAGTCTCTAGGTCTATCCATGTCTCTACAAATGTCCTAGTTTCATTGCTTTTTACAGCTGAGTAATATTCCATTGTATGTATGTACCACATCTTTTTATCCTTTCATCTGTTGATGGACATTTAGGTTGCTTCCATGTCCTGGCTACTGTAAATAGTGCTGCAATGAACATTGGCGTGCATGTGTCTTTTTGGATTATGGTGTTCTCTGGGTATATGCCCAGCAGTGGGATTGCTGGGTCATATGGGAACTCTATTTTTAGTTTTGCAAGGAACCTCCATACTGTTCTCCATAGTGGCTGTATCAATTTACATTCCCACCAACAGTGTAAGAGCATTCCCTTTTCTCCACACCCTCTCCAGCATTTACTGTTTGTAGATTTTCTGATGATGTCCATTCTAACCAGTGTGAAGTGATACCTCATTGTCGTTTTGATTTGCATTTCTCTAATAATTAGTGATGTTGAGCAGCTTTTCATGTGCCTCTTGGCCATCCCTATGTCTTCTTTGGAGAAATGCCTATTTAGGTCTTCTGTCCATTTTTTGATTGGGTTGTTTGTTTTTTTGATATTGAGCTGGATGAACTCTTTATATATTTTGGAGATTAATCCTTTGTCTGTTGATTCGTTTGCAAATATTTCCTCCCATTCTGAGGATTGTCTTTTTGTCTTGCTTATAGTTTCCTTTGCTATGCAGAAGCTTTGAAGTTTCCTTCGGTCTCACTTTTTATTTTTGTTTTTAATTCCATTACTCTAGGGGGTGGATCAAAAAAGATCTTGCTGTTATTTATATCGAAGAGTGTTCTTCCTATGTTTTCCTCTAGGTGTTTTATAGTGTCTGGCCTTACATTTAGGTCTTTTATCCATTTTGAGTTTATTTTTTGTATATGGTGTTAAAGAGTGTTCTAATTTCATTCTTTTACATGTAACTGACCAATTTTCCCATCACCACTTATTGAAGAGGCTGCCTTATCTCTATTGTATGTCCTTACCTCCTTTGTCATAGATTAGTTGACTGTAGTTTATCTCTGGGCTTTCTATGCTGTTCCATTCATCTCTATTTCTGTTTTTGTGCCAGTACCATACTGTCTTGATCACTGTAGTCTTGTAGTATAGCCTGAAGTCAGGAAGCCTGATTCCACCAACTCCGTCTTTCCTTCTCAAGATTGCTTTGGGTATTCACGGTCTTTTGTGTTTCCATACAAATCATAAAATTCCTTGCTCTAGTTCTGTGAAAAATGCCATTGGTAATTTGATTGGGATTGCATTGAATCTGTAAATTGCTTTTGGTAGTATAGTCATTTTCACAATGTTGATTCTTCCAATCCAAGAACATGGTATGTCCCTCCATCTGTTTGTATCGTCTTTGATTTCTTTCATTAGTGTCTTATAGTTTTCTGAGAACAGGTCTTTAACCTCCTTCATTAGGTTTATTCCTAGGTATTTTATTCTTTTTGTTGCAATGGTGAGTGGGATTGTTTCCTTAATTTCTCTCTCTGATCTTTCATTGCTAGTGTATAGAAATGCAAGAGATTTCTGTGTGTTAATTTTGTATCCTGCAACTTTACCAAATTCATTGATTAGCTCCAGTAGTTTTCTGGTGGCATCTTTAGGATTTTCTATGTATAGTATCATGTCATCTACAAACAGTGACAGTTTTACTTCTTTTCCAATTTGGATTCTTTTATTTCTTTTTCCTCTCTGATTGCTGTGGCAAGGACTTCCAAAACTATGTTGAATGGTAGTGGCGAGAGTGGACACCCTTGTCTTGTTCCTAATCTTAGAGGGAATGCTTGCAGTTTTTCACCATTGAGAATGATGTTTGCTGTGGGTTTGTCGTATATGGCCTTTATTGTGCTGAGGTAGGTTCCCTCTATGCCCATCTTCTGGAGAGTTTTTATCATCAATGGGTGTTGAATTTTGTCAAAAGCTTTTTCTGCATCTATTGAGATGATCATGTGGTTTTTATCCTTCAGTTTGTTAATATGGTGTATCGCATTGATTGATTTGTGTATATTGAAGAATCCTTGCATTCCAGGGATAAACCCCACTTGATCATGGTGTATGATCCTTTGAATGTGTTGTTGGATTCTGTTGGCTAGTATTTTGTTGAGGATTTTTGCATCTAAATTCATCAGTGATATTGGTCTGTAGTTTTCTTTTTTTGTAGTATCTTTGTCTGGTTTTGGTATCAGTGTGATGGTGGCCTCGTAAAATGAGTTTGGGATTGTTCCTTCCTCTGCAATTTTTTGGAAGAGTTTGAGAAGGATGGGTGTTAGCTCTTCTCTAAATGTTTGATAAAATTCAGCTGTGAATCCATCTGGTCCTGGACTTTTGTTTGTTGGGAGATTTTTAATCACAGTTTCATTTTCATTACTTGTGATTGGTCTGCTCGTATTTTCTATGTCTTCCTGATTCAGTCTCGGAAGGTTATACCTTTCTAAGAATCTGTCCATTTCATCCAGGTTGTCCATTTTATTGGCATATAGTTGCTTGTAGTAGTCTCTTATGGTGCTTTTTATTTCTGTGGTGTCGGTTGTAACTTCTGTTTCATTTCTAATTTTATTGATTTGAGTCCTCTCCCTCTTTTTCTTGATGAGTCTTGCTAGAGGTTTATTGATTTTATTTATCTTCTCAAAGAACCAGGGTTTAGTTTTATTGAATTTTGCTATTGTTGTCTTTGTTTCTATTTCATTTATTTCTGCTCTGATCTTTATGATTTCTCTTTGTCTACTCACTTTGGGTTTTGTTGGCTCTTCTTTCTCTAGTTTCTTTACGTGTAAGGTTAGATTGTTTATTTGGGATTTTTCTTGTTTCTTGAGGTAGAATTGTATCGCTATAAACTTCCCTCTTAGAACTGCCTTTGCTGCATCCCATAGGTTTTGGATCATTGTGTTTTCATTGTCATTTGTCTCTAGGTATTTTTTGATTTCCTCTTTGACTTCTTCAGTGATCTGTTGGTTATTTAGTAGCATATTGTTTAGCCTCCATGTGTTTGTGTTTTTTACAGTTTTTTTCCTGTAATTGATTTCTAATCTCATAGTGTTGTGGTCAGAAAAGATGCTTGATACAATTTCAATTTTCTTGAATTTACTAAGGCTTGATTTATGACCCAAAATATGATCTATTCTGGAGAATGTTCCACGTGCACTTGAGAAGAATGTGTAATCTGCTGTTTTGGCATGTAATGTCCTATAGATATCTATTAAATCAAGCCAGTTTATTGTGTCATTTAAAGCTTGTGTTTCCTTAATAATTTTCTGTCTGGATGATCTGTCCACTGGTGTCAGTGGGGTGTTAAAGTCCCCCACTATGATTGCATTACTGTTGATTTCTTCTTTCATAGTTGTTAGCATTTGCCTTATGTATTGAGGTGCTCCTATATTGGGTGCATATATATTTATAATTGTTATCTCTTCTTCTTGGATTGATCCCTCAATCTTTATGTAGTGCCCTTTCTTGTCTCTTGCAACATTTTTTATTTTAAAGTCTATTTTATCTGATATGAGTATCACTACTCCAGCCTTCCCTTGATTTTCATTTGCATGGAATATCTTTTTTCATCCCCTCCCTTTCTGTCTGTATGTGTCCCTAGGTCTGAAGTGGGTCTCCTGCAGACAGCATATATATGGGTCTTGTTTTTGTATCCATTCAGCCAGTCTGTGTCTTTTGGTTGGTGCATGTAGTCCATTTACATCCAAGGGAATTATCGATATGTATGTTCCTATTACCATTTTCTTCATTGTTTTGTTTATGTTTTTGTAGGTCCTTTTCTTCTCTTATGGTTCGCGCTTAGAGAAGCTCCTTTAGCATTTGTTGTAGGGCTGGTTTGGTGGTGCTGAATTCTCTTAGCTGTTGCTTGTCTGTAAAGCTTTTGATTTCTCCATAGAATCTGAATGAGATCCTTGCTGGGTAGAGTATTCTTGGTTGTAGGTTCTTCCCTTTCACCACTTGAAATATATCATGCCACTCCCTTCTGGCTTGCAGAGTTTCTGCTGAGAAATCAGCTGTTAACCTGATGGGAGTTCCCTTGTATGTGATTTGTCATTTTTCCCTTGTTGCTTTTAATAACTTTTCTCTGTCTTTAATTTTTGGCAATTTGACTACTATATGTCTTGGCGTGTTTCTCCTTGGGTTCATCCTGCCTGGGACTCTCTGCTCTTCCTGGACTTGGGTGGCTATTTCCTTTCCCATATTAGGGAAATTTTCAACTATCATCTCTTCCAATATTTTCTCAGGTCCTTTCTCTCTCTCTTCTCCTTCTGGGACCCCTATAATGTGAATGTTGGTGCATTTAATGTTGTCCCAGAGTTCTCTTAGGCTGTCTTCAGTTCTTTTCATTCTTTTTTCTTTATTCTTTTCCACATCAGTGATTATCACCATTCTGTCTTCCAGGTCACTTATTCACCCTTCTGCCTCAGTTAATCTGTTATTAGCTCCTTCTAGTGTATTTTTCTTTTCAGTTATTGTGTTGCATATCTCTGTTTGTTTGTTCTTTAATTCTTCTAGGTCTTTGGTAAACTTTTCTTGCAACTTTTCGATCTTTGCATCCAATCTTTTTTCAAAGTCTTGGATCATCTTCGCCATCATTATTCTGAATTCTTTTTCTGGAAGGGTGCCTATCTCCTCTTCATTTAGTTGTTTTTCTGGGGCTTTATCCTGTCCCTTCATCTGGTACAAAGTCCTCTGCTTTTTCATTTTCTCTCTCTTTCTGTGGCTGTGGTTTTCAGTTCCACAAGCTGAATACTGCTGATACTGCTTGATTCTGCTGTCTGCCCTCTTGTGGAGGAAGCTATCTAGGAGACTTGTGGGTGCTTCCTGATGGGAGGGACCGATGGTGCTTTGGGCTGGGTGGGTGGAACTCAGTAAAACTTTAATCTGATTTGGTGGGTGGAGCTCAGTGACACTTTAATCTGCTTGTCTGCCAGTGGGTGGGGCTGTGTTTCCACCCTGGTGGTCGTTTGGCCTGAGGCGACCCAGCACTGGAGCTTACAGGCTCTTTGGTGGAGCTAATGGTAGACTCTGGGAGGGCCCATGCCAATGAGCACATCCCAGAACCCCTGCTGCCAGTGCCCCTGTCTCCTCAGTGAGTCACAGCTGCCCCCCACCTCTGCAGGCAACCCTCCAACACCAGCAGGTAGGTCTGGTTCAGTCTCCTATGGGGTCACTGCTCCTTCCCCCGGGTCCTGGTGAGCACACTTTTTTGTGTGCCCTCCAAGAGTGGAGTCTCCATTTCCCCCAGTCCTGTGGAGGCCCTGCAATCAAATCCCGCTGGCTTTCAAAGTCTGATTCTCTGGGGATTCCTCCTCCCGTTGCTGGACCGCCAGGTTAGGAAGCCTGACGTGGGGCTCAGAACCCTCACTTTAGTGGGTGGACTTTAATGGGTGTTCTCCAGCTTGTGAGTCACCCACCCAGCATTTATGGGATTTGATTTTAACACGATTGCGCCCCTCCTACCATCTCATTGTGGCTTCTCCTTTATCTCTGGATGTGGGGTGTCTTTTTTTGGTGAGTTCCAGTGTCTTTCTGTTGATGGTTGTTCAGCAGTTAGTTGTAATTCCGGTGCTCTTGCAAGAGGGAGTGAGCGCACGTCCTCCTACTCACCATCTTGATTCCTCTTGAAAGACTTATTAAGAATGTTTCGGGACTTCCTTTTTGTTCCAGTGGTTAAGAATCCGCCTTCCAATGCAGGGGACATGGGTTCCATCCCTGGTGGGGGAACTAAGATGCCATGTGCCACGGTGCAACTAAGCCTGAGTGCTCTAGAGCCCATGTGCCACATGAAGAGCCCATGTGCCTAATGTAGCCAAATAAATTAAAAAAAAATGTCTGGATCCCCATGAAACCCTACTATACCCAAGGTCACCAGGAGATTTGGGTAGGAATGGGCTTCATCGTTTATAAAATCAGGAGCACTGATAAAAGAAGTAAAGCCATGAATGCCTCCAGTCCTACACCTGCTAATGGTCATCAGTAACCAGCTCCCCTTAGATGGGGTGTCGGTCTGGCTGGGCTGTGGGCACATGGGAACTCATGCTGACTTGCAGCGGTGCCACTGCCCTCAGGCGTGAATAAGCTTCCCTGTGAGACTCACCAAAAAAAAAAAAAGATACCTCCTGAACTTGGACCCCTCCTGTCTCAGTGCTCACTCACTCTGCCCAACCCGTTCCTTCCTCTGGGAACTGCAGCCCCACATGGAGGGAGCTGCTTCCCCTCCTTCCTGACTCCAGCCCAGGGGCTCTAGCATGGCCTGTCAATCATAGATACAGCCCCCCTTGGCCTCGGTCCATTGGCCGAGAGGCAGTCACATGGCCCAAGCAGACGACTCAGGTTTCTTCCTTAGGATTTTGGCCAGATCAGAAACTGGGAGAAGAACCCATCTTGCATCCTCTCTGGAGGTGAATCTCTGAGGACTGAGCCTCCTGTGGACACGTTTCTGGTGAAGGAAGCTGACAGGCAGGTAGGAACCATTGTGCAAGCTCTGTGCGCAGATACCTTGCCTGTGGCCGGCCAAGTGGGCAGAAGATGGGCCTTTGCCTGGTATCCACCCACTGCAAGCGCCTGCCTCTAGACCAGGGCTAGGGAGATGGGGCTGGCTGTCAGCAGGCCTGGCTGCTGGGGCTCTGTCCTTGATCGGGGGGAGCCCACAGACCCTCCCAGACTGAGGCTGTAGACCCCCATGGTGCCATCCTGCTCGCTCTCAGGCCAACGCCCCCACACACACCTCTGTCCACAGATTCTCTGTCTGCCTCTCCCACAGGACCCCTCCTGTCCCTGTCCCCCCCACCCCGACTCTCCACATCCCACCTTTCCAGGAAGCCCCTCTTCTCAGCATCACAAAGTTCCCGTGGATCCCACTGTAGGCCAGGCCGGATTTTCACATTTAATTCACTCACAGACATGTACCAAGCTCTTATTATGTGGCGGGCATTGCTCTAAATTATTGGGGTGCAGCAGTGGAGAAGTTAGCTCCCTAACTCAGTGTATGGCAAACAAGGCAGCCCCTTAGACCATTTCATGCAGTGTTAGCTACTCTGAAGAAAAGAGAAGAATAGGAGGATAGAGCTTGGTGGGATTGTGTGGTGCCTTTACATGTCTGCAATTTCTTTGACATGCGTCCCTTCAAAGGGGAGCCCAGTTCCTCTCTCCTTGAATGTGGACAGGCTGAATGACTCCAGTACTGAGTGGAACGTGGCAGAAGTGGTGGTGTGTGACTTCTGAGGTGAGGTCTGCAAGGAACAGCTTCCCTCTGGCACGGTCCTTCCTGGGTCACCTGCTCTGGTGGAGGCCAGGGTGGAGAGGAACTCCGTGTCAATGGCCACCTGCCAGTGGCCAGCACCAACTTGCCAGCCATGGGAGTGAACCACCTTGGAAACTCCAGGGGCCCTCCGGTCCCCATCGAGCCTTCAAGGAAACACAGCCCTGGCTGACGTCTTGACTGTCACCTCATGAGAGACCCCAAGCCTGAGCCACCCTGTCAAGATGCTCTACAATTCCTGACCATGGAAACTGTGAGAGAGGATAAATGTTTATTGCTGTTCTAAACACTAAGTTTGGGGATAATTTGTTATACAGAAATAGGTGTCTAAGTAATCAATACAGCTCGCTTTTTTTCTGAATGACACGAGAGAGCAAGCCACGCAGACATCTGAGGGAAGTGTTCCAGGGAGAGGGGGTGCAAGGGCATGGAGCAGAGGGAGGAGGTGGGACAGGAAGGAGGCCAGAGAGGTCACGGGCAGGGTCCTGCGGGACGGGGCTGGCTATGACCAGGACCCCAGCTTTATTCTAAATGAGATTGGAAGGGTTAGACCTGGAGAGTGACACGGTTCAGTTTACCTTTAAGAAAGGACCACCTGGCTGCTATGTGGGTCACGAGGAAGGCGGTAACCCACCAGGAAGTTACTGGGATACTTGGTGTGCCAGGCTGGAGGAGGAAAGGTGACAGGACGTGGGACAGGGATGGTGAGGAGCCACGAATAACGCTGGAGTTTTTGTCCTGAGCAACCGGGAGAATGGTGGTACCTCCACTGGGAGTGGATACTTTGGGGTCCAGCAGGAATCAAGGAATCGAGATTTTTATTTTCTTATAAAGCTCCCACTAAGCTATAACTCCTGCAAACTTTGATACGCTGTGTTTTCATTTTCCTTTAGTTACATGTGTTTTCTAATTTCCCTTGTGATTTCTTCTTTGATTTATGGGTTATTTAGACGTCTGTGGTTTAATTTTCAAATATTTGGAGATTTTTCCGCATGTATTTCTGCTATTGATTTTTACTTTAACTTCAGTATGGTCAGAGGACATATTTGTATGATCTTAAATACATTGAGACTTATTTTATGGTCCATAATATGGTCTTTCTTGGTGAATATTCTATGAGCACTAGAGGAAATTGTGTATTTTTCTGTTGTTGGGCACAGTGTTTTCATAAATGTCAGTGTTTCTCATTGTGGGTTTAATGAGCATTTCCCTTAATGACTGATTAGGTTTAGCATCTTCATGTGCTTATTGGCCATTTGTATATTTGGAGAAATGTCTATTCAAATCTGTTGCCCACATTAACTGGGTTAATTTTTGCCCACATTAACTGGGTTAATTTTCTTCTTCATGTTGAGTCATAAGTGTTTTATATATTCTGGGTAAGACTCTTTTATGGGATATGTGCTTTGTAAATATTTTCTCCAAGTCTGTGACACGTCTTCTCATTTTCTTAACGTTGTCTTTAAAGTGCAAGAGTTTTAAATCTTGATGAAGCCCAATCATCAGATTTTTTGTTATTGATTGTGCTCTAGTATATCAAAAATATGTTTGCCTAACCCAAAGCCAGAAAGATTTTATTTTATATTTTCTTCCACAAGTTTTGTACCTTTGATTCTCACATTTAGGTCTATGACTCATTTTGAGTTAATTTTTTATACGGTATGAGGCTGTAAATTCATTCATTTGTATCGAGGTATCCAATTGACCCAGTATCATTTGTTGAAAAAAGCTATCCTTTCCCACTGAATTTTCTTGCTACCTTTTAGAACATCAATTGACCATAAATGTAAGGGTTTGTTTCTAGAATCTGAATTCTGTTCCATTGATCTGTGCGTCTGCTGCTAGGCCAGGACCACACTGTCCTGATTACTGTAGCTTTGCACTAAGTTTTGAAAGCAGCTAGTGTTGCTCTCCAACTTCATTCTTTTTCAAGATTGTTTTGACTCTGCCTGGTCCTTTGTAATTACATACACATTTTAGGATCCACTTGTCAATTTCTGCTAAGATTTGATACAGATGGCAGTGAACTCATAGATCAACTGTTAAGGCAACTGCACTCTTAACAAAATTGAGTGTTTTTTAAAATTTTTATTTATTTATTTATTTTGGCCGTGTCGGGTCTTAGTTGCGGCATGTGGGATCGTTGTTGTGGCATGCGGGCTTCTCTCTAGTTGCGGCGTGAGGCTTTTCTCTTCTTTAGTTGTGGTGTGCAGGCTCCAGGGTGCGTGGGCTTTGTAGTTGTGCTACGCAGGCTCTCTAGTTGAGGCGTGTGAGCTCAGTAGTTGTGGTGCGTGGACTTAGTTGCCCCGCAGCATATGGGATCTTAGTTGCCTGAACAGGGATTGAACCCGCGTCCCTTGCATTGCAAGGCAGATTCTTTACCACTGGACCACCAAGAAAGTCCCCAAAATTAAGTCTTTCAATCCATGTATTTAGATCATCTTTACCGTCAGCCATGTTTTATAGATTTTAATGTGCAAAGGCTTGTACTTTTCTTGTTAAATTTATTCCCAGGTATTTTACTCTTCTGTTGGCAGTTGTGAATGAAATAGTTTTCTTATTTTATTTTCAGCTTGTTCGTCAGTAATGTGTAGAAATAAAATTGACTTTTGAGTATTGATTTTGTACCTGGGGGCTTCCTGAACTTGTTTATTATTTCTAGGAGGTGTTTTGGTTGTTATTGACCCCTGAGCATTTTGTAGACCATGTTGTCTGCTAGTAGACATTTCCCTTCTTCCTTCCCAATCTGGATGCCCTTTGTTTCTCTTCTTGCATGAGTGAACTGGATAGAACCTCTAGTCCCAAGACTGAAATGGTGAATGCAAGCCTTTGTACATTAAAATCTACAAAACAAAGGACCCAGAAAAGCCAAAACAATCGTGAAAAATAACAAAGTTGGAGGATGAACACTAACTGATTTCAAAACTGAGTGCCTTATTCCCAGTCTCAGAGGAAAGCATTTGGTCTTTCACTATCAAGTGTGATGGTAGCTGTAGGGTTTCACAGGTGCCCTTAGTGGGGTGAGGAAATTCTCTTCTATCCATAATGTGTTGAGAGTGTTTATTGTAAATAGGTACTGGATTTTTTCAAATGCTTTTTTCCTGCATTTATGGAAATGACCATGTAGTTTTGGTGCTTAAATGTTAATATGGTATGTAACATTAATTTTTGGATGTTAAACCAACCTTATATTCCTGAAATAAATGATCAGAGTGTACAATGCTTTTCATATGCTGATGAATTCTGTTTGCCAACATTTTGTAGGGCATTTTCGCATTTATATTAATGGACAGTATTGGCGTGTAGTTTTCCTGCGAGGCCTCTGTCGAGTTTTAGTGTTAGGTTAGTATTGGCTTCATAGAATGAGATGGGAAGTGTTTACTCCTCTTCTACTTTCTGGAAGAATCTGTGAAGGATTGGTGTTAACTCTTCTTTAGATGTTTGGTAGAATTCACCAGCAAACCACCTGGGCTTGGGCTTGTTGGTGGTGGGCGGCGGGGGGGGGGGGGGCAGTGTTAAAATTACTAATCCAATTTTCTTATAGGTATAGTCATAGTGTCTATTTCTTCTTGCATCAGTTTTGGTAATTTGTACTTTTTTAGAAATTTTTCCATTTTATCTAAACTTTGAGTTACTGACATAAAGTTGTTCATAGTATTCCCTTATCATCCCTTTGATTTCTGTAAGGTCAGTAGTGATGTCCCTTCTTTTATGCCCGATTTTATTTATTTTTGATCAGTCTAGCTAAATGTTTGTCAATTTTGTTGATCTTCTCAAAGAAATAACCTGTTGTTTCATTGATCTTCTCTGTTAATTTTCTGCTTTCTATTTCACCGATTTTGCTGAGCTTTATTCTTTTCTTTTACTTGCTTTGGATTTAGTTTGATCCTTAGCTCCTTAAGTTAGAAACAGATTTTAAATGTTGAGACCTGTTATCTATTCTAACATAAATGTTTACAGTTATACATTTCCCTCTAAGCTCTGCTTTAACTGCATCCTATAAATTTTGATTTTTTTTTGTTTTCATTCAATTCAAAATATCTTCCCGTTTTCTTTTTGATTTCTTCTTTGAACGCTGGTTTATTTAGAAGTATGTTGTTTTAATTTCCCTAGCATTTTTGGATTTCCAAAATCTTTCTTCTTATTATTTCTAGTTTAACTCCATTGTGGTTAAAAAAAATTCTGCTGCCTGACTTCACACACTTTAGATTAATATGGACTTGTTTTATGGTGCAGCATACAGTCTCCCCTGGGACCCCTCCCCTCCCTCAGGCCAGTCCCTTCATTGGTTCCTCATGGAGAGACAGGGGCTCAAGGGTGCCAGTACCAGAGGATGGAGGGGCCACCTTTCCCCCAGTGTCTCCTCCAGGGAATGGTGAGGGGCTGGAGCAGCAGAGGAAAGGGGAGTCACCTGCCCACACTCCCAAGACTGTCCTTGGCAAGCATGACCCCCGGTGTCTGCCCAGGCCTGGCCTGTCTAGTGCTGGGACAGCCCAGACTGGGCTGGGGTCCTGGACTCTGGCTGCAGCCAGGAAACCAGTGGGGAAGGCTGGCCATTGGGGAGCCCTCTGGATACCCTCACACTGTGCCAGGACTGTCACTGTGGCAATCAGCATAGTAGCAGTGACTGTCCACCACATCACACTGCCTCACGGGCCCTGGAGTGGCTGCCACAACAGGGCAGGAGTTCGGGTCCCTGCTCATCCTGGATGAGGACACGGCGAGGGCACTGCAGGCCTGACTGCCTCCTAGACCTGCTAACCCCGGTGTCCCCGAAGCTGAGGACGCAGCCCCGGCTTGGGCTCCGGGGAGGAAAGCAGGCTGCTCTGTGTTTCTGGCTGCGGAACAAGGACCACAGAGGGAAGCACACTGGTTTACTCCACGAGGGTGGGAACTCTTCCGTCACCCGGTCCCCTGGACCTAAGTGACCCCAGGCCTGCTGCAGGCCCACGCAGGCTCTCTGGCTTCGCTCCTGCTGTGGGGTCCAGGCTGCAGGCAGAGGGACTCAGGACCTTGGACGGTGGGATCAGAGGAGGCTGGGTTGGGGCCCAGGGAAGTGTGGCCTCATCGGCTGAGAGCCGCGCCAGCCTGTCTGAGCTGAGACTCAACAGGACAGGACAGGGCAGGACAGCGGCTCCTCGGCTCCAGGCAGGCCCACGTGGTGAGAAGGAGCAGCGGCCGCACCACAGGTTTCTGCAGAGATGAGGAAACGAGAGGAGGGGGACGGTGTCCTTCCCCCGCAGGGAGAGGCTGCCCCTCCCTCCCTGGCAGCTGAACCTGGCCGGGGGGGGGGGGGGTCACAGCCTGCATATTTGGGGCACAGGCCCCTTGCTGCACCCCCACAGCCTGGCTGAGTCAGAGAGAAACCGGCTGGCTCTGGTCTCTTGCCCCTGGCTTGGCTGCTCCGGGCCCCACTGCCCGCTTTCCCGTCTGGAGAGCAACATGGGGGCACCTGCGTCTTGCTGCTGATGTGAAGAGCATCGTATAGTGCGGCCTGCTGCTCCGCGGAGGCCGCCTGCCCCCTGCCCGCTCCGCAGCCCGCGCGCGGCCGTGCTTCCCCCGGGAAGGGTGCTGTCCAGTGGTGGGTTCAGAGGCCGTGATCCCGCCAGCGGCTCAGCGTGGACGGTGGCCGCACCCATGCCTCCCGACCCGGGTGTGACGGGGGTCAGGGCCACGCCCAAGGCCCAGAGGACGACTTTGCATCCATCCAGCCTCTGCCGGGCTTTTCCGACCTCAGAACGGAAGTTCGTGCCTTAGTTTCCTCCTCCTCGCTGCTCCACAGGTGAGCAGCGGGCCTGGGCCAGAGGAGGGTCACCAAGGAGGAGGCCGAGGTTGAGGGTCCCACCCCGCCCAGGGGCTCCTCCCTGCCACACCGGGACACCCGGGCAACCTCTTTTCTACACAAGAAGAGTTCGTTGGGTAAACGATTGAAACAGCTCAATTTTGAAGAAACTTTTTTATTGTCACATGGAGTTTCACACGTAGCACAGAGAGGTCCAGGGTCCGCTTCGCTGAGTTTTCTGCCGTGTTTGCGTCTTCCGGAATGGTAGGACACTGTGACCAGGACACCGTGACCAGGACACCCTGGTGGTGCTGAGTCCTTTCTCGTGGGTGAGGCTCCCTGGGCCTGCTCTGCGCTCAGGGGCAGCACGGTCAGTGGATCCCATCACTGCCAGGACCCCCTCCTGCCACCTCGGGAGCCACACGCCCCCGCCGTCTCTGACCCAAACAGCCGCTACTGAAGCAATTACGTTTTGAAAGATGGCCAAACTCAGTTTTCCACAGAATGTGGGGATTTCCAATAAAAACAAGGAGCTGTGATCGAGCCCGGCCCGGTGACTCGTTTCTGACCAGCCCGTGTGGCAGGAGCAGGACCAGGTTTCCCGGGTCTGTGTCCATCCAGGGGCTGGAGCCTGCCGGGCCCTGTGGGAACAAGAGCCGCCCAGGAACCTCCCTGAGCTCCGTCCAGCTGTTTCCCAGGGTCTCAGGGGAGCCTGAGACAACCCAGTGGGTCAGGCCCCCTGGGGGCGGGCCCAGAACCTGCCCTTTGAACCAGCTCCGGGGGGTGGGGGTGGGGGGCTCCTGGGCCGTCAGCTTTGAGAGCCTGTGACTTGCCTTCCTACACATGCATCCCCCAGATGCCGCCGTTTCCCTGGTAACTGGTTGTGCAGGGAGGGGGGCACGAGCGCATCGCTGGACCTGCCCGTGGAGCTGTGTGTCGGCGGAGACCCACAGAGACCCCAGGGATGACCCCTAGAAGGGAAGGGGTAGGAGGGGAGGAAGATCTTTCTGGAGCAGGTTCAGACAGTCGCAGGTGTTGCACAGTAAGTGCACATGCTGGGGTGCCCTCCTGAGGCCCAGAAATTTCATAGCCAAGAAGGCAGGAA
The DNA here is from genome assembly GCF_030028045.1 of Hippopotamus amphibius kiboko. Lineage (NCBI taxonomy): Eukaryota > Metazoa > Chordata > Mammalia > Artiodactyla > Hippopotamidae > Hippopotamus > Hippopotamus amphibius. The sequence continues at coordinate 828,381 of NC_080187.1, forward strand.
GCAGTGGGCTCCCCCACTGGGGGAGTGGGCAGCTGGTGCCTGGAAACCCCTAAGGAGGGGCCAGGTTTGCAGTTTGCGGGCAGAGAGCACTGGGCAGGGCCCTGAGCTGAGCAATCCTGGGCCGTACAGGACTGCTTTGCCTTGCTTTTTCAAGGGAAACATGCTCACATCAAAGTGCAGTGATCTTCACTCCAGGGCCCCCTCCAGCTGCTTGGGACCTAGGAGAGTGGGGGGCAGGGGAGAGGAAGAGAGGCAGACAGGGACCCTACGAGACTGGGAGATCTGGGGAAGTGTTGCAGGCATTACCCGAGCCCAGTTGGCCCTGGGAAGCCTGTTGGGCATCAGAATCTGGTCTCCTGCCTTCCGGTGCCCCCTGCAGCTGTGAGGGTCCTAGGGGAATAGGAGGGAACGGTGAGGAAGAAGAGAACCCGAGGGGGAGGGACCCTCCGAGACTGGAGGACTAGAGGTGGTGCCTAGCATTTCTCCCACCAACTCGGGCCCAGGGAGCCAGCTGGGTACCTTGACCTGGTCCTTTGCCTCCAGGACCAGAGGCATTCCTGGGCCCCTCTGCCTCATTGGGCCTAAGCCCCATTCCCCACAACCCCCAGGGCCTTTTCTAAGCATAGGCCCTGCCCATTGCCTAACTTCCCCCCTACCCCCACACTTGTCTAAGCCCCACCCCCACAGCCAAGACCTTTTCTGGCTTTTTTTTTTGCTTTTTTTTTTCTTCCCACCTCCTCACTTAGGCTATCACAGTTGTTTTACCTTCCAGTTCTTGCTCCATCTTTTTCTTTCTTTTTTCTTTTTTTCTTTTTAAAAATTTTTTCTAACACATCTGTTAGTTTCCTATTATTGTATTTTTCATCTTGCTATTGTTCTGCTGTTCTCCTTTTTTTTTTTTTTCGTTTTCCTGCTCCATGCGGCTTGTGGGATCTTGATTCACAAGCCCAGGGTCAGGCCTGAGCTCCTGAGGTGGGAGCTCTGAGTCCAAAACATTGGACTAACAGGGAAAACCAGTTCCCAGGGAATATTCTTCAGAGTGAGCTCTCCTAGAGGTTTTCAACTCAACAGCAAGACCCAGCTATACTCAACAGCCTACAAACTCCAGTGCTTGAAACCTCAGGCCAAACACCCAGTGGGACAGGAACACAATACTACCCATCCAAAGTGGGGGGGAAATGAGTGACAAAAAAATATGTCACAGATGAAGGAACAAGGTAAAAATACACAAGACCAAATAAATGAAGAGGAAATAGGAAAAATGCCTGAAAAATAATTCAGAGTAATGATAGTAAAGATGATCCAAAATCTCAATAACAGAGAAAATACAAGAAACAGTTAGTAAGGACTCAGAAGAACTAAAGAGCAAACAAATAGTAATAGGTAACAAAATAACCACAATTAAAAATAGTCTAGATGCTATAAACAGGAGAATAACTGAGGCAGAAGAACGAATAAGTGAGTTGGAAGACAGAGTGGGGGAAATAACTGCCATAGAGCAGGAAAAAGAAAAAGAATAAAAAGAATGGAAGACAGTCTCAGAGACCTTGGTGACAACATTCAGCACACCAATATTCGAATCATAGGCAACCCAGAAGAAGAAAAAAAGAAAGGGTCTGAGAAAATATTTCAAGAGGTTATAGTGGAAAATTTCCCCAACATGGAAAAGGAAATAATTAATCAAGTCCAAGAAGTGCAGAGAGTCCCATACAGAATAAACGCAAGGAGAAACACACCAAGGCACATATTAATCAAACTAACAAAAATTAAACACAAAGAAAAAATATTAAAAGCAGCAAGAGAAAAGAAACAAACAACATATAAGGGAAAACCCATAAGGATAACAGCTGATCTTTCTGCAGAAACTCTGCAGGCCAGAAGGGAATGGCAGGGTATACTGAAAGTCCTGAGAGAGAAAAACCTACAGCCAAGAATACTCTACCCAGCAAGAATCTCATTCAAATTCGATGGAGAAATCAAAAGCTTTACAAACAAACAAAAGTTAAGAGAATTCAGCACCACCAAACCAGCCTTACAACAATTGCTAAAGTAACTTTTCTAAGCAGGAAACACAAGAGAAAGAAAAGACCTACGAAAACAAACCCAAAACAATTAAGAAAATGGTAATAGGAACATACATGTCAATAATCACCTTAAATGTAAATGGATTAAATGCTCCAACCAAAAGACACAGACTGCCTGAACGGATACAAAAACAAGACCCTTACATATGCTGTCTACAAGAAACCCACTTCAGACCAAGGGACACATACAGACTGAAAGTAAGGGGATGGAAAAAGATATTCCATGCAAATGGAAGTCAAAGGAAAGCTGAAGTAACAATACTCATATCAGACAAATTAGACTTTAAAGTAAAGACTATTACAAGAGACAAGGAAGGACACTACATAATGATCAAGGGATCAATCCAAGAAGAAGATATAACAATTGTAAATATCTGTGTACCCAACATTGGAGCACCTCAATATATAAGGCAAATGCTAACAGCCATAAAAGGGGAAATCAACAGTAACACAATAATAGTAGGAGACTTTAACACCCCACTTACATCAATGGACAGATCATCCAAACAGAAAATAAATAAGGACACACAAGCTTTAAATGACACATTAGACCATCTCGACTTAATTGATATTTATAGGACATTCCATCCAAAAACAGCATGTTACACTTTCTTCTCAAGTGCACATGGAACATTCTCCAGGATAGATCACATCTTGGGTCACAAATCAAGCCTTGGTAAATTCAAAAAAATTGAAATCTTATCAAGCATTTTCTCTGAGCACAATGCCATGAGACTAGATATCAGTTACAGGAAAAAAAAAAACTGTAAAAAATACAACCACATGGAGACTAAACAATACACTATTAAACAACCAAGAAATCACTAAAGATATCAAAGAGGAAATCAAAAAATACCTAGAAACAAATGACAATGAAAACACAATGACTCAAAACCTATGGGATGCAGCAAAAGCAGTTCTAAGAGGGAAGTTTATAGCAAAACAGTCCTACCTCAAGAACGAAGAAAAATATCGAATAAACAACCTAACCTTACATCTAAAACAACTAGAGAAAGAAGAACAAAAAAAAAACCCCAAAGTGAGCAGAAGGAAAGAAATCATAAAGATCAGATCAGAAATAAATGAAAAAGAAATGAAGGAAACAATAGCAAAGATCAATAAAACTTAAAGCTGGTTCTTTGAGATGATAAACAAAATTGATAAACCATTAGCCAAACTTATCAAGAAAAAAAAGGGAGAAGATGCAAATCAACAGAATTAGAAATGAAAAAGAAGTAACAACTGACACCGCAGAAATACAAAAGATCATGAGAGACTACTACAAGTAACTATATGCCAATAAATTGGATAACCTGGGAGAAATGGATAAATTCTTAGAAAAGTACAATCCTCCAAGACTGAACCAGGAAGAAATAAAACATGTGAACAGACCAACCACAAGTACAGAAATTGAGACTGTGATTAAAAATCTCCCAACAAACAAAAGCCCAGGGCCAGATGGCTTCACAGGTGAATTTTATCAAACATTTAGAGAAGAGCTAACACCTATCCTTCTCAAACTCTTCCAAAATATAGCAGAAGGAGGAACACTCCCAAACTCATTCTACGAGGCCACCATCACCCTGATACCAAAACCAGACAAAGATGTCACAAAAAAAGAATATTACAGGCCAATATCATTGATGAATATAGATGCAAAAATCCTCAACAAAATACTAGCTAACAGAATCCAACAGCACATTAAAAAGATCATACACCATGATCAAGTGGGGTTTATCCCTGGAATGCAAGGATTCTTCAATATACACAAGTCAATCAATGTGATACACCATATTAACAAATTGAAGGATAAAAACCATATGATCATCTCAATAGATGCAAAAAAACTTTTGACAAAATTCAACATCCGTTTATGATTAAAACTGTCCAGAAAATGGGCATAGAAGGAAATTGCCTCAACATAATAAAAGCCACATATGACAAACCAACTGCCAACATCATTCTCAATGGTGAAAAACTGCAATCATTCCCTCTAAGGACAGGAACAAGACAAGGGTGTCCACTCTCACCATTATTAATCAACATAGTTTTGGAAGTTTTAGCCACAGCAATCAGAGAAGAAAATGAAATGAGGAATCCAAATTGGAAAAGAAGAAGTAAAATTGTCACTCTTTGCAGATGACATGATATTATACATAGAAAACCCTAAAGACTCTACCAGAAAACTCCTAGCACTAATCAATGAATTTAGTAAAGTAGCAGGATACAAAATTAATGTGCAGAAATCTCTTGCTTTCCTATACACTAACAATGAAAGAGCAGAAAGAGAAATTAAGGAAATTCTCCCATTTACCACCGCAACAAAAAGAATAAAATACTTAGGAATAAACCTGCCTAAGAAGGCAAAAGACCTATATGCAGCAAACTATAAGACACTGATGAAAGAAATCAAAGATGATACAAACAGATGGAGGGACATACCATGTTCCTGGATTGGAAGAATCAATATTGTAAAAATGACTATCTTACCCAAAGCAATTTACAGATTCAATGCAATCCCTATCAAATTACTAATGACATTTTTCACAGAAATAGAACAAGAAATCTTATGATTTGTATGGAAATGCAAAAAGACCCCGAATAGCCAAAGCAATCTTGAGAAGAAAAGATGGAGTTGGTGAAATGAGGCTTCCTGACTTCAAACTATACTACAAGGGCACAGTGATCAAGACAGTATGGTACTGGCACAAAAACAGAAAGGAAGATCAATGGAACAGAATAGAGAACTCAGAGGGAAACCCAAGCACATATGGGCAGCTTATATTTGACAAAGGAGCAAGAATATACAATGGAAAAAAGACAGCCTCTTCAATAAGTGGTGCTGGGAAAATTGGACAGCAACATGTAAAAGAATGAAATTAGAACACTTCCTAACACCATACACAAAAATAAACTCCAAATGGATTAAAGACCTAAATGTAAGGCTAGACACTATAAAACTCCTAGAGGAAAGCATAGGCAGAACACTCTATGACATACATCAAAGCAAGATCCTTTTTGACCCACCTCCTAGAATAAAGGAAATAAAATCAAGAATAAACAAATGGGACCTAATGAAACTTAAAAGCTTTTGCACAGCGAAGGAAACCATAAACAAGACAAGAAGACAACCCTCAGAATGGGAGAAAATACTTTCCATTGAAGCAACGGACAAAGGATTAATCTCCAAAATATATAAGCAGTTCATGCAGCTTAATACCAAAAAAAGCAAATAACCCAATCCACAAATGGGCAGAAGACCTAAATAGACATTTCTCCAAAGAAGAAATGCAGATGGTCAAGAAACACATGAAAAGATGATCAACATCACTAATCATTAGAGAAATGTGAGTCAAAGCCACAATGAGGTATCACCTCACACCAGTCAGAATGGCCATCATCAAAACATCTAGAAACAATAAATGTTGGAGAAGGTGGAGAAAAGGGAACTCTCCTGCACTGTTGGTGGGGATGTAAGCTGGTATAGCCACTATGGAAAACAGTTTGGAGGTTCCTTAAAAAACTAAAAATGGAACTACATATGACCCAGTAATTCCACTACTGGGCATATACCCAGAGAACACCATAATCCAAAAAGAAACATGTACCATAATGTTCATTGCAGCACTATTTACAATAGCCAGGATGTGGAAGCAAGCTAAATGCCCATCAACAGATGAATGGATAAAGAAGATGTGGCACATATATACAATGGAATATTACTCAGCCATAAGAAGGAATGAAATTGAACTATATGTAATGAGGTGGATAGACCTAGAGACTGTCATACAGAGCAAAGTAAGCCAGAAAGAGAAAAACAAATACCATATGCTAACTCATATATATGGAATCTGAAGATATGGTACTGATGAACCCAGTGACAGGGCAAGAGTGGAGCTAAAGATGTAGAGAATGGACTTGAGGACACAAAGTTAGGGTGGAGGGGCAAAGGGGTAGGTGGGACGAAGTGAGAGAATAACATAGACATCTATACACTACCAATTGTAAAACAGATAGTGGGAAGTTGCTGTACAACAAAGGGAGATCAACTTGATAATGGGTGGGGCCTTAAAGGGCCAGGACAGGGAGGAGGGGAAGGAGTCACAGGAGGGAGGGGATATGGGGATATACATATTAATACAGCTGATTCACTTCGGTGTACCTCAAAAACTGGTAGGAATGTAAAGCAAATATATTCCAATTAAGAACTTTAAAAAATTAAAGTGAAAAAAAAAAGTACAGTGATCTTTATTTTTTTAAGTCTTTTATTATTTTTTAAATATTTATTTATTAATTTATTTGGCTGTGCTGGGTCTTAGTTGTGTCAGGTGGGATCTTTTAGTTGCAGTATGCAAGCTTTTAGTTGCATCATCTAGGTTGCAGTTCCCTGAGCAGGGACTGAACCCCAGCCCGTGTGTTGGGAGCTTGGAATCTTAACCACTGGACCACCAAGGAAGTCCCAGTGCAGTGATCTTTAGTACATCCTGAAGACCACTGAGCCTGTGGACCTTAAGAATAAGCACCCAGTTACTTTAGCAGCAAAAGTGGATTTATTTGGGAACATCAGAGGAATTGCAATTTGGGACAAGCAGGCTATAGGAAAAGCCACGGGTAAGTCCAACAAAGGAGAGGAGTGGTTATTGCATAGAGAAAAATGAGGAAGTTGAGAGGTTTGTGTGTGTGTGGTTATTTGTTTGCTTGTTTCTTTGGTTTTTTGTTTCTTTTTTTTTTTTTTTTTTTTTTTTTTTTTGAAAGCCCTTTCGAAAAGAGTGAAAGTTCGGGGTGAGGACGGCTTCTCATCCGCTGAGTTGCTGAGGCAGTTGATTTCTCCTAAGAGATGCAATACGTTTATTTTTATGTTGGAGCCTGTGACTGATAACTCTTTCCTGTTACAATTCTTCTGTTGTAGTTCATAACTGACTGTTCACCTGGAACAAGAAAACAGCCAGTTACTTACCAGCAACATGGGTTCATTCGGGAACAGCGAAGAACTGGAGCTCCGCATGAGGATCCTAGGGCAAAGCACAAGCAAGTGCAGAGAGCACAGCGGAGGAAACCCTTTTATAGAGCAGACGTGGCCTTGGGCGGGGCTGTTGTAAACAAAGAGTCCATTGGAGGAAACTGGGAGTTGGAAGTGCGGTGGCTGTTCATTGGCTGCGCTGCAGTGGTCTCTCATTGGCTGGGCTGTTGCCGGGCAGGAGAAAACCTTCCTTCTTCCTGCGGGCCGAGGCCGCAGCCCCTCCAGGCCCCGGGGCGGCCTCCCGGCGGGAGACCAGGGGTCGGGGGCACAGCAGATCCCCGCCGTCGTGGCGGAGCGGAAGGACACCTGCTCAGGGTCAGAGCCAACGGAGAAGGCCCGGCCAAGCCCCACCGCTCACCGGCCCTGCGGGAGCCGGGCGGAGGCGCCATCGGCTCGACCCGAGCCCGGCTGCTCCCATGGCCGAGGCCACCGCGGAGCTGGGAAACGGCCGGCGCGTGTGCAGAAGGGAGAGCTTCTTTCTGGGGGAGACGCTCAAGTATCTGTACCTGCTCTTCTCCGACGACCCGGACCTGCTCAGCCTGGACACCTACGTGTTCAACACAGAGGCTCACCCCCTGCCCATCTGGGCCCCCGCCTAGGGTGGGATGGCTCCCAAGGGGGTGCTGCCCGGGGAACCGACGCGTCCTGTCATAGAGAGTGCCTGTCGGCAGGACTAAGGCCCTGAGCTTGGCTGTGCAGGGTTCACCCAGCTGGCCGGACGTGCTCTAGGCCGGGCTGATGACAGAGACCCGTGGGCGACCGGGCCAGGACGTCTCGGGGCCTCGTCGCTGCTCAGGGTGGCCGCTGGGCACCGGTGTTCTGCCGCTGGTCCCGGGCTCCTTGCCTGGTTCTTGTCGGGACACGGTTAGGAACAACTAGGAATAAATCAGCGCTGTGATTCGGGGAGGTCCCGTCCACCCGGGGAGCCTCTTGCTTCTTCCTGAGAAAATCCCATCACGACTACATTCCTGAAGCCTGAAGACCTGCCTGCTGGTCATGCAGGGCCTTCTAGGGGTCCTGGGCCCCCTGGTGGTCCCAGGCCACTCGGGGTCCCCAGAGCCCATGATGTGATCAGAGACAGGAGCTGAGGGGGCGGCCCGGGTGCAGCTCAGCCTCGGGGCCTCACAGCCTGTACACACGCCCTGATCCGGAGGTCTCGGGGCATCCGTGCGCTCATGGGGATCAGGCCCCTGGCTGACTGTGGTGTTTACACATTGGACTCAGGGATCCTCCCCCTGCCTTTGCAGGAGCTGGGCGGGGCTGGGCAGGCCAGTTCACCTGCTCCCGGGCCAGCCAAATAGATGGACTTTTCAGTCGCAATAGAAGCATGTTTGCTCTGTTAGGTTTCTCATGTGGGTAAACAAATCTCTGTTACTGTGAAATGTCTGGGTGTAGATTGAGAGACCCTAGTTTTTTAGGTCCCACCACCATGTTCTGTCCACTGACAGTCATATTTCCCCCAGGAGAATCCTGCTGTCCTCAGTCCTTAAGGATGTTACATCTGCAACTTTCTGGTATCATGTCAGGTTACATCTTAAGTTTGGGGGGTAAGTAGTCGCCATCTTATTCAGCTGACCACAAAAACTAACAGCAGTGGGGTCGCAGACGGTGGCGGGAAGAGAAGTTAATGAAATACAGAACTTAGGTAAATGGAAAAGATCAAAGCCAAAAAAAGAGGGTAGGTTGTCAGCCACATGGCAGTGTAGGTAGGTCCAAACTTGCATTCTCCCAACAGAGACATACACACACACACACACACACACACACACACAGGAAAAATCACAGCCAGCTTTCAACAGCAGCAACAACAAAATCACAAGGAAAAATTTTAAAGCAGGAAAGTATGGTCCACTCAAAGGAAGAAGATTAGTTGATAGAAGCCTTCCCTGAAGAACTTCAGACATCAGAATTCTTAGAAAAAGACTTCAGGAGAATCATCTTAAAATTGCTAAAAGAGCTCGAGGAAAACATGCACATGGAAGTAAAGGAAATCCAAAAAATAATGTATGAACAAGATGAGAACATCAATAAGGAGAAATTATTAAAAGGAAGCTAGGGCTTCCTAGGTAGCGCAGTGGTTGAGAATCCGCCTGCCAATGCAGGGGACATGGGTTAGATCTCTGCTCCAGGAAGATCCCACATGCTGCGGAGCAACTAAGCCAGTGCGCTACAACTATTGAGCCTGTGCTTTAGAGCCCATGAGCCACAACTACTGAGCCCATGTGCTGCAGCTACTGAAGTCCATGTGCCTAGAGCCCATGCTCTGCAACAAGAGAAGCCATGGCAATAAGGAGCGTGCACACCACGAAGAAGAGTAGCCCCCACTCACTGCAACTAAAAAGAAAGCCCACTCGCAGCAAAAAAGACCCAACACAGCCAATAAATAAAAATTTTTTTAGAAAAGAGGGGAAACGACATATCAGTAACTCAGACTGCAAAAATAAATAAAACAGGTCTCCGCGTCATCGGCCCCGGCGAGTCCGCAGGCACAGGGGGGTTGGGGGAGTTACGGGGGGGGGGCGGGTAGTTCTAGAGAGCCAGCCCGCGGTGGCTGGCAACGACCCCTCCCTAGGTCCCTGGCATCACAGTTGCATCCAAGCGCGGAGCGGAGGGGCGCAAACCACAGGCAGGGAAGAATCAAGAATTGAGCAATATGGTCATGTATATTAAAAAATAAATCATCGAGGGAAGAATCAAGATGGCAGAGTAGGAGGACGTGTGCTCACACCCTCTTCCAAGAGCACCTGAATTACAACTAACTGCTGAACAACCATCGACAGAAAGACACTGGAACTCACCCAAAAAACCCCACCCCGCATCCAGAGACAAAGGAGAAGCCACAATGAGACGGTAGGAGGGGCACAATTGCGTTAAAATCAAATCCCATAAATGCTGGGTGGGTGACTCACAAGCTGGAGAACAGTTATGCCACAGAAGTCCTAAGGGTTCTGAGCCCCACGTCAGGCTTCCTAACCTGGCGGTCCAGCAACGGGAGGAGGAATCCCCAGAGAATCAGACTTTGAAAGCCAGCAGGATTTGATTGCAGGACCTCCACAGGACTGGGGGAAATGGAGACTCCACTCTTGGAGGGCACACAAAAAAGTGTGCTCACCAGGACCCGGGGGAAGGAGCAGTGACCCCATAGGAGACTGAACCAGACCTACCTGCTGGTGTTGGAGGGTTGCCTGCAGAGGTGGGGGGCAGCTGTGACTCACCAAGGAGACAGGGGCACTGGCAGCAGGGGTTCTGAGAAGTGCTCATTGGCATGCGCCCTTCCAGAGTCCACCATTAGCTCCACCAAAGAGCCTGTAAGCTCCAGTGCTGGGTCGCCTCAGGCCAAACGAACACCAGGGTGGAAACACAGCCCCACCCACTGGCAGACAAGCAGATTAAAGTGTCACTGAGCTCCACCTACCAAATTGGATTAAAGTTTTACTGAGCTCCACCCACCCAGCCCAAAGCACCATCAGTCCCTCCCATCAGGAAGCACCCACGAGCCTCCTAGACAGCTTCCTCCACAAGAGGGCAGACAGCAGAATCAAGCAGTATCAGCAGTATTTCATCTTGTAGAATCACAGCCACAGAAAGAGAAAATGAAAAGGCAAAAGACTTTGTACCAGATGAAGGGACAAGATAAAACACCAGAAAAACAACTAAATGAAGAGGAGATAGGCACTCTTCTGGAAAAAGAATTCAGAATAATGATGGTGAAGATGATCCAGAACTTTGAAAAAAAATTGGATGCAAAGACCGAAAAGTTGCAAGAAAAGTTTATCAAAGACCTAGAAGAATTAAAGAACAAACAAACAGAGATATGCAACACAATAACTGAAATGAAAAATACATTAGAAGGAACCAATAGCAGATTAACTGGGGCAGAAGGACGAATAAGTGACCTGGAAGACAGAATGGTGATAATCACTGATGCAGAAAAGAATAAAGAAAAAAGAATGAAAAGAACTGGAGACAGCCTAAGAGAACTCTGGGACAACATTAAATGCACCAACATTCACATTATAGGGGTCCCAGAAGGAGAAGAGAGAGAGAAAGGACCTGAGAAAATACTGGAAGAGATGATAGTTGAAAACTTCCCTAATATGGGAAAGGAAATAGCCACCCAAGTCCAGGAAGAGCAGAGAGTCCCAGGCAGGATGAACCCAAGGAGAAACACGCCAAGACATATAGTAGTCAAATTGCCAAAAATTAAAGACAGAGAAAAGTTATTAAAAGCAACAAGGGAAAAACGACAAATAACATACAAGGGAACTCCCATCAGGTTAACAGCTGATTTCTCAGCAGAAACTCTACAGGCCAGAAGGGAGTGGCATGATTTATTTAAAGTGATGACAGAGAAGAACCTACAACCAAGAATACTCTACCCAGCAAGGATCTCATTCAGATTCTATGGAGAAACCAAAGCTTTACAGACAAGCAACAGCTAAGAGAATTCAGCACCACCAAACCAGCCCTACAACAAATGCTAAAAGAACTTCTCTAAGCGGGAAACATAAGCGAAGAAAAGGACCTACAGAAACAAAACAAAACAATGAAGAAAATGGTAATAGGAACATACATATCGATAATTCCCTTGGATGTAAATGGACTAAATGCACCAACCAAAAGACACAGACTGGCTGAATGGATACAAAAACAAGACCCATATGTATGCTATCTACAAGAGACCCACTTTAGACCTAGGGACACATACAGACAGAAAGTGAGGGGATGGAAAAAGATATTCCATGCAAATGGAAATCAAAAGAAAGCTGGAGTAGTGATACTCATATCAGATAAAATAGACTTTAAAATAAAAAGTGTTACAAGAGACAAGAAAGGACACTACATAAAGATTGAGGGATCCATCCAAGAAGAAGAGATAACAATTATAAATATATATGCACCCAATATAGGAGCACCTCAATACATAAGGCAAATGCTAACAACTATGAAAGAGGAAATCGACAGTAACACAGTCATAGTGGGGGACTTTAACACCCCACTTACACCAGTGGACAGATCATCCAGACAGAAAGTTAATAAGGAAACACAAGCTTTAAATGACACAATAAACTGGCTTGATTTAATAGATATCTATAGGACATTACATCCCAAAACAGCAGATTACACATTCTTCTCAAGTGCACGTGGAACATTCTCCAGAATAGATCATATTTTGGGTCATAAATCAAGCCTTAGTAAATTCAAGAAAATTGAAATTGTATCAAGCATCTTTTCTGACCACAACGCTATGAGATTAGAAATCAATTACAGGAAAAAAACTGTAAAAAACACAAACACATGGAGGCTAAACAATATGCTACTAAATAACCAACAGATCACTGAAGAAGTCAAAGAGGAAATCAAAAAATACCTAGAGACAAATGACAATGAAAACACAATGATCCAAAACCTATGGGATGCAGCAAAGGCAGTTCTAAGAGGGAAGTTTATAGCGATACAATTCTACCTCAAGAAACAAGAAAAATCCCAAATAAACAATCTAACCTTACATGTAAAGAAACTAGAGAAAGAAGAGCCAACAAAACCCAAAGTGAGTAGACGAAGTGAAATCATAAAGATCAGAGCAGAAATAAATGAAATAGAGACAAAGAAAACAATAGCAAAAATCAATGAAACTAAACCCTGGTTCTTTGAGAAGATAAAATTGATAAACCTCTAGCAAGACTCATCAAGAAAAAGAGGGAGAGGACTCAAATCAATAAAATTAGAAATGAAACAGAAGTTACAACCCACACCACAGAAATAAAAAGCACCATAAGAGACTACTACAAGCAACTATATGCCAATAAAATGGACAACCTGGATGAAATGGACAGATTCTTAGAAAGGTATAACCTTCCAAGACTGAGTCAGGAAGACATAGAAAATATAAACAGACCAATCACAAGTAATGAAATTGAAATTGTGATTAAAAATCTCCCAACAAACAAAAGTCCAGGACCAGATGGATTCACAGCTGAATTTTATCAAACATTTAGAGAAGAGCTAACACCCATCCTTCTCAAACTCTTCCAAAAAATTTCAGAGGAAGGAACAATCCCAAACTCATTTTATGAAGCCACCATCACCCTGATACCAAAACCAGACAAAGATACTACAAAAAAAGAAAACTACAGACCAATATCACTGATGAATTTAGATGCAAAAATCCTCAACAAAATACTAGCCAACAGAATCCAACAACACATTCAAAGGATCATACACCATGATCAAGTGGGGTTTATCCCTGGAATGCAAGGATTCTTCAATATACACAAATCAATCAATGCGATACACCATATTAATAAACTGAAGGATAAAAACCACATGATCATCTCAATAGATGCAGAAAAAGCTTTTGACAAAATTCAACACCCATTGATGATAAAAACTCTCCAGAAGATGGGCATAGAGGGAACCTACCTCAGCACAATAAAGGCCTTATACGACAAACCCACAGCAAACATCATTCTCAATGGTGAAAAACTGCAAGCATTCCCTCTAAGATTAGGAACAAGACAAGGGTGTCCACTCTCGCCACTACCATTCAACATAGTTTTGGAAGTCCTTGCCACAGCAATCAGAGAAGAAAAAGAAATAAAAGAATCCAAATTGGAAAAGAAGTAAAACTGTCACTGTTTGTAGATGACATGATACTATACATAGAAAATCCTAAAGATGCCACCAGAAAACTACTGGAGCTAATCAATGAATTTGGTAAAGTTGCAGGATACACAGAAATCTCTTGCATTTCTATACACTAACAATGAAAGATCAGAAAGAGAAATTAAGGAAACAATCCCACTCACCATTGCAACAAAAAGAATAAAATACCTAGGAATAAACCTAATGAAGGAGGTAAAAGACCTGTACTCAGAAAACTATAAGACACTAATGAAAGAAATCAAAGAAGACACAAACAGATGGAGGGACATACCATGTTCTTGGATTGGAAGAATCAACATTGTGAAAATGACTATACTACCAAAAGCAATTTACAGATTCAATGCAATCCCAATCAAATTACCAATGGCATTTTTCACAGAACTAGAGCAAGGAATTTTATGATTTGTATGGAAACACAAAAGACCCTGAATACCCAAAGCAATCTTGAGAAGGAAAGATGGAGTTGGTGGAATCAGGCTTCCTGACTTCAGGCTATACTACAAGGCTACAGTGATCAAGACAGTATGGTACTGGCACAAAAACAGAAATAGAGATGAATGGAACAGCGTAGAAAGCCCAGAGATAAACTACAGTCAACTAATCTATGACAAAGGAGGCAAGGATATACAATGGAAAAAAGGCAGCCTCTTCAATAAGTGGTGCTGGGAAAACTGGACAGCTACATGTAAAAGAATGAAATTAGAACATGAGGATGGGGACACTGGGACACAGGGACGGGGACACGGGGATGGAGGCACTGGGACACAGGGATGGGGACACAGGGGTGGGCACACGGGGATGGGGACACGGGGATATGGGGGATATGGGGCCACAGGGACGGGGACACAGGGACATGGGAACATGATGATGGGGACACAGGGGTGGGCACATGGGGACATGGCAACATGGGGAACACGGGGACACGGATAGGGACACGTGGATGGGGACACAGGGACATGGGGACAGGGACACAGGGAGGTGGGGACATGGGGACACAGGGACATGAGGGACATGAGGACATGGGGATGGGGACAGGGACTGTGGGATGATTGTGGTGTGGCGCTGGGTGACCTCAGCATGACCACACCCATAGGGTGGTGTCACGTGATGGACAGGCTTTGTCACCACGCTGATTGCCACAGCGACAGTCCTGGGACTGTGAGAGGAAGAGAAGGGCTGGCTGGCCCAGTTTCCTGGTTTCCTGGCTGCAGTCAGAGCCCAGGACCCCAGCCCAGCCTGGGCCACCCCAGCACTAGACAGGCCAGGCCTGGGCAGAGATCAGGGGTCTCAATGGCCAGGGACAGTCTTGGGAGTGAAGGCTGGTGGCTCCCCTTTCCTCTGCTGCCTGGGGCGGGGCCACCTCCCCCAACCTGCTCTGGGCCTGGCTCCCTGCCCTCATCCCCAGCGGGACTGTGGTCCATCCCCACCTGTGCCGAGCAGACCGCCCAGCTCTGCGTGTCCGCCCCTCGCCAGGCCCTGGACTGGCACTGGGGGAGAGGGGGCCCTTCTGCCCTCTGGGTACTGAGGAGCCCGTGAGGGGGCTGGCCTGAGGGGAAGGGCAGAGGGTCCCAGATCCCAGCCTCGTCCTCCTAGCCTTCTCCACCCCCACAGGCTGCCCGAACTCCTGCCTGGGCTCCGAGGCCCCGGCTCGCCTGCCCCGTCCCTGCCCCAGCCACAAAGGCCCTCACTGTCGCTTGGACAGGCTGGGCTCCTTTCTGAGAGCCACTGACCCTCTTCGACAGACCCTGCACCCCTGTCTTTCTAAGGCTCCCTCTCTCCCCCTCAGGGGTTGGTCAGGCAGCGGTCCCCAACCCTGCCCTCGAGTGCGCCCCTCCCCCGGGCCTGCCCACAGGGGACCCGACCCTGGACTTGGCCGTGTGGCCGGGAGGGCTGAATGTGTGCATGGCACGGCGCGCGGGCCTCGGCAGTGGCCATTGGAGGACGGGTTTCTGGGCAGGCACGTCCCCCACCCCAGTGCCAGGCCCTTGAGCCCTCAACCCACTTCCTGTATCCCCATGGTGACCGTCTCCATGGTGACACAGGGGCGCCGGAAGCTTGAGGACCCAGAAGGAAGGACCCGGAAGCCTGGCGGCACTGCTCACAGCCCCGCCCAGGCGGTCACGTGAGGGGTCCCGCTGGTCACGTGATCTCACCCACCTGACCCGAAGCTGCCGGGCAAGATGGACCTGAGCGCCCAGCGGCGGGCGGCCCTGCGCTGGGCCCTGGCCCTGCTGCTGGCGCTGCGACTGCGCAGCCTGGAGGCCGGGGGTGAGTGCCGGCCCGCGGGCCCCCCAGCCCGCTCCCCTGGGTCCCCTCTGCTGAGCGCCGTGCCCTCCAGCCCACAGAGCCGCGGACCCTGACTTCCAGGAGGCCTACTTCGAGCAGCTCCTGGACCACTTCAACTTCGAGAGGTTTGGGAACAAGACCTTCGGCCAGCGGTTCCTGCTGTCGGGTGAGGTGGCCCTGCGGACGGCTCCTGCTGCCGGGTGAGGTGGCCGCCCCTCGCCTCACCCACCCCCTCGCCTCCACCCGACAGAGACGTTCTGGAAGCGGGGCGAGGGGCCCATATTCTTCTACACGGGCAACGAGGGGGACGTGTGGTCCTTCGCCAACAACTCGGGGTTCATCCTGGAGCTGGCGGCGCAGCAGGGGGCCCTGGTCGTCTTTGCTGAGCACGTGGGTACCGGCCGGGGCTGAGGGCGGGGGTGGGGGCCGGACCGGGGGCGCGGGGTCAGTGTTCCCTGGTCGCCTGTCCACAGCGGTACTACGGAAAATCGCTCCCATTCGGCGAGCGGTCCACGTGGCGAGGGTACACGGAGCTGCTGACGGTGGAGCAGGCCCTGGCTGACTTCGCGGAGCTGCTCCGGGTGCTACGGCAGACACTTGGGGCCCAGGACGCCCCCGCCATCGCCTTTGGCGGGAGGTGCGTCCCTGTCTCCTTTCTCTCCTGGAACAAACACTTGTTTGGCCCCGCCCAGAATTCTTGTGGGTCTTAGAAGTGTCGGTTCCTTCGGGGGCACGGCGTGGGCGCCTCTGAGAAGGGAGAGAGGAGGCAGGCGTCGGGGGTGCGTCCCGGTGGGTGAGAGGTTGCTGCCAAGTTGCCCTGGGGCAGGAGGGGGTGGGGTGGGGGACCGCACGTTAACCCTGCACCCCCGCCCAGCTACGGGGGGATGCTCAGCGCCTACATGAGGATCAAGTACCCCCACCTCGTGGCGGGGGCGCTGGCCGCCAGCGCCCCTGTCGTCGCCGTGGCAGGCCTCGGTGACCCCTACCAGTTCTTCCGGGATGTCTCGGCGGTGAGTGAGCCGCAGGCCCCCGGCCACCCCCCTGCCCCCCGCCCCCCGCCCCCCAGGCAGCCCAGGCGGCAGGTGCAGCCACACCCTTCCTTCCTCCAGGACTTTGAGGGCCAGAGTCCCAAGTGTGCCCAGGCCGTGCGGGACGCCTTCCAGCAAATCAAGGACTTGTTCCTACAGGGAGGTGAGGAAGCCGCCCCTGCCTCCCCGCCCCCATCCCCTCTCCCCAGTATGTGCCTGCAGCCTCCACAGGCCCTTGTCCTGCCCCTCCTGGCAGCCTACGACACGGTCAGCCAGGAGTTCGGCACGTGCCAGGCGCTGTCCAGCCCGGAGGACCTGGCCCAGCTCTTCGGGTTCGCCCGCAATGCCTTCACCCTGCTGGCCATGATGGACTACCCGTACCCCACCGACTTCCTGGGGTACCTCCCCGCCAACCCCGTCAAGGCAAGGCATCCTCCCCCGCTGCCGGCCACTGGGGAGGACAGGGTCCTGTGGACGGGGAAGAGCCCGGCTGCCCTGGGGTGGTCAGGGCTGGCCAGCCTTGGGGCCTGGCCCCCACTCTGGGGCCTGGGACCAGGGAAGGGCTCCGAGGGGGGAGGGGGTGGCCGGCTGAGTGCTCTGCTGGCGCCCCCAGGTTGGCTGTGACCGGCTGCTGAGTGAGAGCCAGAGGATCAAGGGGCTCCGATCACTGGCCGGTGCGTCTGCCCACCTGCCCAGACCGGCGCCGAGCTGAGGGGCCCCGTGTTGGTGTGGGCGCGGGTGGGCGGCAGCCAGCGAGGGCAGTGTGGGGCAGGGAGCACAGAAGCCTGCGCTCGGCCTTTGAGGGGAGGATGTGGCCACCCCCCTTGTGGCCAGCCTGGGGAGTGCAGCTCCGAGGGCCTCTGGAAGGACCCTGGTGCAAAGGGCAGCACAGCCCACCCCAACCCCCCAAGTGGGCTGACCCAGCGGCCCTCAGCAGCCAGGGCGGGAGCGGACAGTTCGGACCCCAGCCACCCCACTCCTCACCGGGCCCACAGGACCCCTCTAAGGGGGCAGCATGTGTGTCCAGGCACCCAGCCCCGGCACCCCTCTCCCCCAGGGCTGGTGTACAATGCCTCGAGCACAAGGCCCTGCTATGACATCTACCTGCAGTACCAGCCCTGTGCGGACCCCACGGGCTGCGGCTTGGGCCCTGACGCCAAGGCCTGGGACTACCAGGTATGGGGACGGAGGGCCTGGCACTGCCGGCTGTGGGTTGCTGCACGTGCTGTCCTGGCCCCCCAGCCTGACCGTTGTGCGGGTGTCCTGCAGGCCTGCACTGAGATCAACCTGACGTTTTCCAGCAACAACGTGTCGGACATCTTCCCTGACCTGCCTTTCACTGAAGCCCTGCGCCAGCAGTATTGCCTGGACACGTGGGGCGTGTGGCCCCGGCGGGACTGGCTGCAGACCAGCTTTGGGGGGGGCGGTAAGGCCCAAGGCAGGGCTGGGGGCAGCCTCTTTCCCCCTGCACTGAGCTGGCTCTGTTTCCCACACTCCAGGGATACATCTGGAGTCTGATCCAGTCCCTGGGTCACAAATTGGGGGGGCCCCACCCAGTCCCCACCACTGCTTGCTCTGTCCCTTTCAGACCTCAGAGCTGCCAGCAACATCATCTTCTCCAACGGTGACCTGGACCCCTGGGCAGGGGGAGGGGTGAGTCATGGCTGGGAAGTCCCTGCCCCTGTGTGGGTCCTATTGCTCTTTTGCTCTGGACCTCCTGTTTTTGGTCCAATCTCCATTGATTCCTCCTCTCCCTTTGTTGGTTCTATTCCTCACTTCTTATGGTAACCTGACAACTGGCTCATTCATCTTCACCTTTCATTTCTAATGGGACCATTCAAGGCTATGCAGTCACCTCAAGCTACTGCTTTAACTGCACCCCTCAAGCTGGGGCATGCAGCCATCCAACAGGTTGTGCTGGGAGGCTGAGGCCCAGAGCACACTGTGTACCCCTGACACGGAGGCTCCTTCCACGATACAGATTCAGAGCAACCTGAGTGCGGCAGTCCTCGCCATCACCATCCACGGGGCAGCACATCACCTGGACCTCAGGTGCGGTTCTGCCCGGGGAGGGGGCGCAGTGCCTGGCCTGGGCCAACGGCTGGACGTGGGGGAGGGTGGTGTGAGGCTCAGGCCTGCCAGCCCTGCTGAGTGCTCCCTGTGCCCACTCCTCAGAGCATCCCACCCAGCAGACCCTGACTCTGTCGTGGAGGCGCGCAGGCTAGAGGCCACCCTCATCAGCAAGTGGGTGGAGGCAGCCAGGCACGAGCAGCAGCTGCAGCCGGCACAGCACGAGGGGCTCAGAGGCTGAGGGCTGCTCCCTCAGGAGGACCGGGGGGACTTGCTGGGAGCCTGAGGAGCGTCAGGGAGAAGTCGGGGAGGAGCTCGGCTGGGGGGAGGGGTGCGGGGGGGGGCAGGGCCTTGCCTGAGGGAAGCTGGAGAAACACTGCTGGCCTGTCAGGCACATCCTGACCCATCTGGTCTGAGGCCTGGGACACAGTGAAGATGCTCACACCATCTCCTAAACTCAGCTGTTAATAAAATCCTCAGTTCCCATATACAGTCTTGAGTGACGGGGGACGCTGGCCTTTCCTGCGGCAGGCAATCTGCGACACCATAAGAGCCCACCCCAGCGATTCTGCACCTCCCTTCTCAGCTGTCCCCTTCATCCTCTTCATCCCCAACCACTGCAGTGTCTGCAGAGCTCTGCATCCCTCAAGTCCACCTGCTTGGGGCCAGACCTGGGTGAGGGGTGGGGTCTGCTTCACTCGGTGACTCAGGCCCGCTGGGCAGCAGACCACTGAGTGGGCACCCTGCTGTCCCAGGTCCCACACCTACCACGGCCCAAGGGGCTCCCAGGCTGGTAGCAGGCCAGAAGGGGAATAGTGACAGGGAGTACAGCACACCTTCCAGCTGGGAGACCTGCCAGGCAGACGGACATGGCCACAGCCACAAAGGGCAGGGCGAGAAGCCAATGCAGAGACAGGTGTCACACACCTGCGCACAGACGGTGCGGGGCCCGTGGGTAAGTGGAGGACGGCGGCCCCACAAGACGCACACGGAAGGCGCCAGGCCCTGCCTGCCTGACCCTGGGGCCGGTGCCTGTGCAGAGGCTTCTCGGAACAAGAATCACGTCTCCTCAAGCGGAACACAGAGAAAGGGCTGGCCTGTCCTACAAGGTCACTGGGATCTGGGGCCAGTCCAGATCCAGGGTTCTGGCTTCTCTCTGGAAAACCACCCAGGGTCAGGTCAGTCCTAAGGCACAGGCGCTGCCTGCTAAAGAAAAGGTACAAGACAGGACAACCATGCACCCTGAGAAGCCCCAGGCATGGACACCTCCAGACACCAGGGAAGCAGGCAGAGCACCGGGAGCCCGCCCTGCCCACTGGCACCTGCAACCAGCACGGGCACATCCTCACCCCCAACACTTTCAATCTACCTCCAAAGACAGAGACAAAGCTGGCTCTGGACACAGGGCAGACCTGACCCCCAGCCCACGTGCCACACCGGCGCTTCAGGAAACATACGTAGGGAATACCAGTTGGAACAAATGTACTTTTATCCCGACTGAAAAGTCCATCTATTTGGCTGGCCCGGGAGCAGGTGAACTGGCCTGCCCAGCCCCGCCCAGCCCCTGCAAAGGCAGGGGGAGGATCCCTGAGTCCAATGTGTAAACACCACAGTCAGCCAGGGGCCCGATCCCCGTGAGCGCACGGGTGCCCCGAGACCTCCGGATCAGGGCGTGTGGACAGGCTGTGAGGCCCCGAGGCTGAGCTGCACCCGGGCCGTCCCCTCAGCTCCTGTCTCTGATCACATCATGGGCTCTGGGGACCCCGAGTGGCCTGGGACCACCAGGGGGCCCGGGACCCCTAGGAGGCCCTGCATGACCAGCAGGCAGGTCTTCAGGCTTCAGGAATGTAGTCGTGATGGGATTTTCTCAGGAAGAAGCAAGAGGCTCCCCGGGTGGACGGGACCTCCCCGAATCACAGCGCTGATTTATTCCTAGTTGTTCCTAACCGTGTCCCGACGAGAACCAGGCAAGGAGCCCGGGACCAGCGGCAGAACACCGGTGCCCAGCGGCCACCCTGAGCAGCGAGGCCCCGAGACGTCCTGGCCCGGTCGCCCACGGGTCTCTGTCATCGGCCCGGCCTAGAGCACGTCCGGCCAGCTGGGTGAACCCTGCACAGCCAAGCTCAGGGCCTTGGTCCTGCCGACAGGCACTCTCTCTGACAGGACGCGTCGGTTCCCCGGGCGGCACCCCCCTGGGAGCCATCCCACCCTAGGCGGGGGCCCAGATGGGCAGGGGGTGAGCCTCTGTGTTGAACACGTAGGTGTCCAGGCTGAGCAGGTCCGGGTCGTCGGAGAAGAGCAGGTACAGGTACTTGAGCGTCTCCCCCAGAAAGAAGCTCTCCATCTTGTCCCTGGGCTGGGGGTTGTGGGGGTCCTGCACGTTGCTGATGGAAGAGTAGCCGCCCGAAGGGACCTGCACGAGCGCCGAGGCCACAGTGTCACAAGGCAGGCTCAGCCTTCTCGAGAGCTGCCAGCCGGAGGCACCCTCCGGCGCCCCCTGCCCCACCGCACCACACGCGGCCTCCCAGGGCAGGGTCTGGGGAGGGGAGGACACCAAGGCCCACGAGGGGACCGGCCGCCCTGGAGTTCAGCGGCGCGTCCTCCAGAGACCGCCTGGGGGATGCCAGCAGCCCTCAAGTGACCGGAGAAAAGTGCCACCTCCAGGACCTGTGCAGGCCTTGAAAAGGCCCTGAGGTCACCCGCCACCACCTCGCCTGCCACAGGGCACAGGTCAAGTCTCCGATCTGCCGGTGCGGGCGGCGGGCCCTGGGCGGGGTAGGACCTTCCCTGAGCCGTGGCCTTGGCTGTTGAGTCAGGCGGCTGGGCCTGAACACGGCAGGGCAGGGTGGGGGTGTGCAGAGGAGTTGGGTGGGGGGTGTGTGGGTGTCACAGCATCCGCCCTGGGGAGCAGCAGGCCAGAGGTCACCCTGGGTGGAAAAGTGTTGCCCAGGCCACACGGACGACCCAGGAGGGACACGCTCTGTGCCTCTCAGGCCACTGCAGGGACCCTCCCCACCCAGGCTGGCCCCCAACACAGGAAAGAGGGATGCCCCGGCCCCCTGGAGCCCGGGTCCTGTGCGCCCTGACCCTTGAGGGCGGCCCGGCAGTGGGGCCCGCACGGCGGGCGGGCGCTCACCCTCGTGTGCGTGTTGAAGCTGAGCAGGATCTCCCAGCCCCAGTCCTGGTACTTGCGGTCGCCCGTGAGGCGGTGCAGGTAGAACAGGCTCTCCACCGTCTCGGGCCGCAGCAGGTTGTGTCTGTCGCCCGCCTGGGGAGGAGCACAGGCTCAGGATTAGCCGCGCCTCTCGCCCTACCCCCCCGAACCCCGCCGGCCTCCGGCCCCAGGATGGCTCACCTTGACCTGCACGTCCTTATGGGACTTCTCGGGGTGCAGGTTGAAGTGCGCGATTTCGGGGCTCAGCCCCGTCTCCATCTGACGGTTCATCTGGTAGCAGGTGTCCATGAGCGCCCGGGCCAGCTCCATGTGGTCGGCAGGCAGGCCGTGGTGGGCGCCCAGAGCCAGCGTCCCCGGCAGGAAGCACACCAGGTGGTCCTGAGATCAGAGGGGCGCCTCACCACCACGGGCCTGCAGCCTCCCGGGCTCCTCCGGGGCCCAGCGCGAGCAGGCCTCCCACGTCCCCCGCAGCCAACAGGCCTGGGTGCCAGCAGGGCTCCGAGAGGAACTGAACCGCAGGCCACGCACGGAGCGTCCCACACAGGTACGGGAGACTGTGCTGTAAGGACCCCGTCTCCTGGGGAACAGAGCCGCGTCTCCCCAGTGCCCTGCCCCACTCGACCAGGGAGCACCAGCTGCAGGAGCGCAGGAGGTGGGGGGAGCCAGGAAGGGGGTTCCCCTGGAGCAGGCAAGGGGCCCTGGGGGGAGGAGGGGGCTCTGGGGAAGGGGCCCCAACACCCCACAGACCTCTGCTCCCCCGGCCACCACGGGACCGCCGAGGCCACGCAGCCCACGTCCACCCGTGACAGCACACGGTTCCCTCTAACGTGTGACTCTCGGAGCCGGCAGACATCAAGGATGAAGGGGGGGCCCCAGAGCCCCTCCCAGGCCGTGTCACAGCCCGCTGCTGCTCACCATTTTGGCGCTGAATCGGCCGTGGGCGAGTTCCCCCACGAAGGTCAGCTTCCCGGGTTCAGATCTGCGCAGCAGGTGTTTTTTGATGCCCTCCACGGCCTCGAGGTAGTCCTCCAGCAGCCTGTGCAGACCAGCAGGGCTCTGTGCTCGGGACAGGTGGGTGCACAGCCCCCAGCGTTCGTGGACGTGGCTCAACCCTGAGCTCCCGTCCCCATTCCCGTGGCTGTGAGGCCTGACCCTCTCTGGAGTGGCACCCCGCCCGTCTCAGCACGGAGGCCCCGTGGAGGTGGCCTTCTGTTGCCTCCACGGCCCCAAGGCACCACTGGAGCCCATCCTCTGCCAAGCCCCAGGCCCCAACACGCCCACCGCGGTTCTCTGAACCAGCCGGCAGGCTCCCCAGTTGGTGACACCCTCGTCTCACCCACGGCGACAGCCTGGAGCTGCCCCCAGCCCTCGATTCTAGGTCACAGCCACCCCCGGGCTTGGGGCTTGAGACTTGAGGGGATCCCAGGGCCCTCGTGAGGTTTTATCCCCATTTCCCAAACTGGACAAGGAGCGACTGGGCCGCTCTCCGGGAAAGGGTGAGTGTTCCGTGTCAAGGCTCTGAGCGCAAGGAAGACGGGACAGCCCTGGCCGCCTCCCGGCGGGAGCAGACGGGCAGAGCAGCTGCCACGACCCCGAGGAAGACCGCGGCCGCCCGGCGCCGATGAGCCGTGGACCCCCGTGGCCGCCCGGCTCCGCACAGGCCCGGAGGGGCCCCGGGCAGGCGCAGCTGCCGAAGGTTCCCGCCACCCCGAGCGCTGGGGGCCGCCCCGAAGGCAGAGAAACGGGCCTCACTGCGTCTCCTCCTTGCCGCCCTGGACCCACTGCTTCAGCAGGTACTCGTAGTAGCTGTCGGCCCTGGCGCCCAGAGTGAACACGCCCAGGTGGGTGAAGAGGCCGCTGCTGGTGCTGATGAACATGGGCACCAGCCCGTCCTTCTTGCCCCGCAGCGCGTGCACGTGCCTCGTCACCTCCTCCACCGCCTCCTGCGCACACGAGGGGCGGGCGCTGAGCGGCGGCTGCAGGGGGGCCGGCCTCCTCCAGACGCGGCCGCCTCGACGGGCCCGACCTCGGGGTGAAGCGACCCCCGTGACGGCGCTCAGCCCCCTCCTGCAGGGACGTCTTAGGACCGAGTGGCCAACATAGCGCGACTGTGTCCTGACGACACAGCGGCACACGGCCCCTTCTGTCCGGTAACAGGCAGAGGCCCCGACGACACACTTCTGTGCACACAGAGCCCAGCGTGCACGTGGAAGACACACAACAAACAGTTACAAAAGCCAAATCCGACAAGACACACTCACTAGGAGGTACGCGTGCCGCCCAGACAGCAGAGGGAGGTGGGTGCCGGGCTGGACCCAGACAGGAGCCCGGCTGTCAGGATGCCCGTGGCACACGGTCCAAAGCTCAGCAGGTGACCGGCCAGACACGCGGTCCACCCACCCTCCGAGGCCTGTCTGGGCTCGGAGAGGAAGGACCCTGAGCAACCCCGCAACCCCGAGGGCATCGTGGTCCCTCGACACCCAGATGCAGCCACTACAGGAGGCAGGGGAACCGTCCGGGCTGGAGACCGAGCCAGAGCCCCGTCCGTGTGCAGCTGCCGAGGAGGCGTCGGAGGAGAGTGTGGGGACCCCAGCGTGGGGGGGGAACGCTCTGTATTCACGTGACAATCCTGGTCACAAACACGCAAGCACACTCAACGTGCACGTAAGAACACTGGATCTCTCGACGTAT
Organism: Hippopotamus amphibius kiboko; assembly: GCF_030028045.1. Taxonomy (NCBI): domain Eukaryota; kingdom Metazoa; phylum Chordata; class Mammalia; order Artiodactyla; family Hippopotamidae; genus Hippopotamus; species Hippopotamus amphibius. The sequence goes on from NC_080187.1 coordinate 853,401, forward strand.
AAACTAAACGTCAACTGACAACAAAAGATCTGAGAAAAGCTGACAGAATGAAGTCAACCTTAGAGAACGACCCACGAGCAGAGATGGTCCACAGCGGGGCCCTGCCCGAGGTGGGCGAGCAGACACCGCTGCAGGCGCTACACGGACGTCAGCCCTCCGTCCACGTGACGTGCCGGCCCCACCACCAGCAGGAGCCACGCGGGCAACTCCGCTGCCGCCAGAAGCACAGTCCCTGCGTACCTGGAACCTCTTATCTCCCGTGAGACGCGTGAGCTCTCGGAACTCCAGCTGAATGCTCGTCACCTCGGCCACCGTGCTGTCCGACGTCCAGCGGGGCGGGTGGGCAGCTCCCGTGCCGATGTTCACGTCGGAGTACGGGACCTTCGAGGGTGTCTGGAACGCAGGCAGTAAGCGCCTCCCCAAATCCTCCTGCCACACACCACGGCGGTGAGTCAGCGCCTCCGGTCCCACCGCGGCCTGGCTCCACGGCACCACCCCAACCCGTCACCCGTCTGCGTCTAATCCAGTGCAGAGACACGACTGTGCTGGCTTCGGGGGCCCCAGCCCTGAACAGCTGCCAACACTGAGCTGGGCCCGACCAGCCCCGGATGACCTTGCCTGCAGGCGGCAGGGCTGGCGACGGGGCCGCTGCAGCCACGCACGGGTACGGAGACAGACTCAAGGACGTGGGAGGAGAGCACTGGAAGCAAACGCCCCCACCCTGATCCCACGAGAAAAGGGTCCGCTGTGGAGCGCCCAAGACCCCAGCCCCCCCAGGACGCGAGCCGACCTCGGGCCGGGACACTCACGGCCTTCTTCAGGAAGAGGGCGTCCCCGGACAGGTGGAAGGCACTCAGAAGCCCCCCCAGGATGCGGATCGTGCTCTCAAACAGGTTGACGTCCACGTTTTTCTGAAACGATAACCTCTTGGACACCCACTTCCTGGCTTCTTCAAACTCTACCACGTGAAACAGCAGAGGTACAGGAACAAATCAATAGCTCCAGCGCTTCCCTGACCCCTCGCTCCCTCTGAGGCTACGGGCATCCCTGCAGGGTTCCAACGTCACTTCCTAGTGCAATGCGGGGGGGGGGGGGGCGCGCGGGGGACCCCAAAGTCTTCCAATTCCACAGAAAAAACGGAGCCACCGTGCAGCTGGGGAAAGGCCGTGCAGCGTCAGGCCACGTCTCCACAATCAAAGCCACGCTACAAAGGACCACGAGGGTAAGTGGGTGCCAGGCGGTCCTTAGCCCTTCAAGGCAGATGCTTAAAATGCCAGTTTAGGAACACCTAAAGACACATCATCCCAACTCAGCCCCGTCTGCGTGGCACGAGGGTGTTAGGGAGAGATTCGGGGTGCTGGCGGCTCTGCTGGAGCACGTGTCACCTCCCACCACAGCGCCCCTCCCCACGTGAAAAGAAACATGAGCTGGAAGCGGCCCCAGATGGCCACCCACGGCTCTCGGCTCTCGCCAGGAGGCGCAGGGGACGCCTGCCCTGATATCCTGGGGGCGCCTGGACGTGAGGGGACAGAGGAACTGCCCATGGCCAGCACGGCCACCCTGGCGCCCAGGACGAGGGGAGGCGCACCCCAGCAGGACACGGCGCGTGGACACACCCAAGGCCCGGTGCGATCGGCCCGAGGGTCAGGCACGAGAGCTTAGCCCCAGGCCAGGGGTGAGCAGATACCTTTCTTCAGACCCAAAATCCACATGGTGTCCAGGGCGTCGATCAGCGTGAGCCCGAGGCCGAACCACTCGCTGAAGGACTTGGACACCGGCTTCAGCTCGTCGTGGCCCCAGGCGAACTTGCGGTACCCGGCCCACGCGTGGCGGAAGGCTTCGACGACGGCCTGCTGGCGCTCGTTCTGCGATGCTGCGAGGAGGGCAGTGGGTGTGGCTGCCTGGACAAGCTGTCCTGCGGCCCCACGGCGAGTGAGGCTGATGTGGGGCACCGTGGGCCGCGGGCAAGGTCCCAACTGGACCCGCCGCCTGGCCCGGGCCCATCTGCCTCCACCAGGACCCGGCGGGGCCCACCCTCCTGGGCGCAGGGACACAGATCAGAGGCCGCGGGACCTGTACGGCTGCGCTGTGCGGTCCGGTTTGGGGACATCAAATGTCACGGGCCCTGGTGATCTGGACAAGAACACCTCGCCTGGCGGTGCGCGAGTCCTGTCCGATCCGCTGCGGCCACTTCCAAAGGCAGCAAAACGGGGAGCGGACACCGCCAAGGCCGCTCGGACACTTCCCCAGGTGCCCTCAGGGCGTGGCCAGAGGCGGCTTCTCGCCACACGTAGGGGGACCACGCACACACACGGGGCGACCGCGCAGAACACGCGTGTCCACGGCTCCGCCACACCCCCCTCCCTCAGAGCGCCCAGGGGAGGCCCGAGAAGGACCAGGTGGGACCTTACCTGGAGAGTTCTGCATCCTCTGGGCCTGTGGGGGAGGCCTAGGGGGCACCTCTGCCTTTCTCGACGGGAGCTGGGTGGTCTGCTCCGGCTCAGTCTCTGCGCCCCTCCAGCTGGAGGAAGAGGAGGGAGAGCGCTCAGAGCTGGGCCAGAGCTGCTGATGCCCCCAGGCCGCCACCCAGCTGGGGCTCAGACTCGCCCACCACGCGGAGGACCCGGAGGCCACGAGCGAGCCGGGCACCCCTCCCCTCCTCCCCGCCCGTAGTCCCCACGGGACACACGCTGTCTGGGAAGAAGGAAAACGCGTGTGAGGGATCAAGCTGGTTCTCTTCGTTTTCAGGAAAAGAAACACCAAAGAGACAGAGAGGCAGAAAGCCCCTGGGGTCCCACGTGCACGCATGACTGCCCTGCCGCCGGCACCTGCCGCCGTTCCTCGGCGCCGTGTCTTCCCGGCGGGCCTCGCCTGCCGCCTCCGCCCTCCCCTGCGCCGCTTCTGGCTGCCTCTCCTTGACGTCTCCCTCGGGGGCTCGCATCTGCAGGTTGGGTGGTCCCCGCCGCACATGCCTTGGAGGCTTCTGGACAGAGACGAGGGCCACGCGTGAAATGGTCCCATCGTCCACCTGGGACGCTGCCCCCCGTCAGACCCGGCGCGTGCAGGGAGCGCTGCGGGCTGGCTGGCAGCTGCCGCTTCCCAGAGGAAAGGGTTTTCGTTGTTCCTGTGATACGCCGCTTTGGGAGGAGCCCCTTCCTTGCCAGCTGCTGGCCTGACGACCCAGAGGGACGCTCTGCCATCGGGCGTGGGCGGCCCTGGACACACGTTTCTGGGTGAGGGGACCTGAGGGCAGCGGGGCAGGACTCCCGCCACCACGTCCCCAGGGAGGGTGCCGCAGACAGCACTGTCGCAGGCCTGCACCCCGACTCCCCACCTCCGTCCTCAGAAGGCGGAAGGTGGGGGCAGAGGTGGCAGGCCCGTGACCAAGCGCTGTGGGGAGGGCAGCGCGCCTCCTGGCTCCCGGCCAGTCCTCCGCAGCGCGAGCAAGCGGCAGCCCCTGCAGGACACGAGCACGCCGCCTCGCACACAGGAACGTCTCTGCCTTCCAGCGTCCGCGGAAACCTTGGTGGAGGATCCGTGAACACAGCCTCCTTCCCAGCATTCACACCCCACCGGGCCGGGCCCCCTGGGTCAAGAGAGCGGTCTGGCCCAAACTAGCGCGTTGCTGACGCAAGTCCTGGGGGCGAGTGCTGGCGTCTCACGTGTTGACAGCGGCCTCCTGTCTCTACCCCGGGCAGCCCTGTGGGGGTGTGAGGCCAGCACCTGCCCCACGATCCCCTCCCTGGGGGGATCTCGGCCCACATGGACACCCCAACCCGCAGTGGAGGCTGTCCCCAGGTGCAGAGCACCCCGGGTTCTCAACGCCCGTTCCCCCTTGAGCCATCTCCCTCTGCAGGGGACTTGCCCTGGCTCTCTGGCTGCCCCCACCGCCCTCTGGTCTACACGTGCTCTCCCCACCCCAGCGGGGAAGGCTGGGGGCGCCCCAGCACCAGGCCTCGCCCCTTCCTCCACGCTTTCTGGACCACAGGCACCCCGCACCCGCGCCCCCCCCAAACCTCTGTCCCGCCCCGCTCTCACGTTCGGGGCCCCCGCAGCTCCGCCTGGGCAGGCCCAGTGGAGCGCCCGCCTCGGCGTCAAGAGCCGGTGGCTCCTAGAGAAAGGGGATGGGACCCGGCACGGCCGACGTGCCAGGGGAGCGAAGTACAGCCTGTCCCTCCTCCTCTCCCCACAGCTCCTCCGCTCCACCAGCCCAGAGAAAGGAGTGTGAGGTCAGAACCGCAAACCGATGACGAGAAGCAGACTTCTTCCCAGTCTGCCCGGAACGGCCCGAGCCGTCCCCAGCTGCTTGCGGCCCGGCCCGGGGCCCGCGCCACCTACCGCTTACCCAGCGCACCTGAGGGGACGCCCCCGCCGAGGCCTCCGGGTTATCCGCGGCTCTCCGAGGAGCTGGCAAGACGGGGGCATGGGCTGGCCTCATCCTCTGCCCTTCTGCCGACCTGCCGGCCACGGCTAAACAGGAGAGCCGACGTCACCGGCGAGCCCGCGGCGAGCCCGGGAGGACCTTCAGAGCGCGCGCGGGGCAGCGGCCAGGGGGCTCTCGCCCCACGGAGAAGGCCGCGTGGGGCCTCCGGGAAGCGCAGCGCGAGCACTTCAGGAAAGGCCAAAGGGCATGGAACCCTCGCCAGAGCCCCGGGCAGCCTCTGGCCTCATCCCCGCCCGCAACCCAGATGCGCGGCGTCTCCACGCTCCACCTCCCGAAGGGCCCCCGGCGGCTCCCGCCTTCCCTCCTCAGGGACACTCCCCGGAGAGACGCGGCGGGGACCCGCGCCTCCTGCCGGCGCCCCGCCCGGCCCCGGGCCCCCGGGGACCCCGGCGCGGCCGCGGCGCTGGTACCTGTCCACTCGTCGGCCACGCGGACGTAGGACAGGAGGCCGCAGAGCCCCAGAAAGGCCACCAGGACGAGGACCACGTTGCGCTGCAGCCGCGACAGCTGCTTCCACCTCTAAGGGGGGCACAGACGGCGACAGCGGGCGCTGCAGAGCGCGCGGCGGGAACCCTCGCCCCGCAGCCCCCACCCGAGGACGCACGGCCCCGCGGAGGATGCCCGGCCGCCCCGCAGCCCCCGCACCGCGCCCGCGCCCGCGCCCCGGAGGCCCCCGCCCGGCCGCCCGCCCGCCGCTCACCCGCCAGCACGAGCGCCGCCTCAGGGCCTGGCCGCCGTCGTAGCTCCGGCCGGGGCTCAGCGTCACCGAGATGAAGTCCCGACGCGGCGGCGGCGGCGGGTACATGACCGCGGCGGCGCCCCGGGCGCCCTCGCCTCTCGGCGGTGTCAGGAGGCCCGGCTCCGAGCGGGGCCGGGAGGCCTGCGGGGCCGACTCCGGCGGGCGGCCATCGCGCCGCCGTCCCCTCCCCGCCCATCGCGCGGCTCCGCCAATGCGCCTCTGCCGCGCCCTCGGAGGGCCAGTGCGCCTGCGCGCGCCGTCGCCGCTGCGGCGTGCGGCCCCACGTCCTGCGGCGCCTGCCTGCCCGCCCCGCCGCGCGTGCGCGGCGCCCCCACGGCCTCCAGGCCCGCGCCTGCGCGTATCTGCCCCAGGGGGCCGCGCCGCCGGCCGGACTTCCGCTCCAGCGCGGCGGCTGGGGTTTCCTGGCGGCGCGACCCCGCGCGTCTCCGCAGGGCCCGCGGGCGGTGGGGCGCGGCCGGGCCTTCTCGGGGCGGCGCTGACGCCGGGCAGGGGTCCCGCCGCCGCGCCGCGTGGGCGGGGCGCCCCTCCGGCCGGGACCCCGGGTCTGCCCTGCGCCCCCCGCCCCCGCCGGGGCCTGGGGGGGCCGGGGGCGCACGCAGGCCCCGCGGCAGAGGCGCTGGGAGTTCCGTCCGCCTTCAAAGGAGCCGGCCATGGAATCAGCGAAATGGGTGTTTTCAGGGAAGGGAGAGGAACCGCAGTTGAGGATGTGCGAATATAGCACATGATAGTCATGTGCAGAGACCAGGGGAGGGGACGTTACTTTACGGAGAGAGAGGGGAAGTTGGCAGCGTCTGCTTTGTACAGAAGTCCATTGCTGGTGGGGCTCCGTCTTAGGTCTGGGGAAGTTCAGGATGCCATGAAGCCCACCTGGATCCACATGTCATGCTTGTCCCGAGATCCTGCGCCCTAAATATCCATCGTAATACTGCGCAACGGCATGTTTTCCCTGCAGACGTTATGTCCCTTTAAGACCAGAAGGTTTAACAGATGGATGCAGTCTGCCTGTGAAGAGGTTTGAGGAGGAGTGCAGGGCAGGGAATCATCCTCCTTGTAATAGAGTAGAGCCTGCAGGAAACCTTGTGTCTTCCAAATCAGCCTTTAAGGCTTGTGGAAAGTAAGAAGGAGTTTCAGTGAAACCTTGGGGCGTATTGTTGTCCTTCCCAAGTACAGGCTGAGAAGGTCTCAGCTGGCCTCATCAGCTGGAGTGCAGCCTCACCGCGTGTCACTTCACTGTGCTTTACTGTACTTGGCAGATTCTGTGTTTTTTTCAAATCGAAGGTTTCTGGCCACCCTGTATCTAGCAAGTCTCTGGGAGCCATTTTTCCAATATAGTTTTCTCACTTCCTGTTTATGTGGCAGATTTTGACAATTCTGGCAACTTTTGAAACATTTTCGTTACCGTTATATTTGTTATGGTGATCTGTGGTCAGTGATCCTTGATGTCACTATTGCAAAATATTACAACTTGCCTAAGGCTCGGATGATGGTTAGCATTCTTTGCAATAAAGTATTTTTATTTATTTATTTTTTAAATTAATCTTTATTGGAGTATGGTTGCTTTACGATGTTGTGTTGGCCTCCACTGCACAACAAAATGAATCAGCCGTACGTATACAGATATCCCCTCTTTGGACTTCCCTCCCATTTAGGTCCCCACAGTGCATTAGGTAGAGTTCCCTGTGCTGCACAGTATGTTCCCACCAGTTGCCTATTTTATACGCACTGTCAGTTATGTATAGGTGTCAATCCCAGTCTCCCAGGTCCTCCCTCCCCACCCCTTCCCCTTCGTAGCCATACGTTTGTTCTCAGCATCTGTTTCTCTATTTCTGTTTTGCAACTAAGATCATCTATACCATCTTTCTAGATTCTGCATATATGCGTTATTATATGATATTTATTTTTGTCTTTCTGACTTACTTCACTCTGTATGACAAAAAAAGTACGGAAAGCTTCACGAATTTGCATGTCCTTGCGCAGGGGCCATGCGAATCTCTGCATCGTTGCAGTTTTGGTATAGGTGTTGCCGGAGGCAGCACAAGTATTTTTAAAGTAAGGTACGTATATTGTTTTTTAGACACAATGCTATTTATTGCACACAGTAAACTGCAGAAGAGCATAAACAGAACTTTTAGATGCACTGAGACCAAAAAATTCGTGTGACTTGCTTTATTGCGATACTTGATTTTTGCAGTGGCCTAGAACCAACCCCGATATCTCTGAGGTGTGCTTGTACCAAAGGATGCACAGCATAGATTAATTACAGTGAAAAAATTTGCTTTCAGTAGGAGTGGATGCTAGTAGAGTATAGGGGTTCGCAACAGGGTTTCGAGGGGCCGCAACGTTGCTCATTGCTTGCACGTTCTGGACAGACCTCCATCCTCAGACAGTGGGCTTTCTCACAGGTTGTATGTAACAGTATTACAGGGGTAGCTCAAGGGGTAGCAAGGCCCTGAGCCTTGGAATCCTCTTATGGGCTTTATGCCCTGAAGGACTTCTTTACTTACAGGGTATTGATTAGTTCCGGAGAGAGGTTTCAAGCGACCGATTTGAGTCTTGGTGGGAAGAGCACTGTGGATGTCGCCAACAACAGTTGGAGATTTTGCCCACGAGGGGGGTGGCAGCTGACTCAATAGGGACAAATGATCAGTGTCTCCAGAGTCAGCTCCAGGACCATCAGAGACAAAGCAAAGCAAAGATGATGACGGGTGACTTACTTCACGTGGTTGGCTGTTTTGAGTGTCACTGTGAAATCCTAGAATTGTCTCCCCTTTTGGGAGAAAGAAATTTCAGCATGTTTCCTGAGCCATCTTGGCCTAATAAACGAATAGGGGCGGAGGAACTAAGGAGGGAGTGGTGGGTATCTCTCAGGGAGCCTAAACAAAAGAGAACAGGTTCAGAGACAGGACCCTGTTGAGGTTCATCAGAGACCCCCACCATTTGGACCACTTTCGTGCTCCGAGGAGGGGCTGCTTTACCGCTGTTGAACTGAGAGTGTGGCTCTGGTGCCAAAAGAGAGATTCGTTCCCAGTCTGGAGAGCTGCTTCTCTGGGCTGATGCAGAGGGAGGGTTGGGAAGAGCCCCTGCGGTTCCTTGGAGCCCCATCGTTGGGGGTCAGGGGGGCACTGGAAAGGCTGCTTAGAAGGCTGAAGGCACCTGAAGCACTTACACTTGTGACAATCTTTTTCCCAATGTGCTGGCTTTTTGTGATAATAGCAGGAACTGGGAGGGTTTGGGTTTTGTTTGTTGCAGAAAAAAAACTGATCCCACGAGAAACGAAGCACAACACTCGGAGAGTTGGAGAACTCAGGTTTATTGAGCCGGCGGACCCAGACGAGTGAACACTCCAAAATTCTGGGGCCCCGTTTCAGGGGAGTCTTCTCCTTATATAGGTTAAAACATACAGCTATAATTGGCTGATTGGCTACAAATCACTATAGGTCACGGGCAGTTACAGAGCGCGGGAGTTGCCAGGGGTTACGCACATAGCAGGGGGTCCTAACAGGAACTTGTAGGAGCCGGACATTCCATTCCCGTCAGGACTAAGGTCACAATTTGCATTCTCACATTGGTTGCAGGTTGAAGTTAATGGTCACTTAACAAGTCTATGTGCAAAGGGTCTCCAACAAAGGCTTGGGGTGGGTGCCTGAGAGCGAGACAGTCTTCCCTTATCGGATCACTCTTAGTAATTCATTTTACTGTTTAACTGAGAGTGGCGAGCAGGCCTTTGCAAGATAGAGGAGAGGAAGTTTCAATTTCCTCATCAGTTTAGGGACCTTCATTTGCCAGAGTTGAAGGTTAAGGATTTGAGTGGACTTCCTTTCAGTTGAGTAGTCTTGGGTGCAGGTGAGTTGGTGACTAAATTAGCTAAACATAGACTGGACGTGGTTTCCCATTCGACTCCAGTCCTTTTAACTAGAAGGGAAGGAGCCCAGTTATGCCTGTTAATGAACACAGATGAAAGGCTACCTGAGTGGATTTGTTACCAAACCAAACTTGGGTCCACTCGTCCATGCAGTAAAGCTGATCTCCAGACACTGGGTGGTGGAGAAGGAAGGGGTGGCAGTTACTGCAGGCTCCAAGCAGGGAGTCCTAGGGCTCAGAAGACCCAAACTCCCTGAAGGCTTTCAGGGAAAGGCTTTTAAAGATGGAGTAAGGGAGGGGGCTTGTGGGTGTGTGATCAGCTCGTGGACACTCTTCTGATTGGCTGGTGGTGAGGTAATCAGGGGTCAACATCATGAACCTCCTGGTCCCAACGAGTCTGTGGCCTACGTGCGGGTGGGGGCGGGGCAGCCCAGTTATCTTCCACCTGGCAGGGGTTTTAGTATCTGCAAAATAGCTCAAGGGTGTGGCTCAGAATATTCTCTGTAGCCCTTGAGGAGGAACTAAAGGTCCTTGGCTTTAATGACTAAACTGTTCCTTTTTGGTATTGCTTGTTTTCCTTTCTTCTGCATTTTTTCACTTCTCTGATTAAATGTACACTTTGGAACTCGGGGAAGGCCTGGGAGACTAAAGTGTTTCTACAAACAAGAGGCAGATGGAGGACATGGGGGTGGGGGTTGGGGGGGGTTGTTCCGCGAAGACCCCATAGGGTCCTGCTGGGTGACAGACTCAATCTCTAAAGCAAGATGAGAATTTTCTTTAAGGACAAACTGAAGTCGACTGGTAGTTGTGAGCACGATTGTCAGGTCGCTGCCTGCCAGCCTTAATTTTGTTCCTATCAACAGGCTTAGGAAAAGCTTTTGAAACGTTCAGTAAAGACCCCCCAGCAAGTCCTCAGGCCCTTGTGAACAGTCAGGGTCTGTTTTTCCAAATCCCTTTCAGAGCCCCATTTGGCCAAGTTTTATTCAAGGTGGTGAGGTCTGACCTTCACCAACAAACCTGTGGGCTAACTGATACAAACCCGAGAAGCCAGGTGACGCGTCTGCATCACTGATGTTAAACTCTGCAGCAAACCTGTGGGTGTCCTCAGTTACTCTGAGGAAAACTTTGTGGCTCGCAAGTCAACTGTACTTAGTTCAGGGAACATAAAAACCTAGGGATTTAGCATCTGGACCCCCAGAAGGCTTAACTTTTAATATGTTCGGGGCGGGGGGGAGCAGGGAGAGGTTTGGAGAAAAAGGGGAGTTCAACAGGAGGGTTGGGGGGGGCCCAGAGGAGGTGAGGATGACAGAGGGGGAAGGGAAGGTGGTGCTGGGGGCACAAGGGGGGGAGGGGAAAGGCCTCAGAAGCCACTTTGTCTTCTTTCAACGGTTTGCTAGCCTCAGTTAGCTTAGAAGTGGTATTTTGTAGAGGCAATTTTGGGCTTCCCTGGTGACGCAGTGGTTAGGAATCCACCTGCCAATGCAGGGCACATGGGTTCAAGCCCTGCTCTGGGAAGATCCCACATGCCGCGGAGCAACGAAGCCCATGGGCCACAACGATTGAGCCCACGTGCATAGAGCCTGTGCTCCACACTGAGAAGCTCGCGCACTGCAGAGTAGCCCCTACTTGCTACAGTTAGAGAAACCCTGTGCGCAGGAACACAAAGACCCAACACAGCCAAAAAATAAAATAAAATTAATTTTAAAAAAACTTAGAGGCAATTTTATTTTATCCTTTAAATTAATTAATTTTTGGCCGTGTTGGGTCTTTTTTTTTTTTAGTTGTGGCACACGGGCTTCGTTGCTCTGCAGTATGTGGGATCTTCCTGGGACAGGGATCGAACCTGGGTCACCCGCATTGGCAGGCAGATTCTCAACCACGGCACCACCAGGGAAGCCCCTGTGTTGGGTCTTAATTGCTGCTCGTGGGCTTTCTCTAGTTGCGGCGAGCAGGGGCTACTCAGTGCAGTGGCTTCTCTTGCTGCAGAGCACTGGCTCTAGGCGTGGGCTCAGTAGTTTGGCTCGAGGGCGCTAGAGCACAGGCTCAGTAGCTGTGGTGCAGGGGCTCAGCTGCTCCATGGCATGTGGGATCTTCCCGGAACAGGGATCGAACCTGTGTCCACTGCATGGGCAGACGCATTCCTTACCACTGTGCCACCAGGGAAGTCCCAAGAGGCAGCTTTAGAGTCCTAGATATGTTTGGAAGCCTCAAGGGACCGATTAAAATAAGTAACCCGGAAACTCCCCGGCGGTCCAGTGGTTAGGGCTCCGTGCTTCCACTGCAGGGGGCACGGGTTCAATCGCTGGGGGTTCGGGAACTAAGATCCCACATGCTGCGTGGCCAAAAAAAAGAAAAAGCATCCCAATTAGCTTTCTGATTTGATTCTGAGACAAACAAGTTTGGGGAAGCCTGAAGTTCCCCAGAATGGCCACTAGTGTTCTGAATTATTTTTGGTTAAAGGACCATAGTTTTTATTTTTATTTTTTTTGGCACATGGGCTTAGTTGCTCTGTGGCATGTGGGATCCGCCCGGAGCTGGGATCGAACCCATGACCTCTGCGTTGGCAGGCGGATTCTTAACCACTGCACCACCTAGGAAGCCCCGGGACCATAGTTTTTAAACATGAAACCAGCTGGGGTCCCTGAAGGGGGAGCCACACTTAGACCATTGAGATGACTGGAATTGCATTTCTCAGAGGTTTTCTCAAGAGCAAAAGACAAAATCCTAAATAACGTGATTCCAAAGGAATTTTACCAAAATTCCAGCAAGTTCCCAATAGGGAGAACAAACAAATAAAAGGACAGAGCCTTCCCCCAAAGCAAAATACCAGAACAGATAGATCTGAAATAAAGCCAGAGCGCTCAACCAGAAGGAGGGCCTGAATCCCAGAGCAGACCGGCCAAGGGCACATGGCAGCGGGGCTGTCAGTGCCCAAGGTTCACATCCTTCAGACCCCACTTCTGGACACCAAGAGATGTCCACTTTAAAAGTAAAGCAGCCGCTTATCTTACCAGCAAAATGAGTCCACCCGGGAATAGCAGAGGAATTGGAATTCAGGACGTGCAAGCTATGGCAAACCACAGGCAAATGCAAAAAACAAAGGACAGGAATGTGACTTTGTGAAGGAAAAGGGGACGTTACACTTGCAAGAAAGTCCATTGGAGGAAAGAGAGTTCAGGGTGGGGACGGGTCTCCTTGGCTGGGATCCTCCTGCCCAGGGATGAGCAGCGAGCCAGGGGGAAGCAAGCCCCTGCTCTAGGGCTCCCGGGGGACCACTCGGCTCAGGAGGGCACCCCAGCATGTGCACTTACTGTGCAACACCTGCGACTGTCTGAACCTGCTCCAGAAAGATCGTCCTCCCCTCCTGCCCCTTCCCTTCTAGGGGTCATCCCTGGGGTCTCTGTGGGTCTCCGCCGACACACAGCTCCACGGGCAGGTCCAGCGATGCGCTCGTGCCCCCCTCCCTGCACAACCAGTTACCGGGGAAACGGCGGCATCTGGGGGATGCACGTGTAGGAAGGCAGGTCACAGGCTCTCAAAGCCGACGGCACAGGAGCCCCCCACCCCCACCCCCCGGAGCTGGTTCAAAGGGCAGGTTCTGGGCCCGCCCCCAGGGGGCCTGACCCACTGGGTTGTCTCAGGCTCCCCTGAGACCCTGGGAAACAGCTGGACGGAGCTCAGGGAGGTTCCTGGGCGGCTCTTGTTCCCACAGGGCCCGGCAGGCTCCAGCCCCTGGATGGACACAGACCCGGGAAACCTGGTCCTGCTCCTGCCACACGGGCTGGTCAGAAACGAGTCACTGGGCCGGGCTCGATCACAGCTCCTTGTTTTTATTGGAAATCCCCACATTCTGTGGAAAACTGAGTTTGGCCATCTTTCAAAACGTAATTGCTTCAGTAGCGGCTGTTTGGGTCAGAGACGGCGGGGGCGTGTGGCTCCCGAGGTGGCAGGAGGGGGTCCTGGCAGTGATGGGATCCACTGACCGTGCTGCCCCTGAGCGCAGAGCAGGCACAGGGAGCCTCACCCACGAGAAAGGACTCAGCACCACCAGGGTGTCCTGGTCACAGTGTCCTACCATCCCAGAAGACACAAACACGGCAGAAAACTCAGCGAAGCGGACCCTGGACCTCTCTGTGCTACGTGTGAAACTCCATGTGAAAATAAAAAAAGTTTCTTCAAAATTGAGCTGTTTCAATCGTTTACCCAACGAACTCTTCTTGTGTAGAAAAGAGGTTGCCCGGGTGTCCCGGTGTGGCAGGGAGGAGCCCCTGGGCGGGGTGGGACCCTCAACCTCGGCCTCCTCCTTGGTGACCCTCCTCTGGCCCAGGCCCGCTGCTCACCTGTGGAGCAGCGAGGAGGAGGAAACTAAGGCACGAGCTTCCGTTCTGAGGTCGGAAAAGCCCGGCAGAGGCTGGATGGATGCAAAGTCGTCCTCTGGGCCTTGGGCGTGGCCCTGACCCCCCGTCACACGCTGAGCCCCGTCCACGCTGAGCCGCTGGCAGGATCATGGCCTCTGAACCCACCACTGGACAGCACCCTTCCCGGGGGAAGCACGGCCGCGCGGGCTGCGGAGCGGGCAGGGGGCAGGCGGCCTCCGCGGAGCAGCAGGCCACACTATACGATGCTCTTCACATCAGCAGCAAGACGCAGGTGCCCCCGTGTTGCTCTCCAGACGGGAAAGCGGGCAGTGGGGCCCGGAGCAGCCAAGCCAGGGGCAAGAGACCAGAGCCAGCCGGTTTCTCTCTGACTCAGCCAGGCTGTGGGGGTGCAGCAAGGGGCCTGTGCCCCCCCCCCCCCCCAGAGAGCAGGGCTGCAGCGTGAGCACCGGGATCCCAGAAGCTGGATTGGCAGGCTGGGCGGGGACGGCGCTCCCCTCCTGGTTAAACTCCAGACGAAGCAACCAGCACGGGAGTCCACTGCTTCCTGGGGGCTGAGGCCTCGGACAGAACTCGAGAGAGCTCAGTGCCAGGCGTGCTGGCCAGGCTTCCCGGAGAGCCAGCTCCCGCCCTGCTGTCGGCCTCTGCCGGGCTGGGAAGGGGGCTGGGCTGTGAACCCCCCCTCCAGGTTCAGCTGCCAGGGAGGGAGGGGCAGCCTCTCCCTGCGGGGGAAGGACACCGTCCCCCTCCTCCCGTTTCCTCATCTCTGCGGAAACGTGTGGTGCAGCCGCTGCTCCTTCTCACCACGTGGGTCTGCCTGGAGCCGAGGAGCCGCTGTCCTGTCCTGTCCTGTCGAGTCTCAGCTCAGACAGGCTGGCGTGGCTCTCAGCCGATGAGGCCATACTTCCCCGGGCCCCACCCCAGCCTCCTCTGATCCCCACTGTCCAAGGCCCTGAGTCCCTCTGCCTGCAGCCTGGACCCCACAGCAGGAGCGAAGCCAGAGAGCCTGCGTGGGCCTGCAGCAGGCCTGGGGTCACTTAGGTCCAGGGGAGAGTGGTGGGAGAGTTCCCACCCTCGTGGAGTAAACCAGTGTGCTTCCCTCTGTGGTCCTTGTTCCGCAGCCAGAAACACAGAGCAGCCTGCTTTCCTCCCCGGAGCCCAAGCCGGGGCTGCGTCCTCAGCTTCGGGGACACCGGGGTTGGCAGGTCTAGGAGGCAGTCAGGCCTGCAGTGCCCTGGCTGTGTCCTCGTCCAGGATGAGCGGGGACCCAAACTCCCGGCCTCGCAGGTACACTTCCAGTCCCTGGAAACAAGCAAGTCGTGACAACCAGATGTCCACCTCCTGGACTCCAGGTGAGCTTCCAAGTCAGCCTGGAGTCCGTGAGGGGCAGGGCCAGAGAGGCTTCTAGGAACAAGGGTTGGCTGCCCCCTGAGACCTCAGGCCAGCGCACGTCCTCCCACAGCGCAGGCCAGAACTCTCCAGCAAAGGGGGAGCCAGCCCTCCTGCTGCAGCAAGGTTACCACCAGCCCAAACCCCAGGCTCTGAGGACCTGGCTGGTCTTCGCCACCCGCCCACTTCATCACACCCACATCCCGAGAAGTCCTCTGCAACCGAGGGACCCTTTACCCCGCTGGTCGACGGAGGCAGAGCTGTGACTACCCACCCAAGCTCCCACCGTGTCCCCATCCTCCGAGCACGGGAGCCGACCCCAGGAGAGCCCAGACGGGCCCAGCAGTTCTTACCTCTCCGGAGTAGGACACCAAGGGCGAGATCTCACAGACGGCTGGAGGCTCTCCACTGCCGGGCAAGCTGGGGAGTGCACGTGTCAGCATCTGCTCAGGGGTGTGTACCCGGGACCCCCCCCCCCAATACCACCCACCACGGTGGTGGCCCAGTCCCCGCCTGGCCCACCAGGCAGTTCACCACACCCGCAGCCCTCCTCTAGGCAACCCCTCTTCCTCTGGACCCCCGAGCTCCGGGCACTGCCCCAGCCCAAGGGGCAGGCCCTGACTTGGGCTGGAAAACCCTACTCACCCCCCGCAGGCATCTCACACAGAGCCAGATTGAGGGGGTGGCTGTGGACAGTCGGGGTGGTAGAAATCTAAGGTCCTATCCTTTCCCGCCCTGAAGAGGGACCTCCTGCTGCTTGCAGATGTGGCACCTGGGTCTTGGCTTCAGAGCTTCTGCGTGAGCAGGGAGGGTGCGGCCCCCACACCCCCCGGGGCTCTGAGCAGACCTCAAGGGCTGGACACAAGCCGCAACCCCAGCTCAGACAGCAGCGCGGCCAGCAGGGCCCCGGGGCTGGGGCTTGGGCCGTGACACCCTGACACCCTTGTCCTTTGGGCTGCACCCTGCCGCACACGCTCACCTGGGCTGCTCGGGGAGCTGGGCCCCGTGCGCGTCCAGGAAGCGGGCTCCTGCCTGCCGAGCCCACCGGTAATGCTGAGCGAGCAGGGCCCGCCGGGCGGTGGACGGGTTGTCCCTGTCGGCCGAGTCCGCGTTCTTTAGAGGGGAGAACTCCTCCTCCCGCAGCACTTGGAAGGCCACGAAGTTCCTGCAGGAGTGGGGGGAATAGCTGGGGACCCAACGTCCCGGTCCCTGGCAGCTGAAGGCCAGGCCGAGGTGACAAGGACTACGCGGGGTGCCTGTTCTGCGGGCAGCAGGCTGGGGAGGCCCCCAGGCAGCACGTGAGTCTTTATTCCTGAGACCCCGGAGCTGCCCATGGTCCTTCCTTCCTTCCCCTTCCCACCAACCCCACCCCAGAACCTGGGACCCCGGGGTGAGGGCCACATGCCCTGGGACCCCCTGCAACCTCATCTGGACACAGCTTCCTAGCCCCAGGCCAGGGGCAGACGGAGGGCTCAGGAGACACCTGTGTCCCCTAAGTCCACAACCCCAAGGGCTCCAACTGCCCCGGACGCTCCCTAGGCCCCCACCCCAGGGGCTGCTTCCTCTGGCCTTCTCACCCCGAGACGCGCCGGCAGCCGCCCAGCTCCCCGCTGCGAAGGGGCACTCCCACTGCGAAGCCGCCAGCCTCCAGTTCCCGACCTGGCTGGGTCTCAGAACCACCACCAAGACCGGGAAAGGAGGAAGGAAAAACAACTGTCTGCTCCACTAACTTGGCAAATGGGAGCACGTCAAACACGAACTTCTCCATCTTTATCCCGTTAGGCTCCAGAGGCTTCACTGGATTCCCCTCCTCATCCACGTAGGGGACCTTCTTCACAGCCACGTGTGGCTTCAGCAACGGCTCCAACTCCCTGGGGAACAGGAGGCCAAGCGGAGGAAAGACGCATTGCACACAGGACGGCTTGGAGCCTCATCCCGCCTCCTGCACGCCCGGCCGGCCAGGGCAGGCGGGCAGCTGGACACAGCAGGCACAGAGCGGCGGGGGCCGAGCCCCGTCTCTGGACGGCAAGGCATCCTCATGCACCCCCGGCCCGAGAGCTGGGCGCCACGGGCCACATCCCTGCCAAGCGCGTGGCGACGGCAAACCATGGGGTGGAGGCGGTGCCCTGCAAACAACAGCCCCTCTCCAGGAGCGAGGCCAGGCCCACTCGGCTTGTAGAGCCTTGTACCAGCTGCCGGGGCTCTCTGGTACCTCCAGCTTGTTCAAAAGCAAGACCCTTTCTGCACCCCAACCCACAGCCCCACCCAGCTCAGGTCAGCCGCCCCCCGGCCGCGCTGGCCGGGCAGCCGCCTGCCCTGCGCACCTGGTGACCGTCTGGAGGAAGTCTCGGGTGAAGAAGTGGTTGCAGATGTTGCCCGCGTTGTAGAGCAGGCCCCCGCCGGGCGCACGCAGCCGCGCCGTGTCGGCGCTGAGCTCGCTGTACTCCACCACCTGGGGGACGCCGTCCACCTGGCACACCACGCCCACCGGCTCCTCGGGGTACGCCTTTTCCACCACCTGCAGCCAAGACCAGAGGAGCAGGGATGACCGACTGGGGCGGGGCCAGGCGTGGAGGGCGGGGCGAGGCGTGGAGGGCGGGGCGAGGCGAGGGGCGGGCAGGCTCACCTTGGCTCCACAGTCGGCGCCCCGCAGCACGCAGAAGCCGATGAAGGCTGGGTCGGCCAGCCGCACCAGGATGTTGTCCACACAGTACACGTGCACAAACTCCACTCCTCGCCGCTCCATGTCCTCTAAGATCTGGTTGTCCGCCAGCGCGCAGTACAGGCCCCCGTTGCCATCTGCAGAGGAACAAAGGGGAGGGCTTTGCAAGGGCTCCAGCCGGCCTCAGCCAGCTAGTTGAGGCCAAGCTAGAGGCAGGGGAGGTGTCTCGGGGCTGGACCTTGTGCCTGAGGCCGCCCACTCCCTGTCGCCATCCAAGTAGCCCTGTGGCTGTTCCACGTGACAGATGGGAATCAAGGCCCAGAGAGGGGAGGCCACTCCCTCAGGACCACACAGCCTCTGGGCAGCAAATTTTGGCCTCTGTCCCAGGACTCCTGACCCCTAGTTACCTCCACATTCTAGGCCAGATGGACCCTCCCTGCCTTAGGGATGGGGGGGCGTACCTGGCGCCATGGCAACCTTGTCTTTCTGCTCCAGGATGGCCCTGCCATCGAAGGTGACAGCAGGCAGCATGCGCTGTTCAAACATGACCACGTTGTTGGGGTCTAAGTGGAAGAACTCATGCTCCTTGAAGAACTTGGCCGTGGGCCCCAGCGTGAACTCACTGGTCATGATGTACCTGCAAGGGAGGCAAGGCTGAGCCAGCCTTTCCGAGGCCCGTCTGGTAGACGAGGCTGGCAGCAGGGTCCAGCCTTAGGGCAGTGGTCAGGCCTCTGTCTAGGTTGGTGCTGGGCTCTTTCCGGGGCTGTGCTGGGGTTGGGGTTCAAGTCTTGGTGTGGAGCAGGACTGGGGCTACACGGGGCGGGGGGTTGGGGGGGGAGGTCACTCCAGGGCCAAGGCAAGGCAGGAGGGCACACCAGGGCACGGTGCAGCGGGTCCCATGGCGCTCGCCAGCCAGCTGCTCCACCCGCCGAATCCGTTCTGCCTGCAGCTGGTACAGGGTCTTCTGGCTGGGCAGGCCCACCTGATACATGCCCTTGGGGTAGGTCACTCCCAGGCGGGTGCCCTGCCCCCCAGCCAGCAGCAGCACAGCCACCTTGTTCAGGGCGATCTGCTGGAAACCTGGGGGCAGGCGGCGCCATGAGGGGATGCCTAGAACCCTCCACACAACCACCCCTTCACTTTAGAGCAAACCACACCCGAGCCCGGCGCTCTGAGACGTCCGACCTCTCCAGATAGCATTCTGGTCTGGGCCCGACCCCGCCGAGGTTCTGAGGACGTCCTCCTGGGTTCATTCCCAACCTGGGTCCTCCCAAGGAAACACCAGGTGGGCCTGGCCGGAGCTGTGCATCGGGGGCCCTGGGCAGGCTCCCCTCCAGGAGTGACCGCCTCACCTCCAGGCCAAGAGGCAGGGAGCGCAGCTGCGCCGGCGCTGCTGTGAAAAGGGGCGCGTGCGAGCGTCCAAGGGGTCCCCTCCCGCCGATAAGTGGGCTGGGCAGCTGGCCACCCGGGCAGGCCCAGCAGCAAGCACTCTCCCCGGGGAACGCAGGCTGCGGGCTCCGCACCCCAGCCCGGAGCTGCACGCGAAAGGGCCGAAGGCTTCACGCAGAAAGCGGACCGCACGCCAAGCTCCCCGCCCCGCTCCCGCCGCGCTCCGTGGCCGAGGCCCCCTTCCGGCGTCCGGGGGCGCGCGCCGCCGGGACCCCGCCGCGCCTACCTGCCTCCTCCCAGAGCCGCCGCGTCTGCGGGTCGCCCCCGCTCGCGCTGCCCACGCGCTCGGGGGCCAGGGGCCGCAGGCGCGCGGCCAGGCCGGGCGGCGGGCCCGGGGGACGCGCCCGGGCGGCGGCCGCGCGCCGGCAGTGCTCGCGCAGCGCCTCCGGCTCCAGGGCCTGCAGCTGGGCCAAGAGCGCGGCGCGCGGGCCGGGCGCCAGCCGGGCGCAGAAGTGCAGGAGGTGCTCCTGGCCGGCGCGCCGCAGCCGGGCGCGCACGTCCCGCTCCGAGGCCATGTCGCCGCCGCCGCCGCCGCCGCCGGCCGCGCGGGCGCTCGTGACCCGCGCTCTCCGGCCGGCGTCACGGGACCCGCGGGCGGTGCCGGCCGCAGCGGGGCGGGCCCGGGGCGCGCCGCCTTGACCCCGCCCCGGCCCCCGCCCGCCGCGCCTCTCCTCGGCCCCGCAGGCCGCTCGGGCGCTGCCGGGCCCACTTCAGGGCCGACTCGCCCCCTCCCCGCCCGCCCGCAGCCCCGGGGGGCGCGCCGCCCGAGGCGGAGGCCGGGGTCTGGACCCGCTCTGGCCCCGTCCGCATTTACCGAGACGCCTGGCGCCGGGGACGACGGCTCAGGGGCTCAGCGAAGAAGCCCGCAGATTCAGGGCCGGGCGCGGCCGGGGCCGGCTGTCTGGACGTCACCCAGGCGCCCCAGAAGGCCACCCCGCCTCCTTGGGGGCTGCGCCCCTCACGTCCCTCCTCGTTCCCATTGCCACGTGACCGGGAGCGCACAGGGCACAGAAGCTGCCCCTCCACCCGTCTTGTTACTCAACTCTCAGGTTTTGAACACCTTGCTGTTTACAGACTTCCCTGTGAAAACTAGGAAAGAGTACCTTGAGCCCCTTGAGGACAAAACTTTCTTTAAGAAGCTAGTTTCATTAAGTCTAAAAGTAATACACGCCCACGGTTAAAACAAGTTCAAATGGTGCTTTAGGACCCAAAATGAAAAATAAGATCTCCCCCCCGCCTGTCGGAGCCAGCCTCTGTTAAGGAAGTTGTGTCTCCCGCAGGCAGGTTCTGCCCCTAGAGCCCCATCCCTTCCTCAGTTAGGAGGCGGAGCCTCACGGCCTCCTGGGGGCTGCTGTACTTCCACCTGGACCTCAAAGAACTAGGCCTGCCTCAGGGCCTTTGCACCTGAATGGCGCTTCCTCAGAAAGTCACATGACTTCCTGCCCCACTTTGCCAGACTCTCCCCACAAGTCCCGCCTGGGGAGACCCTCCCAACCTTTTCTGTTCTTTCCTGCCTTTTGCATCCTCCCCTGCCTGACTTCCCCGTGAGGAGTAAACCCCGCCGGAGCTGGGTGCCACCTGGTTCCCTGCTCTGCCCGTCACTTTAGATCCACGCCCAGCACCCAGTGGACACAGCCAGTGTTTGCTAATGGAACGGACGTGTTGGACCCCAAGCCTAGCAGGGTGACTGGGCCACACAGCGGGGGAGCGCGTGCGGAATGAGTGGATGGTCTGCTCCAGAGGTGTGGCCGTGAAGGCTGGTCCGGGGCAGGTGTTGGAGGTGGAGCACGTGGGTTGGGAGGTAGGGGACCAGGGAGCAGAGTGGGCTCCACACCCCAAGCCACGGTCCATGCAAACTCTTACTCCCCCTGCATGTGTGCCCTTGAAGGCAGGTGTGCAGACATCAATTTGGAGCCCATCTTGGTCAGGGGAACCCCTAAATCCTTCACCTGGGGGTGAAGCTGAGATGAGCAGTCTGGGCGACCGGGACTGTGTAGCCAGAGGCTCCTGCAGGCCCAAGAGCCTGAGAGCTGACCCACCTGGGCAGACAGGGGTGCAGACAGGCGGGAGTACCAAGGAGGCAGAGGTAGGTGACAAGTCCCTGGCCCACCTGCCAAAAGCAGGCTTGTGGCCGAGAAGCCACCTTCCCTTTGTCCTAGGGCCTAGTCCAAAGCATTCAGGGGAGCAGGACCCCGAGGCCAGCATGGGTTCCTGGTTGTCATTGCAGGAGTGGAGGCCAGAGAGCCCTGGGACACGCCCAGGACTAGGAGGCAGTTACCCATCCTTCACTTCATGCTCAGTGCTAGGCGGGGGACAGAGGGGCCCAGTGCCCCTGCCCACTCCAAGGAGGTCCAGGCTGCCACAGTGAAAATTACGACTGAGGTGGGTACCTCAAAAAGTTTAAGGGCCGCAGAGGATCCGCCTGGCCTGGGGCTCTGGGAAGCACCCCCGCCCTCCCCCCCACCTGGGTGACAGCAAAGCTGAAAGCTGCAGGTGGAAAAGTGTTGGGCCGGGCCGGAAAGTGGTGTGGAAGGAGGAAGTGATCAGAGTTCAGGATCAGAAGGACACGGGGGCTACGCCTTAGTCCTGCGCCCAGAGCTGGCACTGACCCCAGTTTCTTCCATGCCTCCCTCCAGTGCCCAGCCAGGGCCCATGGGAAAGCCCACGGACCAAGGACCAGCAGGGGCCACCTTCCTCACAGCTCTAGATGCCCTGAAAGGCCTCTGCTTCCTCAGCACAGTGGGTTCAGGCTCACCAGGGCCCTGGCCTGACCTGGGTCCTGCTGGTCATGTGGTCCTGAGAGGCAGCAGCGTTGTGTGCTGCCAGCCGCCGGCCTCGGCACCCACACTGCCTCCCACAGAGCTGTCCCCAGGCCTCCCCATCCCACAGGCCTCCCCCTGGTTTGGTGTTCCACCCAAAGGTGCTCTTTCTGCTGTGACCCCCAGGGTGGTTTCCACGGAGCACCACTGTGGACCAGGCCCTGCTCCCAAAAGCAGGGCTCAGCCAGGAGCTGACAGGAAGGGTGTTCCTGGTAGGGGAGCCACCAAGTGCAAAGGCCCAGAGGTGAGGGAAGGCAGATAGATACCCTAAGGATAGGGGCCTGGGGTGAGGGGGTGGGGGTGCTGGAAGCAGAGAAGGAGTGGGGAGATGAACTGCAGGATGGATGGCTTGAATGCCACCCCGGGACTCTGGCTCTTCCTGCCACTAAAGGAAGGGGAAGGCAGGGACTGACCAGTCTCCATGGGGTGACTCCAGGCTCACAGCTTTCTAGGTACCCCCCAGATTTCTTACCACAAAAGAGTCCTCGCTTTGCGGCATAGCCCCAGGGGAGAAGTGGACCCAGGACACTCCCTGGCCAGGGCAGCTGCCCTTACAGCCTGAGACACAGACCAGCGCCTGGGGCCCAAGGACACAGAGGCCCAGGTAGGCAGGCCAGCCAGAGGGTGGAGCTGAGCCCTTCGCCAGCAGCCTATCTGGAGTCGGTGTCTGGTGACTCTTTGCTCTTTTACCCCCAAAAGCGAACAGTCTGCTTCTAAAGCAACAGATAACACATTGCTCATTGCCAAGGTGCCAGCTGCATGGAGCAGACCATTGGGGGGGGGTGGGGAGCTGGGCAGGGCCTAAGGACAGGCGATGGTGAAAGCAGAGGTCCCGGGCAGACAGCATCCTGGGTACTTCCCTGGTTTGGGGAGGGTCCCACCAGTTGGTCCTGAGATGGGCTCCCAGAGCTGGACCGCAGGCTAAGCCCTGGCCCTCTCCCAGACTGACCAGACAGAGTGACCAGATCCCGGCTGGAAATAAAGCAGGGGCAGTGGGGCGGGGGGAGGGGGGGGTACACAGAGCTGCCCAGCTGGCCTAAGGAGGCCATGAGAGCCCAGGGAACAGCTGGAGGAGGTGTCCAGACAGAGGAAGGGGCCAGAGCAGAGGCCCGTGCAGCAGATGGGAATCTGGGGACACAGGAAAGGTGGCTTTGTCCTGCAGGCGGCAGGGAAGGCCAGGCTATCCCCAGGGGCCGGAGGAGGAGCCAGCAGCAGCGCGGACAGAGAGGCCTCTGTGAGGGGAAGCGCCCAGCTGGCTGGAGCCCACAAGCCTCTCGGGGCCTGCCCGGTGCCCCAGGGTTGTGCCGGGGGACCCTCAGCGACGAGCGCCCAGGGGAGCTAAAGGGGGCAGGCGGGTCCCTGGAGGGCTGCGCTCCCCATCCTTACCCCGGGAGGCCACCTGGGGACAGGTTTTCTGCAGGGGGCCTGGCTCCGCCCTTCGGAGTGGTGGGCTGGGCGGCCAGACCCGGGAAGGGCGGCACCGCGGCGCGAGGGCTGGTGTGGTGGGGGGCGGGGTATCAGGGGGCCGCTCAGGGGTCCCTCCCGCACCCGCGAGGTCGCGCGGTCGCGAGGAAGGCGGAGTCGGCGGCCCCGCCCCCTGCCGGCCAGAAGCCTCCCCGCGCCCCCGGCCCCTCCCGGCACGGCGGGAGCGCGCGAGGCGCCCGCCCCTCCGCTCGAAAATCAAACCGGGCTGCCGGCCTCTCAGCCAATCGGAGAGGAGATGGGCCAGCCTCGGCCAATGGCCGCCGCGAATGCTAATGAGCCCTGACGCGGCGAGGAGGCCCATTCAAAAAGTCGCCGCTATTGTCGCGGCGGGCTGCGCGCCGCCGGGCCCGCCGTCGGGCCGCGCTGGGACGGTGCCCGGGCCACGCGGGAGCCAGCCCGGGCCGGGCCGCGCGGGCCGAGCGCCGCCGGCGGGCGCCCATGGCCGGAGCCGCAGTGGCCGAGCCGGGCCGCGGGCCGCCCCCCGCGCCCGCGCCCGGCACGCAGGGGCTGCCGCGCGCCTTCCTGCAGAGCCTGCGCACCCTCTTCGACATCCTGGACGACCGGCGGCGCGGCTTCGTGCACCTGCGCGAGATCGAGTCGCGCTGGCAGGGCGCCGACGCGCGCGAGCTGCCCCGCGGCGTGCTCGAGGGCCTGCGCCAGGTGGCCCCGGCCAGCGGCTACCTGACCTTCGAGCGCTTCGTGGCCGGCCTGCGCACCTCGCTGCTGAGCGCCGACGGCGGCCCGCGGGCCCCGGCGCGCGCCCCGGCCCGGGGAGGCTGCCCGGCGCGGCCCGGGGACCGGCCGACGCCGCCGCAGCGCCTGGCCTTCGCGCCGGCCGACGAGCCGCGGACCGTCCTGGAGAGGAAACCCCTGCCGCTGGGCCCGCGCCCCGCGCCGGCCGGCCCCGGCGGCGCGGCCCGGAGCCTGGAAAAGCTGTGCGGCCCGGCCGAGGCGACGCCCGGCGCGGCGGAGCCCGCGCGGCCCCAGGGCGCGGCGCTGGAGCGGAGCCCGAGCGCGGACGCTGGTGAGTGCGGGCGGTCCCCGGCCCCGCCTCGTAGCTCCCCGCGCCGGCGCACCGGAGAGGGGCTGCCTGAGCATCTCCCAGCGGGGGACGAGGGCGGGCAGCTCTTCGTGGGCCCGGGGGCCTGCCACGCGCCTGGCGGCCCGAGGGAAACAAGACTCATCTCCATCCCGATGTGCCCAGGGCCCCGGGCCAAGGGGCTGGTGGGTGACTCAGCGAACCCCACCAGGAGCCCAGTCTGTACCAGATCCCAGCGGGGCGCCGAGAAACCTGTCCTGTGCGAGGGGGGCTCTCCGCCTCAGTACCTGCCACACCTGGGGACACCTGGGCCCTCGGGCTCATCTGGCGACTTAGGCAGAGGCAGTTCTCGCTGGTGTGGAGGGGGTCCCCAAGACTGTGACGGGCCCTTGCTGCCTTCTCGGGGTCCTCTCAGTCTGACAGCTCTGCTCAGAGGCCTGTTCCCACTGCCCCTCTCTGAGGCCAGGGCGGGCAGGAGCTGCCAGAGGCGGTGCAGGAGGACCTGGCCCGGCGGCGGGAAGGGCAGAGGGGTGGGTGGTCTCCAGCCCAGTCTTCCAGGCCTGGAGCTGTGGCGCCTCTGACACCTGGGAGGCACCGACCACAGCCCCTAGGGATGGCTTGGCTTCCGGTCCAGTTGGCAGGGACAGGAGATGGCTGAATAGTCCCCTGTCTATCCCTCAGAGCCTGCCCTGGGAACAAGACCGGCTTTATGGCGGGGGGCTGGGGGCTGGGCCCCTCGGCCCATTCAGCCTGTGCAGGTGCAGGCCTTCCACCCGGGCAGCTGCCGGTCCTTTCTGTGCTGCCCACCGCTCTGCCAGCCTCGGCGGACCCCCCGCCCAGCCTCAGACGTACTCCCAGCCCGTGACTGGCAGCTGGCGCTGCGGCGGCCCCCCAGCCTCCCTGTGAGCTCACCCAGCAGGCCCACGCGAGGCTCAGCGCTCCCACCCCCAGGCTCCTCCCTGCCCAGCCTCCCTGTCCCCAGGGGTGTGTGTCGGGAGCGGGCTTCTGGGTGTGGCCGGCCCTGTCTGCCGGGCCACTGCCATCCACGTGGCTGCACATCCACGTGGCTGCACACGGTTAGAAAGAAGCCATGGGGGTGGGTTTTGGAGGCCCCGGGCCTGGGGCCCCGCCCGACTCTGCCCCAGTGTCCTGTGTGGCCGAGTCTCTTACCGCAGCCCTCTGAGTCCAGGTCCGGGGTCGGGCACGTGGCCAGTGTCCGCCGTGGGGCAGTGTTCACACCAGTCCCTCTGTAGGCCTCAGGTCAGGGCTCGTGTTGTCACCTTTTACAGGCAGAGGCCCAGACAGGGGCCGTGACGTACTCTGGGTGCCAAACCTGGAGCTCCCAGAGCCCCCAAGCACCCCAGGAAGAGAAAGCCCCCACGTGCACAGCCTCCCAAGCCCTCGCAGAGGTCCAGGCCTTCCTTCCTGTTCCCTGTTGGGGCTCAGCATGTAGCCAGGCTGGCCTGAGCCCCACAGGCACCAGCTGCTCCATCAGGCCAGGAGGGGTGGGGCTGCCCTGACGGTGCAGACGAGCCCAGGTGTCCCCGGTCCCCCCAACCCCACCCCACTGCCGCGTCTCTGCTTTCCTCGCAGCACGGCAGGCTGGCACGTGGACGCAGCCTGCTTGGGGTCTGTCTGCCAGGGCCGGCTGCTGGCCCGTACGGCCACCTGGACGGGGCCCTGGCAGGCACACCTGTGCTCCTTTCTTTCCTCACCTGCCCACCGCCGTGGCGGGCAGGGCATAACATAGGGCTGGGGAGACAGGGAGGGGCCCCCCGCATCTGCACCTCCTCCTTCCCTCCTGGGCAGCCCTGCACCTGCTCCCCAAGGGAAGCCAGCTGGCCCTCCAGGAGGCTCTCCCAGGAAACAGCTGGCCTGCTGGCCCCAGACCCCCGGCTCCGCAGGTGGCCGCGTGTGCTGTAGGACTTTCCTGCCGAGGGCATGGCTGGTGAACGAAGACAAGGAACTGACTTTATGCTGTAGTCATCCTCTTGGGAGAAGTCAGCTCTCTGCCACCCACGCCCCACACTTCTCCTGCACAAACTCCAGTCACCCTTAAAGGGCCCGGGCGGACAAGGAGAGAGGAGTGGAGCCCAGAGGCCACCTCACTGGCTTGGAACCTGTCAGCCTTCGAGCCCCTAAGGCACGGGCCCTGCGTGTGCAGAGACAAAGCTCCTGCCCTCAGGGAGTTCACGCCTGAGGCGTGTGTGGTGCGTGTGCCAACACACAGCCTTGGCGGCCCCATGGCTATCCCCAGAGCAGGTGTGAGAGGAGCCTGTGGGGCTCAAGTGAGGACCAGGCCCCAGCCTGACACAGGCAGGGTGTGGGCCGGGCTCCGCTGGGGCCCGAGAGCCCGGCAGAGGCTCTGAATTGCTGGGGTTCCCCGAGGCGGGCAGGCCTGGACACCTGGCTTTGCACGGCTAGGGTTGGGGGTGGGGGGCGGACCCGGAATGGATCTTTGTGGGGTTGGGGGAATCGAGCTTGACCCCGCAGGCCTGGAAGTGAGCCAGGCCCCGCCTCTGCTGCAGGTGCAGGTGCCTGCAGGGCCCGGGACCTCGGTGTGGGGGATGCCCGGTGGGGCCCTGGTGCCCGAGGGGGACGTCGGAGACACACCCTCACCAACGGTGTGGACTGCGACCTGGTGAGCAGGGCCCAGGGGTCTCTGGGGGGCTCTCCATCTTGCCTGTGTTTGGACTTGGCCCCCACACGTGGTCTTCTGGACCATCCCTCTGCCTGGGAGAGGACAGCTGGGCTTGGGTTCTGGGGGAACCCGTGGTGGGAACGTCAGCGGCTCTAAACCCCTCTCCCCGTCCTGGTTTGAATCCACGTGCGGGACGGCCCAGGGTCGGTCCAGAGGTCCTTTGGGGGGAAGGCTCGGCCTCCTCCCTAGCACCGCGCCAGCCCCTGCCCGCTTCCCGGCCACGTTAGGCCGGTCCGGACACGGGGGGACGGTTCCCCTGGGGAGGCCTGCGTGGAGGGGCTGAGGAAGGCCAGGACCCCCCGGGGGAGCAGTGGGCTGTGCTCCCCAGAGGGTACGGGTGAGCACGTGGGCAGGGTGCGTGCCTGTGTGTCAGCTGAAGCAGGTGAAGGAGCTGGGGCAGGAGCAGGAGGTGCTGCTGCAGGGTCTGGAGATGATGGCGCGGGGCCGGGAGTGGTACCAGCAGCAGCTGCAGCGGGTGCAGGAGCGCCAGCGCCGCCTGGGCCGCGGCAGGGCCAGTGCCGTGAGTGATGCTGCCCGGGCCCCGCTGTCCCCGGGCCCAGTCCCCTCCCCCAACACACACAGCGCTCACCCACCCATCCCCGGGTACCCCCAGGTGGGCACACTGGCTGTCCCTCCGCCCAGGGTGCTGGGACCCTCCCCCGCAATGATCCCCCTACCTGCAACACCCCGGGCTCCCTCCTCTCTGCACAGGGACCCCCCTGCCATGGGGACCCCCTGAGGCGTTGGGGCTGACCCCAGGCTGGCCCTGCTCGCTGACCAGCCCTCCCCTGCTCTCCTCCCAGGACTTTGGGGCTGAGGGGAGCCCCCGCCCGTTGGGGCAGCTGCTGCCCAAGGTCCAGGAGGTGGCCCGGTGCCTGGGGGAGCTGTTGGCCGCGGCCTGTGCCAGCAGGGTGAGTGCCCCCCCAGACCAGCTCGGTGCCACCCTCACCCTTGTCCTAGAGGTCATGCCAGGGCTGCCAGGCCTGCCTGACCGTGCCTTCCTGCAGGCTCTGCCCTTGTCCTCCTCGGGGCCCCCGGGCCCCGCCCTGGCCCCCGGCTGGCAACAGCAGACCATCCTCATGCTGAAGGAGCAGAACCGGCTCCTCACCCAGGTGAGCGGCGCGGGGCGTGGGGCGCGGGGCGGGGCTGCAGGCCGGGCAGGCCCTGACTGCCCTCCCGTCCGCCTGCCCGCCCAGGAGGTGACTGACAAAAGCGAGCGAATCACACAGCTGGAGCAGGAGAAGTCCGCCCTCATCAAGCAGCTGTTTGAGGCCCGTGCCCTCAGCCAGCAGGACGCTGGGCCCCTGGACTCCACCTTCATCTGACTGGCCCGGGCACGGACATGGGGCCTCACGGCCTGGCCTGGCACGCAGCCCTGGGCGGGCAGGCACTTCCTAGAGCCCCACCTCAGAGGCGAAGGTGCCCTGGCCAGCCCAAGCACCACTCTCCCTCCTCCCTTCCAATCTGGGCTCCCCCAGCCCCAGGATGTTCTGAGACCCCAGACACTGACTCCATCCTGGTCTTGGGGCTGACCTGGGGTGGGACGCCATGGTGCCAGCACACCGCCTGAAGCTGCTACTGCCACTGTCAGTGGACAGTGGGGGACACCCTCCTCATGTTTGCAGATGTCAGGCAGCCCTGGGCAGTCCTGCCCCCTGTTTGCTGCTGGCCTGTCTCCTCTCCCACCTGGGGTCTCCAGTAAAAGGCACTGATTGCACTAGGCTGCATTTCCAAGAGTGGCCAGGAGAGGGCGCGACATGCACTGTTGCCTGTGGCGGGAGAGCCCCCACCGTGGTGTCTCAGATGGGGCCTGGGGTGGGGGACCCTGGGGTGGGCGGGGACACCTGCAGGCCCAGTGGGTGGTTGGCCCTGGGGGTCCCTCTCTCAGGGCTAGGGGGCTGTCCCTCTGCTGGGAGCAGATGGAGGGTGGCCTCTGGCCAGGCGGGGGGTCTGCTTGTATCCAGTTCCAGGGGAGCCCCCAGGGCATGGTGTTTGGGGTTTGCTGGATTCACACCTGGGCCAGCACTGGCCTGCTTGCTCCTCCTCACGGACCTGAGATGCCAAACAAATGGGTTGGCTGTCACCCCTCCTGAGCTAGACTCCACCAAGCACCTGTGACCCAGGCCCAGAGCCTTGGGCCTGCCAGGTAACCTCGCCAAGGCTGTGATCACCAGGGTGGCTCAGGTGTACCCCTCCCTGGGGAGGGCCCTGTCCCCAGGAAGGCTGTCAGCCTGGGCCTCCCAGGCATGCCCCAAGAGGCCTTGTAGGCCCAGCGGCCTTACCAGGCCCCCCCCAAGCAGATCCGAGGTCCCTCAGGTATGGGAACCTGCCACACCCTCCACCCCCCACCCCCAGCTTGGCCCGGGGTCTGGGTCACGGGAAAGGGGCCGCAGGGCTCAGGAGGAGGCTGGCAGCCATCCCGTCGGGGGTCGTTCCGTGTGTCCGGCGCCAGGCCTGCCCTAAGGGAGATACTCTGCTGGGCTGGGCCTGTGACCACCCCAGGAGGGGCTCCGTGCTCCCCACTGCTGCCCTCCCCCCGCCCCAAGCTGAGAACACAGCTGGCATCACAGGCAGGCTGTGTGGTCAGGGGCTCGGGACACGGGGCGCACACGTATGGAGCCCAGGACCTGGGGCCTGGAGGGGTTGTGCACACAGCCCTGGGTGGTGGGGGGTTGACCACAGAGGAGGGGTTCAGGGTGCAGGCAGCAGTTCCCCGCTGGGCCCAGCTCTGCCACGCGGCAGCGACCTGGCCAGAGACCCTCCCTCCACCGCTCTCAGGGCCAGCGGGGTTGGGGGCAGGGTAGGCAGCTGTCCCAGGGCAGGCCCTAAGTGGCCCAGCACGCAAGCTGCTCTCCTTGGAGGGTGGGGGTGGGTTCTTCTGGGGGCTCAAGCACCCTTTGACCTAGACCTGGGCAGGCTCCCTGGGATGGGGGGCAGGAAGGGGAGCGGGTCCTGACCGGCCCGGGACTTGTGCAGACCTGCAGCACGGAGACCCCCGAGCCTGCCAAGGAGGGACCCTCCCAGCCATCAAGTGGGGGCCACCCACCAGCACCTCCCCGAGCCCGCCCCTTTCCTGGTTCCCCCTCCCCCACCATCCCATGACCCGTCCCCCCACCTGCCCAGTCCCTGAGCCCACCCTCACCGGGAGTCTCTCTGTTCAAAGGCCCTCCAAACACAGCCCTGCACAATTCCAGAGCTGAAAACTGCCCCTCCCCTGCTTCTAATCCTGCCTTCACCCCTTCATGACTCAGGGCGGGCCTAGGCCCCAGCCTCCAGCGCTGCCAGCAGCTGGGCTGTCCCGCCTCCGGGCTCTCCAAGTGCTGCTGCATCCCCGGGAACACACGCTCCCGGCTGCACCGGCCCAGGTCTCTACCGTGGATACAGAGGGAGCAGACCTGCAGAGGCCTTTGCCCTGAGGGTGTCTGCTTTCTCCCTGAGGTCTTCACAGAACTTGGGAGGCAGGACCAGAACCCAGTGTTTGCCCCAGGGGTGCCACCCACAGAAGGTGAGCCCTTCAGCCGCAAGGTGAGTGTGGAAGGAACCTGCGACTCAGGGTGAGGCCTCTTGTGGCGCTGGCTTCCCCCGCAGGGCGGAAGGTGCATCCTCTTCACTTGCAGCCTGAAATCAGGCGGCCTGTGTGGCCCTAGAGACCCTAAGGGGAGAACTATAAGTGCCCCAGGTTGGCAGGGCCCAGGAGGCTGGCAGAAGCAAAACATCCTCGCTACAGCAGCGAGTGTTTCTCAGCCACGCGGGGGGGCGTTTGGGGCTGGGGTAAGTCTTGGGAGCTGTCCGTGCACCGTAGGGTGTTTCGCAGCATCCCTGGCCTGTACCCACGAGATGCCAGCAATGCGCGTGCGTGCACGCGCACACACACATACACACACTCAGTTGTGATGACCAAAACATCTTGTGCACGCTGCCAGGGTCCAGGGGTCAGAGTCTCCCGTCGCTGAGGGTCTTTGCTCTGGAGCAGGGCAACTCTGCCAGGCCTCAAGGATTTCCTGGAGGCCAAGTTCCAAGGAGAATGAGCATCTCCATCTTTAAAAACTTTTCACAAATACCACAAGGAAAGAATCTACTATGAGAGCCAGCAGAAACAGCAGATTCTGTAGCCACTTCAGATACAGGAATAATCAGAGAACACAAAATGACTGTTTTGTATGCCTGAACAAATAAAAGATCCTTGAAAGCATGAACAAGGAACCGTCTTTATAGTTTCTTGTTCTGTTAAAAAAAAAAAAAGTATAATCTGTTATTCTACAAAGGCGACCAATAGCATATGAAAAAGAATCTAATAGAACTAGAAATTTCCAATATATATAATAATTAAAATTTAAAACTCAAATGGCCTTCAGATGGAAGATTTCAGCAGAGCTGAAGGGAGACTTAGTGAATTCAAAGTCAGAGATGAGGAAATGGTTCAGAACAAGGCCCAGAGAGTCAGCGAGTTGGAAACTGCGGAAAAGAGGAAGATCTTGAAAGACAAAGGGAAAGGGCTGCTTGTCTGGTCAGATTTCCTGAGAGAAAGGCTAGGGCAGGAGGGACAATACATCAAGTTACACCGGCTTAAAATTTTCCAGAATTGTCTAAAAGCAAAAGCAATTCTCCGATCCAGGAATCCCAGTGGATCCAAGCCAGGATGAATAAAAAGAAATGACATTGTCTCTTATAAGACTGTGAAAGAGTCCAGAGACAAAACCAGTTGCCTACAAAGGAGCTGCCACGGTGACATCAGAGGCCAGAGAGAGTGCACGGCCTTCAGTGGCTGAGACTGTATGTGACTGTTAACCTAGAAGCCCACGCCCAGAGAAACGGTCTTTTGAGGGTGTGGGTAAAATAAAAGCACAAACTAAAGAGGAGAGTTTACCACCAACAGCCCTTGACTAAAGGCAATTCCGGAGAAGGATTTCAGAGAGAAGGTAAAATTCAAGAAGGAATTGTAGCCTGGGATGAGTGAGTTATCTGTGGCTGCAACACGTCAACGTAAAACTTCGTGGCTTCGAGACGTCCCTGGTGGTCCAGTGGGTGAGACTCCGACCTCCCAGTGCAGGGGGCCCGGGCTCGATCCCTGGTGGAAGAACTAGATCCCTCACGCATGCTGCAAGGAAGCTCGCACGCACCCTAGCCAAGACCTGGTGGAGTCTAAACTAATTAATTATTAAACACAAACGAAAAGCTTAGTGGCTTAAAGCAACACGTTTTCTTGCCGTTTCTGTGGGTCAGGACCCGGATGGCTCTGGCCTGGGATCTCGGGGGCTGTAGTCCCCCTGCTGCTGCTGGACCAGGAGGACCCACGTCCTAGACAGCACCTCCTCACGGCTGTGAACAGAACCTCGCCGTTTCTTGTCTCTGTTGTAACAAAAATGATACCAAGGACGACGCTGATCTATGGGGGTGGGGGGGCAGGATGGAGCCCAGATCATGTCCATGAGGCATGAGTGTGGGGAGGAGGGGTCGAGATAAACGTTTCTAAAGTACGATAGTTCATAAGGCGGGAGAGGACGTTAACTTTGTGTCTTATTTTACTGTGTATGTTACAATAATGGGAGAACCTGGTAAAATAGTAGTTATTCAGCGTATATCTTCCACAGAAGGGGGGGACGGGGAAATGGGGGAGAAAAGGGAAAAGACGTTCCACTCTGCAAGAAAAAAGAAAAAAATCAGAAAACACGTGATAAGACTGAAGAAATATGTTAGTGATCATAATATATGTGATGGGTTAAACTCCCCAGTGAAAGTCATCAGACTGGATTCTCAGAAACTCATATATAAGCTGTTTTATGAGACATGCCTAAAATATAATGACACCAAAAAAACAACAAAGCTCAAGTTGTTGTATTAATATATAACAAAATAGATTTTAAGGCAAGAGACATTAGTGTTGAAAAGAGTAACTATCTGATACCAAAAATTTTAATTTACCAGGAAGATATAGCAACCCTAAGCTTGTAATCACCCAATACCAAAATATAAATCGCAAAGATAGGCAGACATTTCACTGAGGAAGACGTACACATGGTGTAAAAGCATGTGAGAAAACGGTCAGTATCATTTGCCATTAGGAAAATGCAAATGAAAGTTACGGGGAGAATGGCTACACCCAGAGTGGCTGATATGAAACACTGATAACTGTGCTGGCGAGGATGTAGAGAAACAGGGCGGGTCACTCATGACTGGTGGGGATGTCGGATGATACAACCGCTCTGGAAAACAGTTTGGTAATTCCTTTTAAAACGGAAGTTGACTTACGGCACGTTAATTTCATGTGTCAGTTTGGCGAGGGTCTGGTGCCCAGTCCTTTGGTCAAACAGATCTTGCTGTGAAGCTGTGTTTTTTTTTTAATGGATTAATTTTATTGGCTGTGTTGGGTCTTCGTTGCTGCGCACGGGCTTTCTCTCGTTGCGGCGAGTGGGGGCTCCTCTTTGTTGTGGTGCACGGGCTCCTCATTGTGGTGGCCTCTTGTTGCGGAGCACGGGCTCCAGGCGTGTGGGCTTCAGTCGTTGTGGCACGTGGGCTCCATAGTTGTGGCTCACGGGCTTCGTTGCTCCA
This sequence comes from Hippopotamus amphibius kiboko, assembly GCF_030028045.1. Lineage (NCBI taxonomy): Eukaryota > Metazoa > Chordata > Mammalia > Artiodactyla > Hippopotamidae > Hippopotamus > Hippopotamus amphibius. Next base: position 886,935 of record NC_080187.1, read on the forward strand.
AGGCATGAGGGATCTTCCTGGGGCAGGGCTCGAACCCGTGGCCCCTGCACTGACAGGCGGATTCTCACCCACTGTGCCACCCGGGACGCCCGAAGCTGTGTTCTGGATGTGATTGATGTTTCCATCCGTGGGCTTTGCGTAAAGCAGGCTGTCCTCCATCACGTGGATGGGTCTCAAGCAATCAGTCGAAGGCCGTGAGAGCAAAGACTAAGATTCCCCCCAAAGGAAGGAAGGCTGCCTGCAGGCTGCCTTTGCCCTCAAGGCTTCCCTGGGCTCCCACCTGCTGACCTGCTTTGCAGACTTCAGACTTGCCACCTCCCACAACTGCGCGAGCCAATTCCTTAAAATAAATCTGTTTCCTTCTCTCTCCTTCTCCCCCCCCACCCACATATATATTCCCGTTGGTTCTCTTTTCTGTCTCTGGGGCTCCCTGACTATCACCTCACACGCGCAGTGATTGCATGCTTGGGCATTTATCCCAGAGAAACAGAGACTTATTTTCATGCAGGAACACGTTCATGATTCTTCAGTGGTCGCTCCCAACTAGACGCTGCTCAAACGTCCTTCCTTCTGTGTCTGAACAAACTGTGGTCCATCTGCACCACGGGATACAAGTCAGCAAGGAAAAGGGAGGAGCTCCCGGTAGCGCAACAGTGTGGAAGAGCCCCAGGGACGGTACGCTGGGTGCTGAGAGCCAGTCTCAAGAGGATACACTGTGCGTGACCCGCTCGTGCACCACATGGGAAATGACATGGCTGTGGAGATGGAGGGAGTGGGTGTGGCTGGAGGGGTGGTGCGAGGATCTCCTGGGATGGTTCAGTTGAGTTTCTTGGTTGTGAGTTTCTTGGTGGTTACATAAGGCTACACATGTGGTAAAATTGCAGACAGCTACACACAGATGAGTGCAAGTAAAACCAATGAAATAGAAGTAAGCTCCTTACATTGTACCAATATCAATTTGGTACAGCAACGAAGACCCAACATAGCTAAAAGTAAATAAATACATAAATAAATATGTATTTATTTATTTAAAAAACAACAGCAACAACACACACACACTGGGACTTCCCTGGTGGCACAACAGTTCAGAATCTGCCTGCCCCAGGACATGGAAGCAACCTAAATGCCCATCAACAAATGAATGGATAGAGAATATGTGGCATATATATACAATGGAATATTACTCAGCCATAAAAAGGAATGAAATGGAGCTATATGTAATGAGGTGGATAGACCTAGAGTCTGTCATACAGAGTGAAGTAAGCCAGAAAGAGAAAAGCAAATATTGTATGCTAACTCATATATACGGAATCTAAAAAAAAAAAAAAAAATGTGGTACTGATGAACCCAGTGACAGGACAAGAATAAGGATGCAGATGCAGAGAATGGACTGGAGGACACGGGGTTGGGGGGGCAGGGGGTGAAGGGGAAGCTGAGACGAAGTGAGAGAGTAGCATAGACATAGATACACTACCAACTGTAAAACAGATAGCTAGTGGGAAGTTGCTGTATAACAAAGGGAGATCAACTCGATGATGGGTGATGCCTTAGAGGGCCAGGACAGGGAGGATGGGAGGGAGTCGCGGGAGGGAGGGGATATGTGTATAAATACAGCTGATTCACTTTGGTGTACCTCATAAGCTGGTACAAGAGTGTAAAGCAATTATATTCCAATAAAGAGCTTAAAAAATGTATTTGGATCCAAAAAAAAAAAAAAAATCTGCCTGCCAATGCAGGAGAGACAGGTTTGATCCCTGGTCCAGGAAGATCCCACATGCTGCGGAGAAACTAAGCCTGTGCACCACAATTACTGAGCCTGTGCTCTAGAGCCCGTGAGTCACAACTACTGAAGCCTGAGCTCCCTAGAGCCTGATTGCCACAACTATACTGAGCCCACATGCCACAACTACTGAAGCCTGAGTACTCTAGAGCCCGTGAGCCACAACTACTGAGCCCGTGTGCTGCAACTACTGAAGCCCACGTGCCTAGAGCCTGTGCTCCACAACAAGAGAAGCCACGGCGACGAGAAGCCTGAGCACTGCAACGGAGAGTAGTCCCCGCTCGCCACATCTAGAGAAAAGCCCATGCGAAGCAATGAAGACCCAACACAGTCAAAAAAAACCCCCCCAAAACCCACACACACCTCCCCCCAAAACCAAACCAAAACAAAAAGAAACAAGAAAAAAAAGGAAGAAAAGAAAACACACACACACACACACACACACACACACACACACACACACACACAAAACAGGAAAAGGAATTAAAAAAAAAAAACCACACCCACATCTAAACAATTCATGTGTCAAATAAGAAGTCACAATGAAAATGAAAAAAAAAATTGTCTAAATGAGAACAAAAGGAGCAGCCTTCAAAAGCAGAGACCAGAGGGAGATTTACATAGACACTTAGATACTTACATTAGGAAAGAAGAAAGGCTTGTAAGTAATGAATTAAGCATTGAACTTCAGAAGTTGGAAAAAGAAATACAATAAATACAAAGACTATAGAAGAAAGAAATTATAACACATTATATTAAAATATTTTTATTGAGTGTACCTGACACTTTTTTTTAACTTTCCTTTCTTTTTTTTTTGGCTACACTGCACGGCTTCTGTGATCCTAGTTCCCCCACCAGGGATTGAATCTGGGCCCTCGGCAGTGAAAGCCTGGAGTTCTCACCACTGGACCGCCAGGGAAGTCCCTGACACTTTTAAAAAATATTTATTTATTTATTTATTTGGCTGCACTGGGTCTTAGTTGCAGCACGAGGGATCTTTAGTTGCGGCGTGTGGGATCCAGGTCCCTGACCAGGGATCCGACGCCAGCCCCCTGCACTGGGAGCGTGGAGTCGTACCCACTGCCCAGCAGGGAAGCCCCTAACAGGGTATCTTAAACAAGATCAGGCCAATGCACGAGCAGTGGAGAGACACCTCATGGCAGACCGCGCACATGAGACCCGCAAGGAGCAAGTGACAGAGCAGAAAACTGGCACATGCAGGCTAATCAAGCCCTTCCGTGATTTCACTCCAAAGGACTCATGTCCGGAGTGTACAGAAAGGATTCCCGCAAATCAGTAAGGAAAAGATCAACAGTCCCTAGAGAATGAACTCAAGATTTGAAAAGATGCTTCATGGAAGACAGGAAACACTCTGTTTCTTTAGTAATGGAGGAAATGCCATTAAAAGCTCAAAGAGGGACTTTCCTGGTGGCTCAGTGGTTAAGAATTTGCCTGCCAATGCAGGGGACACAGGTTTGATCCCTGTATCTGGGAAGATTGCACATGCCACGGAGCAACTAAGCCTGTGCGCCACAATTACTGAGCCCGTGTGCCACAACTACTGAAGCTCATGCACCTAGAGCCCGTGCTCCACAACAAGAGAAGCCACGGCAATGAGAAGCCCGTGAACCTCAATGAAGAGTAGACCCCGCTCTCCACAACTAGAGAAAGCCCGTGCACAGCAACGAAGACCCAACTCAGCCAATTAATTAATTATTTAATTACAAAATAAAAGCTCAAAGAGATTTTCTCGCCAGCTTCTCAAAAACCCCAGAGTTGCACAACCCCAACCAGAACGGTGGTGGGTGCTCTTGAGGTCACCAGGTGGCGCCACCATCCTGGAAACAGCACGGTATTTGCGGTGAAGCTGAGCCCCCACCTGGCTCAGGTCCCCAGCTCCTAGGCTATTCCCCAGGGGAAGCCTTGCCAGTGTGCAAAGGTGCACAGCAGCGGTCTTAGTGAACACAGCCTGAAGCCAGGACCGCCGAACCGCTCACAGATGAAATGTGAGATTTGCAACACTCACACCAGAAGACAATGCTTCATGTGCCAGTGGGATGAATCTCAAAAGTGCAGCAGGAGTGAAAGCAGCATGTTCCAGAACAGTGTTCCAGTATAAAGCAAACACACAAACAAATAGGAGGGAATCCCCCGTGGCTGAGAATCCGCCTGCCAATGCAGGGGACACAGGTTCAATCCCTGCTCCAGGAAGATCCCACATGCCGCAGAGCAACTAAGCCTGTGCGCCACAACTACTGAGCCTCCATGCCACAACTACTGAAGCCCGTGCACCTAGAGCCCGTGCTCTGCAACAAGAGAAGCCACTGCAATGAGGAGCCCACGCACCGCAATGAAGAGTAGCCCCTGCTCGCTGCAACTAGAGAAAGCCTGCACGCAGCAATGAAGACCCAGCTCAGCCAATAAATAAATAGATGTATATGAAAAACAAACAGGAAAAACGGTGTGTTATATTATTACGAGATGAAAAACGATAAAGAAAAGCAAGAGAGTAACATGTACAAAAGTCAAGACAGCAGACCCTCTCGTCAGGACCGCCAAAGGCTCCCGGATATGCCTATCCCTGTCCTGTGACTCTTCCCACGGGGCGTGCGAGCCGCGCCTGCTCCTCTGTGTCTGCTGCAGCTCCCGAGGCCGCAGGGCATCCCCAGCCCCAGGGGGCCTTTGACGCGCCTGCTGCACCCTAGACGGGCGGGGGGTCCCCCCACACACCGTGGAGCTGCTGAGCGTCCCTCACTCGCTGTGCGTGCTCGGAGCCAGGCGTGCCTCTGGCCCGTCAGAGCTGCTTGCCAAACGTTTGTTGAATGACTTAACGAGCACGTGTACGACAGAAAGGGTGCGATGAGTGAAGATGTTTCGGCCACAACACACTGGCTTCCGACGGAGAGACTGAGCCGGGGCAGCCAAGACCTTAACTGGCCTTGGTACCGCCCCCCTCCCCCGGCGGTCTGGATCCTGTCGGGGGAGGCGGGTCCTGAGGACCCCTGTCCCGAGGGCCTCTCCTGGCACCTCTCTGCAGCCACGTTCCTCTGCCTGGAGCCAGGGCCAAGCCACGTGCAGCACAGCTGCAGCCTCACCCCGCTGAGGTTCCCGGAGGCCCGAGGCCTGGGACTGCCCTGCCAGAGCCCCCTCCAACGGGCTGGGCTCCTGCCAGGGCCTCCCTGTGACCTGCCCCCCAGCCCACCTTCCAGGGCCTGGTCCAAGGAAGTCTCTGGGCCAAGCGGGGCGTTCCCGCCCTGGTCTCTCTAGAAGAGAACGCACTCCCAGCCCTCGCCATGGCAGTTCCACGCCCCGCCTTCCTCCCTTCTCTCTCCCCAGGCTAGTGTGGGCTCTGGCCATTGGCACAGGGCAGGGTCCAGGCCTCTGTGCCCCGGCCCCTCCTCTCAGGCCTGGGGGGCCCGCTTGGGCCTAGAGAGGTGGGGGGGCAGGGGCCGGCTGCAGCGCCAGGGTCTGCTCCCCTTTTGTGTGCTGGGCTCCCTCCGGGCCGCCTCTGTCTCCTTCTTTTCAGCCTAAACTGCAGGCCTCTGCCTCCTCTGAACTTTCCGGGGTGGAAGAAAGGGCCTGGGGGAGGGGAAGGGAACTGGCAGAAGGGTCCTGGAGCCGCGTGCTGGCCAGCCACACCCAGGGACTCTGCTGTGGCCCAGCCGGGCGGGGCAGGGGAGGCCGAGAGCAACGTCCCTGGGCCCCCACCCTTCCCGCCGGGGTCCTGGAAGAAAGGCTCCTTTGCTGGGCCTGAGACACCAGACCCTCAGCCTGGGCAGTAGTGCCAGCGATCCCAATTGTCCCCGCCGGTTCCAGCCGGCTGGGCCACGGCCCAGACCCTGTGTCCATCAAAGGCTGTCCTTTCGGTCCCCACTCACCCCACCCCTGTCGCTGGCACTCCCGGCGGTCCTGCCACGTGGCTCCCTGCTGCTGGAATTCCCGTTTTGCACAAAATGGGGGAGGCCCCTGGCCGGAGAAGAGAGGGATGCTTGGCCAGGGTGGCACGCAGGGCACATGGGGAGGCGCAGCGGCCAGACGTTTGGTGCGGTGGAGGGGCAGAGCTGCGGCCTGGGGCCAGCGGGGCACTGGCTCACCCCCGTGTGCCGGGACCTGGGTGCTGAGAAGCCCCGCGTGGGGGACCCTCTCCCTCGACCCCGGATGGGGCCTTGCGTGCAGAGGACCCTGCTCCCTCCTTGGGGAGCCTCTGGCCTCCCCTGTCCAGGCTTCTAGGCCCCAGGGCAGAGGCGGCTGCAGGGACGGCTCAGGCCCTGAGCCGGGATGGGGGCGGGGGCCGGTGGGGTGCTGCCTGAACTTGGGTTCTCTCGTTTGTGGGCTTTGTGTGGCTGTGGCCATCCTGCTCCTCTCTCTGCCTGTGTCCTCCCCTGTCACCTTGGAACGGGCGCAGTAAGTCTGGCTTCACCCTGCTTGGCACTCAGCTTTGAGCTCTCAGCACCTCCAGGGCGGGCCCCGCCTGGGTCAGCTCAGCGTCCTGGGGCCTTGACCATCGTGGTGCCCTGCCCTGCAGCCCAGGACTGGGCCGGCACGGCAGGCTGGCCAGCCCTTTCCTGCAGGGAGGGCATGGCAAGGACCCAGCCGGAGCCCACGTGGTTCCCGTAGCTGGCCGCGCCTCCTTCCTTCAGGACCAGGCCCGGGAAAAGCGGCTCTCCAGCAGCACGGCCCCGGGAACAAGACCGCCTGGGAGGCCGCCCAGCCCACCCGCAGACCAGGCCTCCCGCCGCGCGCCCTGAGGCCGGGGAGGCCTGCGCTTTCCCTAGAGAAGGTGGAGGGAGCCCGCGGGCACCCCGAGGCAGCGCGCGGTCGGCGGGCCCTCAGAAGTCCGGGACACAGGTCGGGAGAGATGACGCTCTGGAGCGGAGGAAGATAAGCGAGAGCCCCGGGGGCCCGGCTGCAGGAGCCGCAGCGCCGCGGCCGCGGCCTCTCTCACCTGCGCCGCGGCCCGCGGGCGGGGGCGGGGCGGGGGCGTGGCCGCCGTGGACCCCGCCCCCCCGGGCACCTACCCCGCCGGCCCGGGCCTCGGGCCCCCGACTCCCCGCCGCCGCGCCGTCGACGCTCGGTCCGCGCCCATGGCCGGGAAGGCGCTGTCGCTGCTGCCGCCGCTGCTGCTGGCCGCGGCGGGCCTCGCCGGCCTCCTGCTGCTGTGCGTCCCCACCCGCGACGTCCGGGAGCCGCCCGCCCTCAAGGTGCGCGCTCCACTCCCCGCGCGGCGGGCGGGCGTCCCGGGCCCCAAACCCGCGCTCCGGCCCCGGGTGCGGGGCGCGGCGCCGGCGCTTCCGGGGGGCGCGGGGCGCGGGGCGGGAGGCTGACGTGCCGGCACCCCTCCGCTCGCCGAGCGGGCCGCGCAGCCTGTCACGGCGCGGCCGAGGGGCGTCTCTCCGCGCCCCCGGGCGCCCCAGGCCGAGGCCCGGCCCGCGCCCCTAGCAGCTTCGGCCTCCAGGGAGGCATCGCCTCGGGGTGCGGCCCAGACGGGGTGCGACAGGCGCTGGGGCCCAGGGACCCCTCCCCAACCTCTCGGTGGCTCCCACCGTGCGGGGCCGGCCTGGCTGGTCCTCAAGGGATCCCAGCGGACTAGGCCTGATCCCCCCACCCATCCCCGCCAGACTCAGCCTCGGGAGCCCTAGCTCCCTTAACCCTCTCTTGGACCTGTGGGCCGGCTTGGTGCATCCGTGGGCGGTGGGTGCCCCAAGCCCCAGGAGCCCAAGATGGAGACTGCAGGGGTGGGCGCTCTGTGGCCAAGGGCCACCACCGGGTAGGGGAGGGGTGGGGCGGGCGACTTGGCCTGCTGCTGCTGGAGAGGACCCGAGTGGCCCCTTTCCGAGGCTCGGCGGGGCATGCTCTCCAGCGTGGCTCTCTCTACTGGAATTCGGGCCCCTGGGGGCAGGTGCTGGAAAGCAGCTCTTGCATGTAGGTGCTGACCTCACCCAACCTGCCCAGAAGGCCCATGGGGCGCCTGGGCAGCTCTGCCTTTGAGGCCCAGGGAGGGGGCCCTCGCCTATCACAGGTCCACGTTCAGCCTCAGTCCAGCCTTCCCCCTGGGGCCCTCGCCCTCAGATTGGGCTGAGGTCAGAGAGATGGGGACAGAGGGGAGGAAGGAAGAGCAGGCCCGAGGAGGTTCTTCCTGCAGCTGGCTTCTCTCCTGCGGCCTGGGGACCTCATGCCCCCCAGGGCAGGGTTCCAAGGGTGGTCCGGGGACCCCTGACTCTGACCCAGCCCCTCCGTGTGCCAGGAAGGGTCCTGCAGTCAGAGGGCCATCTACCTCCACTCCCATTCTCCCCCCAACCAAGCTGTGCTACAGGGGTTGTCCCTGGTTTCTCTGAGCCTCAGAACTTCATTCTGAAGCCTCCACCCTTGACCCAGGGTAGGGTGGGCTGGGGTGGGGTGGGTGGAGAGCTGAGAGAGCCAGAGGGCATGGCTGCAGACCCCCACCCCCCTCCTGAGGCTGATCCACCCCCCACCCCCCCAGTATGGCATCATCCTGGACGCCGGCTCCTCCCACACGTCCATGTTCGTCTATAAGTGGCCGGCGAACAAAGAGAACGACACCGGCATCGTGGGCCAGCACAGCTCCTGTGACGCGAGCGGTAAGGGCTCCCTGGCCTGGATGCCCACTCCCTGCAGGGCCTCAGCAGCCCTCTCTGGCCTTAGCCTTTGCAGATTCCAGCCATCAGAACCCTCTGCTTGGGGTCAGATGGGGCCCCGTCCAGGCAGGAGCTGCAGGAGCCCCCCAGACAGAGGCTGGGCCCCTGGGCCTTGGAGGGGCTGTGGACAGTTCCTAGAAAAGAAGCCCCAGTTAACAGCTGGAAGGTTTGGCTGTTACTCTACATCCCAGGTGGAGCAAGGAGGGGTTCCGGGTAGTGGACGGGCACACCCAGGCCAGCCTGTGGGGAGGCTGGGCCAGGCTGACAAGACCCAGCGCTTTGTCCTGGCACCTGTGTGCACGTCCGCTGGGCAGGCGGCAGCTCAGAGACTGTGGGTGGCACACGGGCGGGCCCTTTTGTCTCTGAACCGGGCGTCTCTGAGAATCTACGCTGGGAAGTTTGGTCTGAGCTCCCACCTGGTCTAGGAGCACACCGCCCCGCCCCCGGCCCCCTGGCCTGTGGTCCACCTAGAGGCTACCCAGCAGGCTTAGGCTCATCCCGCTGCCTCCCTCTAGGCGGGGGCATCTCTAGCTATGCTGACAACCCTTCTGGGGCCGCGCAGAGTCTTGTGGAATGCCTGAACCAGGCGCTTCGCGATGTCCCCAAGGAGAGACATGCGGGCACGCCCCTCTACCTGGGCGCCACAGCGGGCATGCGGCTGCTCAAGTGAGTGCCCCCCCCCCCCGCCTCCTGGCCCCCGGGGACCACGACAGCCTCAGCACAGGGTGGGCCGCGCACGTCCCCAGCAGCAGCCCTGGGGTGGGGACCCCCAGCGGGCTGGGCAGGTCCCGTGTGCCCTCGCAGCGGGATCAGCCACCTGGGGATGCCCCTCAGAGTCCTCCCTGTGTCACAGTCTGACCAGTCCAGAGGCTTCGGCCAACGTGCTCGCGGCCGTGACGCAGAAGCTGACCCAGTACCCCTTTGATTTCCGTGGTGCCCGCATCCTCTCGGGCCAGGATGAGGGGGTGTTTGGCTGGGTGACCACCAACTACCTGCAGGAGAACTTCATCAAGGTGGGCCCGGTGCTGCCCCATGAGCTGGGGGTGTGGGCACTCCCCCACTGGCTGACCCCGAACCCTACCTCCCACAGTATGGCTGGGTAGGCCGGTGGTTCCGGCCAAAGAAGGGGACGCTGGGGGCCATGGACCTGGGGGGCGCCTCCACCCAGATCACCTTCGAGACAGCCAGCCCAGCTGAGGACCCAGCCAACGAGGTCCAGCTGCGGCTCTATGGCCAGCACTACCGCGTCTACACCCACAGCTTCCTCTGCTACGGCCGCGAACAGGTCCTCCGGCGGCTGCTGGCCAGTGTCCTCCAGGTGCCCTCCACTGAGTTCTCCTGGTGGTAGGGGGCCCAGGGTAGCGGGGCCGGGAGCAGGGCCTCAGGAGCAGCCACACCGAGGGGGCTTCTCCAGGAAACAACATCGGGCTTTCATCCGCGGGAAGGACCGGTGGCAGGGCTCAGCACGGGCAAAGGCCCAGGGCCTGGGGGCGGGCCTGGTGAGTACCTGGCTGGGGAGAAAGGAGGGCCATGGCCAGGTCTCAGAGGACCACGACTGCCTGGCCAAGGGGTTTGGTTTCTGTCCGGCAAGAAGGGGGAGCTGTGGATTGTTCCGAGCTCAGAAGTGATGTTGCCAGAGTGGAACCCGTGGGAGAGTCACCAGGCGGGGGCTGTGGTGGGGGGGGCCCCGCCCAGGCTCCCAGGATGAGGGTGAGGGCGGCGGGCAGTGCTTGCGGTGGGTGCGGTGCCACACACACCCTCATCACTGCGCAGAACCACGGCTTCCACCCCTGCTGGCCGAAGGGCTATTCCACTCACGTGCTGCTCCGCGATGTGTACGAGTCGCCGTGCACCGCAGCCCAGCGGCCCCAGCCCTTCAACAGGAGCGCCAGGGTCCGCCTGTCGGGAAGCGGTGACCTTGCCCTGTGCCGTAGCCTTGTTGCTGAGCTCTTCAACGTCTCCTCCTGCCGCTTCTCTAGATGCTCCTTCAACGGCATCTTCCAGCCCCCTCTGGCTGGGAAGTTCATCGTGAGTCCCCAGGACTGGGGGTGGGGGTGCGGGCATGCCCCGAAGTGCCTGGGGTCTGCTCACGGTGTGACCGTACCCCCCTTGCAGGCCTTCTCTGCTTTCTTCTACACGGTGGACTTCCTGAGAACTGCGATGGGGCTGCCTGTGGAAACCCTGGAGCAACTAGAGGCAGCGGTGGTCACCGTCTGCAACCAGACGTGGAGAGAGGTGAGGCCTGCTCCCCACTCCTCCAGGGCTCTGTGTGCCGCGGGCACAGCCAGCTAGTGTCATGCCTCCCGATGGTTCATTTGCTCTACGAGTAGAGGGGGCCCCGGGCCTCTCAGAGTGCCCACTGCACTGGGGGTACTCTGCTAATCAGACTTGGGAAGCGGCCAGTCTATGGCAAGGAGGCTGGAAGCCAGATGAGATGAGATTGCAGAAGCCTCGCTGAGGCCTGACCCTAGGGTCAAGATCTGGAGGGCGGTGGTAACAGCCAGTGCAAAGGCCCTGGGGCGGCAGGGAGCATGCAGCGGACGGGCGGGGAGGAGTGTGGCTGCGAGAGTGTGGGGGAGAGCGGCCAACCCGGGGAGAAGCGCAAGGACTCAGGGCAGACTCAGCAGATAGAATTGCCAGGGCTGGGGGGGGGGGGGGATGGGAGGAGCTGAAAACAACTCCCAGGTTTCCGGCTGCTGCCGCCCACCGGACACTGGCTCCGGTGAAGTGAGACGGAGCGGTTTGGGCACGTGGAGGAGGCGGTGACTCCGGGAGAAACACTCTGGTGTCTGTGGGGCTGCGTGGTGACCGAGGCCCCATCCTGTCCTCTGTGTGTCTAGTCTCAGGCAGGCGTGGGGGTGGCGGGCACGTGGGGAGCAGGAGGCACGCCCAGGGGGCCGGGGTCAATCCTGGAGCATCTGCTGTTCCCCCGACCGTCGACAAGGTTGCTGTGGCCCTCTGCCCCCTGGGTGGCCAGTCCTGCTGTCCCTTGGAGGTCTACCTCCCCGGCGTGCGGGCTTGCGGACACCCGCAAGCCACGCTGCTCTTCCCCGAGGGAAGACCCCTGCCTGGGGGCGGGCCCCTCAGCCTCCCTCTTTCTGGGACCTGCCACGCGGTCTCAGCCCTGCATTGCCTCTCTGCGTCTGGTGGGGCAGAGACCTCCCTGTGGTCTCTGGCCCTACGGCCTCCCACCTGCATTCCAGCTGCAGGCTCGGGCCCCGAGGGAAGGCGCCCGCCTGCCCGACTACTGCGCCGCATCCACGTTCGTGCAGCAGCTGCTGAGCCGCGGCTACGGCTTCGACGAGCGCGCCTTCAGAGGCGTGGCCTTCCAGAATAAGGTGGGAGCGGCTGGGCCCGCGCGCGGGGGGGGAGCGCGGCTCCCCGGGCGGCGCGGAGGCTGAGGCTGTGCCGCCCCGCCCGCAGGCCGGAGACACCGCGGTGGGCTGGGCGCTGGGCTGCATGCTGAACCTCACCAACCTGGTCCCCGCCGAGCCGCCGGGGCTGCGCAAGGGCACAGACTTCAGCTCTTGGGTCGTCCTCCTGGCGCTCTTCGGCGCCATGCTCCTGGCTGCGTTCGTCCTGCTGCTGTGCCAGGCGCGCTTCACCAAGTCGCTGAGCATCGTCTAGGGCTGGGCTGGGGGCAGCCGCCCTAGCCGCACGCACCCCCCGTCCCCGTAGCCCCCAATCCCGCACCCACCCCACCCTCAACATCTCTGTTCCTAATGCAGCCCGGGAGCAGCACTCTAGCTTCCACGCCCACATTTGGCCGGGCCGGGTGAAAGGAACGGAACCCAGCCCCCTCCGGCCGCGTCCAGCCTTGGCTTCACCTCAAGGCCTTGGGCGCCTTCTCCTCTCACTGGGGTGGGGGATTCAGACACCCCGCGGCCCTCAGCCTGTGAGTGCAGGGCGGGGTCTCCAGGGGATGGAATCCTGAGAGTCCCCTCCCGCCCCCCGTCTTGGGTATCAGGGGGAGGGTCAGAGCCCACTTGTACAAATTTTGTAATAAAATTTTTTTCATGGAGCAGTGAAGAGCGTGTCCTTGGGGTGGGGCCTCTTTGCTGTGGCCTGCCCCCCCTCCCCACAGCTGTGTGGGCCGGCCGCACAGGCCCCTCCTGGTCGCGGGGAGGACCCCGGCTGTTTCTAGTTCCTTCTTCTCCGGGCCCAGGCCCGGGGTGGTGCTGACCCTGGTCTCTTGCCCCCTGGCTGTGGCCCGGAGCAGCTGCCAGCTGGCTGGCCTACAGGAGCCCCTGAGTCCTGGAGTCTCCGGCCAGCAGAGCCCCTGCAGCACCGGCAGGTCAGCGACAGTGACAGCGGCCGGACTGGAGGCCGCGCCTGGCCTGGAGTTGGGTGGGGGTGGGGGTGGCCGACAGGGCAGTGAGTGGGCAAGGCGGCTGCCCCCGGTGCAGGCCGTGCTCGAGACACCGGAGGAGGGGGCGGACGCTCTACAGGAGGTGGTGTGGGGGGAGGTGGAGATCAGGGCCGGCGGGACGCAGGGCCCGCTGCTCAGGATGGCTCCTGCAAACTGGCTGTGGAGGCAGTCGCACCGGACTCCCTTCCCTCCTGCTCCGGGCTGTCCCCCGCAGCCCCAAGAGACATCAGCCGGCCCCCACCCCCCGCCGCTCGGCAGCCCCCTCCCCGAAGCCCTCTTTCTGCGGCGTGGGAGGGCGTGGTCTCGGCTGCATCGCCCCGCCCCTGCCCCCTGCTGGGACGCGCGCGCGGACAGCGGTTCTGCGCGGCCGGCGCCTGGCAGGGGAGGGCGGCAGTCCTCGTCCGGCTCAGCCCCGGCCCGGCGCGCACAGCGCACGCACTCCTGCGGGTTTCTGAGCCGCTTCCCGGGCCCGAGGGCAGCCAGCCCTGTCTTGGGGGGGCGGGGCGGAAGCCCAGCCCCGGGGGGCCCGCCCTTGCTCTCCCCGTGACGCGAGCCCGGGAGGCTTCCAGGCGGGGTGAGGCGGGGGTGCCCTCGGGGGCAGCAGGCGGCGGCTGAGGAGGCGCGTCACCGTGCTGGCTGTCGTGGCGCGCCCCGGGGCTGAAAGGCTGCCACCCGGGCACCGTGGACAGCGCCCAGCTGGCTGTCACCCAGCTCGCTGTTGCCCCCTGGCGGCCTCGCTGAGAGCGGCCGCCGGCCCCGGCCTAGTGCTTCCCGCGCGTGTGTCTGGATGCCCGGTGGGTCTCTGGGCACCCCCGCGCATCCCTGTGCGCCCGCGCAGCGGTGTGCGCCTGCTGTCGCTGCAGGCCCGGGCAGGTCCTCCGCTCCAGGAGGGCGGGGGCGGGGTGGCAGTCAGCGGCCCGAGAGGGACACCCATGGCCCGGCGGCCCCTCGCCTGGGGAAGGTCCCGGCACCCAGACGACGCGCTGGGTGGGCGGGGAGGGGATCGGAGGGGCGGCAGGGGGCGGGGGCGCAGCCGCCCGGCGCTGGCCCGCCCCCGCAGGTGGGGCGCGCAGGCGCACTCCCGGCACGCGCGCCCGGCGCCGCCTCGCCCGGGTCCCGGGTCCTTTGCCGCAGCGTCAGCCGCGCCGCCGCCTCGCCGCCTCCCCAGCCGCGGCGCCCAGAGCCCGCGCCCAGCCCCGGGCCGCGCGGTGCCATGCTGCCCCGGCGGCGGCGCTGAAGGATGGCGACGCCCGTGCCTCCGCCCTCCTCGCGGCACCTGCGGCTGCTGCGGCTGCTGCTCTCCGGCCTCGTCCTCGGCGCGGCCTTGCGCGCTGCGGCCGCCGGCCGCCCGGGTGAGCGGGCGCCCCGGGGCGGGGGTCGGGCCGGTCCGCGGGCCTCCGCGCCGGCCCCGCCTCGCCCGGGCCGGGTAAACAGGCGCGGCGGGGAGGGCGCGGCGCCGGGCCGCCCAGGGGCTCCTCTGGATGGGGCTGCTCGCGATTCTGGGCAGCGAGCCTGCAGCGCGTTCGCGTCTCGTCTTTGTCTGGGCCCGGGCGCCTGCTGGGCCAGTGTCTCGGGAGGCCTCTCTCCGCGTGGGCCGCGGCCCGCAGGCTGTCCCGCGGGCGTCTCTGTGTGCGCGGGCCCGGCCCCGGCCCCGGCCCCGGGTGCCTGCCGCCTCGCTGCCGGTGTCCGCCCTGGAGCCGGAGTCGTGGTGCGGGTTTGTCGCTAGGCCTCGGGTGGTGGACGCGCGCCTTTGCTTTGCTGCCGTGGCGGCTCTGAAGTTTCCTGGGGCGTCTGACAGCTTGTCGCAGGCCTAGGGCCTTGCCCTGGCACCAGTGGGGACGGGAGGAGCTTACAGTCTCTGCTTCCCCACTCACCCTCTGCCCTGCAGGGCCCCTCCATTCTGTCTTCTGTGCTTGGGGGTGGGGGTAGACTCAGGCGGAGAGGGATGAGCCCAGCGTCCTGGGAGCCCCTCCCGGCTTCCCAGATGGGCACTGAGGCTCCAAAGCTCTGCAGGAACCAGAATCCAAAATGCATGCTGCCAGGTGGCGGCGCTGGGAGACTCTGTACCCACGCCTTCGCTCGTCTCTCCTGGCAGCCCCGAAGGAGAGGTGCTGTTGTTAGCCCATTTTACAGATGAGGACGCGGAAGCACAGAGAAACTAAGGGGCCAGTACACGCTGCAGCTGGGATGCTAACCTGGGTAGTGTGCGTGGCCTGCGTATGTGGCTTCCTCCTGGGCACAGCACCCCTGGACAGAGGCCTGGCATGATCAGGAGACGCTCCCAAGGAGGCTTGAGGGCCAGAGCACGGCTGGCGGTGATGGTGGACGGCCTGGCCCCAGGGCGCACCGGGTGGGGCCTCTTGAGGAAATGGGTTGTGGTCCCAGTACTAAGCCTGTGGGGTGGGCAGGTGCCGCCCCAGCTGCCCTCCGGCGTTGTGCCGGCCCAGATGCGGGGCAGCGTGCCTGCCACTCTCCAGCTGCTGTTGTTCCTGGGACCTCCTCCCACCCCCTGAGGCTGGAGCAGGGACCTTCCCAGGGCTAAACGGGCAGGAGCCCCGTCCTCCTGGGGCGGGGGGCTGGGAGTGGAGGGAGGCCTCTGGAACCCAGGACCCAGAGCTAGCTCTGGACCTCAGGCCCCTACCCTGGGCCTGGTGCACTCTGGGTTCTCAGCACCAGGGGCCGAGACTGCCTGGCTCCTCAGGTGCCCAGCTGGTGGGTTGGGTCCAGACAGACCTGCTGGCACAGGCTTAATGTTTAACTCGCCCGAGGCCCGGGTCCAGCTCACGGATATCGGCAGTGATACTGGCCGACCCAGGTTATGCAAGACGGGGAGACCCCTGGGGTGGGAGCTTCGGCCCACTTGCCCACCTGCTCCAGGAGCTGCTGGAACTTCCTTGAAGGGACGCCTACGGCCAAGAGGCTGTGAGTGTTAGGTTACCAAGGAAACCAAGCCAGGCCAGCCAAAGTCTGGAGAAGGACAGAGCTGGTATTCCTGGATGCCCCACGACACCCTCCTGCAGTGGGGGCTTGGCAGAGGGGACTGGCCCTGATCATCCGAGGATGCCCCCATCCCCACCTCCCCAGCCACGATCGACGGTTCTGCTGGGTCTCCCTCTGGCTCCGCTGGCTCTGCTGTCCCGTGACTGGGGCCAGTGTCCCAGGCTGTGACACATTCTCCAGCTTTGAGGCAGCTTAGCTTCTGCATCCAGAGTGGAAACTGAGTCAGAGAGGGCCACTGCCCTCCACCCCCCAGCATCAGGATGGGAGCCATGCTCGTGTGAACAGGATGCTGAGGTCTGGGCCCCAAACTAGAAATGGCCTGGCCTCTAGTCCAGGCCCTCCCCAGTCCTGGCAGTGGTGGCTGCAGGAGTGACCCCGGCCTGGTTTCTGTTTCCGAAGCAAGTGAGACCGGCAGACTCCATCCCAGGTTTCCCCAGCCTGGCAGCTCCTCTGTGCCCTGGGAACAAGCCAGCGGTTAGATGTGGGGGGAGTGACTCATTCCGTGCCATCTCCCAGCTCAGGTCTCCAGGGCTGTAGGATGTCATGATGAAGTTTGAGGGGGCAGCCCTGAAATGGGAGATAACCCTGAGGTGGTGGGAGAGAGAGACCTGGGTGCCACCTTCTGGGGCTCCCAGGCTGGGCAGGGGGTGAGAGACTTGCTGTGGGACAGGTTGAGACTGGAGGTGGGACTTGGAGGGCTGCATGGCCCTGCCCGGGAGAGCTCAGTGCGCTCTGGACGGTGAGGGACAGTTTCTGTGCAGAAAGCTGGCTCAGGCATGGAAAGTGCACTCTGGGGAGTGGGTGGGGCAAGAGAGTTCCGATAAGTGTTAGGACTGTTTGTCTTCCTGGTTCTGATCCCTGGTGCTGCGCAGGAAGGGCCTGCCTAGAACAATGGCCGGAGCCAGGCTTGGCCAGCTCTGTAGGGAGGGGTTGGGGTGGCCAGGACTTCTGTGCAGGGGCTGAGTCAGGCCGGCCGTGACCCTGTTCGGCCTCCGCTTCCTTCCCAGATGCAGCCGCCTGTCCTGGGAGCCTGGACTGTGCCCTGAAGAGGCGAGCGCGGTGCCCCCCAGGTGCGCATGTCTGTGGACCCTGCCTTCAGCCCTTCCGGGAGGACCACCAGGGGCTCTGCGTGCCCAGGATGCGCCAGCCTCTGGGTACGGCTTCCTCCCCCCACTGGGTACATGTGCCCCCAGCTCTCAGGGAGCCTCAGCTCTCAGGTCTCCTGTGCTTTGTGGGGTGCCAGTCACTCTCCAGGTGGCCTGGCGATCCTTTCCAGGTGGCAGCAGCCCAGAGCTGGGTGGCGGGCTGAGGCCTGGGGCAGTTAGCCTTACCCAGGGCAAGAGGTATGCAGCGTGAAGTGCTGGGCTGATCCTGGGAGAGGCAGGGTCAGAGTTCCCCAGGCCTGGGTCTGTGTGGGGTGGGCGCCAAGCCCCTCAGGCACCCACTGCTCCACCCCCTGGGCCGCCCCTGCTCTTTGCCCAGAGTCCCCCTCTCTCCATCATTCACTCATCCTGCCTGTGTGACTGTGCTGGTGGTGCCCTGCCCGCCGGCCTGAGCCCAGAGTGTGTCGGGATGGCGCCAGCCAGCATGACTGCAGGTGTGGCGGGGCATTGGGGGCGGGGGGGTGGGGGCTGAAGCGTGGGGGTGGGGGTGGGAGGGGCTTCCTGGAGAAGCGTCCTCCTGGCAGCACGTGGGGGGGCCTGCTGCAGGAGGCACCTGCTCTGCCCTTTGGGTGCTGAGCGGGGGTGTCTATTCGGAGCCTCTGTCTGGATGGTGGCCCCCACAGCAGGGACCAGGTGGACCCAGCCACGGCCCCACCCCGGCAGCTGCCCTCCCTTCCTCCTGATGACCTGGAGGAGGAGGGTCCAGAATGGGGCTTCTCCCCCTTCCTTGGGGAGTCCTGCCCATCTTGGCAGAGAAGGCACTGAGCCCGGTGATGCAGTGTCGCCCTGCTCCTCGCACTGCTTTGTGGGTAATAGGTGGAGTGTGGGGGCGACACCCCTGCCCTTCTCCTCCTGGCCTCTGCACGTTCCCCGGGCACCTCCACCTCCTGCCCACTTGCCTGGGAACGTTGCTGCTCACATTGAGCTCCCTCAGTTGTCACCATGGCAACTGGATGGCTGGGGCCGCAGGCTGGTACCTGGTCCTCTGGCTGCCCGTGCCTGGGAGGAGCCTGTAGGGAGAAGGAGGCCTAGGGCTGGGGACCAGCTCCCGGATGGGCCTTTCTCTCTCTCCCTCATGGAAGGCCACCTGTAGCCGGTGTTGCCAGGGAGGGGCTGGGGGCCTCTCCAGCTGATGGCCCCTCCCCCTCCCCAGGGGAGGGCTTGCCGCAGCCCCGACTGGAA
This sequence comes from Hippopotamus amphibius kiboko, assembly GCF_030028045.1. Lineage (NCBI taxonomy): Eukaryota > Metazoa > Chordata > Mammalia > Artiodactyla > Hippopotamidae > Hippopotamus > Hippopotamus amphibius. Next base: position 905,085 of record NC_080187.1, read on the forward strand.
GAGGAGATCGACTTCCTGGCCCAGGAGCTGGCCCGGCAGGAGGCAGGGCACTCCAGGCTCACAGCCCCACCCCTGCCCGAGGGGCCACAGCGGCTGCTGGAGGCTGGTGAGACCCTGCCCCCCTCCTCCGCCTAGCTCCCGGCTGCCCTGGACCCCAGCCTGGTCTTGCTCTTCTAACCTGCCTTCCCCCTGCAGCAGCCACCCTGGGGCTCTCCGAGCGCGGCCAGGGCCCCAGGCTGGATCTCCCCTCTCCGCGGGGAGCCCCTGCGCCCACCCCCCGCGCCGCCCTGCGCTCTGCTGTGTCGTCTGGGCCTGTGCACGTGTCCCCCCTGCAGCCGCGGGGCGGGCGCGGTGACAGCCTCACCCTCGGTAGGTCTGGCCGGGCGGGAGGCGGGGCTCTGCCCGAGAGGCTGCCCTGGCCGCCGCCCTCACTGCTTCCCCTGCCTGCAGTGCTGATCGTGGCGTGCTCCGTGGCCGGAGCGGCCGCCCTCGCCGTGGCCGCGCTCTGCTGGTGTCGGTGAGCGCGGGGCGGGCTGGGGGCGGGGGGGGGAGGGGGCGGGCGGGGACCCCGCGGGTCTCAGGCGCGGGTCTCTCCACCCGCCGCAGGCTGCAGCGAGACACCCGTCTGACCCAGAAGGCCGACTACGCGGCCCCTCCGGCGCCCAGCTCCCCAGCCACGCCCGGGATCTCGGTGCGTGGCCCCGCCCCTCCTCGCGCGCCCCGCCCCTCCCCTCTGTCTCCGGGCCTGAGCCGCCCTCCTCACTCCCCCAGCAGCCCGGGGACCAGCGGCTGGCACACAGCGCCGAGATGTACCACTACCAGCATCAGAGGCAGCAGATGCGGTGCCTGGAGCGGTGAGGAGCCCCCCTCAGCGCGGCCCCCTCCTCCCCCCCGCCCGCCCCCCCCCCCCCACCCCGGGCCTGCCGCCCTGCACCCTATCCCCAGCCATCCTGCCCCCCATCCAGGCATAAAGAGCCGCCCAAGGAGTTGGACTCTGCCTCCTCCGACGAGGAGAACGAAGACGGCGACTTCACGGTGTACGAGTGCCCGGGCCTGGCCCCAGTGAGTGCGGGGGCAGGGGATGGGGGGACTCACCAGCTGGGGTGGGGTCCCTGCCCCGGGCCCAGCTGACGTCACCATTCGCAGACTGGAGAGATGGAGGTGCGGAACCCACTGTTCGACCACGCCTCGCTGTCCGCGCCCCCGCTGCAGTGACCTGAAGGCGGACGCCCACCCTCTTGAGGACGCGCTGCCCACTGGTGGGGAGGGACAGGGCCCAGCCTTTCCCGTGAAGGACATCGCATCCTGCCACTCGTGTGCTTGTGGCTGGGCTCCGGGTGGCCTGGAGCCCCCGCTGGGGAGACGCTCCCTGCTGCCAGGGACCTTCTGTGCCTCCTCCTTGCACCTGTCCCCCAAGTCCGGACCCCCAGTGGAGGGGAGGAGGAGAACCCTGGAGACCAAGCGTGGATTGGGAATGCTGGAGACAAACCAATTAAAGTACGTTTCAAAACGTTGGCTGAGTGTGCTGGAGGCCGATCTCCTCCCCCCACTGGGGGCCACGATGGAGGGACCCTGGAGTGGGGGCCTCGGGCTTCCTTCCACACCCCTAGAAAGGGGGGATCTCTGTCCCCTGCGTGGGAAGACCCTGTCACCACCCACTGGGGAAGAGAGGCTTTATTTTTGGACAGACACAGGACCACCTCTAAGCTCTTTCTCCTCCAGGCCTCCCCCTACCAACACATCTGCCCCGGAGCCAGGAGGGGCGGAGTGTGGCAGAGGGCCGGGCCAGTCTGGAGGCTGGCGCCCCTGCCTCAGAGACCCCGTCCTGCATATGACGAAAAGGGCGGGGAGTGGGTGTCCGCAGACACCTGGCGGTGGACACCCCAGGCCTCCGTTCCTGCCCTGCGTCCACCCGGGCCAGAGGCGGAGGAGGGACGGGTTGGGTTGCGGGACTTGACTGTGGGCTCTTTGTGGGGACCACCTGGGCTCCCGGGCCCCTGCAGCATGGGTGGGGGGCGTGCCAGACAGAGGGACTCGGGCCACACACAGGTGGGTGGAGCAGGGCGGGGCAGGTGTGGGCGCAGAGGCGGCAGGGGCCCCGAGTGCTGGGCTGGGTCTTGGTCCTCCCCAACCCCCCCACCGAGGAGCAGGAAGGCCAGTGAGGGGGAGAGGGACCGTCAGCCGAAGGCCCAGAGTGGTGGCAGGACTTTGTGGTCAGAAGTGCCGAGACGAGGGCGGGCAAAGGGGTTTCCGGAGTCCAGGGAGCGGCCGAGGCCCGGTGCAGGCAGGGTGAGGGGAATCAGACTTGTCCGCCCCGCCAGGGCTGGGGAGGAGGGGTAGGTTGGGTTCAGAAGCCCCTTAGTGACTCCTAGGGATAGGGGGGTCCGGAGAATGCCGGACCTCTGGCCCCTGGATGGATGGGGGCAGCCCTGAATCGGGAGGACAAAGCCAACTCGGGACAGTCAGGTCCCTGAGGTGGGGCTGGCAGGGGAGGTGGGGTTGGCTCTGTCCTAAAGCAGAGTCCCCCCCCCCCCCCCCCACTCTGGGTTTGTAGCCTCGGGCTGGCCCGCAGCGGAAAGCCTCGGTTTCCCTTCAGTGCACTGCTGTGGAAGATGGAGGGGGCAGGTACGGGGAGCTGGGAGCGAGGACAGGGTGGGATGGGGGCAGGGCGATGAGGACCGCTGGCCAGTGTTACTCAATCTGTGTCGTGAGGGAAAGTGGCCACAAAGAAAACTAGGGGGCAGAGAGGTGAGGGCCTTACTCAAGGGCGAAGGCCGCCCGGCACCCAGGCTGAGCCGGCCCAGGCCGGTCTGCTCACCGGCTGGACGTTCTCCTGGAGCCCTGGGGTCAGTCCCTGGGGTCCTGGCACTTGCTTGGCTTGGGCAGAGAGCGGCTCCCCCACTGACCACCTCCCGCTTCCAGACAGCAGCGCCCAGGCAGCGGGGGTGGAGAGCCCCCAGCCCCAGCCCGCGGGCGCCGCAGCGGGAGAGGGCCAGACCTGCTGCCCACCTGTCTGCCCCAAGGGCTGGCCTGAGCGGAGCCGGCTCCGGACACTTGTCCAGAAGGCCTCCTGGTGGCTGCGCTCCCAGCCACCAGCTCCTGCAGGAGCAGATGCAGGCAGCAGAGGGCGCCCACGCACACCTTCCTCCCGGGGAGAGGGTGAGGCAGAGGCTTTGGGGAGCCCCTTTGGGCAGGTGGGTGCACTGAGGCTGGCAGCTGGCCAAGGGGGCCCCAGGTTGGGGGTGCAGCTGAGGGGGCAGCACGAGGGCAGTGCCGGGAGGCAGTCACAGCAGGCGGCAGCCTTCAGCCTCCCCGTGGACCACCTGGAGGCCGCCAGCCCCTCCAGCCCTCCTTCCCGTCCTGCCAGGCCTGGGAGCATGGCCACATCCTGTCCAGGGGGAGCTCCAGGATCTGCTGGGGGCTCCTCCAGGGCCCTGTGCACCGCACCCGAACCTGGCCCATCCCTGGGTGCTGTGCTGCCCCCGGGGGAGCGGGGCAGGGTGGGGGCTTGGAACGGGGACCGGACCAGCCACCCAGGCTGAGAGGAGGGTCGATCTTTCCGCAGTGGGAGGACATCTCCTCCTGGGGTCTGCAGCTGGGGAGGTTCCCACTTCCTAGGCTCTTGGCCAGGGGCCCACCCCACCCCACGGTCTGTGTCACGCACGGTCTTACCCCCAGGGTCTATGCTGGGCTGTGGGGGTGTCACCCTCTGGCGCCTGTTCTCAGGAGGACACCAGGCTGGGGAAGCTTCCTAAGGCGCTGAGACACAGATGTGTCCTGGGGGGCTTCCCCTGCCTGTGGCTGCCCACTAATGTGACCCGGGTGGGGGTGGGGCTGCCGGAGGCCGGGCCTGTGAGAGTTGCAGGTGGGCTCGTGGCTCCAGGTGCGGTTGGGCCAGAGGTCAGCCAGCAAAGGTGACGGTGGGCAGGGCCGCTGGGTTGGGGACAGGAGCAGCAGCTCCAGCCCCAGGGCAGCCCCTTGCGCCCCAGGGCCCGTGAAAGGAAGGGTGGTTGTAGGAATCTGGCCAAGCTCTGCCCGAGCTCCCTTGGGGCCGACGGAAGCCATAAAAGCAGGTGGGGAGCCGGCAGGGAACTGCCTGGGGCCTTGCGCCCCGTGAGGGGGCTGAGGAAGACCCTGCTCCCAGGGGACCCCGAGTCCATGCCCTCCCTTCCCTGGCCCAGCCCGCCCACCCCCATCTCATTGCAGAGGCTGCCAGAAGGGGAGTGGGGAGCAGGGACCCCGCGGACAGGTCGGGGGCCCTGCGCTCGGGGCCCCCCGGGAAGCCGGCCCCGGGGCGGCCCCAGGCTGGGCTGCGGGAGCGACCGTGTGTCCCTGGGCCCCAGATGCTCACGGCTGCTGAGCGGGAGGGGGTGCCTGCCCGTATCCTGGCAGGAGGAGGCCCCACTTTCCGTTTGACTCAAGCTCTCTCACCTTTTTCTGTTTCTCTGAGACTGTCTCATTCTGACCCATTTCTGGGCCAGACCTCGGAGTCCCATTTGCCAGCCAACAGGTTCTCACGAACGGGGCCTCTGGCTGCCACCCTGAGCTGGCAGGCGTGTGAGGGCCCCGCAGAGCAGCAGAACCCAGGCAAGGGTGGGGCCATCTCCTTCAAGTCCACCCAGGAAGGGAGCAGGCTGCGGGTGTGGGTGAGGCTGGTGGCAGGGCCCCGGTCGGCCTGGCAGTGCAAACAGGAAGGGCAGAGGCTCTGGCAGCCCGGAGCCGGGCCGCTAGCAGGCTGTGGTGGGATTGGCGCCTTCCTGCTCTCCCCCACTGCCCGAGGGGTGCCCGCCACAGGGAGGGGAGGTGGGCTCCTCCGGGCCCCCCGCCGGGGAAGAAGGCCCAGGTGCCCCGTGGTCTTCTCCCTAAACGCCGGGTGCTGGACGGGCAGGGGCGGCAGCAGACGTCCACTCCGGTCAGGGCCTGACCCTGGCCCGCAGGAGCCGGGCCCCGCTGCTGCAGCCACGCTTTGGGCTGCCAGATGGTTTCCGACAGATCCCACAGCCCCTCCTCCCCGCCTCGACGTTGCACAAGGTCTCACCGCAGCTTGGAGGTTACGCAGCGGGCGGGGAGCCTCAGAGGAGCCAAACTGTCCCCCTTCTCCTGGACTTGCCTCTGTGCCCCTCTGTGGGTCTGCTGCCATTTCCCCGGTTCCTGCCCTGAGGGCAGCACCTGGGGGAGGCCAGCAGCCCTGGGAGCCCAAGCGCGGAGCAGGACAGGGGCTTTGGGCTGGTGGGAGCCCCCTTGCGATTCCCGGTTGCTGTTCCTTCCACGACACCCAGCCCACAGCCTCCAAGAACCAAACTGGCCTGAGGCCTTCAGGACACTAGCCTGAGGGCTGGGCCTTGCCTGGCCACTTCCAGCCTGGGTGAAGGAAACTGATGGCTGAGAGCGGGGTGAGGGCCAGAGCCAGGGCCGTCCAGCTCAGAGGAGCCAGAGCAAAAGGGGAAGGAACTGGACCTCTGTGCCTGGGCCCCCAGGATTGGCTGGACGGTGGGGGAGGAAAGGGACTCTGGACTTCAGCCTTCCTTTTCCTGGAGCCGGTGCCAGCCCCCTGCCCACGTCAGGGACACAGCGACTCCTTCCCTTTCCAGCCTGGAAAGCCCCCTACCTGCCCCCGCCCCCACCCTGGGCTGTGAGGCCTGGGAGAAGAGACCCGGAGCCCCCAAGGGCAAGCCTCCCACCCTAAGTTCCTGCAGCTCTTTCCGGCCCGGCCAGGACCCGGGCCCCCCCAGCCTGGGGCTTCTACAGACACATGTCCTTGGGTGGGGAAAGAGGCGTGGCAGGCCCACAGCCCATCCCGGGGCCAGGCCCAGCCTGGCATCTGCCCACCGTAGGCATGTGCCGGGGCCTCAAGGGGAGACACTCCTAGGACGCTGGGACTGAACCCCTCTCTGGGGATCTGGGTTCCGGGACAAAGGTGTCCTAGAGGCAGCAGGGGTGGGGTTGCCCAATGAGAAGCGACGGATGGGAGAGACCTCAGCCTCCTGGCGAAGAGCTGAGCGCGGCACATCTGCAGCGGGAGGGTCTGGGAGCCCACTGCGGAGTCAAGTGGGCGGCGAGCAGGGGAAGTGGGTGATGACACAACGTCGGGGGAGGCGACGCTGGCCTGAGCGCGGGTGGCCTGCAGGGGAAGCACGCCTGCTCTCCACAGGCACCCCAGTCCTGGGCAGTCGGGGCCAGCCCTGCTCAGGACGGCCTCGCGTTCCCTGAGGCCAGGTGGGCCGTCTCCTCCTCCTGCCTCCCATGCCTGCCCAGCGAGTCATCTCTAGGCCTTTCCAGGAGCCAGCAGGAGTAAGGGGCACAGCACTGGACCCTGGCTGGGCACCCTTCCTGTAGCCACCTCCCTCAGCAGCCAGAGATCTAGAGAGGGAGGCGGGCTGAGGATGGTGGTGATGCCAAAGGTCACCTCAGGGCGGGGGAGAGGGCGGGACAGGAGCGGGAAGGTACCCTGGTTGCCTTCATCCTGAGCAGATGAAAGGACAGCATTTCCAGGTGGGGCTGAGCGTGGGCGTGCAGCCGCGGCTGTGATTTGAGAACCTCGGGCTTCTCGAGTAACGGATCTGGTAGCTGCCAATGTGTCATGCTGGTGAGTGTCTTCAGGGAAGCCTGGGCTGGGAGGATGGGGCCCACCGTGAGCCCGAGGAGACAGCCTGTCTTCCTGTGTCCCGTGCAGGTGTCAGCCCCGCTCCGAGGCTCAGGGCCCTGGCAGGCCTGGCCGCGGCGGCCCTCCTCTCGGCCCTCTGGCTCCTGTGGCTGCTCGACGCGGCCCCCGGGGGAGCCCGAACGCCCCAGTCCACGATAACCATCCTCGTCTGGCACTGGCCCTTCACCGGCCAGCCCCCGGAGCTGCCCAGCAACACCTGCGCCAGCTACGGCGTGGCCCGCTGCCGCCTGACCACCAACCGCAGGCTGCTGGCCAGCGCCGACGCCGTGGTCTTCCACCACCGCGAGCTGCAGAGCGGGAAGGCGCGCCTGCCCCTGGCCGAGCGGCCGCACGGGCAGCCCTGGGTGTGGGCCTCCATGGAGTCGCCCAGCCACACCCACGACCTCGGCCGCCTGCGCGGGGTCTTCAACTGGGTGCTGAGCTACCGGCGAGACTCGGACATCTTTGTGCCCTACGGCCGCCTGGAGCCCCGCGAGGGGCCCGCGCCGCCGCTGCCGGCCAAGAGCAGGCTGGCCGCCTGGGTGGTCAGCAACTTCCAGAAGCGGCAGCAGCGTGTGCAGCTGTACCGGCAGCTGGCGACCCACCTGCGCGTGGACGTGCTGGGCCGCGCCGGCAGGCGGCCCCTGTGTGCCGACTGCCTGCTGCCCACCGTGGCCCGGTACCTCTTTTACCTGTCCTTCGAGAACTCCCAGCACCGGGACTACATCACTGAGAAGTTCTGGCGCAACGCGCTGTCGGCCGGCGCCGTGCCCGTGGTCCTGGGGCCCCCGAGGGCCAACTACGAGGCCTTCGCCCCGCCCGACGCCTTCGTGCACGTGGACGATTTCGGCTCGGCCCGCGAGCTGGCCGCCTTCCTCACCGGCATGAACGAGAGCCGCTATCGGCGCTACTTCGCCTGGCGGGACCGGCTCCAAGTGCGGCTGTTTGCCGACTGGCGGGAGCGCTTCTGTGCCATCTGCACCCGCTACCCCGACCTGCCCCGTGGCCAGCTCTACCAGGACCTCGAGGGCTGGTTCCGGGCCTGAGCTCCACCGGCTGCAGGAGGCAGGGGCGGGTGGCTGGGGGGCTGGAGGTAGGTGCTGAAATCAAACCAGCGGCATCCGACCCCCCCGGGGCCACCGAGAGGCTGACGTGGAGGCTGGGGGCCAGGAGGCAGGGGTACCCTGGGCAAGCTGCCGGGAGGCGGAGGTGGGCGGGCGTTGCGGCCACTGCTGGGGGCAGAGATGAGAGCAGGGAGGGAGTAGTGGGGCTGCCTGCGGCGGAGGCCCTCGCTCCCCGCCTTGATCATATCTTGGCCAGGTCAGGGCTGTCCTCAGATGGGGGCTGAGAGAGGCTGGAGGCAGGGACCTCAGGGCTGGGGACATGCCACCTGAGGTCTGTAGGGGCAAAACCCGTGCCCCCGGCCTCTGTAGCCACCGTGCCCCTGTCCGGGATGTACGGACACATCCACGTAGACCCATGTGGCCCGGACGCGAGAAAGCCTGCCAGCTTGTTGGGATTTCAAAGCCTGCACCCGTCAATAAAGAAGCAAAGGCAAGAACGGCCTGTGCCTGCCGCCCGGATCCCGCCCACTCCACCCCGGGCCTCTGTCCTCCCGCTTCCCTCAGCCCCGCCGCACGGCCCTGCAGAGAGAGAGCCTTCCCTGACCCCTGGAGGCCGAGGTGCGGGAGCAGTGGCCGAGCTCAGAGATGCGGCGGGGCTGGAAGGTGCCCCATCTCAGGGCCTTGGGGTTTCATTCTCAGGCTGCGGGCGCATCCAGGGCGTGGCGAGGTCTGGTCTTTGATGTGTGCCTCCCTCTGACTGGTGGCTGGTGGCAGCGCGGGCATCGAGGAGGCACCCAGGTTACTGCCGCAGCCGAGGGAGCCTGTGGCAGGCCATGGGGGGAGGGGAGGCTGGTGGTGAGCCGCTGGGCGGCACTGACGGGGCCCGGAGAGCAGATGGTCCCGGCCGCAGGTGGGGTGTGTGGCAGGCGGAGGCAGGAAGCTGCCCTCCCCCTTGGCAGTGGCTTCTGGGAGAGGCCCGCCTGTGACTTCCTGCCCTGACCGAACCCCACGAACTGACCGAGGAGAAGGAAGTGTCCTCAGGCTGCTGGGGGTGGACGGGGTACCGTGCTCCGGCCCTCCTCTCCGGGCTGCTCCTCCTCCCACCGCGAGGAAGGCGCTGGGAGGGGGTGGGGAGCTGTGGGCCTCCAGACCTGCCGCTCAGACACTGGACACCCCTCGGTCTGCCCCTCCCACTCACAGGCTGGGACACTGAGGCTGGGAGGGGCCATCAGAACCACCGGCCTGGGCTCGCGCCGCGGGTCGGCCTGCCCTCGGCTGCCCTCTGCGGGCCTCCCGGGCAATGGCTCTCCTCACCGGCTTAGACCTGGCCTGGGTCTGTCCAGCCAGGTCACTCCAGCAGGCGCCAAACCACCTCTGCGGACTTCAGGGGACCCCAAGCTCCCGGGCAGAGGCCAGACTCACCCTCACATGTAGGGACGAAAACGAGCCGCTCACAGAGGGGGCAGCCTCAGTCTCCCCAACACGGACCCACCCCGCCTGCAGGGAGCAGCTCTCCGGGTCCCTTCCCTTCCTCGCTGGGCCAGGGAGTTGCAGCCCTGGCCCAGCCCAGCCAGGCCCATCCTGCCACTTGGTCACCGAGTGGCTCCTTCACGAGGAACACGGGAAACTCTTACAGGGGTACGACAGCCCACCTGCAGCCCTCCTCACCAACCCCACCCCGTCGTAAGGGGTGCAGGTCCGGGTTGCACCCGGTCGGGCAGGAAAGCCGGCTCCTGAAGCCTAGAGAGCGGCGCCCGCCCTGCATGGGTGCCATCTGCGTCCAAGAGTGAGGTCCCCTCCCCGCGTGTGGGCGACAGCCCCTTCCAGCCCTGAAGTGCCCTGGGCCCTGACTCTTAGGTCCAGACGAAATTCCTGCCATCAGTCCTTCTGCACGGAGGGCAGGCGGAGGTGGAGACCTGGTGGGGGCCGAGCCGCCCCCAGCAGCCCCTCAGGGCGCCGTCGGCCCGGGCCGGGGACGACCTTGGGGCGCCTCTGGGCCAGGAGGATTCCCAGGGGCTGGGATGCTGCGCGTGGGAGAAGAGCGCCCGCGAGGGAGTGAGTCGGGGGTCTCGGCTTAGACGTGGGCTCTCGGGCGCGTCCCTTCCACTCCTGGCAAGATGGGGGCGACCAGAGCTCCCCGGGCCGGATCAGAGCTCGAGGGTCGGCCCAGAGGCGGCGGGCGGGGCCGCGGGCGGGGCTCCGGGCGCCCGGCGGCCCCTTTAAGCGGGGGCGGCGCGGCCGCCGGGGCGGAGCCAGCGCGGAGCCGGTCCCGGACGCCCGAGACCCCGCCCCGCGCGGGCGATGCCGAGCGGCGCGGCGCGCAGAAGAGAGGCCCGCGGCGCGGAGGCGGCCGGAGCGCGGCCCCGCCATGGGCTTCCTGCACCAGCTGCAGCTGCTGCTCTGGAAGAACGTGACGCTGAAGCGCCGGAGCCCGGTGAGCGACCCCGCGCGCCGCGGGCCTGCGGGGACCGGAGGCTGCGCGCTCCGGGGCCGGCGGCGCGCTCGCCGCGCGCATGTGCGGCGGCCCGGTCGGGCGCGCGCAGACCCCCGGCGGAGGCGGGCGCGGCTGCGGCGGTCGCCCCCTCCCCCGCCCGCGCCCCGGCCGCCGGGGAGGGGGCTCGGCGGTGCCCGGGCCGCCGCCCGCGTCCGCTGACATCCGTGGCGCTCGGCTGAGTCACGGGGCGGGCGCCCTCCGCAGCGCGCTCTCCCGGGCCAGCTCCGGGGGTGGCAGGTGGCCCCCCCCGGGACCCTGGGGTCGCCGCTGGCCCTGCTTCCCGCGGCAGAGGGCTGGCTTGGGGTCTGGATCCAGCTCAGAAGCTCTGGGGTCTCTGGGCCCAGCCCCCTGACGCCCCTGCAGGGACGGGGTCCCTCCCCTGCCTGCAGCAGCCCTCTGTCCTTGGCCGGGCACCTCCTCCTCCTCCTCCTCCTGCACATCCACTAGCCCTTATCCCGGCTTTCTCACCACCGGCGACGTCCTTGCCGTGGCAGCCTCGGCCAGCCCCAGTCCCTGCACCCTCGTGTCCGTTGGGGCTGTCCGCCCTGAAGCTCATCCACCCTCTGATGCCCCCAACCCCCAACCTCCTCTGGGGACTGGGTCCTGCTGTTTGGAGCTGTGGCCACCAGGCTCCCCAGCTCCAGCAGCCGACAGGGACAGAAGCCCTGGTGAGGAGCGGTGCCGGCATGGCGTGGACGTCACCGTGGTGACCGTCATTGCTCTGGCCCCAGGAAGGGCAGGGGCATCTGCGGACCTGCCCCACTGGCAGCAGCCACGCACCTCAGAGGCTTGGGCAGCTCGGGTTCCAGACTGGGCCTGGGGATGTTCCAGGATGGGGCCCAGAGCAGGTCGGGGTCTGGAGACAGAGCCTGAGACGGAGGCATCCTCCTGCCCGTCTTGCGTCTGGGAGGCTCCTGTCCCCCCGGCCCCGGCCCCCCTTGGGCCGGCCAGCTCCTGCCTAGGTCCCTCCTTGAGAGGGGTTTCGAAGTGCACAGCAGGAAGCGCAGGCCTGCAGATGGGCAGGGTGGCCATCGTCACCACGGCCTGGCAGCACTCCCCTGGGTGCCTGGCCCTGGCAGGGAGCCAGGGTGAGTACGCTCCTGCCCAGGGCGCCCGGGGCGGGCCGGCACTGGGTGCCATGGGGCAGGCCCGAGGCCCCAGGCGGCCTCTGGTGCCCTTCCTCCACCCCAGGTTTTGGGTCACTGGGGACGGCAAGGCGGGGGCGGGGAGGAAGGGGGATTGGGACGCGGGCATATATCATTATCGGCCCCAGAGTTCTTGGCAGGAAGGACCCCCAGGGCTGGGAGCAGAGGCTCCAGTGATGGCCCCAGCAAGCACTGGGGACCCCAAGGCTCAGGGAAGGGACCAGTGGCTCACTGGGTACCTGGCAAGCAGGTGGGAGGTGCCCACTGACCTACACCCAGGAGTGGCCCCCACGGGCCAGGTTGGCCCCCTCCCAGAACCTTCCTCGCTCTGGCCCGCAGCACTCCCAGGGCATGGTTAGGTGTGTGGAGGTCCTTGGTCTGTGGCCACAGCAGATCTGAAATTCTTCCTCCAGGTGGTTGAGGCCTTGCTGGGCTTGTGCCCTGGGTGGGGGATGGCTGGATGTCGGGCACACTTCCCCCCTGTTCCGGGAGGATCTCAGGCTTCACACTTGGACACCTGGGCTTGGCTGGCAGAGCTTTTGCCCTGCGTGCAGCGTGCCTCACTGAGGGCGGGCTGGACCCGGCGGAAAGCTTGGTCTGGAGAGTGGGAACCGAGGATCTCTGTGCCCTGCTCGCTCCCTCTACCGAAACTCTGTGCCTCGGTTTCTCTGTCTGTCCGTGTGGCCTGTGCCCTTTTAGCTGGACATGGGTCTTCCCTGGGGCACAGGCTGCTCCTGGTGCGGGGACCAGGTCACTGTCACCAAGTCCCTGGAGCGGGGGGTAGCACTTCCATCCTCAGGCCTCACCTACTTTCCCTTTGATGCAGCAGGAGGGGGCCTGGAGTGCGACAGCATGGGGCCCCCGGCTGGTCTCCAGGGACAGGGGTCTGACCACCCTGCAGGCCGCTGGGTGGGGCGCCCAGGTGGGGCTGAACCTGTACTGCCTGCCGTAACCAAATGCCCCTCTGGCCACCCGCCCGCCAAGCAGGCCTCCCTACTCCCAGCAGCTCGTGCGAGGCCGTTGCTATAGCAATGAGGAGGCAGCGAGGCCTGTTGCTGCAGTTCTGTGGTGGAGGTGCCCGGTGGCAGGGCGGGTGTGGGTGGGGCTGGCATTGCAGCCGCGACCCCGGGCCCCCTCGCTCTGTGTGTGTGTGGCAGGCGCCTGTCCCAGTCCACGATGCCAGGGTGGGGGTGGAGGCTGGCACGGGCTGGGGCGGGCGCGGGGCGCGGACACACAGCGGGGTGTCGCGGACCACAGAGCCCTATTGTCAGAGCTGAGTAAACACGGCAGCCGCTGCCCCCACCCCAGGGGGACCAGGGGCTCGGGCCCTGCGAGCGCCGCCGACGGGAGGCTCTCAAGTCTGTTTGGGGTGGGGGGTGAGGATGAAGGAAGCCTGGTGCCTCTGAGAAGGGCTGGGTGGGGGTGGGGCTCAGGGTGTGCCCTTGGGTGCGGTGGTGGGGGCTCCCCCACAGAGCAGCTGGCCTGAGGTCCTCCTCCCCCTCCCAGCCCTCCCTCCCTGAGCCAGGAGAGGTGGGGGCGGGAATGGCGAAATCCTTCCGCTTTCCAGGTGAGGCAGGGAAGTCTGGGCCCCGGTCCCCTGGCCCTTCTTTCCCACGCCGAGCAGGTCCCACCAGGGCTCATCTTGGTGCCCAGACGGGAGCGGCAGAAGCTGCCCTGGGACACTGAGCAGAGGCCCAGGCAGGCAGGGCTGAGCCCCCCGGGGCTGAGGGAGGGGCCAGGGCAGCACATGGTGCCTGTGCCTCAGGGACATGGGGCTGGCAGAGCCCTGACCAGGTCCTCCTGGACGCTCAGGGACCCGGGCTAGAGCCAGGCCTCCCCGGCCTCCAGGCCTCACCTCCCTCGGCCCTTGCGGGGGGTATGACGGCGCCACAGGGATGGGGAGGAGGGCTGACCCGGGCGGGGTGGGAGCTGCGGGCCAGTCCCAGAGACTGCCCAGGCACCGCTGCAGGCGGGAGGGGAGGATAAGCTGGGCAGGCGCGTGGGGCAGCGTGCAGCGCGGGCTGGCTGCTCTGTCCCTGCTGGCTTCAGTGTGACAAGCGGGTTCCAGGCTGGGGGGCGGGAGACCCGAATTGCTTGAGCCAGGTGACACGGACCCTCTCACTCTTCAGAGAGGTCGTGGTAGGAAGGGGCTGTGGTCTGTGGCCCTGGAGGGGCTGGGTTGACCTGTGGCCCCTGGGGGAGCACTGAGGGTCCAGGCTGGGCTGGGCTGGGCTGGCCCTGCGGGGAGGGTGGTGTCTGTCTGGTAAGGAGGGGAGGCTTTGGGTCTGTCCTGTCCGGCCCTGGGCAGGTGGCGTGGGAGGCCGGGCCGCCCTGCGCAGGGGGACTCACTCAGCCTGCCCTTTCCAGTGGGTCTTGGCCTTCGAGATTTTCATCCCCCTGGTCCTCTTCTTCATCCTGCTGGGGCTTCGGCAGAAGAAGCCGACCATCTCTGTGAAGGAAGGTGAGGGTCCGGGGAGGCGGGACGGGGGCCAGGACACAGCTGGGTGGGTGGGCGGGGCGGGCAGGCAGCCCTCCCTGCAGCACGCACGCGTGTCCCGTGTGCATGTGACCACACGCGTGTGAACTGGCTCCCGCGGCTCCTCCCGGTGCCGTCCGAGAGCCCGTTCCGCCCCCACCCCGCGCGGTCCCCGGCCGGGCCTCCTGGCGGGGCTGGAGGGCGCGGCGGCGGCGCCCGGTTCTCACTGTCCTCCTCTGTTCTGTCCTGCCCCTCCCCGCATGGTCTCTGTCCTCCTCCCGGCCTGCATGCAGTCTGTAAGTGCGCGGCCGCCGCCTCCCGGCTGGCCCGGGCAGCGGCCCCCGGAGCCCTGCGGGGCCTCCTGGTGCGGCTCGAGCCTTCCCCCACACCCTCGCTTGCATCCGCAGCCCCTCCTTGGCCAGCTGGGTCCTGCAGGGGCCCCCGACCGTCAGGAACAGCTGGCTCTGGGGGAGGGGGGGAGGGGAGTCGGGGGGGAGGTCGAGGGGGAGCCACCTGGACCACAGCGGCTCCCAGGCCAAGCTCCCCGGTGTCACCTTCTGTCTGTGGGGCGGCCTGGCCCTGCTTGCAGGGTTGGGGCACCCAGCTGCTCTCCACTCAGCCTTGTGGGCGCCTGCATTCACCCCACTAACCAGCTGGCCGGAGAGGTCAGAGGTCGCTGCCCAGGAGGGGCCCCGTGGGCTCCCCTGGGCGCTGTGGGCAGTGTTACATCCAAATTCTTGGGGGGGGCGTGTCAGAGCATCTTGGCTTTGACTGGCTGGGGGAAGGGATGGCGAGGTGCCCTCTGACCTCTGACCTGTTGGGGTCATTTGCACTCGTGCTGGCGGCCCTCTATGTCCTGTCTGCTGCCTAAAGCTGCTTTTCCTTCCTGACTTTCTCTGAATCTCTCTTCTCGGCCTCTGTCTCCCTCTCCCTTCTTGATTCCACCCCCACCACCCCGCCCTGGGGCCCCTCGCCTGCCCGGCGCCCCAGCCTTCTACACGGCAGCACCCCTCACCTCCGCCGGCATCCTGCCCGTCATGCAGTCGCTGTGCCCGGACGGCCAGCGGGACGAGTTCGGCTTCCTGCAGTACGCCAACTCCACGTGAGTACCCCTCCGACGCCAGCGGCCCCCACCCCAGGCCTGGCCACCCGCGGTGACATCCGGTGCCGCTGCAGGGTCACGCAGCTGCTGGAGCGCCTCAACCGCGTGGTGGAGGAGGGCAACCTGTTTGACCCGGCGAGGCCCAGCCTGGGCTCGGAGCTCGAGGCACTGCGCCAGCACCTGGAGGCCCTCAGCGCGGGCCCGGACACCTGGGAGAGCCACCTGGACCAACCTGCAGGTGCGCCCTGGGCGGGCGGGGCAGTGCCTGTGCTGGGGGCCGAGGCCCGAGCTGCAGTGGTAGCTGGGTTCAAAGCCCAGCCCGCTCCCTTCCTGCTGTGGGCCTGTGTCTGCCTCAGCCCCGCCACCTGGACCGGCACCCGTGCTTGGGGCCTGGCGAGCCGCCCGCCACGGTGGCTGAGCCTTGGTGATAGGAGCTCAGCTCTGAGGCTGTCTGGGGCACCTCGGCCCCGGACAGGGCTGGCCTTCAGCCCCACCCTTCTGCCTGTCCAGTGTCCTCCTTCTCTCTGGACTCGGTGGCCAGGGACCCTCGGGAGCTCGGGCGTTTCCTGACGCAGAACCTGTCGCTGCCTGATGGCACAGCCCAGGCCCTCCTGGCCGCCCAGGTGGACCTGCCCGAGGTGAGGCGGGGCGAGCCTCAGCAGGGAGGCCTGTCTGCTCCTGGGGAAGCTCCCACCAGCCCTGGCCGCTCTCTCTGCCCCGCACTGGTTTCTGGTGGGGACGCTGGGCTCCAGTGCCCCCAGCCTGAGCCATTGGCCCCCCCGCCCCGTCCCCACTCCAGGTCTATCGCCTGCTTTTTGGCCCCTCGCCTGCTCTGGGTCAGGAGTCCTGGGGCCGCCCAGGCAGCAATCCCCTATTCCGGATGGAGGTGAGGGGCTTTAGGTGGGATGGGAGACGTGCTGCCTGCTTCTGGGCCGGTGTTTCTGCCTGGGTGGGTGAAGAAAGGGGCCCCCTTGGGGGGTGGGGGAGGGTCCCCAGGAGCCCGTCGTGGGCCCGGGGAGGGGGAGCAGGATGGGGATGCGGTGCCCCTCCCCCCACCCCACCGCTGCTGCAGAACTCGGGTGGTCTCAGGCCTGGCACTGCGGGTGGGGCAGGCCAGGCCCTTGGTTTCCTCTTGATCAGGGCTCCTTCTCAGCCGTCCCCCTGCACCCCGCCCCCAGGAGCTGCTGTTGGCCCCTGGCCTCCTGGAGCAGCTCACGTGCACGCCAGGCTCCAGGGAGCTGGGCCGGATCCTCGCGCTGCCGCGGGGCCAGCAGACAGCGCTGCAGGGCTACCGGGACGCCGTCTGCAGAGGGCAGGCGGCAGCGCGAGCCCGGCGCTTTTCGGGACTGGCCGCTGAGCTCCGGAACCAACTGGATATGGCCAAGATCGCTCGGCAGGTGAGGCCCTGCCTGCCCGCTGGCCCACAGATCTGCTGCCTGGGCTGGCGGAGGAGCCAGGGCTCCTTGCGAGGTGTCCCTGGGGACCCCTGGGCCTGAGGCTGTGCGTGGTGCCTGCGGGCAGGTGTCCTGCGGCCCCCCCAGCGCGGGGCCCTGTGCCGCCTGCCCTGCTCCAGGCCTCCGCCCAGGTCTGTGCCTCCCAGCCCCTGGCCAGTGCTCCCCTGACCCCCAGGCTGCTCCCCTCCTCCCAGCCTGTGTTCCCCGTGGGTGTCCTCCTCATTCCCCCCGACCTCAGCCACCCACCTGCACGTCAGCCCTGGACACCCCGTTCCCTTCCTGGGGCCTGCGTTTCCCCACTCGCCCTGTCTGCCCTCAGCTGGGCCTGGATGCCCCCAACGGCTCCACCCCCCCGCAGCAGCCACCATCCCCACGGCGGCTGCATGCGCTGCTGGAGGACCTACTGGACGCCCAAAAGGTTCTGCGAGACGTAGACGTCCTTTCGGCCCTGGCCCTGCTGCTGCCTCAGGGTGCCTGCGCTGGCCGGCCTCCTGGGCCCCCAGCCAGTGGCCCTGGTGCGGCGCCCAACGGCACCGGGTCTGGGGCGGGCGCGGGCTCCAACACCACGGCCGAGGAGGGTGCCCCGTCGGCTGCAGCCCCAGCCTCCTCCTCAGACATGCTGCAGGGCCAGTGCTCGGCCTTCGTGCAGCTCTGGGCGGGCCTGCAGCCCATCCTGTGTGGCAACAACCGGTAGGTGGGGGGGCGCGCAAGACGGGGGAGGGGCCGGCCCCAGGGCTGGCTCTGACGCCCCCTCCCTGGTCCGGTCCACTGCCCCCACCCCACGTCCATCAATCGACACGCGCACCCACCCTGAAGCCCCACCCTGAGCTCTCGCCCGCCTGTCCCAGGACCATCGAGCCCGAGGCGCTGCGGAGGGGCAACATGAGCTCCCTGGGCTTCACGAGCAAGGAGCAGCGGAACCTGGGCCTCCTCGTGCACCTCATGACCAGCAACCCCAAGATCCTGTACGCGCCCGCGGGCTCCGAGGCAGATCGCGTCATCCTCAAGGTGCCCGCACGCGTCCGCTGCGTGGAGTGCTTGGGCTGCACGTGTCCTCTGGGGCAGGAACTGGAGGAGCTGGGTAGAGGGTTCTGCGGGCCGGGGACCCCTGAGCAGACATGGGGCGGGCTGGGGGGGTCCGTAGGATTGGCATGGGAGGCGCACAGCCCTGGCTCTCCAGCTCCGGCTTGGCTCTGTGAGTGAGGGGACCCGAGAGTGGGTTCAAGGTGCAGTGGCGCTTTAAGGTCGCCTTGGGGATGCACTGGATGGCTGGTGTGGTGCAGGGTCTTGGCCTGGCTGGGTGTGGCCAGGGTCGGGCAGCGGAGGATAGAAGAGGGGCTGCGGGCAGAAACCGTCCGGAGCTGCATCCAGTGGGTGAGGTTTGGGCGGGGCAGCTGGGTGGTTTGGGGCTGGCTGAGGGCAGGGTGGCCATGGTCATCCCAGGGTAGGAAGAAGTAGAAATCAGGGCTGGAAATGGCCCAGGAAGGGGAGAGGCAGTGCAGGGGATCCCTGGGATGAGCACGGGGGCAGATGAGGGCCACGTGTCAGGACTGCCCAAGGGATGTGTGGAGGGGTCCCCCAAAGGAGCGGGAAAGGCCCCGCTGCTGCGGGGTGGGGACTGGAGGCCATGCTTCCCTGGGAGCCAGGCCGAGAGGTTTCGGGGGAGGCGCTGAGGAGAGGCCTGGATGGGGAGGGCTTGGAGCTTCCAGGTGGAATCTGGCCAGACCAAGATTGGTGGTTGGTGGGGACTGGCCGTAGGGGTAGGCAAGGAGTGACAACCCCTTCGCCGGCCGGGGTCCTCCCACGAGCCCGTGTTCTGCCCTCACCCCTGCAGGCCAATGAGACCTTCGCCCTCGTGGGCAATGTGACGCACTACGCCCAGGTGTGGCTCAACATATCCGCCGAGATCCGCAGCTACCTGGCGCAGGGCCGGCTGCAGCAACACCTGCACTGGCTGCAGCAGGTGCTGGGCTAGCGTGGGGCGGTACGGAGCCCACTCTGCCCCGGGTGGTGGCCAGCCCAGGCCACCCTCTGAGCTGGCCTCCCTCACCCCCCAGTACGTGGAAGAACTGCGGCTGCACCCGGAGGCCCTGAGCCTGTCCCCGGAGGAGCTGCCGCCGGCCCTGCGCCAGGACAACTTCTCCCTGCCCAACGGCTCGGTCCTCCTGCAGCAGCTGGACACCATTGACAACGCGGCTTGCGGCTGGGTCCAGTTCATGTCCAAGGTGGGTGGGCGAGCCCCGCGGGGCCCCGCTGGTGCCTGGGGTCGGCTCTGAGGACGCCCCTCCCCTCCCCCAGGTGAGTGTGGACATCTTCAAGGGTTTTCCGGACGAGGAGAGCATCGTCAACTACACCCTCAACCAGGCCTACCAGGACAACGTCACCGTGTTCGCCAGTGAGCCAGTCCCCAGGGCAGGTGCCCAGCCCTTGCTCCTCTGCCTCGGCCCTCCCCTCGCCCCTCCCCGTCCCATGGCCCTTTGCCCCTGGTCCTGCCCCCCTTGGCCCCACCCCTCATCCTGTCCCAGGTGTGATCTTCCAGACCCGCGAGGACGGCTCCCTGCCGCCCCACGTGCGCTACAAGATCCGCCAGAACTCCAGCTTCACCGAGAAGACCAACGAGATCCGCCGGGCCTACTGGCGGCCGGGGCCTAACACCGGTGGCCGCTTCTACTTCCTGTACGGCTTCGTCTGGATCCAGGGTGAGGGCCGGCCCTGGGGCTGGGGGGGGCGGGCGCGGCCTCCGCTGACCGCTGCCCCCACCGCAGACATGATGGAGCGCGCCATCATCGACACCTTCGTGGGCCACGATGTGGTGGAGCCCGGCAACTACGTGCAGATGTTCCCCTACCCGTGCTACACGCGGGACGAGTGAGTGCGGACCAGCGCTGGGGGCGGGCACCTGTGGCCCCGCCCCACCCGTCTCTTCAGCCCCACCCCTGCCTTCACGCCCCGCCCCTCAACCCCGCCCCTCCCTCCGTGCCCCGCCCATCAGCCCCGCCCCTGCCTCCACGCCCCGCCCCTCAACCCCGCCCCTGCCTCCACGCCCCGCCTCCTCGCGCCTTGCCCCTCCCCTCACGCCCCGCCCCGCCCCCGCCTCCTTCCCAGCTTTCTGTTTGTTATCGAGCACATGATGCCGCTCTGCATGGTGATTTCCTGGGTCTACTCTGTGGCCATGACTATCCAGCACATTGTGGCGGAGAAGGAGCACCGGCTGAAAGAGGTGAGGGGGTCACGGCAGAGAAGACGGAGGAAGGGAGAGACGAACACGGGGCAGGGATAGAGGCGGGGAATGGGGGGATAGAGGCGGAGAGATTAGAGGCGGGGCAGGAGTGCAGGTGAGGGGGCAGCTGTGGGCACCCCTCCCTCCCCGGGCCCGGGCTCCAGGGCAGGGGCAGGGCGTCCCTCCCCGGTGCCCCCGTCTGCGCCCTGCCCTCCGCTGCCTTGCCTGCAGGTGATGAAGACCATGGGCCTGAACAACGCCGTGCACTGGGTGGCCTGGTTCATCACGGGCTCCGTGCAGCTCTCCATCTCGGTGACGGCGCTGACTGCCATCCTCAAGTACGGCCAGGTCCTGGCGCACAGCCACGTGCTCATCATCTGGCTCTTCCTGGCCGTCTACGCGGTGGCCACCATCATGTTCTGGTGAGTGCCGCGAGGCCGGCCGCCGGCTGGAGGGTGGGCTGCCAGCGTGACTCCGAGACTCGGGCGTGGCTGACGGCCCGCGGCCCTGCCTGCCCCCAGCTTCCTGGTGTCCGTGCTGTACTCCAAGGCCAAGCTGGCCTCGGCCTGCGGCGGCATCATCTACTTCCTGAGCTACGTGCCCTACATGTACGTGGCGATCCGCGAGGAGGTGGCCCACGACAAGATCACCGCCTTTGAGAAGTGCATCGCGGTGAGGGCCGTGAGGGGTGGGCCAGGCGCGGGGGTGTCCACCTCCTCTCCCCCCTGACACTGCCGTCCTCTCAGTCCCTGATGTCCACGACAGCCTTCGGCCTGGGCTCCAAGTACTTCGCTCTGTACGAGGTGGCGGGCGTGGGCATCCAGTGGCACACGTTCAGCCAGTCGCCCGTGGAAGGCGACGACTTCAACCTGCTCCTGGCCGTCACCATGCTGATGGTGGACGCGGTCGTCTACGGCGTGCTCACGTGGTACATCGAGGCCGTGCACCCAGGTACCACGCCCTTTGGAGGGGCGGGGGAGGGGAGGAGGAGGCTGTCTCTCAGGGGCACACACGGCCCGGGGTAGACGGTGGTCCCGGACCCTGGGTCAGCCCCCGCTTTACGCTGCAGGCATGTACGGGCTGCCCCGGCCCTGGTACTTCCCGCTGCAGAAGTCCTACTGGCTGGGCAGCGGGCGGACGGAGACGTGGGAGTGGAGCTGGCCGTGGGCTCGCGCCCCCCGCCTCAGCGTCATGGAGGAGGACCAGGCCTGCGCCATGGAGAGCCGGCGCTTGGGTGAGTGGGCGCCGGGTGGGGGGGGGGCCTGGGGCGAGTGCTGAGCTGTGGGGCCGGGGGCAGCCCTGACGGTGAGCCTTGGCCGCGGTGCAGAGGAGATGCGGGGCATGGAGGAGGAGCCCACCCACCTGCCGCTGGTGGTCTGTGTGGACAAGCTCACCAAGGTCTATAAGAACGACAAGAAGCTGGCCTTGGACAAGCTGAGCCTGAACCTCTACGAGAACCAGGTGGTGTCCTTCCTGGGCCACAACGGGGCCGGCAAGACCACCACCATGTGAGTGTTGGGGCTGGGCTCAGAGTCCCCGACGGAGGCGGCAGGGAGGGCCCGGTGCGGCCGATGGGGGCCGTGACCCTGCTCCCCGCCCAGGTCTCTCCTCACCGGCCTCTTCCCGCCGACGTCGGGCTCGGCCACCATCTACGGGCACGACATCCGCACAGAGATGGATGAGATCCGCAAGAACCTGGGCATGTGCCCGCAGCACAACGTGCTCTTCGACCGGCTCACGGTGGAGGAGCACCTCTGGTTCTACTCGCGGCTCAAGAGCATGGCCCAGGAGGAGATCCGCAAGGAGATGGACAAGTGGGTGGGGCGCGGGGGGCCGCGGGGCCGCAGGCAGGGGTACCGGCTCCCGCAGCCGCTGGTCCGACCCTGCTGTCCTGCCCTCAGGATGATCGAAGACCTGGAGCTCTCCAACAAGCGGCACTCGCTGGTGCAGACGCTGGCCGGCGGCATGAAGCGCAAGCTCTCTGTGGCCATCGCCTTCGTGGGCGGCTCCCGTGCCATCATCCTGGACGAGCCCACCGCCGGCGTGGACCCGTACGCGCGGCGCGCCATCTGGGACCTCATCCTGAAGTACAAGCCGGGTGAGCGGGGCGTGGGGGGGGGGGAGGCAGCGGCCCCCGCCCGGCCCCGCCCCTCCGCCCCCTGACCCCGGGCTTCCCCCAGGCCGCACCATCCTCTTGTCCACCCACCACATGGACGAGGCCGACCTGCTTGGGGACCGCATCGCCATCATCTCTCACGGGAAACTCAAGTGCTGCGGCTCCCCGCTGTTTCTCAAGGGCGCCTACGGGGATGGCTACCGCCTCACGCTGGTCAAGCGGCCTGCCGAGCTCGGGGGCCCCCAAGGTCTGTGCGGAGGCTGCCTGCCCGGACCCCTTCCCGAGGCCAATGAGGTTGAGGGGCTGGGCCCCCACCGTTGCCCCGGGGGCCCGGGGCGTTGGCTGGGCCTGGCTCACCCTCTCCCTCAGCCCCTGAGCGAAGCCCTCCCTGCCCTTCCAGAGCCAGGGCTGACAGCCAGCCCCCCCGGTCCAGCCCCGCTGAGCGGCTGCTCCGAGCCCCAGGTTTCCCAGTTCATCCGCAAACATGTGGCCTCCTGCCTGCTGGTCTCGGACACCAGCACCGAGCTCTCCTACATCCTGCCCAGCGAGGCCGCCAAGAAGGGGGCCTTTGAGCGCCTCTTTCAGGTGTGGGGATGGGGCGGGGCTCGGCTGGTGGAGGAGGTGGGCCCAGAGGAGGAAGGGGGTGGGGCTCAGGAGAGAGGTTCGTGGAGGAGGTGGCGCCGCCCAGGAGGTGTGCTCGGCAGAGGATATGGGGCTGGCAAAGGATGCGGAGCTGCGGTAGGGCTGGGGGCGGGGCCAGTGGAGGAGGTGGGGCTGCAGGGTGAGGTGGGGCTGTTGGAGGCGCGGCTGGACTCAGGGGCGGGGCTGGGGCGGGGCCAGTGGAGGAGGTGGGGCTGTTGCAGGAGGCGCGGCTGGACTCAGGGGCGGGGCTGGGGCGGGGCCAGTGGAGGAGGTGGGGCTGTTGCAGGAGGCGCGGCTGGACTCAGGGGCAGGGTAGGGGCGGGGCCAGTGGAGGAGGTGGGGCTGTTGCAGGAGGCGCGGCTGGACTCAGGGGCAGGGTAGGGGCGGGGCCAGTGGAGGAGGTGGGGCTGTTGCAGGAGGCGCGGCTGGACTCAGGGGCGGGGCCGGTGGAGGTGGCGGGCTGCAGAGGGCGGTGGCCCGGAGCAGGGGCGGGGGCTGAGAGGAGCCTCAGCCGGTGCTTTCACAGCACCTGGAGTGCAGCCTGGATGCGCTGCACCTGAGCAGCTTTGGGCTGATGGACACGACGCTGGAGGAGGTGTTCCTTAAGGTGTCAGAGGAGGACCAGTCGCTGGAGAACAGTGAGGCCGGTGAGAGGCTCTGGAGCTGCTGATCAGCCCTGCCCCCATCCCCCACTCCCCTACCCCCCCAGGTCTGAAGTTGGGCCTGGGGCTGCTCACTCGTCCCCTGTCCCTGGGGACCAAGGGTCTTAGGTGGGAACAAGGATCCAGGACTCCCCAGGGTCAGACTGGGTCTGAGGCCCTGGGTGGGTGAGTGAGTGTGGAGTCTGGGGTCCCAGACAGGCCTGCAGCTGGCAGGCAGCCCTGAGGCCCCCCACCCCTTTCACTGGCCCTTCTGCCGCCATAGACGTGAAGGAGTCCAGGAAAGATGTGCTGCCTGGGGCCGTGGACTCGATGACGGGGGAGGGTCACGCTGGCAACCTGGCCCGGTGCGCGGAGCTGGCCCAGTCGCAGGCGTCCCTGCAGTCCGCGTCCTCAGTGGGCTCTGCCCGCGGGGACGAGGGGGCCGGCTACACTGACATCTACGGCGACTACCGTCCCCTTTGCGACAACTTGCAGGACCCTGACAACGTCAGCTTGCAAGGTGGGGGGCGGCTGGGTGGGGCCGGGAGGGTCCCTGGAGGGTGGCTGGGGACCCCTGCTCAGTGTCCCCTTCCGTGCAGAGGCCGAGGCGGAGACCCTGTCGCGGGTTGGCCAGGGCAGCCGCAAGCTGGAGGGTTGGTGGCTGAAAGTGCGCCAGTTCCACGGGCTCCTGGTGAAGCGCTTCCACTGCGCCCGCCGCAACTCCAAGGCGCTATCCTCCCAGATCCTGCTGCCTGCCTTCTTCGTCTGCGTGGCTATGACCGTGGCGCTCTCCGTCCCAGAGATCGGTATGGCCGCCTGGCCAGGCGCTGGGACGTCCGCCCCACTTGGGAGCCACGTGGGGGACCCACGCACGTTCCGGGCCTGGGCGCTGCGCCTGAGGCTGGCAGGCACACTTTGGGGCTCCTCTGGGATTCCTGCTTTTTGGGGTCCAGGCCCCAGACTTGGGCCCTGTGGGCATTGGGAAGAGGGGACCTGGGCCTGGGAGGTGCTGGCAGGACGTAGGAACCTGCTCGGGCCTCCCTGTGCACCCTGCCAGGCGACCTGCCCCCGCTGGTCCTGTCCCCCTCCCAGTACCACAACTACACTCAGCCCCGTGGCAACTTCATCCCTTATGCCAACGAGGAGCGCCGGGAGTACCAGTGAGTCCGCGCGGCGGGCCGTTCTGGGGGGCGGGGGCCGGTGAAAGAGCCGGGAGGAGTGGCTCTGGCCCCCCACCCCGACTGGCTCTGTCTCTCCCAGCTTGCGACTGTCCCCCGATGCCGGCCCCCAACAGCTAGTGAGCACCTTCCGGCTGCCGTCGGGTGTGGGTGCCACCTGTGTGCTCAAGTCTCCGGCTAACGGCTCGCTGGGGCCCACGCTGAACCTGAGCAGCGGGGAGTCCCGCCTGCTGGCCGCGCGGTTCTTCGACAGCATGTGCCTGGAGTCCTTCACCCAGGGGCTGCCGCTGTCCAACTTCGTGCCGCCTCCACCCTCGCCCGCCCCGTCCGACTCCCCTGTGTCCCTGGACGAGGACCTGTCGCAGGCCTGGAACGCGTCCCTGCCGCCCACCTCTGGCCCAGGTACTGGCTGGCGGGGCTGCCTGGGGCTCGGGGCAGCTCGGGCGGGACGGACCGTGCCCTTTGTGCCCGCAGAGAACTGGACGTCGGCACCCTCCCTGCCGCGCCTGGTGCGAGAGCCCGTCCGCTGCACCTGCTCCGGGCAGGGCACCGGCTTCTCCTGCCCCGGCGGTGTGGGCGGGCACCCGCCCCAGATGAGGGTGGTCACAGGCGACATCCTGACCGACATCACCGGCCACAACGTCTCCGAGTACCTGCTCTTCACCTCCGACCGCTTCCGGCTGCACCGGTGAGCCAGGCGGGAGGGGTGCGCCAGCTGTGGACGAGGAGTGGGCACCGGTCACCCGCCCGGCCTCACCGGTCCTCGGCTTGCCACCCAGGTACGGGGCCATCACCTTTGGCCACGTCCAGAAGTCCATCCCGGCCTCGTTTGGCCGCCGGGCCCCAGCCCCGCTGCGGAGGGTCGCGGTGCGCCGGGCGGCCCAGGTGAGTGCCGGGGCCCCGGGCGCGGCCGCGGCTGGCCCTCGCCCGAGGTCCGCAGCGACCCACGGGGCTCTTGGGGTCTCTTTGTGCCCCCCGCAGGTTTTCTACAACAACAAGGGCTACCATAGCATGCCCACCTACCTCAACAGCCTCAACAACGCCATTCTGCGTGCCAACCTGCCCAAGAGCAAGGGCAACCCTGCGGCCTATGGTGGGTGAGCTGGGGCGGGCGGGGTGGGCCAAGCCTGGGTGGGCGCAGAGCAGGCCCCTGAGGGTGCCCTCCCCTGTGCCGCAGGCATCACCGTCACCAACCACCCCATGAACAAGACGAGTGCCAGCCTCTCCCTGGATTACCTGTAGGTGCTGGGGGGTGGGCAGGGCTGGGGACTGTGTGCTGGGCAGGGCTCAGGGCCGCCTCGCACCCCCCCAGGCTGCAGGGCACGGATGTGGTCATCGCCATCTTCATCATCGTGGCCATGTCTTTCGTGCCGGCCAGCTTCGTGGTCTTTCTGGTGGCCGAGAAGTCCACCAAGGCCAAGCACCTGCAGTTCGTCAGCGGCTGCAACCCCGTCATCTACTGGCTGGCCAACTACGTGTGGGACATGGTGTGCCCCCAGACCCCTGGCTGTCCCATCCTCCCGTCCCCTGCTGGACCCCCAGTCCTGCCCCCGGCCCCTCACCCCCTCCCCGGCCCCTCACCTGCCACCCCTGCTCTGGTAGCTCAACTACCTGGTCCCGGCCACCTGCTGTGTCATCATCCTGTTTGTGTTTGACCTGCCGGCCTACACGTCCCCCACCAACTTCCCGGCTGTGCTCTCTCTCTTTCTGCTCTACGGGTAAGGGGCAGCGGGCGGGCGGGGGGCGTGGGCGCGGCGGGGCTCGGGCTGCCCAGTGACCGCCGCCTGCCCGCCCGCCACCCGCAGGTGGTCCATCACCCCCATCATGTACCCGGCCTCCTTCTGGTTCGAGGTCCCCAGCTCGGCCTACGTGTTTCTCATTGTCATCAACCTCTTCATTGGCATCACGGCCACGGTGGCCACCTTCCTCCTGCAGCTCTTTGAGCACGACAAGGTGGGATGGGGGCGGCGGGGCGATGGGATGGGATGGGGAGGCGGGGCGATGGGATGGGGACGGCCAGGCAATGGGATGGCGGAGCGGAGCGGCTGAGGCTGTGCCCTGGCCCCCGTGACCTTCCAGGACCTGAAGGTTGTCAACAGTTACCTGAAAAGCTGCTTCCTCATCTTCCCCAACTACAACCTGGGCCATGGGCTCATGGAGATGGCCTACAACGAGTACATCAACGAGTACTACGCCAAGATTGGTGAGGCCGGAGGGGCGCGGGCAGCGCGCGCCCCTGGGCAGGGAGGCCGAGGGGGCTTCTGGGCCTGAGGGCAGCTGGGGGTCTTGAGGCCCCAGGCCCAGCCTTGAACCAGCTGCCCCACAGGCCAGTTTGACAAGATGAAGTCCCCGTTTGAGTGGGACATTGTCACCAGGGGCCTGGTGGCCATGACGATCGAGGGCTTCGTGGGCTTCCTCATCACCATCATGTGTCAGTACAACTTCCTGCGGCAGCCGCAGTGAGTGGGGGCGCGCCCGGCAGGGTGGGGGGCCAGGCTGGGGATCGCCTTCCTGCCGGGGCCACCGCGAGGGAGGGGCACCCGGGGATGACGGGCAGCCCAGCCGGGCACTGCCCTCCCTGTCCTCCCAGGCGCATGGCGGTGTCGACAAAGCCCGTGGAGGACGACGTGGACGTGGCCAGCGAGCGGCAGCGAGTGCTGCGGGGGGACGCTGACAACGACATGGTCAAGATCGAGAACCTGACCAAGGTGGGCCCTGGGCGGGCGGGGCCCAGGCGGGAGTCCCGCTGGGTGGCCGGCCTGCCCGCCCCGCTGAGAGGGCCGTCCCCTCCCCTCCGCCAGGTGTACAAATCGCGGAAGATCGGCCGCATCCTGGCCGTGGACCGCCTGTGCCTGGGCGTGCGTCCCGGCGAGTGCTTTGGCCTCCTGGGTGTCAACGGCGCAGGCAAGACCAGCACCTTCAAGATGCTGACGGGCGACGAGAGCACGACGGGGGGCGAGGCCTTCGTCAACGGGCACAGGTGCGGGTGGGCGGGCGCCCGGGCGGGTGGGCCCGCGGCGGCAGCTGGTGCTGACGGTCCTGTGTCCCCAGCGTGCTCAAGGAGCTGCTCCAGGTGCAGCAGAGCCTGGGCTACTGCCCGCAGTTCGACGCCCTGTTCGACGAGCTCACGGCCCGGGAGCACCTGCAGCTCTACACGCGGCTCCGCGGCATCCCCTGGAAGGACGAGGCCCGGGTGAGGGGCGCCCGGCGGGGGAGGGGGCTGGTGCGGAGGGTGGGCCCCTGACATCGCTCTCACTCCCAGGTGGTGAAGTGGGCCCTGGAGAAGCTGGAGCTGACCAAGTACGCCGACAAGCCCGCTGGCACCTACAGTGGCGGCAACAAGCGAAAGCTGTCGACAGCCATCGCCCTCATTGGGTACCCTGCCTTCATCTTCTTGGTGAGCCCGGGGTCGGGGTGGGGGGCGGGGGCCCCGCCTTCATCTTCCTGGCGAGCCGGGCAGAAGCGGCTGGTGGGGCCGGCTGGGGTGAGGGGGGTACAGCAGCTGAGCCTGGCACCCCCCAGGACGAGCCTACCACAGGCATGGACCCCAAGGCCCGGCGCTTCCTGTGGAACCTCATTTTGGACCTCATCAAGACGGGGCGCTCCGTGGTGCTGACGTCGCACAGGTCCGTCTCTCCCCCCCCCCGCCCTGCCCCGCACGCCCCCCGCCCCCGTCGCGTGCCAGCCTGTGCGTCTCCCCGCAGCATGGAGGAGTGTGAGGCGCTGTGCACACGGCTGGCCATCATGGTGAACGGGCGCCTGCGCTGTCTGGGCAGCATCCAGCATCTGAAGAACCGGTACGCGGCCGGGGTGGGGGGTGGGGGGCCGCGGGGCCGTGGCGGGCGGAGGCCGGGCCCCCCCGGCGGCCGGGCTGGGGCCAAGGGCCTGTCGCACAGGTTCGGGGACGGCTACATGATCACGGTGAGGACCAAGAGCAGCCAGCACGTGAAGGACGTGGTGCGGTTCTTCAACAGGAACTTCCCGGAGGCCGTGCTCAAGGTGGGTGGCGCCCTGCGGGGGGGGGGAGGGGGCACTGCCCCTCAGCCTCCGGTCTGACCCCTGCGCCCCCCAGGAGCGGCACCACACGAAGGTGCAGTACCAGCTCAAGGCGGAGCGCGTCTCGCTGGCCCAGGTGTTCAGCAAGATGGAGCAGGTGGTGGGCGTGCTGGGCATCGAGGGCTACTCGGTCAGCCAGACCACCCTGGACAACGTGAGTGCCCGGGCCGGGGCCGCCGGGCCCAGCTGGGCCGGCCCCCGCCCACCCATGCCCCTGCCCCTGCCCCCGCCCCCCAGGTGTTTGTGAACTTCGCCAAGAAGCAGAGTGACAACCTGGAGCAGCAGGAGACGGAGCCGCCCTCGGCTCTGCCGTCGCCGCTGGGCCGCCTGCTCAGCCTCTTCCGGCCGCGGGCCCCCCCCACCGAGCTGCGGGCGCTCGTGGCCGACGAGCCCGAGGACCTGGACACGGAGGACGAGGGCCTCATCAGCTTCGAGGAGGAGCGGGTGAGCAGGGCCTGAGCGTCGGGGCGGCCCGGCCACACGGGGGGCTCCGGGCTCGGGGCGGGGCTGGGGGAGTGGCCCCGGGGCCCCGGCCGTCCTGATGCTCGGACCGGAGTGGAGGTGGGACGCCAGGGCACAGGCAGCGGGGACGGGACCAGGTGGACCCCACACCTCGGAAACGGGGCATTTCAGAGACGGGCGGAGCAGAGGCGGCGGGAGCAGAGCTGGAGACGGCAGCCACCGGCCCGGCAGAGACGGGCCACGGGCGGGGGCGGGGGGGCGCGGGCGCTCGCCGCCGAGGGGACGCGCGGGGCAGAGAGGTGAGAGGGCCCGCGCGCGGCCGTCCGGGGGGGCGCAGGGGCGGGGCCCGGGCCGCACGCCGAGCCAGGCCCGCCGCTGTCCGCCAGGCCCAGCTCTCCTTCAACACGGACACGCTCTGCTGACCGCCGGAGCTCTCAAGGTCACGCTGTGGGAACGCCGGTCGGGCGGTGGCCGAGGTCCCACCCTGTGCCCCCAGCGGCCAGGCCCTGGAGGGGGAGGTCCAGGACCGAGGGCTTCAGGCGCCCCCAGCCCGGCCCCTCTCGGTCACCGCGCCGCCCTCCCCTCGTCGTGCCAAAGGCTGGCCCGCCCCGGGCTGCGCACACCCTCACCCTGCTCTGCCTTAAAGCCTTGGGGTCTGGCCAGCCCCTCGCCTCTGCTCCTGCCTGATTCTGCCCACCACCCCCAGGGCCACGGGGTGGCCCGGGCTACCAGGTACCACCCGATCTCTCCTGGCAGGGTCTGGTCTCCTGAACGGGCTGTTCTCTTACATCCAGTTTGGATGGTGGCTGCTGCCGGCCTGGGGCTGAGGGTGGGGGTGGGCTAGGTCCCCCCAGGGTGCCTGTTTATTTTGCTTGAGGACAAGGCTCCCTCAGCCTGGTTTCCCACAGGGAGGCCGTTGTCATGGGCCGGGGAGGGGCTGCCACGCGGCAGTGGGCCGGGTCGCAGGAATGGAGACGCTGGCCCCACCGGCCAGGTGAGGGGCCAGACCCCCTCCCCATCGCCTCCAGCTGCCATCGCTCTCCCACCCAGCTTGGCCCCTTGCCCGCCCACCCGGGAGCCGGACCTGTATGTAGCGCACAGATGTTTGTTTTAAGTAAATAAACAAAAATTCCATGCGAGCCTGCCTGTGTGGGGTGAAGGTGGGCACACTGGATGCCAAGGTACAGCCCCTGCCCCACAGGCACCCGGCTCAGGTGGGGGAGGGTGACTGGGTCAGCCTGGAGGACGGGGTGGGCTCCTCTCCCCTCACCGTCCCTTCTAAACAGAGCCATTAAGGTGTTGCTGGGAAGGCCCTGCAGGCAGGGGCTCAGGAGGGACGTCTCCAACACAGGGACGAGGTCCAGGACAGCAGCTCCCGGGACCTCAGGCCGAGCCTTCCCTGTAGGGACCATGAAGGGAGGAGGGCGGGCGGCCCCCGGGGCCCCTCCGGGGGCTGCTGTGTGGATGTGGCAGGGGTGGCAGGGAGGGTTAGAGAAAATGCAGGTGGCCTGGGTAGGCTGTGGTCTGCTTAAGGTTGGTGACTGTGGGTTTGTTCTCACTTCTTTAAAAACATTTTTAAAACATGGTAGAAATGTCACGCAGTGCAGGCGGAAGGAAAGCACGGGTTGGACGTCTGTGTTTCCACGTCAGAGGTTCCCCTGCAGGATGCACACAGCATACGTGACATACACACGCTGTGTGACCACATACATGTGTGTGACATGTGCGCAGTTTTCCAGTTGGCTGGGCTTCGCTCTCCTGCTTGCCTGGTCTGCGAGGGCCGCCACAACAGTGTGCCATCACCGGGGCGGCCTACGCGCAGACGTGCACTCTGGCGCTGTCTGGGGGCAGGCTGGCTCCTCCTGAGGCCGTGGGGGACGCCCTGCTCTCGCGGGTGCTGCTGCTTCCTGGCCATCTGTGGGGCCCAGGCTTCAGAGGCAGCGCCCTGACCTCCGCCGCCACCGCCGCACGGGCTCTCCCTCTGCGCGTGTGCACGTCTCCACGTTCCGTGAGGACAGTCGCGCCGGGTCGGGGCACATCTTCGCCCCCTCCTCCGTCTGTGAAGACCCCACCTCCAAATAGGGCCACGTTCTGAGGGAGGGGGCTGGGCGGGGCACGGCTCAGCCCGTGGCAGCAGTGCATCTCAGGCCAGTGAGCCCCCTCCCCCGCCCTTTCCTGGGGCACCCCCGGGGGCCTCCGTGTACTTATGGGGACGTCTCGGCGGCCACTGCGCTCCGCCGGGGGCGCCCCTGCAGTGCATTTCCCCACACCCTTGCCAGGGATACAGTTGCCACATTTCTGCCCGTTGAAACCACAAGCCTATGCATCTCGTTCTTATTTGTTCCTAAAATAAGTGTACAGTGAAACACACTCTCACGTGTCCTGTTGGTGTTTTATTTCCTCTTTTCTGAACCACCTGTTCATTTGTCCATTTCACCACGTTGCTAACAGGGTAAGGGTGCTGTCACACACAGGATGTCTGCTGCACAGGTGCAGGTGGGGAGGGCATCCTCCCTCCCCCGGGGGCAGTCTGGGTGGCAGGGAAGCGGGGAGCGAGCGGGGGACCCCCAGTTGTCGAGGAGCAGCCCCGGGCTCGCGGGGGGCCCTCTGCCAGAAGCCCTGACCAGTGCGGGGTCCTGAGAGGGGCCCTCTGGTTGGGGGGCCGAGGCCCCGGGCTTGAGCGGAAGGTGCTGTGCAGACCCCGCTTGCTGCCGCAAGGTGGCGCGGCGCCACAGCGGCCCCGCCGCGCCGCCCCGCCCCGCCCCGCCTCTCCCCGCCCCGCCCCGCCTCTCCCCGCCCCGCGCGCCCGTCCCGGGGTGGGGGGGGGGGCAGGGGCCGCGCGTGGGCCCCGTTGGCGCGGGCGGCTGCACCTGTGGGGCTGCCAACCCCCCCCCCCCCACCAGCCTCCTCGGGCTTCTTCCTTCCAGCCTGGAGGGGGCGGGGGCCCCGTGGGTCAGAAGGTTGTGGCTTCTAACCCCACGAGTTCTTCCTTTCAAAGGTTAAGAGGGAGAAACCGCCTTGAGCCCACACGGAGGGGCACAGGTGTGGGGTCGGCCGGTAAAGCCGCCTGAGCCCAGCCCATCCCCCGTGGGCACGTCTGGAATGTGGGCCCCGCCCTGCGTGGGGGGGGCTGCAGCGGGCAGAGCTCAGTGGGTGGGAGGCGGGCGTGCCTTCCAAGTGGCTTACGGCTGGCTCTCGTAGTGCCCTGGTCAGCACGTGCCCAAACAGGCTGGGGCCAGGCTGTCCGTTTCTCCTCCCACTGCTCGGCTTTCTGGGCGGGGAGCGCTCCCAGGCTGCGGGGTGTGCACTGCAGGGAGGGTTGTTGGGTTCCTGGGGGGGGGGGTCTTGATCTAGAGCTGCCCCCTTCCAGGCTGGTACCCCTCTTTCCCCAACTACCAGGGCACTGGCCGCCTCCTCCATCACACCCGCTGCCCCTGCCGTGGAGCCCTCCGCGGCTCCCAGCACTCAGTTCCCCACACCCTCACGCCAGCCCTGAGCCCTGGCAGCCTGTCCCCCGCCCGCCCGGTGACTCCACGGGGCGGGCGCTGGGCTGGGGAGGGCGGGGCACTCAGGGAGCCTTAAAGAGACGTCCCCAGGTCCCTGCCCAGGCCCTGCCGACGGATCTCCCCACCATGGCTGAGACCGCCAAGCTCCAGCTGTTTGTCAAGGTGCTAGGCTGGGGGGAGATCTCTGGGAGGGGGTGCTCTGCAGGGCTCTACTTTCTGGGGCAGGCGGGGGGGAGGCGGTCTCTGTGGCAGTGTCTGTCCCCCTTCCCCTACAGTGCGCTCAGGCTGTCCTATGGAGGCTGCGTAAGGAGGGGGCAGCGGCCAGGGGGGTGGGGCGGCACTGGTAGAGGGCCCGTGAACCATCTCCAAAGGGGTTGGGGTGGCTCCGTCCTGACTCGCAGCCTTGACTCCTGGGCACAGCCCAGCCCTCCTTGAGAAAAAGCCCCTTGGCCGGGATATGCCAAGCAGGGGGCCAGTGGCCAAGGCCCAGTGGACCTCGGGGTCATGAGGCAGTCGAGAGGGGGGCTGGGCCAGGCCGCCCCACCAGCGCCCAGATCTGAGGATCCCTGTGAGGCGCTGCCAGGCCCTGGCGTCCACCTACCCGTGGACGTGGGGCAGCGAGGTGCCCAGCGTGACACGCTGAATCACTCAGAAAACAGCTCACCTGGCCCACCCCACCCTTGCAACCAGCCTGTGGGGCCTGATGCCCTGGGGCCTGGCCTCCGCCCAGGCTCTGGAGATAAGGGTCGAGGGGCCAAGCCCTAGATCCAGGGTCCCACCCCCGCAACCCTCGCCCTGGTGCCCTGGCGCAGCCTCCAGGCCCCCTGCAGCTCTCCCCACTCCCAGGGAACACGTGAAGGGCCCTCAGGGCCACTTGTCCAGGCCGTGCCCGACTGGAGCTGGAGCCCTGGCCTCGCTCCAGCCTCTTGGCAGTGGGAGGCCGCGGGTTCCCAGGTCGGCTCCCTGCCGCGACACCCCTCTTACTCCACGCCCCCCCAGGCAAGCGAGGACGGCGAGAGCGTGGGTCACTGCCCCTCTTGTCAGAGGCTCTTCATGGTCCTGCTTCTCAAGGGCGTGCCCTTCACGCTCACCACTGTGGACACCCGCAGGTGAGGCCCTGCCCCAGGACCCTCCGCGGCCTCGCCCCCTCGGGCCGACCGCCCGCTTCCTCTCCTGCCTTGCGCCCACAGGTCCCCAGATGTGCTGAAGGACTTCGCCCCGGGCTCGCAGCTGCCCATCCTGCTCTATGACGGCGACGCCAAAACGGACACATTGCAGATCGAGGAGTTTCTGGAGGAGACGCTGGGCCCCCCAGAGTGAGGGCCCGGGTGCAGCGGGGGAGCAAGATGGGGCCTTCAGGCGGGACACCCCCAGGACAGAGCCTGGCAGAGGGCAGCAAGGGTCTGACCCCAAACCCCTCTGCCCCCAGATTCCCCAGCCTGGCGCCCAGATACAGACAGTCCACCGGGGCGGGTAACGACGTCTTTCACAAATTCTCCGCCTTCATCAAAAACCCAGCGCCCGCGCAGGATGAGGGTGAGCGCGATCCCGAGGTGCGGCGAGGGTGGGGGGAGTGGCGCTTCCCGGCCGGGTCCTCACCGTGTCCCTTGCCCCCAGCCCTGTACCAGCAGCTGCTGCGCGCCCTCGCCAAGCTGGACAGCTACCTGCGCGCGCCCCTGGAGCACGAGCTGGTGCGGGAGCCGCAGCTGCGCGAGTCACGCCGCCGCTTTCTGGACGGGGACCAGCTCACGCTGGCCGACTGCGGCCTGCTGCCCAAGCTGCACATCGTGAACGTGAGCGCCGGGGCTGGTGGGGAGGGGCGGGGCGGGGCGGACCCTTGAAGAGACCCTGACCGCGCCCCTCGCCTGCAGACGGTGTGCGCACACTTCCGCCAGGCGCCCATCCCCGCCGAGCTGTGCGGCGTCCGCCGCTACCTGGACAGCGCCCTGCAGGAGAAGGAGTTCAAGTACACGTGTCCGCACAGCGCGGAGATCCTGGCGGCCTACCGGCCCGCCGTGCGTCCCCGCTAGCGCCCCCACCTCCCCCGCCACCCGCCCACTCATCTGCAGCCCCATAAAGGCATCTGCCTCAGTGAGCGTGTACGGACATTCGAGGGACCAGAGGCCCTCGCAATTTCTGCCACCCCCAAACTCCCACCATGAGACGCTCAGCTCCAGGTGATGGCCTGGAAAGACCGGCAGAGAGCCTGGTGGGTGGGGTGCGGTCCATCCCCCTAATCTTCAGGGATGGAGGGACTGGATTGGGCTCCCAAACCAGTCAGGCCAGGGCGGGGCGGCAGGATGGTTGGGGAGGGTGGGGTGCAGAGTCCCATCTGCGCAACGCAGGGGCTCGAGGCCAGAGGGCGGGCCTGCATTCCGCAGCTCTGCCCCAGGAGGCAGGCAGGCCACCCCCAACTTATCGTGTGGGGTCTCCATCAGTGAGGCGTGTGCCCAGTGGGCGGGAACAGAATTCAAGCCTCTGAGAGCCCCAGCCCTGCCTTGCACAGCCCTCTCAGCTCCTGGGCTGGCCGGGCAGGGGCAGCTGGGTCAGGAGAGCTGGGCAGCTGTGCCAGGGAGCACACAGCCTGACGTGGCCCCACACCCAGACAGCAGGCCCGGGAATCCCCAGCCCTCTCTCAGAGCAGCCCCCAGGAGCCAGAGCCTGGCCGTGACCTCCACCAGATGAAGATGTTTATTTGACGGGGAAGGGGCTGGTGGAGCAGGCTTGCTCCTGCCAGGCAGCAGGATGGACACGGGCCGGTGGAAGGGTCCCAGGGGCTGCCCCTCCCCTCGCAGGCGGACTCCTGACAGCCACACTTTTTGCTGCACCTTCAGGGGTCATCAAAGTCTACACCACCAGCTGGCTTCTTACTAGGAGAGAAGAGGGGATGACACTTTGAGGATGTGGAGCAATGGGTGGGGTCCAGGGCTGGACCCTGGGTACAGGAGGGAGGGGGAGTGGGTGGGCACCTCTTGAAGCCAGGGTTGATGAGAGACTCTCCAGGACACCGCCTCTTGACCCCAGGTCCAGGGCCACCTCTCTGAGGATCCAGGTCTGGGGGAAACAGGATGAGGGAGGGGGGCTCCTGATTCCAGCAGGAACCCAGGGCCACACCCCACTCTCCACACAGACAGATCCTCTCTCTGGAGCTTGAGGCCTGTTCTGGGGAAACTGAGTCACAGAGGTGCGAGCCAGCCCCAACCCAAGTCATAGGTGACAGGCCTTACCTGGTAAGAAGAGCTGAGGCCCCACCTGCCGGGAGCTCTTCCTGGGGCTGGCAGCTGTCTGCTCCACAGCAGCTGGGGAGAAAGCAGGAATGGAGGCCCAGGCAGGGGTTCCCTAGGGAGGGTGTGAGGTTCCCCCCACCCCCACCCTACCTGCCAGCTGCCGTTCCAAGCTGCACACGCGCTCTGCCAGGCCCAGCGTTAGTGCCTGCAACCTGGAGGCTGCCTCCGGGCCTGGCACCTTGGAGAGGCCAAATTCCAGCGCCGAGGGCCCCCCTGAAAGGGTCAGGGATGCTCTGTCCTCCTGCAGGGTGAGAGTCACAGCTTGCCGCTCACAGGCTGCCCTGGGAAGGGACGGGGGCTGAGTGCTGCGACCAGACCACTCGCTCCGCGTCCACCCTGCCTCCCTGCTCAGGAGCTCACCTGAACAGGGGGGTGATGTCTTCAGCCGCACTCAGGCCAAAACGAGCTTTCTACAGGGCACAGGGACTGGTCACCGGGTGCCGGAGGCCCTGGGACTGCTGGGGACCCCCCAAAGCTGCCCGACCCGGAGCCGCCCGGGGCCCAGCTTCGGACTCCGGCTGCAGCGCGGCGGGGAGGGCGCCCGAGCGGTGCGCGCTGCAGGCGCGGGGGGCCGGGGTGGGGGACCGTTACGCACGAGGGCCGCCAGGCTGCGCGGCGTGAAGCAGGTGCTCCAGAGCCCCGCGGCGTCCGTGACACTGCGGGGGAGGGGCGGTCAGGCGGCGCCCGGCCCCGCCCGCCCCGCGCGCCCCGCGCGCCCGCTACTCACTAGAGGTTGAAGCCACCGCGTCCCCCGGCCGCACGCCCCTCCCCCTCGCAGTAGCACACGAAGCGCGCGGCCCCGGGGCCCGGCGGCAGCGTGCAGAGCGGCGGCGGCGACGGCTCCATGGCCCCTCGGCGGCTGGGGCCCCGGCCGCCGGGGCTGTGGGCCCAGGGCGCCTGCGCGGGCGGGAGGCTTCCGGGCGGGGGCGGGGCCGGCGCCGGGGGGCGGGGCTCCGCGCTTGGGGCGGGGCTTGCCGGGGCGAGGGCTGTGCCGCGCGGCGGGGTCCTCGGGGCCTCTTGGAGCTTTACGCCCTGCGCTGTCCCCGCTGGGTCCGGTGTCCCCTCTTCTCGCAAACCCTGACCGGGCGCCGGCCCCGGCCGGCCACCGCTCTGGCCTCAGACTGCTCTGACCCCCTCGCCGGTCCCTGCGGCCTCCCCCCGGCCTCCGCACCCAGCTTCCTGGGGGCCCACTGAACAAGCCAGAACGCAGAAGTGAGTAAAGCGTGGTGACCGGTGCAGCAGGCTCTGCCACTCGTGCCTCCGTTCCGCTGCGCCGACCCCGCACCTCTTCTTTGCCCCGCGCTGTCCCAGGCCTTGGGCACACCTTGATCAGCACACAGGGTCTCATCTCCTGCAGCTTGTGAGAGCTCCTGGGATGCAGATATAAGCCAATGAAACGTGAAATCCTCAGGCCTTGCCAAGTGCCTGTGACCTGCAAGGAGAGGGGGCTGGAGCACGCCAGGAAAGGGTGTGCCAGGCGGCCGGGGCAGCCCCTGCAGAAGCCCCGCAGTGGACACGGAACAGTTCTGCTCAGGGCTTTGCAAGAAGGCCAGGGTGACCGCACTGAGGTGTAGGAGGGTGGCAGGTGGGTTTGTAGGCTGTGCTAATATATTCCAAGTATGTCTGGAGCCAAGCCTGCCTCATCGCCTCCTTTCTCCTATTTCACAACCCTCACACCCGTCCCCACGAGGCCCCTGCCTCTGACTGCTGTACACGCTGTGTATCTGCTCTAACCATTAAAAAATAAGGAGGGACCTGCCTGGTGGCACAGTGGTTAAGAATCCACCTGTCAATGCAGAGGACACGGGTTCGATCCCTGGTCCAGGAAGACCCCACATGCCCCAGAGCAACTAAGTCTCTGCGCCACAACTACTGAGCCTGCGCTCTAGAGCACCACAGGCCACAGCTACTGAGCCTGATGCAACAACTACTGAAACCCACGCACCTATAGCCCACGCTCCACAAGAGAAGCCACCGCAATGAGAAGCCCACGCATCGCAAGGAAGAGTAGTCCCCACTCGCCACAACTAGAGAGAGCCTGCATGCAGCAGCGAAGACCCAACACAGCCAAAAATAAATAAATAAATAATAAATCTTAAAAAAAGAATAAGGAGGAGGAGAAAAATGCATTACCTAACTGCTTAGAATGTCCACGTTGAATACAGGGGTAAACGCCGCCTGCCGCCCCCCTCCCACCCCCGCCCCTGCAACACCAGTGCCACTGTTCCTTTGACTGTGAGATTCCTTTCCCAGACACCAAGGTCATGCTGACTTGCTGTGTACCTGCTGTAGCCCGAGTAACACAATTCAAGTGCTTCTCAAATCCGGGTCTCCTGCCTGGCAGTCCTCAGTTTAGCTCAAATAAAACTTTCCTATTCGTATTGGATTTTTTTTAAATTACTTTTTAAATTTTTGGCTGTATTGGGTCTTAGCTGCGGCACATGGGATCGTCCCTGCAGCACACGGGGTCTTTCTCTGTGGTTCATGGGCTTTTTGTTGCGGCATGCAGGCTTCTCTGTAGTTGTGACATGCGGGTATTTTTTCTTTCTCTCCCTAGTTGTGGCGTGCAGGCTCCAGAGTATGTGGGCTCAGTAGTTTGGGGCTCACAGGCTCTCTAGCTGAGGTGCACAGGCTCAGTAGTTGTGGCACATGGGCTTTGTTGCCCCGAAGCATGTGGGATCTTAGTTCCTCCACCAGGGATCCAACCCGCATTCCCTGCATTGGGAAGAGGATTCTTTACCCCCGGACACCAGGGAAGACCCTCTATGCCTATCGTTGATGTAAATAATCAATAACCAACCTGAGCTGATTAAGACGGAGGGTTGGAAAAAAAAAAAGAAAAGATACAATTTAAGAAAGGAAAGAGGGAGGGTTGGGAGGAGCCCCGTCTCTGACTGAGGGTCAGGAGGGTGCTGGAAAGGCTGCTTAGAAGGCTGAAGGTGCTGGAGTGCTTAGGCGTGCGACCGTCTTTTTTCCGATGACCTGACTCTTTGCAATGATAGCGGTGGTGTCAGCGGAGGGCCCGTCAGGGGGCCTTCGCTGGCCACCTAAGGTCTCGGCTTTTACTCTCAGTGAGATGGGACCCACGGGGGCAGTTGTGAGCGGGCAGATCTTCCACACGCACCCCTTGGCTTCCGGGTGGAGACCTGGCTGAAGGCTGCCCCCCGGTGGCCAGCATGGGAGGTGCAGGACTGGGCTCATCTGCCGCTGCCGGGGCGCGACCCTCCCCGGGTCCAGAGGGGCCCTGGGGGATGACCCCAGCGGGCCAGGAAGGGCACACTGCGTCTCCCCACTCCAGATCCTTCCCGGGGGGCCAGAGGGACCATTTAGTGGGGAAGGCAGGGGCCGAGAGCCTGCTAGAGAGTCTCCCCCCCACCCCCCACCTTGGATCCCTGCTCTTGGGCAGTTTCCACCCCATCCTCTCTTGGTCCATGTGGAAGCTGTATGACAACCGATAGATCAGTCGCTCGATAGATCAACTGGGAATTCCCTGGCGGTACAGTGGTTAGGGCTCTGCGCCGTCACTGCCGGGGCCCCGGTTCGATCCCTGGTTGGGGAACTAAGATCCCACAAGCCGTGCAGCGCGGCCAAGGAAAAAAAATCCGGTTGAGTCGATCAGTTGGGTCAGCACCAGTCTCTCTCTGCAGATGCCTCTCTAGGTAGGCAGGTGGCATCGTGCGGGGAGAGGGGCTGGCTCTCTGGGCCTTCCCACCTGCTCCCTGCCCCAGCGGGACGGGTGTCGGGCTGGGGGCAGGGGGCAGGCTGGTCAGGGCCCCGCCCTTGTAGTGTCCACAGTGGGCCCGAGGCTGGCAGTCAGCCAGGCAGCAGAGGCATTGGCGGGGCCTCCAGGGGTTGGGTGCAGGTGTGGAGGGGCCGTCCGAGGCCCCTGGGATGTGGGGGCTCTTTATCCCAGTGACCTCCGTGTCTGGTAGGACAGGGCTGTGTCTTTTTTCTTATTTATTTATTTACTTATTTATTTTTATTGGCTGCGTTGGGTTTTTGTTGCTGCTCGAGGGCTTTCTCTAGTAGTGGCGAGCGGGGGCTGCTCTCCTTGCGGTGCTCAGGCTTCTCATTGCAGGGGCTTCTCTTGTTGCAGAGCACGGGCTCTAGGCTCTCGGGCTTCAGTAGTTGCAGCACATGGGCTCAGTAATTGTGGCGCACGGGCTTCGCTGCTGCTCGGCATGTGGGATCTTCCCGGACCAGGGCTTGAACCCGTGTCCCCTTCAGTGGAAGGCGGATTCTTAACCACTGCGCCACCAGGGAAGTCCCGGGGCTGTGTTTCTAACGAAAACGAACAACTGAAGAGCAGAAATAATAGGGTAACGAGCTGTCACCCAGACGGAACCACGACCAACATTTTGACACACGTGCACCTGGTGTGAGTTTTTCCTGAACTGGTTCCGGTGCAGATATTATGCCACCTTACCCTCAGATGCCTCAGGACCAGTAATTAAAGGACAGCGCTACCTCCCTCGTAAACACGGTGGCAGGACAGAGCTCTGCCTTGTGGGCAGGGGGCAGGGGCCGGGGAGCAGGGGGGCTGGAAGGTCACCTGGGGGCGGAAGCGGCGTAGACGCCCCTCGGGCTGCGGTGTGGGAGGACCCTGGGGCCCGAGGAGCCCAGGCGTGCGCTGGGTGTGGGCCCGGCACCGAGCTCTCCAGTGGCTGCACGCCTGTCTGCACTGTGGAGCGAGGGCAGCACCCCTGGCCTGGCACCTGGGACCCGGAGGGGACCCAGGGAGGCCACTGCGGCGCCCGGCCTGGCCGTGGAGGAGCCTGCCTCCCGCAGGGCCAAGCCCGGCCCCTCCCGGGCCTGACGCCTGCCCCGTCGGCTGGGCACAGCGGCCCTGCCAAGGGGTCACGCTCCGCTCCCCGGAACCGGCGTGGAGGGGCAGTCCTGCCGGGTTGGAGCCCGAACCCTGCCGTGTCCCTCCCAGTCTGGGTCCCAGGCCTCGGGGGGCGCCCCTGCCCCATCCCCTGGGCTCCTCTGCCCCATTCCCCTATTCCTGCCCCCACCCGCAAGAAAGGCACAGCGCTGGCTTTTAGAGACCGTTTATTGTGCTGGGGGTGGGGCTGGGGTGGGGTGGGCTCACAGAAGCCGCTGCTCTGTGAGGAGGGCTGGGTGCACGGAGCTGGTGGCATCACGGCCCCCTGCTCCGACTCCTGGGCTGGGTCCTTCGCTGTGAACCGACAGGGCAGCAGCTGTGGGGGTGGGCGGCATCCTCTCACCGCCTCCTGCCCTCCCTGGGGCCCCCCTCTGTCCCTCCCCCACCCCTGCCCCCAGGACAGAGGACCCCCACAGGGCAGCCCTCTGGAGGGGGCGGGGGGCCCCCCGGCCAGCCGCGGGCACTCACCTAGGAGAGGGCGCCAGCGCACTGGTCTGTGGAAGATGGAAGAGAGCGGGGCCTCAGCAAACACCCAGCGCCCCTCCCGGGGGTGGCGGCCCCAGCCCTCCCCCGCGTGGCCAAGCCCCCCTGCCCGTGACCCCTTCCTGAGACCGACCGGCCAGGGCACCGCCCACCCGCCCCTGGCCCAGACAGGCCAGGGCACCGCCCTCCTGCCCGGCATCCGGCTCAGCGGACGGAGCCTCGCAGCCTGGCTCCCGGCCCCGGTCTGGGTCTGGGGTCTCTCCGCTCCTGCAGCGCTGGGTCGGCGTGGGGACAGGGCTCACCCGACTGGGGCAGCAGGGCGCCCTCGCTGGGGTTCAGGCCCACCTGGGGCGCCAGCTGCTGCATCTTCTGGGCTCCTTCAGGAAAGAGCTCTGGGGCCCGGGCTGAGGGCAGGGAAGGCAGTGAGCAGAGGCGCAGGGCGGGGAGGGGGAGGGGCCCCAGGAGACCCTGGGAGATGCTGGTTCCACTGGGAAGGGTGCCTGGTGACACCCCAGAGCGGACCCTGAAGGCGGCCCCCGAGAGAGGCTGTGTGGGGGTGAGGAGGGTGTCGGGAGTGCCCCCCTCAGGCCGGGCGCCCACCACCCATCACCCACCGTAGAGCTGCAGCCAGACGTTCCTCACGTCCCCCTTCTGCGTCTCCAAGTACAACACGGCGAAGTGCTTGTAGTCGGTGAAAACCACCCGGATGTCGGTCTGGGCCATGGCTGGAGGGGCGCGTCCGCTGAGCCGGGGCCGCCCGGCCGCCCCGCCGCCCCCCGCGCTCGGCCCCCTCCCCGCGCTGCCCGCCTCACCTGCGTTGCTGAACTGCCCGTCCAGGGCACCCTTGGTGAAGAGGACGTCCATCGTCTGGCATCCGCCGTCAGGCCTGGGGAGCAGGACCCCGGCGGCCTGAGCCGCGGCCCCTGCCCGGCCGCCCCCCTGCTGGGCCCCCGAGGGCGCTGCCCGAGCTGCCACACGGGCGCTGCCCCTGGCCACGTGGAGGCGGGCGGCGTCCGGCCTGCCCCGGGGCCCACCCGTCCCCCCATCACATGGGTGCTCAATCACACAGGCGCTTTGTAACTCACAGGTGAGGAGACACCTGGGGGCCGGGGGACACAGCCAGGGGACGCGGGGTCTGTGAGGCCTCCCGGTCTCCCCTCCAGACACGCACACGCACACGCGCACAGAGACGCTGCTGCCCCTGGCCCAGGCCTCAGGCGGGGCCTCTGGGGGGCAGGCGAGCTGCAGGCGGCTGCCCCGTGGGCCCCGCAGCCTGGCGCCGGGCAGGGCCTGGCTCTGGCTCGAGGATGGGCCGGGGGCACCTCCGGCTCCTGCTGGCTCTCATTTGACCTCACGCCGGCCAGGCCTAAGGCCAGTTTAAGGGGGTGCTCGTGGCATCACTTACGTAGGGTACCCAAACTTGAGGCCCAGATCGCCGTTGGCCACGGGGGTCACTAAGACCACGGACATCTTCATGTTGTCCTTGGAGTCCTGGAAGACCTGGTCGTCCGACGCCATCGCAACCACGTACCAGGTGCCCTGGAACTGCAGGGAGGGGACAGGGAGAGCTGGGGGGCAGCCCCTGCACACCCACCCTGACCCAGAACTGGGAGGGGCAGCTGCCACTCAGCTGGTTTGGGGTCCGGGGAGCGGCAGGGGCACAACCCAGAGGCGGGGCTCAGGGGCCCGCTGTCCTCCGCAGCCCGCCCACCCCGCGTCGATGAGCAGAGGGACGCAGGCTCTGTCCCCGTCCCTGGGCTTGAGCTACGCGTGGACCAGAGAGGGTACCGGCAGGGCTGGGCTGGGCTGCCCCAGGCCTCCGGCCTCTCCGGCTAGAACGCAGCCAGAGGGAGTCTGTCTGTGAGGAGCAGGTGTGTCCTGGGGAGTCTGGGCACACCTGGCTGGCGTCGAAGTTGGCCTGGATGGGGACCTGGGCCTGGCCTGGGGGCGCGGCCAGCAGGGCGAGGGCCAGGCCGACCAGCAGCGTCCGCAGCATCGTGGACGGTGTCTCTCGGCGACCACACAGGCTCCGGGGCGGGCAGGGGAGTTGGGGTGGCCTCTCCCGCTGCACCTTTATGCCCCCAAGACGCCCTGGGGCGCTGGCCTGCTGGCCTGGGACAGAGCCCACTGCGATAGGCCCTGATCAGGTTGCACCCTGGAGCACCCTGGCCCAGGGGCCTCCAGCCAACCCCGCCCAGCCTGGCTGTTTCCTCCCAGGGGGGTGCCGGATGCCCCGGAGCAAGGGGAGGACGGCTCAGCAGGCCCCCTGGGACACGGCCCCCAGCCTCTGGCTCAGGCCCTGCCTCAGGCCCCCTCCTCCAGGAAGCCATCCCAGAAGTTCACCCTCACCTCTGGGCCTCACGCGCCCTGGCGCCTGGGCAGGGCCCAGCTGAGGTCTGCCCGAGTGGGGCCTGGTGGGCAGGCTGCCGTGGGCACTGACATTGTGAGCAGGAGGGCCTCGTCGGATGGAAAACCAGGGGTAGCAGGGGGTGAGGGACTGGGGGCAGGGGAGCCCCTACGCCAGGGCTCTGGGCCAGCTTTGGTGCCACGGGCCTGGCTAGTGGGCCGGGCTGTGCCCTTGAGGACCAGGCCAGAGGCGAGGGGCACGGGGGCTTCCTTAGGCGGCCACAGGAGATGGGAGGGCGGCCTGTCTCCAGCCCACTCGGGCAGTCTGTCCCAGCCTGCGGGGCACGGACCCTCCAGCCACCTTCCTATGTCTCCAGAACCCTGACCTCTGCCCAGTCTGAGTGCACGAATCCCAAGCCTTCAAAACCTCCCCTGGGGCTTGGGCCGCTCCTGGCCGGGGGGTGAGGGGCAGGCTGTGGGCACCTGGCCAGAACCGGCTCAGCTACAGCTGCGCCTGAAGGGAGTGTGGCTGGAGGGGCTGTGGTGAGGTGGGGGCCCGAGCGGAGTGCTGGCCGTTCCCCTGAGCCGTCCTGGCTTCCGACACAGCCGCCTCTTCCTCCCACCGGGAGCACAGCTGGCAGGCCCTGGCCCGCCCCAGGGCTGGGGGTCACGCAGAGCCAGCCTCCAAGATTCTACAGGAGGGGAGGGGAGGGGAGACCCAGGCCCAAAGCAAGAGGGGGGCAGTCAGGTCCCCGGGCAGCTGGCCAGAGCCGGGCCCGGGGGCAACGACCGCAGGACAGACAGGCGGAGGCCAGGCTGCGGACGTGCTTCCCGCGTTTACTCTCGGGGCTGGGGCAAAGCCTGAGGGGCAGAGGCGGTGGTGAAGGAGCCGGCGCTGGGGTCTCGGGGGCGGCGAAGGCGAAGGTGGAGCAG
Source organism: Hippopotamus amphibius kiboko (assembly GCF_030028045.1). Classification (NCBI taxonomy): domain Eukaryota; kingdom Metazoa; phylum Chordata; class Mammalia; order Artiodactyla; family Hippopotamidae; genus Hippopotamus; species Hippopotamus amphibius. The sequence goes on from NC_080187.1 coordinate 949,218, forward strand.
GGCGGGACGGCCGGGTCCCGGGGGCCGGGGTCACCTGGCCGAGAGAGCAAGGCCTGTCGGTGCCTCTGCCTCCTCTGCCCTCCCCGGGGCGCCCCCAGCCCGCTCCCGGCTCCCCCCGCGACCTCGCTGAACCCCAGGGGAGCCCACTCCTCCTTGGAGCAGCCCCCACGGGCCGGGACCCACCCTGCCTGGCGGGTGGGTGGCTGTGCTGCTGTTGGAAGAATGCGGGAGTGGACGAAGGCGCGGGGGGCGCGGGGTGAAGGCAGCCCCCAGCCCCCACTCACCTATGTGCTTTCCTCCGCGCACTTGTCTGTCAAGAAAGAAGCCCGGGCCGGCGGTCGGTGCCCCAGGCGGGGGGGCACCTCCCCCACCCCATGCCTGCCCCCACCCCCCGCAGCCCTGGAGAGCATCTTGGTTGACCCCCGAACTGCCGATTCCATCACCCCATCACCCCCACCCCTCCCCCGGCCCTGCTCCTCTGAACAAAGAAGGGGTCCTGTCCCCACCCGGGCCCAGAGCAGGCCGCCCGCCCCGGGGAGGCCACGGACGCTGAGGCTCTGGGAGCCGGTGAGAGTCCCCGTGTGGTTGTCCCTGTGTCCCCATGGCACCCCCAGCCCGCAGCTGCGTTTCTAGGGCCTGCCCCCCGCCAGGCTGGGCACCCATGTACCCCGGGGGCTGACCCAGGGCCTGGCACACAGTGGGTGTGCGGTGAATCCGGGGCGGGGGTGTTTCCTGGAGGAGTACTTCCCGTGCCCGGCCCAGGGGCTGCAGGCCAAGGTCATGGTGTGAGGACAGACCGCCTGCACTCCGGAGGCTGTGTGCCGGTCAGTGGGCGGTCTGGCCGGACGAGCCCCAGCCCTCGGCCGCCCCCGCATCAGGAGACTACGTGTCTGCCTCTAATCTGACCTTAATCCCCGCCCGTGAGATGAGCAGCCCCTCACCCGTCTGTGGCAGGAACACAATGCCTTCCTCTGTGAAGCCCTGGGCCTTGGCAAAGGTGGTGAACTTCTCCTTGACCTCAGCTTTGGGGGCCTGGGTGCGGCCTGGGGCAGGAGGAGAAGCCGCTGGCCTCCGTCTGGGAGACTCCCACCCTGCCCCCCCCCCCCGAGGCTCGGGGAGCCCCCAGGCTGCCCCCGTGGGTCGGGCCTCAGGATGGGCCGTGGGTGCGGGCGTGGGGCACGTACTGTAGAGCGTGGCCATGCTGAAGTCCTGGCCCGGGCCACGGAGGCTCTCGGTGTAGAGCAGGGCATAGGCCTCGTAGTCGGTCTCCACCACCGACACCTCATGGTTGCTGCCCCAGTCTGGGAACCCAGGGGACAAGCCCGTTGGCGGGGAGCCTTGGGGAGGGGCGCCCTGCGTGGGCTGGCACGGGAGGGCCCCGGAGGCTGCTGGGTCCAGCTGCCTTCCCTGCCCCTCCCCAGCCCCGCTTCCTGCCCGCACAGCCCTCCCACGGTCCAGCGTCCCCAAACCAGAAGTCCCAGGGCCAGCAGACACACAGGCTCAGAAAAGCAGGCGTTCGTGGGATGGCCACAGACCCTGCGGCCAACTCCTCTGGGAGGAGCAGAGGTCCCCGCGGGGAGGTGGCTCCCGGGCAGGGAGCGAGGAGGGCAGCGGTCCTGCGGTGGAGAGCTGGGCAGGTGTGGGGGGAGCCCTGGAGGGCAGCAGACAGCGGGGGAGGTTCCATCCTGGGGCAGGGAGCGGCCTGGCAGGAACGTGGGGCAGAGCCGGGCGACCCCGGTGCAGGGCCGTCACCCACCCCCACGGGCACTGCTGGGCAGGGCATTGCCCAGAGCCCCAGCCGGCAGTGTCGCTCCTGGCTGGACCCGGGCAGGCAGGGCCACTCACGGGGACTGGTGTAGCTGTAGCGGCCCGGGGGGCCCGCAGGGCGCAGCAGAAGAGTCCGCGTCTCACACTGGCCTTTCCTGCGGGCAGGTCACCCTCGGGTCAGGGGTCAGGCATGGGGGGGCCCTGGACCGCGACCGCGGGCGGGGAGGCTCTGGGCCCCAGAAGCCCTCACCGCTGCCCACCTGAGGAAGGTAGACGTGAGGTTGAGGCCGCCGCCCGTCGCGGGGGCCACCACTGACTTGCACATGGACAGCGCCTTCTTCTTCTCCAGGAACCAGCTCGAGTTGGAGGCAAGGCCCGAGGTGAACCAGCGCCCCAGGAACTGCGGCGAACGGCCCCCACCCTGGTCGGCCAGGACCCTCCCTGACCCGCGGGGGAGGGCGCCCCTCTGGGCACCCGCCTCTCCCCCTCCCCTCCCCGCCTCTCCCCCTCCCCTCCCCACCCCGGCCCGCCCCGCCCCACCAGCCCGGCCCCGCCCCGCCCCCTCCTCCCGCCCCGCCCCGCCCGCCCCCTCTCCTCCCCTCCCCTCCCCCTCCCCTCCTCTCCCCGCCCCTCCAGCCCGGCCCCGCCCCCTCCGCTGGGTCCCGTCGCCTGGCCGCAGAGCTGGCCGCGGAGCTGGCGGCAGAGGGCGCCGGGGCCGTCCCCGGAGAGGTCCGAGTGGGGCGCGGGGCGCGGGGCTGGAAGACCCATGGACGTGTCCCCGCAGCCCCCGAGTGGGAGCGTGCCGCCCGCTGTGCGCGTGTGGGGGGTTGCACGTGCGCGGGGGTCGGGGTGGGGATGGGGGGTGGGGATGGGGGGTGCGGGGCGCGGACCCCGCGCGCACTGGGTTTCTGCGGCCATCCCTCGGCGCCACGCGGTGCCCCAGCCCCAACTGCGCGCTCGTGCCCGGAGGTGTGTCCTGGGACCCCGGTGTGGAAGGTGTGCCTGTTTTCCTGGGTGTGGCGAGCTGGCTGGGCTAACCGTGTCGGGTCAGAGGTGGCGCGCACGCAGGGGACCCGCGCGTCCGCCTGTGCCGAGCGCGCGCTCGCAGGCGCAGGTGCTTCCCTGCCCCTCGGGGATGATGGGCCAGGATCTTGGTTGGCGCATTGCCCGGGGAAGGCCTCTCGCAGTCGGCCTCCGCCTGCCAGTCCAGCCCTCCTTCCCTTCAGCTCCCCCTGCCCAGGGAGACAGTCGGGCCCTGGGGAGCACCTGCTCCCCACACGGCCGTGTCCCGCCTTGGGGACCAGGCAAGGAGCCCCTCACCTTGTCCTCTTGGAAGTTGGGCTGCAGCGCAGCCTGGGCCTGGGTTGGGATCTGCAGGGCCCCGAGGACCCCCAGCAGGGCCAGCCCTGTCCCCAGCACGTTCAGAGTGGCCATTCTCCCAGAGCCGGGCAGGCAGCGCAGGCAACGAGGCGGGCAGGAGGCGCAGAGGCCGCCGGGGAGACCCCTATTTATGTGCCCGGCTTGGCCTCCACCCAGGGCACAAGGACAGCCCCCTGGAGGCTCGTGATGCCGGGGGGAGGACAGGGCCGCTGAGCCCAGCGGCAGCCTCGCCCCCCACAGGCTGCTTATGTAAGAGGCACTGACGAGGCCAGGCCTGGCCCGGCCGCCCTGGGCTGAGTGGGGGAGGGGGCGGCCAGAGGCCCCTGCGTGACTGCTCCTTCTCCAGTCCCAGAAAGACCTGCCCCGGCAGCCCAGATGGGGGGGGGGGGGCCCAAGGGCCTTGGTGCTACCCTGCCTCTGCGGCTTCTGGGGCCTCTGGGGCCTCTGGGGCTGGGACACCGCCCCACCCCCCCACAAGCCCTACCATGGTTCCACCTCCAAGTCTGGTGAGGCTGGGTGGGGACGCAAGGCCCCGTCTGCACTGTACAAGTTTGATCCTGAGAGGCCCAGCAGGCCCCAGGGGGGATGGGATACTTGGGCCAAGGTAAAGAAGCCGAATCTGCCCCAAAGTGGAGTCCGAGGGCCAGGTGTGCTGGGAACGGCTTCCCCCACGGCCAGCTGTCTGGGCCCTGGCTGGTGCCCCCTGGGCACCCTTTTCAGCCCGGGGCCCCTCTGGCCTTGGGCACAGACCCATACCTCGCATCACACCTCCCCACCTGCACGGGTCCCGCCCACCTTTTGGGACTCAGCCTGTCCTGTTACCCGGGGTGCGGAGGCTCGTACCTCCCCCAGCGGCAGAGGACGAGAGGATACCTGCCCACCTTACAGAGAGGGCCGCCTCCCTTCAGAGGCCTCCCTGGGTTGATGGGCTGTCTGAGGTCCTGGGTCCTGTTCAAATCTGGCAAGTGTCACCTGTCCTTCTGGTCCTGCCCAAGGCCACCCCAGACCAGCCGGGGCCTTGGCACAGGATTGAGCACGGTCAGTGGCTCTGAGCAATGGCGAGTGCGGTGGGTGTGGGCAGCTGGGGTGGGAGTTGGGGGAGATAAAGCTGGAGAGGGAGTTCGGTGTGTGGTGCAGACACAGAGGGGATACAGCTGTGGCCAGTGAGGGGACAGGGCCTGTCATCCCCAGACACAGCCCCAGCCCACCGCGGGATGCAGGCTCCTGTCCCACTGCCTGGCGCCTTCTGCCTGGAAGCTGGATTCTTGGCAGCCCTGGCCTCGCGTTGGAACGGCCCCAAGCCTGGCCGGAAACCATCGAGGGGGAGGCGTGGGTCAGGTCAGCTCCCTGAATGGGACCAGCATGGGCCCTGCCGCCCACCTAGTGGGGGCACGAAGGTGGGCACCAGGCCCACGGGGGTCCCGGTGAGGTTGGGTGCCTGCACCTCAGCCCCCACGGGCTTCCTGGCCCCGGCTGGCCCCAGCTGTGGGGCTGTGGTCCCCACCCCTCGATGGGGCTGTGAGGCTGGCAGGTTCCACCCTTCGTTTCCCCTCCCCAGTGGCCAGGGGGTCTGGGAGCACAGACTCGGGTTTCTCGGGGCGGCGCCGAGGGCTCCGTCAGCAGGCTGCCTGGGGGTGCAGGGGAGGGGCAGAAGCAGGCCTCAGACCCCCACCCCTCTGCCCCGGCCTCCCGTCCGCACCCGCCCCTCAGGCGCTCTTCATGCTGCCGGCTGTGGGGCGACAGTCTGTCAGGACAGGCGGGAGCTGCGGGGCTGATCCCCGGACCCTGCCCTGCCCCTGGGCTGCCCAGGCTGCAGACCGGCCCGGGAGCAGACCTGCAGGTTCCTTTCAGGATGGGAGAGGGGCAGGAAGAGGAACGTCACGGGCTGAGCCTGGCAGCTCTGTGGCCTTGGGGAGGCCCGTGGCCCTGGGTGGCTGAGCTGGAGGTCCCTGCCCAGGCCAGGTCACATCAAGACAAAGGCGCCTCCGTGGGTGGTAAACATGTCACAGGGCAAGGCGTGGAGTTTGCCAAAGACGGAGGGATGGAGAGCGTGGGGGAGGAGGCAGCCTGGGACGGGAGGACCCGGGGGACCTGGGCCTGAACAGCTCTCACCTGGGCAGGCCCGGCTAACCCACCAGGAGGGGCAACCGGGCCAGGTCCCCAGGGGTCCCGCAGACCCTCTTCAGAACCGAGTGGCTCCGGGGACCCCAGGTATCCGCCCCCCAGGCCCACAGACCCCGTGTCCCCTTCGCCCCTGCCCCTGCCTCGCCATTGGCACAGACCGTGGCCGTGGATGAGGCCCGGTGGCCTGGAGAAGGGGGAACTGCTTCTTCAGGTCAGGCATCAGCCCCTCGTGTCCCGGCCACTCAGACGGCGCTGGGTGGCCTGTGCTGTTTCGTGAGCACTGTGGAGTGAGGAGCTCGGCCTCTGGCCCCTTCCTCGTGGATGGTCCTTGGGAAGACCCCAGGTCTGGGCAGGGGTGGCCGCTCCTCCCTTGGGTCCCCAAGGGGTGGGGTGGAGACCCCCGAGGGCCCCTAGAGGGTGGTCTTCAAGTGCTCCACGTGGAACACCGCGGAAAGCCGGCTGTTGGTGGTCACCATGCCCGGCACACGTTGTCCTCCAGGGTCCTTGCAGGGTGGGTGGCAAGGGGTCAGCTCTGCCTGGCAGAGAGGCCCAGGCTTCTTGCTGAGAACCACACCCGAGAGCAGCCGGGGCCTCCTGCCCCGGAGCCGGGCCGCCCCTCACTCAGCAGCCACCGTGCTGCCCAGGCCAATCTAGGGGGGGTGACAGTCGTGAGACAAAGGTCCCCCCTGAGGGACGGAGAGGAGGGTGGTGGGGAGATGCTGCCCGGGCAAGGTGGGGGCAGGGCTGCAGCTGGAGGCCCCTCCCAGACGCGCCGGGTCCTCCCTTGGAGCCTGGCCGCGCCGCTGCTCTGGGCCCTGGGTCCTGCCCAAACCCCGCGTCCTCGGGCTGCCCCTGGGGTGGGGGTGGGGGGCTTCCCTAGATCTCCTGACCCCCCCATCTCGCTGCTTCCCTGTCTGTGCCCTCTCCTGAATAACTTACCTGCCGAGCTCCAGTCCGTTCCTTGCCACGGACCCCCACCCAGCCCTTGGGCCAACCCTGACCCCCCCGCAAGCCCAGGGTGACGGACCAGCCCCACGGTCACTGGCCTCCCGTCTGCACCTGCCATGCCACCCTCACACGGTCCTGAGGACCCAATGTGGCTGCTCCCCCCCCGGCCACTCAGCAGCTCCTGCTGGGGCAGCCACCGCGATGGCTGGAGGAGGGCTCTTTCTGACTAAAAGCCTCTGGGCACCAGCGCTCCAAGCCACCCTTTCATGCTGATTGGCTCCTGCAGGGCTGGTCCAGATGCCACCTCCAGGAAGCCCTCCACGAAGGTCCTGGTGGGGTTCCGGGTGGACCCGGCCTCCCCCCTGCCACTCCGGGACTCCCCGCCTCTCCGTCTTGTTCTAGGAGGACCTGTATCTATTCCCGTCAGTGTCCTGTGCGTGCAGGTGCTGGAGGGGCCAGGACCTGGGTGGAATGAATGAGTGAACGCAGGCAGGCCTGCAGGCCCCCGTGAGTCTAGTCTGGAGCGGGGCGGGGGGCCGGGTGGTGAGGGGAGCCGTCCTCACGTGCTCCCAGGAGCGGTGCTGCAGCCGCTGGCAGGTGGGGACCTACATCTTTAGGTGGCCACGGTCTGTCTGCCTAGTACATTTCCCACCAGGCAGAGGCTGGACCGCAGGAGGGCTGGGGCCGGGCAGGGCCCAGGGTCTCCCAGAACCCCCGCCCCGCCCCCGTCCCTGCCGCCACCTCTGGGCAGCCTGGCATGGGGGGAGCAGGGACTCTGGGCTGGGCCTGCGCTGCTGGCGGGAGCAGGGGGCCGCCAGGCTGGAGCAGGGTGAGCCTGGGCTGGCGGGACAGGGTGATCATAACCCCTGGCCGGTCCTCCTGCACCTCAGTTTCCCCTTCTGCACAGAGGGAGGGAGGATGGTCTCACCTCGCTGGGGCTCACAGGAATTAGGCCGAGCGTGGACCTGGGCGCGTCTGTCCCTGGGAACCTGTTTGCAGCCATGGGGGGTTTCTGCGGGCGGGGCTGGGCTGAGGTCGGGGCCCTGGGCTCCTCCCTCCCTCCCCGGGCTCTTCCTCAGGTGCCCCTCCAGCCCCCCACCCAGTCCTCCTGCAAGTGGGGCTGCAGGGCACCCTGAGCAGAGGGGGCTTGGGTGGGGGCTGGGATCTGGCCCAGCTGCAGGTGAGTCAGGGCAAGAGTTCAGGGCCCAGGAAGTGGGTGCCCAGGCAGCTGCTGGGCCCGGCAGCTGGAGGAGGAGGCCCCCTGAGAGCCCTGTGGATGGGGACACCTGGCACCAGCCGCCCAAGGGCCGATGATTCACCTTTTGCCAGGTCCAGGCAGGGTCAGGCCATTGCCAGCAGCCCCGCAGAGATGCCTGTGTCTTCCCCTCCCCCGGGGCTGTGCGGGATGGAGGCCGGGGTGGGGGCCGGAAGGGGCGTGCCACAGGCACCAGGACCCCCACTGCGCTCTCTGGACCCCTTCGCTCTGCTCTGAGCTCGGCCTGCCCGTGGTGGGCAGCGCGGGCTGGGCCATCTCTGCCCTCCCAGTGGTCACGTGCTGGATGTGGGGTGGCACGGCTCCCCGGCACCCGCTGAAAGCCCAGACGCTGTTCCTGGCAGATCAGGCGCTGCTCCCTGGTTCTCATCGGGACGGGCAGGTGCGGGTGCTGAGAAGGACACACCCCCGACCCGAGAAGGCAGGGTGCCTGCCCTGAGCCCAGGAGCCAGACGCCGGCCTCTCAGGAGCCCACGCCACGCCCTGGCACCGGGAGGGACCCCTGAGAGGCTGATCTGGGGTCCCCCCTTAGGTTCCTCCCCTCTCCGGGCCCAGCGCAGCATCCAGCAGCTCTGGGCGTGGCTGGGCTCAGGCCTTCCGTGGGCCTGGCAGACACGTGAGCCGCAGACGTGGCTGCTTAGCCGTCAGCAGGGCTGAGGCTGCAGTTTCCCTGGAGCCCAGGGCCCGGGCGTGAGGGGGGACGGGTTTCTGCCTGGGAGGCCCGGGGCAGGGAAGCACGGGGCACAGGCTCGCCAGGAATTGGCCTGGTCCTCGAGGGGTCATTGATGCCCTCCCCTGCTTCTGGGCGGGCAGGTCGGAGACAAGCCCGGACCCAGGCCTAGGCTTGATCTCCTCCTTGGGGAGCAGTGCCAGGCCCCGGTCCCCATGCAGTGTCCCCCAGAGATGGTTGGCCCTTCAGAGCTGAGGCTCTCCCAGCACCCGGTGGCCTCTCGCTGACCCATGGCTAATGGAGTGCCTGCTGGCCTCAGATGGGGACTCACAGGGACCTCGTGGACCCCACGTACTTGCCGCTTGGCCATCGGCCCCCACCCCCACCCGCCCGCCCGCGGGAAGGGGCTCTGAGGGAGGGCTGAGCTCGTGGGCAGGGGCAGCCCCACTGGACCGCACCGCGGCCCTCAGGACGGTCCCCCACCCTCCAGAGGCGCCTCCCAGCCCCGGGGCTTGCCCCATCCAAGATGCGCCTGCCATGGGGGGATCCCCAACCAGTAGATGTGACGTAGAAGAGGGGCAGTGCCCGGAGTCACCTAGAAGCTGTCAGGCAGAATATTCCAAAAAATCTCCGCAGGCCTCATCCTCATTCCCCGCTCCCGCCCCCCGGCTCCCGGGCTGCCCCGGGAAAGACCTGAGGCAGCCAGGTGGAGAGAAGGCCGAAGGGGGAGCGGCCGTGCTCCCCGATGGGGCACCTGGGCCCGAAGTGGGGTCGGGGGTGCTGGGCCTACAGCGCGAGGCCACCAGGGCTGGGTGCCGAAGGGGCAGCCATCTCAGGGCTCCTCCGAGGGCAAGAACCTCTCCACCCCCGCCCCAGCGACCCAGAGGGGAGCGGCTCTGCCGTGTAAGGAGGTGCCCCAGAGTCGGGGTGTCCCTGGATGCGGCCTTCTCTGAGTTTCCGCCCACTCTTCCCCCGTGCTGGCCCCGTCTCTGTCTCTCTGTCCCCTCTCTGCTTTGGGGCGTCCTCTGTTGACACCTGGTGAGGACCATGCCCAGCTGGCACCTTCTTTGCCAGCCCGGGAGGTTGGGCTGCTCCAGGAGCTGGAGCTGTGTGGGGGAAGGGCGGGGGGACAGGATGAAGCGTTGCTGCCAGACCCCAGGGGGGCCCAAGGCTGGTCACGGCCGGCCCGAGGCTACTCCTGGCCAGCAGGGCCCAGGGCCGGCCGGCCGCCTCTGGAGAGGCGGAGGGGCTGCAGCGCTCTGCCTTCGAGAGGGCCCAGCAGGGCGGCGGGGAGAGTGGCCTGCCCCCGCCACAGCCCCGCGTGCCCCCGGCCTCCCGTGGGTGTGACCCGCCGCCTCGGGCCCCGGAGCAGGTGGCATCCAGAAGCACCGGCGCAGTGCGGGGGGAGCTGCTGGAGCTGAAGCCTGTGCCTGCGCCTGTGGGAGGCTGGGTGCACGGCCTCAGGGCAGGAGGGGCCTGTGGGCACCACGCTCCTGGGCGCAGCCATGGAGGGTGGGCCCTCCTGGGCCCCTGCGGCCCCGACGGGACCCCGAGCCAGCACGGCTTCGTGTGGGGCCTGGCTCTCCCGGGGCCGCCGTGCAGCCCCCTGATTCTGGAAGTCGTCTCACCTCGTGGCCTGACCGTGCCGGGCTGGCCCCGGGCTCCGCGCGTCTCCCGGTCCCGCTGGGGCAGCGAGGCCACCCCTCGGGCCTCGACCTGGGTCCTCGGGCCTCGGCCTCGGCCTGCTCCTGCGATGGGCACGCTGGCCTTTCTCTCAGGGCCCGAGGTGGCCCCGGGGGGCGGGGGCCACAGCTCTGAGCAGGGGGGCCCCCAGCGGGGGTGGCGCTGGGCAGCGGGCACCTTGGCCCCAGGCCTCCGTCTGGGTCGCCCCCTGCTCCCCACCCCCCACGCCGCTGCTGGGTGCCGTCGCGGTGGCCCGCGTGTGAGGACAGGCCCGGCTCTGTGGGTCCTGAGAGCCCAGCGCGGGCCAGGCCAGGAGCCAGCGCAGCCCTCGGGGGCGGGGGCGGAGGGTCAAGAGGGGACACGTCGGAGAGGGCACTCGGGCCGCCTGGCCTGGGCCCCGGGGCTCCGGCCGCCGCCCACAGTCTGCCCTGCAGCTCCTGCCACCCCCCACCCCCCACCCCTGCCGCCTCCCCCCCACCGCCTCCCCCCTGCACTGGGCGGTCCTGCCGGGCCCCTCCTGGCACCACGTGGGGGAGGGGCGGGGGCACAGATGTGGTCTCGGGGGACAAGGCCCAGGCAAGGCCTTGACTGGCTGTGAGGACGGGGTCAGCCAAGGGCCAGGCTGGGCTCCAGGGCGCCGGTCCAGTGTTTTAGGAGAGGGGCCGCTGGGCCATCTGGGCGCGGGGGGGCCACGCAGAAACAGGTGGGGGCTGGGGAGAGGGAGGAGGAGGGGCAGACGGATGGTGGGAACGGCTTCTGGTGAAGGGAGGGGTGGCCCGGGCAGGGGGACCTAGAGGGTGGGGCAGAGGCAAAAGAGGAGCCTGGGTCTGGGGTCCTGGTGCCGGCGGCCGCCCTGCTCCAGTTTCCTGATGCAGTTAAGGAGGCCCAGGTCAGGGCCTCTCTCACACACACTGGGTCTTCCGAGGTCCTGAACCTAAGTTGGTGTTTGTAGCGTTAATCTTTCATCTCAGGTGTGCCCCCTCCCCAGCCTCCCAGCACAAGCCCCACAGGCCTGTCCCCTCCTTCTCTCCGTCACACAGATGGGCCCCGTGAGTGCTCTCTGCCCTCGGGGAGACCCTCCCCTGCCCTGGCCTCCCCCATCTGACAAGCTGCCCCCCTCCGTCCCCTCCCCCATGCCCCGGTCCAGGCTGCCCTCGCTGTGCCCTGGCCTGGCCTTCTGCTGCCTGGGGGCCTTCTGCTGCTCCACTCTGGGGCCTGCAGTGGCCCCTGGTCCTGCCCAGGACCTTCTTCCTGAGCCCCAGCACCCAGCCTTGCTACCCGGGTCCCGATGACCTCCTTACCAGGCCAACCTGGGCCAGGACAGGTGTGTCTGAGGTCCAGTACCTGTCCCAGCTGGGCAAAGAGCCCCTGCCCAAGCGCACTCCTGCCTGGCCCCTGCACCTCGGCCCCTCGGGGCGCCTCAGCCCTCTCCCCGTGGAGGACCCACGTCCTCCAGGCTGTGCCAGGGGTAGACCTTGGGGCAAGGCCAGGTCGGGGGTACCGAGGTGACTGAAGCCCCTGGACGTGTTCGGGGCCCTGGGCCTGGGCCTGTCGCGCTCCCAGCAGGATGGTGCCACCCGCAGGGGTCCCCGGGGCTCCATTCTGGGGTGAGGAGGCAGGAGGTCTGGGCGGCTGCTGGCCTGGCAAGGGGGGGAGGCAGGGAGTGGGGGAGGGGCTGGCCTGAGGGCCACTGTTCATGACGGGTTCACCCCGCTCTGCTCTACACCAGGATGAGCTCACCTCCCTCCAAATCCGGGAAGGGTGAGGTGTGGCCCCTTTGCTTCCTGGCCGCAGTAGGGCGGGCGGAGCGGCAGGGGGGTGGGCGTCCAGGGAGAGCTGGGGGTGGGGAGGCTGCAGGGGCCCTCCTTGGACTTGGCCCAGCAAAGATCAGACAGTGGCTCCTTCGCCCCTCCTGCCCTGTTCTGGCTCCTGGCCCCAGAGTGGGGTGCGGGGGTTCCACGGGCTGGCCTCCTGACACTCACGTGGCCCCGGCCCCCGCAGCCACTGTCTGAGCCGTCGGCACCCACACTGGGCATCAGGGTCTCCCGGGCCAGGACACCTGCTGGGAGCTCCTGGCCAGGCCTGGCAGGTGGTCACGCAGGCCCCGGAGAGAGGGCCCTCCGTGTGGAAGCCGCCCCCGCCTGCCCGGCCTGGCAGGCACGGCTCTGGCCCAGCCACCCCGCTCCGGGCCTGGGGCAGCTGAGCGCGTGGCAGGGCGGGCGGCAGGGAAGGACAGCGTGTGTCCGGGCCGGGCACCCAGGTCCGGTCTAGGCCGGGGCCACCTGAGGCCGCCACCCAGAGCCGGGGGGGCAGCCAAGCCTCTTTCTGGGGGAGGCCAGGGCCGCCGCCCCCCCTGCCCCCCCCCGGCCCATGGTGGCGCCTGGCTGGACGCGGAGGCCTCCACCCTTCACGCCCCGGGGCCTGAAGCGGGAGCCCCTGGATGAGGCAGACCGGCCGGGGGTCCCCCAGAGAGACTTTGGCCGGGCCCCTGTCCCTTGGCAGGGCAGTTCTTGGGGGCCTGGGGGACACGGGAGTTTCTGGGTTCAGGGCTCGGTGGCCCGGACCCTGGCAGGGGCGGAGCCCCTCACCTGTAAAGCTCTCCGTGTGGGACCCGCCCACAAGGTGACGGGTGGGTGAGGGGGCTGCCGGCTGGAGGGCGCACGCACCTCCCTCCGGGCCTGCGGGGCCTCTGGCCGCTCTAAGGCCTCGAGCGGGTACCCTCCTCTCCCGGGGCTGAGCGCTCACACGGGTCGCCCCGCCTGGAGCTCAGCCTGCGCCGGCAGAACCAGAGCTTCTCATCGGATCCCGGGCCTCTGCGTGCCCCCCGAGGCCCCCGCCCTCAGCCGCGCACGCCCGGGCCTGCTCCCCGGGAACCCGCTTCCCCTCAGGAGCCAGGGCCCTGGGCAGCCTGGCCTGTGTGGGGAGCTGCACCCCACGGCCGGCGGCCTGAGCTGAGGGCACCCCGAGAGCGGGTAGAACCTCATTCCTGGTGTGTCTGGGAGGGTGCCTCTGGGAGAGATTAGTCTGTGATTTGAGGGCTTGGCGGGGGGCCCAAGTAGAACAAAGAGGTTGGGCGTGAGGTCACTCCCCGTCCTTCCTCCCCCGCCTGCGGACATCAGGGCTCCTGCCTCTTGGGCGTTTGGACCCAGACCAGGGCCTACACCGCCCGTCCCCAGGTTCTCAGGCCTTCGGACTTGGACTGAATCACACCCCCTACTCTCCTGGGGCCCCAGCTTGCAGGCGGCAGACTGTGGGGCTTCCTGGCCTCATAACCGCGAGCCCATTCCTAGAGTCTATTTCCCTCCCAGCCATCTATACACGTATCCTATTGGTCCTGTTCCCCTGGAGAACACACAGGGGCTTGTCGACAACCCCAAGGTTGGATAACTTCTGACCCTGGGGCTCTGGGGCTAAAGTGGGGGAGAGGCAGAGAAGAGGAGGCTGCTGCCTGGGTGGGTGGGCCTTGGGGAAGGGGCGGCCTGGATGCGCTAAAGGGCTGTCCCACTAGCAGACCAAGAACTAGTAAAATAATAGAATACCAGAGCCAGCCATTGAGGTTCAGGAAAGACAACACAGGTAGAAACCTGGGATGACTTCTCAAGACACAGAGACAAGGCACAAATCAATATGGCAGGACAAAAAAAAAGTCTACAGACATCCAAGAGTAACGAGAGAACCTTCACAAAGAAATGGGGAATTTCCCAGCAAACCCACCAAATCTGGATTCCAGAAGAAAACGTCTGAGCAAAGGCAGGATGGGTCCACAGACCTTCCCACCGACGGACCAGGAGGCCAGCGGTCACTGACTTGCTATCTCCTGCATGTACGCAAAGTGTTTGAATAAGATCTTTTTTTACATAAACTTGAAATTTTAGACTAGTTTTAGATCTACAGAAAAGTTGTGGAGGTTCCCATGTACCCCACCAGCTCCCCTGCGATTAACGTGTCACGTTAGTGAGGAGCATCTGTCGCGGTTACTGACCCAACGGTGACACGTCTTTACCTGAAGCCCATGCTCGGTCCCACCTCCTCAGTTTCCCCCAGACACCCTTTCCTGCCCCGGGACCCCACCTGGGAACCACACGACAGCCGGGTGTCGGGGCTCCTCAGACTCTCCGGGCTGTGAGTTTCACACGCTCTCCTGGCTTTTGCTGACCTTGAGGTTTGGAGGCCGGGGCAGGGATGGGGACCGCCCCTCTGCCGGGATTTGGCAGAAGACCCGGCTTGACTGTGGCTCAGACGAGATGGCAGTTTGTTTCTCTCTGATGTAAAAGCCCAGAGGTGCTGGTGGCTGGGGCCCACATGGGGCCTCGAGGCTCGCGGGCCTTCCTGCCGGCTGCGTCACCACCGTGCGTGGCCTCTGCCCCACGTTGCTGGTTTGGTCCTGTCCCCGCCAGCACCGAGGACAGGGGCGAGGGTACCCCTGTCTCAGAAGGCTTCTAGGAAGATGCGAAGATCACCGCACGTCTCTGGTCCAGAGTGAGCAGCCAGAACGCCGGGAATCACGGTCTGCATTCTGCGTGGCCGTGTGGGCCACTCACATTGAAGCTCCACAGACAAGAAGGCGAGGCAACTCGTGCCCCTCCCTAAGGACAACGGCCACAGGCCCCCCCGGTACCCCCACGTCCTGTCCTCTGGGTCTGGATGAGCTTCTCTGGTCCTGAGACCTGAAGCCTGAAACCCAGGGCGTCTCCTCCCCACGGCTGCCCATGTGCTGGCCTGAACATCACGTGTGCAAGAGGATCAGGGGTCAGGCAGCCTCACTGGGAATTGGCAGCGCCGTCGGACGTCCGGCGCGCAAGGGACCCGGATCGCTCTCTAGGGGGAGAGGAAGGGTCTGGTCTGGTCTGGCAGCCCCTAGTCCTGGAGCCTGGAAGTGGCTCCCCGTCCACCATCCTCTGTGGCCAACCTCCTGTCACCCAGGCGGCAGCCACCGTGCAGGCCCAGAGGCCAGGACGGCCCTCCTCCCCTTCCTGTGAGGTCTGCGTCCTCTGGGCCCTGGCTCTGTGCTCCCAGGTCTCAGGCCCTCCAGGGTGCGTGCTGGCCCCTGGCTCGTCTGCGCTGGAGACCTTGGGGACCATTCTCCATCCAGTGGCCAGCTGGGCCCCACACTGGGCGCAGGTGGGGCAGGACAGTGGAAGGCCACCGAGGAGGGGAGCCTGTTTCAGTGGCACACAGATGCGATACCTGGGGGGACCCGGGTTAGAGATGGACAGTCAGCAGATCTTGGGGGGAGGTGGAGGGGAGCTGTGGGGTCCTGGTCCTGCGGCTCCCTTGGCCCAAGGTAGGAGCAGAAAGGAGAGTGGCAGGTGGGGAAGGAGCCACTGGGGTCCCAGGGGTGGTTGTAAACCCAGGCCTGGCGTCAGAACAGGGCCGAGGTCACAGATGGTGACAGAACAGGGGAAGGGAGGGGCGGCTGGAGGCCTGTGCCCGGGGGTCTCGGGGCCCCGACACAGAGGAACCAGGTGCTTTAGAGGCTGCAGAGAGGCAAGGCCGGAGGGGAACCCGGAAGGCCGAGGGGCACGGGTCTGGGGGAGGAGACTGGCCCCCAGGATCAGAGGTCAAGAGAGGTCACAGAGGTTACAGCCCAGAACGGGGCTTGTGGGCTGGCAGGACCCAGGCTCCACCCACTCCCAGACAGAGGAATGTCCTTTCCCGTGTGAGAATCCCAGTCACTGTCCCCAGCTGTCCCAGAGCCATGGGGACAGTCGTGCCTGGGACTGCGCCTGGCCGTGGAGGAGGGAGGCTGAGATGCTTGCTCAGCCCTAAAGGAGGCTGGACCAGAAGATGGGGTCGGGACAGATCGGGAGGGGAGGGGCTGAGAGGTGAGCAGGGCAGGGGCCTCCCTGCCAGGCTGGGCTCCCGTGGCCGAGGCCTGGGCTCAGAGCTCCGTCCAGCTTGGCCACAGCTGGGCCCTCAGCCCCAAGGTCCTCTGGGCATCAGGCAGGGCTGAGCTTGGCGGGACGAGGGACAAGGGTGCCTGGCCGGAAGGATTCAGGAAGAGCAGGCACCGGGCAGGGAGCCAAGAGGCAGGGGCTGCAGGCAGCCGTCCTGCCGAGGCTGGTCAGACACAGGCAGGCGCTCGGCCGGCGGCAGGTGTGGGGCGGCTCCCCACCATCTCGCAGAGGATGGAGCCCCCCACGCGGGGTTGGCAGTGGCGGGCGGCCTCCAGCGCCTCCTCACGGGCCGGGAGTGGGATCCCTGTGCCCCGCGGCGGGGCTGACCTCCCAAGGGCTCTGAAGAGCCGCTCCAGGCCTGCAACAGGCGCCCAGAGCCAGGCTTGGAGAAGGACCGGGTTGGCGGGGACCTGGGGAGGGGCTGTACCGGGCTCCTGGAAGCGGGGCCGGGGGGTGTGGGGGGGCGGGCATGGCACTGTTTCTGCAGCTGCAGGGCGAGCCCGGCGCCGGGAGGCTGGCTGTGGCCCAGGTCGGGGGAGGGGCGGGGCGGCAGCGGGCTCATGCTCGGCGCGGGAGGGCAGGGAAGGCCACCACATCCCCTAGCACTAACGAGCGGCACGCAGACACGGCTTCCAGATCACAGCGCCCCGTGAGGGCCACCGTAGCACCTCCCTGAGACCAGGTGACCGGGGTCTGCAGGCCTGGGGTGCATGTCCCTCAGCCCCTCCCTCCCCTCCTCCTCCTCTTCCGCTCCTCGCAGCTGCGTGCGTGTGTGTGTGTGTGTGTGTGTGTGCGTGTGCGCGCGTGTGCGTGTGCGCGCGCGTGTGTGCGTGTGCGTGTGTGTGTGCGTGTGTGTGTGCGCGTGTGCGTGTGCGTGTGTGCGTGTGTGTGTGCGTGTGCGCGCGCGCGCGCGTGTGTGCATGTGTGTGTGTGCGTGTGTGTGCGTGTGCGTGTGTGTGTGCGTGCGCGTGTGTGTGCGCGTGCGTGTGTGTGTGTGTGCATGTGTGCGCGTGTGTGTGTGCGCACATGTGTGTGTGTCTTCTCCCTCCTCTGCCGAGGCTCTGTCTCCCCACCTGTAGCGTGGTCACCTTCATGGCTCCTGCCCCAGCCAGGCCGGGCAGGGGGGTGTGAGGTGCCCCTCCCCACCCCCAGAGGGGAACAGGTCTGGGGGCCGGAACTGTGAGCACCTTGACCTGCAAAACCCCCACGGGAGGCTGAGGAGAAGGGCTGCACCCTCCCCATCGCGCGCTGCGCCCGGGCCCTGTCCCCGCCCCCAGGGCTCAGGCACAGCCGTCCCCAGACGGCCGGCCCTGGGTGGGGGCAGCTCCCTGCCCCGGAGCCACGCTGCCCACGCTGCCGGAGCGAGTGCTGCAGAGGCCTCCAGGGGCCCCAGCCCCCTGCCCCCGTGGGACCTAAGAGCTCACAGGGCACCAGCACGCTGGAGCCCCGAGGGCCTCGGTGGAGGCAAGACGTGACACAGGCCCCAAAGACGCAGGGGAAGGTGGCAGGGGGGGTCCCGAGGGCAGGCCAGAAGGACACGCCAGAGGGGGGTCTGCTTCTGGGACAGCCCCGGCCTTCCCAGCCCAGACCCAGGGTCACTGTGCCCCTCATCCCGGCCCTACCCCTGGGACAGAGCCAGGGGACCCCGTGGAGGCGCAGGTGCTCCAGGGGACCTCTGCTGTCCAGGGTCTCAGAGGCCCAGTAACTGACTGAGTGGAAAAAACCCGACGCCCAGCTAATCCGCACAGACCTAAGGAATACACTAACTTCCTTCAAAACAAAGCAGCTTCCCGCCAGGGCATTCCTCTCTGAGCTGCCTGAGCATCCCCCCCGGGGGGAGATCCTTCCGCAGAGACACAAGAGGCAGTGCGTCTCGGGCCGGAGGCCGGTGTGCACGTGTGCGTGAGCACGCGGGAGACGATGTTGCAGCGCCCCCGCCTCCCAGAGGCGGGCTGGGGAGCTGAGGTGGGCGGCCACACCCTCCCCGGGGTCCCGGGCCTCTTGGTCCCTGTGCCGGTTCCTTGGTGGCCGGAGCCCCTTTTCCAGTCTGCCCGGAGGACACCGGAGCTGGTCCCCGGGATGACCGCCCAGGAGGAGCCTCGTGGGTCCCTGGTCTTGCTGTCAGTTCCGGGGGCGGGGGGGACCCTGCCATCCAGCCCCGGACCGTGCAGGCTGAGCTCTGGCTGCGGCACCCTGGCCTCGCAAGCCTTCTCCAGCGAGGCCACCAGGGAGGCGCAGAGGGACTGATGGCTCTGGGGTGCTCCGGGGCTGCGGACAGGAGGGCCCTGCCTGCTGGGTTGGCGGTGGCCTTGCTCTCCCCCCGGGGGTCTGTCCCTCCCTCTGGCTCCTGAGAACCGGTCAGCTTACACAGGATTGGCGTGGGGGGAGCCTGGCCTGTCAGCACCCCCTCTTCCCCTCCGTGCTGTGGTCCCAGCCTCCCACCTGGCTCCCTGCCCAGGTCAGAGGGCCTGCAGAGGTGGGCAGCTTGGTGGGGGCCCCGTCCCAGGCTGAGACTGGTCCCAGAGGCCTCACCCAGCCCCGTCCCTGGGCACCTGGCCCGTGGTCCCCCCGGGGGGGCACAGAGCCCCCTCCACACACACGCGTCCCCCCCGCTTCTCAACAGAGGCATCTGGACTCCCCAGGACCCGGGAGAACGGGTCCCCCGGCCCTCCCCGCGCCCCGGGGTGAACAGAGGCTCCCCACGTCCCCTTGTCACATGTGGACTGAGTGACCCCGCAGCACGTGGGCTCCCCAGCCACGTGGCACCGTCCTCCTCAGGGCCCCCGTGTCCTCACTGGGCAACGAGGCCCAGGTTACCCTCTGAGCAGGGGCTGCTGGTAAGGGTGCTTCCCAGGGGCCCGCGTGGGCACCAGGTCTCAGGACCCAGAGGGAGGGCGGAGGGCAGGGCGGGAGGGGATGCAGCTCAGCTCTGCACCCGCAGACCCACCCTGCAGGCTGGCACTCAGGACCCCATCACCCGGCCCCTCCGCTCCCTCCCGTCCTCTTCCAGGAAACAGGCAGCGTCAGCTCTGGAAGCCCCCGGGGCTGGTCCCGGCCCAGCAGGCCCAGGTGGTGATGGGGGCTCTGGGGCCAGGATAAGGAGCCTTGATCCGGCCGCCATCTGGGCCTGAGGCCACGGCTCAAGGCCCGTGGCGGGGGCGACACGGCTCCAGCCAGCAGCCCCCCGGTCCCACTGCCACCCCCTCAGGACAAGTCCTGCCTGCTCTGCCCTCCCCCCGTCCACGCAGCACCCCCCAACCCTGCAGGGCCTGGGGCGGGGGAGGGGCTTCACACAATGCCTGGTCCCCACGCCCAGGCCCTCCCGCCCCTGACGCCTGGTCACGGGGTTCGCGTGTGGGCCAAGGCGGGCCGGGCATCCGTCTCCTCGCCCTTTCCTGATGCCGCCTGGGTTTGACGGTCAGGCCACGTCGGGCGGGTCCACGTCCACCGTCCGGGCCCACGGGATGCAAAACCCGGGTCCTGGCATTCTGCACAGCAGGGAAGCACGCAGGGTGTTTTCCTGCTGTGGATGCCCCATCCTCACAAAGGCCTTGTTCCTGGAACCGCGGGCTGGCTTGCGGGGACCAAGCGCAGTGACAGTGGGGGGAACGCCCGGAGGCGGGGGGACAGGGACCAGGCAGGGGTGCAGGGGGGCTTGGTCACTAACACATCCCCTGACCCACTTCCTGTCCAGGACACGTTCAGCTCTGCTTCCCCCGGGACACAGTAACTGAATTAGAGAAGGTGACCGCCGCTGGCAAAGAAAGGGATTCTCCTACTGGCTACCAGTCCCTGGCAGGAGGGAGAGCGGGTTTCTGTACAGAGTGAGGCCCGGGGGCCGCCCGGCACGTCCATGCCTGCAGGGCAGGCTGGTGGGACCACAGCCACCAAACACTCAGCCACCTGCGGGATCCAGGGGTGGGCTTGTCCATCAGGGGCGGAGCCGGGCCGCCGAGGGCAGCGGAGAAAGGAGGCCCGCGTGTCGGCCGCGCCCGAGGCCGGGCTGGGAGCGAGGACCCGCGGCCCCGCCCCGCGTCTCTCTGCTCGAGCGCGTGTGTCCCCTCCGTGCTTTTTCCTCCTTTCCGTGACTGTTTTATATACACGTCGTTGGAGGTTAACTTTACCATCGTGGCGACCAAGGGTGGGAAGCGGGTGGTTCCGCCGGGCGACCGTCGTGGGGACCGTGCGGCCCCTCAGCGTAGGAGAAGGCGGGCCCCTCCTCACCCACAGTGGGGTCCTGGTCTCCTTAGGGGGTCATCCTTTCCCACCACTCTCGGGAAGCTCTCACGTGCGTGGAAGCCAGCGGAGGGTGCCGTGCCGGGCGCCCTGCTCTTCACCTTCGGCCTTTCGGCCCCAGCCTGTCCCCCATTGCCCTCCGTCTCTGAGAGCTTCACCCCGCACGCAGTTCTCTGCCGCCAGCCTGATGCGAGTGGGGGGGATCCCCTCGCGGGCTCCCCCGCCCCCTCCCCCTCCAGGTCCCTGGGGCGCAGCCCGCGGCGGGTGGCCCGCGCCCCGCGTCCTGACACGGGTGGGTCCCCTCTGCCGTCCTCGGAGCCACGGCAGCCAACGTCTCTGCCCTCCGACTTGCTATTTTTTCTTGTGACAGTTTAGTAGGTGTTTTGTTTTGTTCTGTTTTCGCATGTTCCCGTTTCATTGAAATACTCCACGCGAGCGTGTAAAGGTGTCTGTGACATCCTCCTGTGACCACTGGCATCATCTCAGGCTGTGTTGGGACACCGTGTCTTCGACCTGCCCCACCGTCTGTTTGTACCTTCTGCGTCTCTCTCTGTCCTCCTTCCTTTCCTCCTTCCCTCACTCCCTTATTTCTCTCCCGTTTCCGGCCTTGCACTGGTTCCTCCTGAGACGCCGTTGGGGCTCGCGCTGCTGCTCTTTGCACACGTGACGCGGTTAAGCCCTCCCCGGTCTCCGCCGCTAACACGCGGACGAGGGCGCGTGCCCTCTCCTCCAGCTTCGGGTATGTTCCACCAGCTTCTCTACGAGGTGTTTTTAAATTTGTTTCGTTCAAAATATCTTCTAATTTCCTTTCTGGTTCATCAGCGGTTTAGAAGAGCATTTCTTTCTTTTTTTTAAATTTATTTATTTATAATTGGCCGTGTTGGGCCTTCGTTGCTGCACACGGGCTTTCTCTAGCTGCGGCACGTGGGGGCTACTCTTCGTTGCGGTGCACGGGCTCCTCATTGCAGTGGCTTCTCTTGTGGAGCATGGGCTTTAGGCGCATAGGCTTCAGTAGTTGCGACACATGGGCTCAGTGGTCGTGGCGCACGGGCTTCGTTGCTCCGTGGCATGTGGGATCTTCCCGGACCAGGACTCGAACCCTTGTCCCCTGCATTGACAGGCGGATTCTTAACCACCGCACCACCTAGGAAGTCCCTAGAAGAGCATTTCTTAATTGCTAGACCAGCAGGGATTTTTTTTTAAAAAAGAAGATTTGATTTATAATATAATTGTTTTGTGGTCAGATAACATGCTCCTCCGTTTTAATCCTTCTGTTTGTGGAGACTCGCTTTGTGCTCTCGCGGTTCACCAATTTTTGTAAATACCCACGTGAGTTAGCCTTATTTGTCACAGTCAAAAACTGGGACCACTCGAAATGTCCCTCAACGGGGGGACGGACAAACAGCTTGCGGTACACCTGTGCGGCGGGCAGGACTCAGCCACAGCAACAATACGGATACGTCGCAGGATCGTTTTTTCTGAGCGAAAGAAGCCAGTAAAAGTGTATGTTCTGTATGTTTCCACTTAGGTGAAGCTCCGGAAAATGCAAACGTATCTGTAGTGACAGCAGCGGTTGTGAGGGGAGGGTGTCCAAGGAAACGCTTTTGGGGCGACAGACACGTTTACTTACTTTCATCGCGATGGTTTCATGCACACGCACTTAAAAACATGTCGTGCATTCGGCTGAATACAGCTGTTGGAAAAGAGGTCCTTGTGCGCCTGTTGAGAAACGCACGTCCTGCGGCTGTTGAGTGCGATGCTCTCTCCACACCCACGTTTTTGAAATCTCAGGGTCCTCACTGATCCGCACCTCCGCTTGTACTGTACCCTACCCAAGGAGGTATGTAAAGTAATCCCACAGGGATGGTGGGTTTGTGTCTCCTGTGGTTCTGTTATTTTTTGCTCTGGTTATTTTAAGGCCATGTTATTAGTCGTATACAAATGTAAAATTCGTATATGTTCTTGATGACGGATTCTACTGTCATTACGAAATAATCTTTTCATGGGGTGGGGGCAGGGCAGAGCTCACCCCCCGGGGCAGGACAGGTGAGGAGCCTCGATCGCCCGGGTCAGGGGCGGTCACCTCCTCTCTGGGCGGATGGACAGGATCTTGCGTGTCCATTCATCCACTGGCGGACCCGCGGCTGTCCCCAGTGTGTGGCTGCTGTGGGCCTTGGTCACTCACAGCAGGTGCTCTGAAGTTGCCAAGAACAAAGGCCGTGTGGGCACGTGTGCTGTGTGCACCTGTGTGTGTACACGTGGTGTCTCTGTGAGTGGTGTGCGTGTGACGCGTGCAGGAGGCCTGGACAAGGCCAAGGAGGTGGCGGCCGTGTTTCCGCGTTGCCCCCACCCCACCCCTGCAACAGCCTAGGAAACTGGTTTTCTCACCAGGGGAGGGAGGTAGGGGTCTGACCCTCCTGGGGTCCCTCGGATGCCCAGGCCTCTCCACACGCAGCTGGTCCCACGGTGGCCGGAGCTCATGTCCACTCTCTCTGAGCTCCCACGGTTCTGCAACCGTCCCTCTAGCTGCCTTGGCTCGTCTCTCCCATGCGGTCACACCCCAGCTCAGATGCAGACACAGGGCCTCAAAGGGTCCCGAGACCTCAAGGGCCCTCCCCTCCCCGGGGCGGGGCTGCTCCCCCTGAAATGGTCCCCTAGGGGCTGGGGAGGTCTCTCCTGCCCTGGGTGGTCACTGTGTCCACCCAGACACAGCTCTGTC
Source organism: Hippopotamus amphibius kiboko (assembly GCF_030028045.1). Taxonomy (NCBI): domain Eukaryota; kingdom Metazoa; phylum Chordata; class Mammalia; order Artiodactyla; family Hippopotamidae; genus Hippopotamus; species Hippopotamus amphibius. The sequence goes on from NC_080187.1 coordinate 971,915, forward strand.
CTCCCACCCACGTCACCGCCCTCAGAGACCTCAGAGACTGGGACGAAAACAGAACTGCGCTGGCTCACAGGTTTCTGGACTCAGGGTCCCCACTAGTCTCACGGCCACAGCTTGGGCTGGGCCCACACGTCCACCCGGCCCAGGCCAGCTGGGTTAGAATCCCACCGCAGGGGGACACAGTCTGTGGCCCTCACTCACGTCCGCCCCTGCCTGGCACACGGCTGCCACACTCCCTGGCCTGCAGGGAGGGCTTGGTTGAGAGAAATGAGGGGCTGAGCCCTCCTGGGTGGTGGGTCTTCTGATGCCTTCGTGCCTCTGAAGACAAGGGTCAGTGGGTTTGTGTCCAGGGCTTGGCTGGACCCCCATTTTGACTTTACAGGGTCTCTGCTTGTCCAAGGGCAGAAAGTGAGGTCCCAGGTGGCACTGACCCATCTTGGGGCCAGGCTGGTAACCGAGGCGCCCGGAGCATGGGGAGGCACGTCCAGCCGGGCTCAGAGAGAGGCTGCGGGTGGGACAGGCTGCGGGGCTGCCCTGGGCAGCTGGCCAGCAGGACAGCTGTGGCAACACTCAGGCCAGCGGGGGTGGGCAGCTGTGCTGACCCTGCACGGCTCGCCTTGGCCAGAGTCCAGCCACCTGCGCCCGCCGGGCCGGGGCTGCCACCCCTACCCCCTCCCACGGGGAAAGGCAGGGGCTGTGCCCTCAGAGGACAGGGCCAGGTAGGAGGGCGTGGCGGCGGGGACGCCCTGCGGGGTCCCTGGGCTGCCCGTCACCCAGGGGCGGGGCCCTCTTCCCCCTGCCTGCAGGAGTGGGCAGCTCGGCGTCGGAAATTGCGCCTCCGACTAGTCACCGAGGCACCCCTGCCCTCTCACCGCGACAAACACAGCAGCCACGGGCCAGGCCACACGCTTCCTGTGTCCCTCTCTGCCCCCGGCTCTGCCCCCAGGACCTGAGCACCTGTCCCCGCCCCCAGCCATCCGCGGCCTGCAGGTGGACGCAGCTGCAGAGACCGTGCCCCCGCGGGGGAGGGGCGTGGCTGAGTAAGGGCCAGAGGGGCCTCCTCCCCCCCCCGGGGGCCGTGGCAGCTCCCGGCCGATCCCAGCCCCCATGTCGCCCAGCCGTCTGGTGTGCCAGCCACCTTAGGCTCTGTCCTGGGCGGGTGGACGAGGGCAGCTCGCCACCGTTCCCCCGAATGCGGCCCCGCCCTCCCCAGACCAGGGAAGCCGTAGGTGGCCCATCGATGTCACTGTCCCAAGCACAGGGCTCTGTGTGGCCTCGGTGTGTGCCGACAGCATCTGGCAGGAATGCAGGTCCCCTCCCGGCTCCTGGGGCTGCTGCTGGAGGCCCGTGTGGGCACCAAAGGGACGAAGGCCACCCCAAGGCCACACGCGGTCCAGCTGCTCCCGTGGCCCCTGCTGACCCAGCCCGAGGGAGGGGAGACCAGAGTGAAGAGCCGTGGTCCAGCTGCCGGGAGCAGGGCGAGCAGGCGGCCCCGGGGGTGGCAGCGGGCAGGGCCACCGTCCCCCGCCTCGTGTCCAGCTGTCCGCCTCTGGGCTGGGCCCCTGTGATGGGCAAACGTTCCTGGCGCTGCCCTGCCTGGTCCCAGCACCCCTTGCAGCCCTTACCCACGTGGGCGTATGAGGAGGGGGTCTTTATTTCAGGAACAAAAAGTGCCCTCAGAGTGGACAAGCAGAGGAGGCAGGGCCTGGGCTTGTGGCCAGAGGGAGCCGCAGCACCCCTGGCAGGAGGGCCGAGCGAGGTCCAGGCGGCTGGATCCTGAGGCTCAGGGCTGCGTGGAGGGGCTGCCTAGTGACCGAGTCCCCTGCCCAGAACCAGGAGTGGCCAGGAGAGAGAGGTCGCCAACACCTATCCCAGGAAGCCAGACAGGCCTATGGGAGTGCACGGCTGCAGGCAAGGCCTGGATCCAGCTGGGCCTGAAGGCCACCTTCCCTGTTCCCCACAGTGACAAGGACTGGGGAAGGCCAGCAGCCCTGTGACCGAAGGGTCTCACTCTCTGCTCACGCCTGTGTCCAGGGAGCCAGCCACCACCCTAGGGTGCAGCCAAGTGTCTGGAAGGAGGCGGCTCCCACATGCACACGGCAGGTCGTAATCTTGCAGCCGAGGTGGTGGTTCCAGCCCAGCTGAGAGTGAACCGCAGACCCACCACTGTGCAGAGGGCTGGAGGCTGGAGACTGGTCAGACCCAGGAGGGGCGTGCGGGGAAGGGAGGCTGCCTTGAGGACAGGGATCCGGTGACCCTGCCGAGGTGCTGGCCAGCACCCCTGAACCTCAGTTTCCCCATCTGTGCAGAAGAACCAAAGAGCCCCTGTCGCCTGCAGGGCTGTTCGAGGTTAAGGGGGAGAATGTGGCCTGTGAGGTCCCACTCACGGGGTGGGGGCCGGGTGGGGTGCCGCCTCTTCTCTGCCTGCATCCTGTCCCTGGACCCCATCTAGCTCCTGTCCCCTGCCTGGCCCAGGCCCCAGGCCGGCAAGGGCTCAGACCTGACTCATGCAGAACACCATGAGACCGCAGGGGAAGGATGAAGGAGGGAGCAAGTCGGGAGGGAGAGACGGCAGCTGGGAGGATACCTGTGTACCACCCCCTGGCAGCCAGCCCACTATAGGGGGGTGGCTGATCCTTGGTTCATTTGGAAAGGAACCCCCCAACCACAAGCCCCTTCTGTCAAAGACACAGCCACCTTCACACCTACCTCCATGTGCCTGTCCTCCCACCATCTAACCACCCACACACCTCCATCCATCCCTCAATCCCTCCATCCCTCCATCCCTCCTTCCATCCAACCATCCATCCACCCACCCATCCATCCAACCATCCACCCATCCACCCATCCATCCAACCATCCACCCATCCATCCACCCGTCCACCCACCCACCCACCCATTCATCCATCCATCTACGCACCCACCTATCCATCCATCCATCGAACCATCCACCTATCCATCCATCCATCCACCCATCCACCCATCCACCCATCCACCCATCCATCCACCTACCCATCCATCCATCCATCCATCCATCCATCCATCCATCCATCCATCATCCATCCATCCATCCATCCATCCATCCATCATCCATCCATCCACCCACCCATCCATCCATCCATCCATCCATTGATCGAACCATCCAACCTATCCATCCATCCATCCATCCACCCATCCACCCATCCACCCATCCATCCACCTACCCATCCATCCATCCATCCATCCATCCATCATCCATCCATCCATCCACCCACCCATCCATCCATCCATCCATCATCCATCCATCCATCCACCCATCCACCCATTCATCCACCCATCCATCCGTCCACCCCCCACCCCCCTCCACCCAGCAGACAGGTGTTCACAGCCTGCCCTCCACAGCTGCCATTTGCAGTTTGGGACAGAGTGATGATAAAAGCACACCTGTGCCTTGGCAGCTTGTGCTGCTGGAGAGTCAGATACACGACGGAACGTTAAACTGTGACTGCAGTAGGTGCCGTACGTGGTGACACGTGGGTCTATTGTGGGGTAATCAGGGAGGGCTTCCCGTCCCAGGAGCTGCCTGGTTGCTGCCACAGCCCACTCAGTGGAAGTGTCTGTGGGACAAGGTGCCATCGTCCAGGGCGATATGGGAAGGTCTGCCTTCAGCGGGATGCTAAGCAGGCCACCCCCGAACCCTCCTGAGGGTGATGCTCCTGGAGGTGAAGGTCAGGCAAGGAGCAGGGGTCTCTCTGGATGCCCTTTGCCCTCTAGTGGAGCCAGTTCCACGTGGGCCCTGGGCACACCCTACTCATCCCCTGCGGGGAGCTCCAGACGGTCTCGAAGGGGGGCGACTGAGGAAGGGAGTCACGGCTCCTGGCGGCAGGTAGGGCGGTGTCCACGGGCTCACACTGGGGTCTCTGTTCCTGACGTGTCCTTACACCCAGTGGGGGTCACACGTGGGCCCCGTGTCCTCACATCCCCGCGGGCAGGAAGCCCATCTCCCCCTCCCGACTGGCGCATCTGTGTTGGGTCCTCCTCGTGTTCTGCGGGTGGAGGGGGGTCTGCGGAGTCACCCAGCAGGGGGCTGGGACGGAGGATGAGGGCCCTTGTCCCAGAACAACCCTGGGCCGCACGTGACGATGACGTGCATAGACAGGCCCTCACGCGCGCGTGCCCAGGATAAGCGCGTGGCCAGGCCTGGTGGGTGCTCAGAGGGCGGCCCCTGCCCCACGGGGCCAATGGGCACCCTTGTGCTCCCCACCCACCCCCAAGGTCCCGGTTGCTCACACTCCTGGGTCCCAACACAGCACATTTATTTTATGCGGAGAGCGGAGGAGGCCGAGCTGGGCAGCGAGGCCGGGCCTGGCTGGGGGAGGCGCAGCTTCATCCTTCAACAGGTCCCTGGGACCGACCAGTCTGACGGGAGAGGCAGAGCCTCAGGATAGAGGATGGAGGCGAGACGGGGGACAGAGCCGGGGGAGGCCAAGACGCGTGCCTCCTCCCGCCACACGCACACGAGGCAGGTCCCGGGCGGGCAAGAGGAAGAGGGGCAGGAGGGAGGGAGGGAGGGGGCCTGCCGCCGCCCCAGGGGAAGGGCCGGGCTCCGCAGGCGGCGCGCACCGGCCCCACACTCACTGCAGAACTGGCGGCCAGGCACGGTGGGCGTGCCTGTGAGTGTGTGCACGCGAGGGCACCCGCCCCGTGCGCACGTGTGCGTGCGTGTCTAAGTGGTATACGCTCACGCGTGAGCTCTGTGTGTGTGTGTGTGTGTGTGTGTGTGTGTTCACGCGCGCATGTGGTTATCACGTGTAAAAGGCCAGAGGCAGGAAACACAGGGGAGGGTGGGAAACGCTTCTGGGGCGAGGGGAGGGCGTGGCCCGGGACAGGGGACCCGGGAGGGGAGGAGACCCAGGAGCCGTGAGGCCCCCCAGTTTGGGCTCAGGCTGAACCCTTGGGGTTGCTGGGACCCTACACGTAGGCCCGAGGGCAGGCTCCCCGCGGGCTCCCACAGGGCTTCGAGGCCCAGGGGCAGACCCCACCCTGGGCCCCGGCCCCACCCTGGCCCGAGGACCCGCTACCTGTCACGTCTGGGAAGACGATATTGTCGTCCGAGAGGCCCTGCGCTCTGACCAGGCAGATGAACTTGTCCAGCACCTGGGTCTGTATGGCCCATGTTCTGCCTGGGGCCCGGGGAACACAGCGTGGCCTTCAGCCCCTGGGGGCGGGTGGTGCGTGGGGGTGCCACGGGCCCGCCTGACCCTGACCCTGGCCGCGGGGTGGGGGGCTCACACAGAAGGCTGACCCTGAGGGTCCTCTGGCCGCCCGAGTGTCTTCTGGAGAGCAGGAGGGCGAAGGCCGCGTAGTCCGTGTCGTACACCTGGACCTCCTCGGGGTCCGCCCCGGGCACTGGGGGCGGCACCGCCACAGTCAGGGTTCTCCCACCGGCACCCGGGCCGTCCTCCCCGCCTCCCGCCCTCTCACCTCCACTGTGGTCCACTGAGAACGTCCCAGGCTGGGGCCCTGGAATCAGCACGTACGACCAGGTGACACAGCGCCGGCCCCTGTGGGCGGGGGGGACGAGCAGAGAAAGAAGCTTCCAGAACCTGGCTGGGCCCTTCCCAGGTGCTGTCCCGAGGTGGGCCGGCAGGGAGGGCCCCGGTCGCGAGCCCCATGCAGGGCCGGGCAGGCTGGGGGCTTTGCCTCCCAGGGAGGGGGAGGCTCGGTCCTGCGAGCCCTGCCCTCCGCGTGGCCCAGCCACTCGCGGCCTCTGTGCAGCCCACCCGCGGACCACGCCTCAGCCTGGAACCAGAGCCGAAATGCACCCAACATGCCAACACAAGAGAAAGGGTGTTTTCTGGGCCACGACGTCCCCTGTGGGAGCGCTGGGTGGGCTGGCGCCCGGCCGCCAGCCCTGGGCTGGCCAGGGGAGCGAGGGCGAGAGCTGGGCCCGCCTCCCTCCCCGCTGTCCGCGGTGCCCGGCGGCGACCTGGTCAGTGAACACACTTGTCTGAGGAGCAAGGAAGGCTTCTGGCGGCTGCACTGACACTGGGTCCCGCCCCCGGATTAATCAGCCTCCAGAGGCGAGTCAGATGCCCTGGGACTCGGAGACTCCCTGGTGGGGGTGTGGCGTGGCTGAGCCTGCACAGAGGGCTGGGGCAGGGGGCCGAGGGACGACCCTCAGGGGCTGCGCTGTGTCCCACTCTTGGCGTCCAGGAGCTGCCCCTGGTCCACGGACTGCCTCGCTTGAGCTTCCTGTTTCATGTCACTTGGAACCAAACGGCCCTAAGCAAAGGGGTCTCCGGGTGGGTAAGCCAAGAAGGCCACTGGACCTGTGGGGGCTGCACGGGGAGAGCAGCCCTCGCGGCCTCAGCATCCCCCAAAGAGGGTCGTGCGGCCCCCGGGTACTCCCAGGGTCGTCAGGGCTCCCCACTGCACGCCAACCCGTCGCCCAGGCTGGCCCCGCGGAATGCCTGGCACCCGGGACGACGCGGCGACTGGTGCACGGGGAGCACAGGACTCAAGAACAGCCCGTCAGACGCCACGGTCAGGCCGGCCTGGCTGCGCCCGCTTTTCTGGAGAGACATCAGTGTAAGCCACCATCACATCTCCGTGAGGTGAGAGCCTGCCTGAGCAGACGTCTAGGGCAGGCGGAGCCGAGAGAAGGAGAGGGAGGGATGATGGGCCCCAGATCACAGTGTTTGAGCTCCTGGATCTCACTATACCTGGCATCCACCAGCCCTTGGGCTCTTCCGAGTCTGTGACCTAGTGAGTGCCTCTCCTCCTTTGTGGAAGCTCCCAGAGATGGGTTAGGTCATTAGCAGCCTGTGCCGGACACCACACTAGGAGGAAGGCCTTGGGAGAGTGTGGCCCAGACCCACGGCAGACCTGAGTCACGGAGCCACTGGCTCCCGGGGGTACGGGCTGGGATCCGCGCTCACCTGACCATGGCGTACGCCGCTTCCAAGCGGCTCTTCTCATTTATCGTGAACGTTGCCGTGAACGGGCTCAGCAGGGACCTGTCCGCCGGCTTGTAGTTGCTGCCAGCCAGGCCGAGGACAAACCACTCGCCCTGGAACTGCAAGGGGCTGGGGGTAGGCAGCGTCCAGCATGGCCTGGGACCCACCCCCCGCCGTTGTACCAGGCGACGGCTCCTGGGCTGGGCCTGTCCCTATCACACCGGCAGGAGCCCGAGGCTGCCCTGGGCCTGGCGGGGACGGTGCTCCTGGCCTGTGGCTGGCCTCTCTGGGCCTCGGTTTTCTCATCTGTGCAGAGGGACGGAGATGTCCCCACCTTGCAGGGACGGGTGGGGATTACAGAGGGAATCTAGGGTCCTCCTCTGCTGGAGTCAGGGGTCTCCACGGCAGGGGTGCCGGCCTGGACTCCCTGCACCCGGACCCGGCTGGCCGGCCCCCTCCCTCCCAGCCCCTGACCTGGTTGTCCTGGAAGCTCTGCAGAACGGAGCCGGGGACTGTCCGGGGGTGTTGGGGCTGTGAGGTCTCCCCCTTCAGGGCTCTCGGCAGGGAGAGCAGCGCCCACAGGGCCCCCCACGGCCCCATCCCGGCAGGACGCGGTGGCGGTGGCGGTCGGCGGGGCTGACTCCGACTCACCTCTCTGCGGGCCTGCTTGGCAGGTGCCCTGCCTGGGGGGGTGCCCCCTGCAGAGCAGGCGTGGCGGGGGGCTGGCCGGGGCGGGGCCCCTCAGACCCTGCCCGCCAGGGAGGCGGTGCATCTGGGTGGGGAGGAGACGGAGCGGGCGGGGAGTCCGCTGGCTCCGGCAGCTCCCAGCGAGGCCCCCAGCCTTCCACTCCGATTGCTGAGACCCGGGCTCTGCACCCCTTTGGCCCCTCCCGGGCACCCCACGCTGGCGGTCAGAGGCCTGCCGTGCCTCCCCCGCGGCCCCACCCCAGCTGCGCCAGCCAGCAGGCGGGGGACAGACTGCTCCGTCCCAGGCGGCGATCGTGACCTTTCCCAGCCCTGAGGGGTCAGGGCCAGGGCGTTCTCGCCGCAGGAACCCCGCACAGAGCCTGGGCCTGTCAGCCGCTACGCTGCTCCAGTGCCCGAACCCAAAGTAGCGGGAGAACAGGGCCGGGAGCCCTGCCGTCAGGCCCCGGGGGAGGGCAGGGGCAGGGAAGGCCAGCCGGGCGGGGTGAGGCACCCACACGCTGGTCCTGGGGGCTGGGGGGCAGTCAGGGAGGGCGCGGGGAGCCCCCCAGCTACCCCTGGAGGCAAGAAAAGAGCCCCTCCTCCTCACTGGCCGCCGAGCGCGTGGCTACTGGGCTCTGGCAGCGGGAAGGACCTGTACCTGACCCTGAGCTCGTCCTGAGCCCCCTCCTCCCGCCCTCGGCCTGGGGCAGCCTGTCCTGAGCAGGAGCCCTGGCCCTCCGAGGCCCAGGGCTGCAGGGCTTGGCTCTGTCCCAGGCCCCCTCTGCCCCCTGGGAAGGGCCTGGCCCTCGCTGGGGCCCTTCTCCCCCCAGGAGTGTCTCCCGTCGCCAGCTGGATGGTCTCCGAGGCCTCTCCGGTCAGCTGCAGGCCCCAGGGCAGGGGGAGGGGTGGGGGTCTGGGGAGACAAGCCCCCTGCCTTGGCCTCCCTGGGCCCGGCCCGTTAGCACAGCTCGCCCGCTTCCAGATTCTGGCCACAGGGAGAGAAGTTGCAGATGACAAGATGGTTTTCCCGGAACTTCCCAAAGGACCCATCGTGCTCCGACAGGTGCTGGGGCGGTAGCTCCCCCTGGACAGGCACCCATCCTACGCCGCCGACCCCAGCCTGATCCTAAACCCACCCGAGGTTGTGCCTGAAACCCGCCCCCTGTGCCTTGCATCCCCGACTGGGGGTGCTCTGCCCCTCCACGTGGTGCCCTCCTCCTGGCAGTGCCCTGATCACTGGGCACTCGGGGCAGATTTGGGGGGCTGCCGCCAGCCCTTCCACACGTACCCCCACCCCACCAGGGCCCCGCGACCACCTGGCCTTCCCTGGTCAACACAGGCCACGGCGCAAAGTGCCGGCAGCGGCAGAGGGCAGGCCGGGTGCCCCCCACCCCGGGCCTGAGCCGTGCCCTCGGCCCAGGGATCCCACCCCAGGCCCTGTGCCCCCAGGGGCGCCAGGCGTGCAGGGGCCTCACGCGACGCGGGTGGCCTGTGCCCTGTGGCCTCCAGCTCTGCTCTCCGGGGTCCTTGCTTTCCCCTCCTCCCACCAGCCTGGCCTGCCCTCCTGAGAGGTCAGCGACAAGGGACCCTGGGTGGGCCTGGTCCAGCCTGGGGTGTCAGGCACATTCCCCACCCACTGTGGACACCGAGCCCTCCTCGCAGCAACCGCCACCCCAGGCCTCCTGCTCCGGGACAGGGCTGGCGGGTGAGGAGGGCGGGTGGGCACGTGGAGGTGGGGCCAGGGGCCCTGGCCCTGCCCTCCAGGGACCAGGCCGTGGTCCCTCCCGTGCCGTGGCCTACGACTCCCCCGGGGTGGCCCGGTCCTCCCTGCAGTCCAGGGAAGGAGGCTGCTGGGGGCATGAAGCGGGGCTGGGGTGGGGCCCACCAGCGTGAGGGCGTGGGGAGCCCTGGACTTCAAGCTCCCAGGGGCGGGGACCTGCCCACCCTCGTGCGCACAGGCTGACCCGCAGTGGGCGTTTCAGGAACACTCAGCAGACGGACGCCAAGTCCCCAGACAGGGCGGCTCGGGCCGAGCCGACGACCAGCTCCCGGACGCTCCGGCCCCAGCTGCCGTCTGCCTGCAAACCCTCCCCAAGTCCTCTTGAGGGAGACGGCCCCTCCGCCCGATGGGGGGGCGCCGTGGGTGGAGAACAGACGCGCACACAGGGCCCCGGCCGGGCCGTGTGTGCCAGGCACAGTCGTCCACAGTGCCCCGGGGACAGCGCGGCCTGGCCGCCTGGCTGCCTAGCGCGGGCCTGGCTCTGGTCCAGCATGGGGGGCGGGGAGTGGAGGGGGCGACGGGGGAGAGAGATGGGGGAGGGAAAACCAGCCTCCCGTGGGGAGCTGGGTGGGGGGTCCGAGGACCCGTTAGGGCATGGGGCGGGTGGGCGTGTGTGGGTGGCAGCACGCCCCTGCGTCCCCAGCGCTGTTGGAAGTGGTCGGTGTCCTCCGCTGTTTCATAGGACGGGTCTGGACGGGCGCGCTCTCACCGGCAGGAGCCGCAGCTGAGCTCACGGGGACCCTGGCACGGCGGGCGGGAGCACTGTCCTCCCCGCTGCCCCAGGCAGCTGTGCCTGATGGGAGACCCGGGTGGACGCTGGCTGGAGGCTGGGGGCCACAGCCGGAGCCCAGGCGGACTTGCGCTCGCGCCCTCTGGCCTCTGTCTCTCAAGCATCAAGTGTTTGCAACCGTGAATCTTCTCTTTGGCGTTTCCTCCGCTGTCAGGGGACCGTGGGCGAGGGTCGGCGGGGTGGCCGGGACGCCAGTGTGTGCAAGGGGCGTGCAGTCTGTCCAGGGGTGGCCCTGTCCCGGTGCCCGACCTCCTCCCAATGGTCTGCAGTCACTTGGAGGGACCCTTCCAGGTAGTGGCTGGGGGGCAAGGACACTGTTTCCAGCCCCTGCCTGCCTCGCCCTGGGCCTCGGAGCTCCCACATTCCAGAAAGGTCCTCTCTACAGACCAGAGATCATCTTGTGGTCCCTCGTGGCTGGCAACCTTGGGCTGACACGGGGTGTGGGCTCCTGGGGGCCACCCGATCTGTCCAGGGTTCCCTCCCCTGTGCACCCAGAGCCCCCGTACTCGCCCCAATCCTGGCGGGCCTGCTTCCCCCAGACTGGGGTACAAACCCCCCACCTCCACCTGTGCGCTCTGCCCGCCCACCTACATGCTCTCCCCTCAGGGGCACCTGCTGCCTGATGTCAGGAGAGGACTCAGCCCGGCGGGTCAGCTCTGCTCGCGGGCCAGTCTTGTGCCCTATCTGGCCCTGCCAGCCCCTGGGGTGGCAATGAGGAGCAGCTCAGCCTCCCATCCTCCTAAGATGGATGCCAGCTCGCCCCAGATCCAGGCATGGGCCAGGAACTGGGAAGGGGCCTCCCTGCCTGCCCCCTTGAAACCACCTGCCCCCGCCCAGGGGCCTGTCCTGCCGTGGCCACAGGGCCACTGGGACTCTGGACCCCTGCTCCCAGGAGGGAGCCCAGTGGCCAGCAGGAAGCAGGAAGGACCCGCAGGGAGGGCTCCACGTCCCTCTAGAAAAGACCAGCGCGTCTGGACAGGGAGAGCATAGGCCCGCGCCCGCCCCGGGCAGCCCAGCGGGGCCAGTGGGGCCGGTTGTGCAGAGTCAGGGAGCAGGAAAGACGGGAAAACCACGGCACCACGGCCAGAGGAGGGGCTACCGGGGCCACCGGAGGAGGGGCCACCGGGGCTGAGGAGGTGCCACGCGCTCCAGGCCTCGAGGAGGAGCCGCTCCCCACCCCCACGTCCCTGGGGTGCCCTCCTGGCCCACGCGGGAAGCAGCCCCACGTGTCCGTGAGATGCGGGGGGACAGAGGTCCTGCTGGGTCCAGCGCGGAAAGGAAGACGTCAGGCACTGAGACTGACAACGTTTAATGGAGGCAGCGCCTCGAGCTCCGGGGGGCCGCGGTCAGGTGGGCGAGAGTCCCTGCTCAGCGAGGGGGGCCGGGGGCGCCCCCAGCTCCAGGGCCTCGGCTCCCTCGCGGCGGGGCTGCCGCCCGGCCTCACCTCTTCACCTCTGCGGCACAGACGCGTCTCAGCCAGGAGGGAGCCGAGGGGCGCCCGCCCCCCCACCGCCCCGCTCCGCCGGGTGCTGCCCCTCACCGTCCAGGATGTGGAACTGGTCCGCGGCCTCGCAGAAACCTGGGGAGGGGGCAGCCGTCAGGGGCGGCGGGGGCGGGGGCGGGGTGAGGTGGGCCGCGGGGAGATACCGGGACACGCACCGTACTTGGGGAAGAACAGGATGTGGTCCTCCGTCAGGTTGGCACCCTGGACCCGCTGCTCAAACACACTCAGGAACGAATCGCTCACAGGGAGGGAACGGGCTGCGTGCGGGACACACGGGGCTCCTGGGTGCCCGCTGGGTGGGGGCGGGCAGGGCGCTCTGGGAGCTGGGCTGTGTGCCTGGGGCTGCGATCAGACCCCTGCCCCACCCCCACCCCTCCCGGTCCCCTCTCTGTCCCCACCTCTGCGCCTAACAGCAAGGGCAGGAAGAAGGGAGGGGAGGGTCCACGTGTCCATCTGGGCCCACCCATCCCCACCCGGACGGCCCTGCGTGTGCGCAGCTCCCGTCCCGCGGGCACGTACCGTACAGCTTCACCGACAGCTGCCGCGCCCGCTCCAGGTACAGGATGGCAAAGCCCTGGTAGTCTGTCTCCCCAACGACCACGTCCACCGCCCCTCGGGCACCTCGGGCTGGGCAGAGCCAGGTCGGCCCCGTCAGCCCCGCCCCCAGCCCCGCCCCCTCATTCCGGGGGCCCACACCTCACCTTGCAGCAGGAAGCGGCCCGGGAGGCGCGTGTCTCTGTAGAGCTGCCGCACCTGCCAGCAGATCCCATCCCTGGGGGGTGGGGGTGGGAGGAGGCACAGTAGGCTCGGGGACCCCAAACGGGCCAGGGCCTCTCGGGACACGGGTCCTGGCCACAGCAGGGGTAGGTTCGGGGGCTGGCGTGGGGCAGGGGGCTGAAGTGGGAGTCGGGGGAATGGGGGGGGGGTCGGGGGTCCATGCCGGGACTCACAGCTTTCGGAAGGTGCTGACAGCCATGGCTGCGCCCTGAGGGGTCACATGCAGTGTGGTGGCCTCAGCCCGGTGGCCCTGCTCCTGCAGGGAGCGGCACGAGGAGGCCACGGCCACGAGGAACCAGGTCCCTGCAAACTGGGGAACAGCCTCGTGAGGGCACGCGGGGACGGGGGCTGCCAAGCTCCTACCCCACCTCCTCCCAGCTCTACCTGCTGAGCGCTGAAGCTGGCCTTGGGCTGGATGGTGCTGATGGGGGACGGGGGCCGAGGGGGTCTCCGAGCCCTCTGACCCAGGGAACTGACGGCCAGGAGCAGAGTCAAGAGGAGTGCAGTCCTGGGGGTCAGCATGGCGACGGCCGCGACAGTGACAGGACTGAGGGAGGCACAGGGCAGGATGGCCAAGTTCGGGGTCGGAGTCCACTGTCCACTGCTGCCCAGCAAGCCCTGCCCAGGAAGTACGCGCGCATCCTCCCACCTCCGCAGACCCCTGCGCGGGGCCAGGCAACCCCACCCCCGGCCTCCTCATGAACTCAGCCTCACTCTGGACCTCTGACCTTGACCCCGCACTTCCCGGCAGGGCCCTGTCGCCAGATCCTGTGTACAAAGTCCGAATTGACCTCTGGCTTCTTGCCCGCAACCCCACGTGGTTTCCACCGTGGCTGGGGCGCATCCCTCTGCACATCCATCGGCCTTGAACCGCCAAGAGCTCCTTGAAGTGCGAACCGCTCTCATCCCCACGGAGCACAACGCCGGCCGGACACTGGGAAGGGCCAGAGGCTGGCCCTAGCGCGCAGCCCCGCCCACGAGCCCCGGCGCACGGCCGCCGCCCCTCCCGGCCACCAGGGGCGCTGCTCCGGGAGAGACCGAGCACGCCCAGGCGCGCAAAGAAGCACCGCCCGGGCCGCGGGGCCAGAGGCGCAGGCGCAGTAACGGCCAACGCGGGGTGCTGGGCTCGGCCTTCGACGGCCATCGATGCCTCGGGGCTCGTGGCATCGGCCTGGCGGGCTCCATCATAGAGACGCGGCGGCCGGAGCGGCGACGGGGGGCGGAAGCGGGTCCGCGGGCCGAGGCCGGGTGCCAGGCCGGGGGCAACGCAGCCGGGCGGAGGCGGCCGCGGTGAGTGCGCCCGGCCCGGGGAGCGTCGTCACCGGCCGTGTCCGGACCCCGGCCCGGACCCCAGCTCTCTGGCCCCGGGGAGCGTTGTCACCCCGCCCCGATCGCGGCCCGGCCCCCCGGCCCCCGGCCCCGGCCGCGCCGTCGGCCAATGAATGAGTCGCCGCGGCAGCTGGCCCTGGGGCCGGGGGCCGAGTGGAGGCCCCGCCCCCGGCAGCCCCTCGGAAGGAGGATGGGAGGGGGCGCTGGGCGGCCCCGCCCCCGCCGCGCCCCGCCCCCCGCTCGCCAGGTCATGGCTGCGCTGGGCCGCGGCCCGCCGCCCGCCTGGTAGGGCTCCCCCAGGCCAGAGGCCAGAGGCCAGGACCGGCTGGTGTCCCTGGCGGCGTCCGGGGCGGGCGGGCTGGCCCTTGTCCCGCCGGCCCCGAGTCTGTCCTGGGAAGGATCTCTGTCCCATGGTGACAGCTCCAAAGCCTGGGGCAGCAAGGTCAGAGAGACAGGGTGCTTAGGGGTCACCCACCCTTCGTTTCTTGGCCCCGGAGCGGTCACCAGCTCTGGCAACCAGATGTCTCCCTGGGACCCTGGGGGAGGGGGGGGGTCAGAGGGCCCCACTGAGAAGGCCTGTCCTCCTGAGAAGGGGACCTTCTGGGGTGAGGGTGGGTCTGGGGTCTGTGGGGGCCGTCACAAGCTCCGCCTCAGGCTGGACCAGGCCCGGAAGCTGTCCGTTCCGGGGAATCACTGGGTCTTGCCAGGGGCCCTCAGGAGTGTGGGGTCCGAGGAGCGTGACTGTCCAGGGGGGCCGTGCCAGCAGATCCTCTGCACTCGCTCAGTCCAGTGGCGTTCCCAGCAGGGCAGCTGGTGGGGCTCAGCCCCAGGCCCCTGTGCCTCTCCCTGGCCGGGGGGCCTGTGTCTTCCCTGGTCCAATGGCGCCTAAGGGGGCTGCGCGTGGGTTTCAGGGCCGCCTGGGCAGAATGTCACCATGGACGAGGGGGGCATGCCCCTGCTCCCGGACAGCCTCGTTTACCAGATCTTCCTGAACTTGGGCCCGGCTGACGTGCTGGCCGCCGGGCTGGTGTGCCGCCAATGGCAGGCCGTGGCCCGGGATGAGTTCCTGTGGAGGGAGCAGTTCTACCGCTACTACCAGGTGGCCCGAGACGTGCCGCGACACCCAGGTCAGCACCTGCTCTCGGCCCCGAAGCCCACTGGTCCTCACGCTGGTCAGGGAAAGCCAGGCCGTGCCCCCCGACGCAGGGCCTGGGCGGGAGGCCGACGGGCGGGCGGGGCCGGCCCCTGGCTGCAGGGCCCTGGCTCTGAGGCATGGGGCCCCAAGCGCTCCCCCCCCCCATAGCGGCTGTGTCTTGGTACGAGGAGTTTCGGCGGCTCTACGACACCGTGCCCTGCGTGGAGGTGCAGACTCTCAAGGAGCACACAGACCAGGTCCTGCACCTCAGCTTCTCTCACTCGGGCTACCAGTTTGCTTCCTGCTCCAAGGACTGCACCGTGAAGGTGAGGGCGGCCAACCCGGTGGGTAGAGGGGGCCAGGCCATGGGGGACACATGGCCCACGTGTTGTGTTCCCATGGGGAGGGCCTGGACCACTCGCCTGGACAGCCCAGGCTGGGAGGCTGGGATTGGGCGGCCCTGACTGCCTACGGAGAGGAGAGGGTCCTGCTCGCACCTGCTCCCCAGCTGGCGGTGCCCTGCACACACCCCTCAGGTGGCTGCACCGCCAGAGACGAGGGGCCCCACCCGAGGGCGGTTTCCAGGCACCAGGCTCAGCTGCGCCAGCCTGGAGAGGGGCCACAGGTGAGCCGCTCAGTGTGGACTCACGAGGCGCACCTGTCCGGCCCCTTGCAGATCTGGAACAACGACCTGACCGTCTCGCTGCTGCACAGCGCGGACATGCGGCCCTACAACTGGAGCTACACCCAGTTTTCCCAGTTCAACCAGGACGACTCGCTGCTGCTGGCGTCGGGGGTGTTCTTGGGGCCCCACAACTCCTCCTCCGGGGAGATCGCAGTCATCAGCCTAGGTGAGAGCCGGCCAGGGATGGGCGGCCCTCCCTCCCGGCCCCTCCCACCCCGGCCCGGCTCCGTCTGTGCCGGGACAACCCCGCCCCTCCGGCCCCCGCCCCGCCCCATCCCGCTGCTCCCCCCCCCCAGACACCTTCGCCCTGCTGTCCCGTGTGCGCAACAAGCCCTACGACGTGTTCGGCTGCTGGCTCACGGACACCAGCTTGATCTCGGGGAACCTGCACCGCATCGGGGACATCACGTCGTGCTCGGTGCTCTGGCTCAACAACGCCTTCCAGGTGCGCGCGGGCGGGCCTCGCGGCGGCGCTCAGCCCCTCGCAGCCCGTGCCCACCCCCGCGCTCCTGCCCCCAGGACGTGGAGTCTGAGAACGTGAACGTGGTGAAGCGGCTCTTCAAGATCCAGAACCTCAACGCCAGCACCGTCCGCACCGTCATGGTGGCCGACTGCAGCCGCTTCGACAGCCCGGACCTCCTGCTGGACGCCGGCACCCCTGGCGCAGACCCCAGCCGCGTCTTCGACCTGGGCAGCGACGGCGAGGACGAGGAGGCCGGCCCGGGCCCGGGCCGCGCCAAGGGCTTGCGGCGCCTCCTGGGCGGCCTCCTGGAGGGCCGGGCCCAGCCCCAGCTGTCCGCGCGCGCGCTGGAGACCAAGGCGGCTCAGCTGCTGGCCCAGGGCCGCACCAGGCCGCCCGAGTGCAGCGCCGCCGCCGCCGAGAGCAAGCTCCTCATCGTCACCACGGGCTGCCTCACCTACTCGCCGCACCAGATCGGTGAGGGGCCTGGGGCGAGGCGTCCCAGGGCGGGACGGGGCCCGTCGGTGGGCGGAGTCCCCTGCCCTCTCTGCCTTGGGGGGGCCCAGTGCTGGTCCAGCCCCTCGGGGCGCACGTGCCGATCGGGGGGCACGGGGCGGGCGGCGGTGCTGACGTCCGGGAGCTCCCAGGCACCCAGGCGCCGCCCCGCCCGGCCCCTCTGCAGGCGTCAAGCAGATCTTGCCGCACCAGATGACCACGGCGGGGCCCGTGCTGGGCGAGGGCCGGGGCTCCGATGCCTTCTTTGACGCGCTCGACCACGTCATCGACGTGCACGGACACATCATCGGCATGGGCCTGTCCCCCGACAACAGGTGGGCCCGCGTGGCGGCCCGGCGGGGGGCGGCCGCGGGCCCACGGGCCCACGGGCCCGCGCTGAGCAGCCTGCCCGCGCAGGTATCTGTACGTGAACAGCCGCGCCTGGCCCAGCGGCTCGGTGGTGGCCGACCCCATGCAGCCGCCGCCGATCGCGGAGGAGATCGACCTGCTGGTGTTCGACCTCAAGACCATGCGGGAGGTGAAACGGGCCCTGCGCGCCCACCGCGCCTACACGCCCAACGACGAGTGCTTCTTCATCTTCCTGGACGTCAGCAGGGACTTCGTGGCCAGGTCCGGGGGGCCGGGCGGGGCGGGAGTGGAGGGGGCGGGCGGGCGGGGGCTCACCCCCGGCTGTCCCACAGTGGCGCGGAGGACCGGCACGGCTACGTCTGGGACCGCCATTACAACATCTGCCTGGCCAAACTGCGGCACCAGGATGTGGTCAACTCCGTGGTCTTCAGCCCCCAGGAGCAGGAGCTCCTCCTGACGGCCAGCGACGACGCCACCATCAAAGCGTGGCGTTCGCCGCGCACCGTGCGTGTCCACCAGGCCCCACGCCCGCGCCCGCGCCCCTTCTCCTGGTTTGCCAGCCAGAGGCGCTGAGGGGCACTGGGGCCCACCGAGGATGCCACGGAGGCCGTGGCCCTTCCCCGGGGGCTGAGCCGCTGCCCAGATGGCACAGGAGCAGAGACGCTCGCGGCAGTCATGCCTTAGGAAGCGGGTCCCGCGGGTCCGCAGGGCGGGGCCGGCCTAGCCCCCACCACGCCCGCACACGCGCACCGCCTCCCACAGCTGTGTTGTTTGGCACCGGCAGCCGGGGCCATCTCTGGCTGCCTTGGGGCGCAGGACACTGGGCCCTTACTCTTCACCCACCCCATTCCCCTGGGCCTGGACCCCGGGACAGTCGGCACGACACGCTCCCCTCGGCCAGCGTTGCCCAGGGAGCCCGGGCTTCCTCCTCTGGGAGCTGCCCAGCATCAGGGTCGTGATGCGGGTCAGGCTGCCGTGGGCCTGGGGGACTTGCATGTCACTGATCACCTGTTCAGGGTCAGAATAAACAGTTGGCAACAACATAGTGCCGATCACTCTCTGTGCACGGAGGGGCATGGCATCTACGTGGGCCCTGGTGGTGCCTGCTGGACTGGGCAGGGTGCCCCAGGCCACACACTGGAGCTGCCCTGAACCGGCCACCGGGACCCGAGCCTGCATCCCCAGCTGCTGCCCGCACGCTCTGTGGACAGTCCCCAACCGCAGAGACATCTGAGCCCGTCCACACGTGTGCGCTCCCCGCCCACAGTGGGCACAGGGGGACGTGCAGCCTGGCACATGCTGCCAAGGACAAGGCACGGCCTGCAGGGCCACTGAGGGTGGAGGAGTCAGAGGAGCTGGGTCCTCCTGGTGCCCCCAGAGCCGCCCAGTTTCAGGGCTCTGCATCCTCAAGGGGTTGCCGTGGCTGGGGCAGGTGGAGCCTGGCGCACGACGACAGGGATGTGGAGCAGAGGGGCAGGGGTATTCCCGGCTGTACCCTCAGGCCTGGCCCCGGTCCATCCTGGGGGACGCCGAGGTGGGCAGCGGGCCCGACGCGCAGCCTGGCTGCACGCGGGGCAGTGGTGCTGAACGGCGGTGGGCACCGCGCGGCATGCGCCAACATGACGGTCGAGAAGACAGACGTGGGTGCGCCCTGGGGGTGGCCCTGAGCAGAGGCGGCCCCGGTCAGCTGCAGGGTCGGAGCCAGGCAGGCCCCAGGGAGAAGGGCCGGGCGCAGACACGAGGTCAGGGAAGCTGGCCTGGGAGGTCAGAGGGCAGAGTGCCCGGAGGAGTCACCCAGATGCACAGCTGCACCCCAAGGACAGAGCCCCAGCCCCGCGGCTGCAGTGGGGAAGCCTGGGCCCCCGGGTTTACCTCCGAACCACTGGACGGGTGGGAACAGGGAAAGGGGCCGGACAGCAGCGGAGCCCAGATGTCCCGCCCAGAACCTGCCTGGAGCCCAGGCTCGGCCTCGGACAGGGGCCAGCAAACCCCGGTCGCCACTGCTCTGGAGGAGCTGCAGGGTGAAGCGGTTTCTGAGAAGGCTGGAGGCATGTTTAATTAAAACCATCAAGGAAACCTAGGAAATCTATAAAACAAAAGCAGCTGAACAGGAATCAAGAACATACAGGAATCGGAAACTTAAAAGGGAGCCTGCGGAGAAGAGGCAGAGCGATTGGAACACAAAGCTTAACGGGACGAAGGCTGGACCAGGCTCCCCGGTGTGAGAACTGGGAGGTAGACAACAAAAAGCAGAGGAGGTGGGCGGGTGAGAGCAGGCAGAGACGCGGCCCCAGAGTCCCCAGAGCGCGGGAGCTGAGGTCTGACCCAAGGCAGGAACCGTGCTCCAGCCTCCAAGCCTGGGGGGCGCTGTGGGTGCAGGTGCGCAGGCTCGAGGCCCCGCCCCTCGCGCGGTGCCGCCAGAGGCCTGGGGAGGCACAGGGCAGCCGAGGGCTCTGAAGAGGGCACCGCGGCAGGCAGGGCAGGGGCGGCGGCAGCACCGGGGCCCCCAGTCCCGGCACCTCTCACCAGTGCCCACCCTAGGTTCCTGGGCCTGCACAGGGCACAGCCGCCAGCCCACCGTGGGGATGGGAAAGGGGACTCGCGAAGCTGAGCGAGCCTGGAGAGGCCGGGCGGTCCCCAGGGGCTGCGTGGCCCCAGGCGTGGCCGGACCAAGGAGCGGCGCGACAGAGCAGGGTAACAGGGCGCCAGATTTCAGGCTGGGGGCCGGACAGGGTGTCGGCAACCGGACCAGAGGCGGCAGCCTGAGAACCAGCCTGTGACGTGGTCGCAGCGCCCAGGACCCCTCGGGTTGCGGGGGGGGGGGGGGGGGGGGCAGGGATCAGACCCAAGGCATGGTGAGCGCCCAGGGCAGCTCCCTGGGGGCGGGACGGTGCCCGTGCAGGATCGGCCCGAAGAGCGTGGCTTTGGGGGCTGGGCTGACGTGGGGTCCAGCCTTCTGCAGGCAGTGGGGACACAGGCCTGAGCCTAAGCAGACCCAGACCTGATAAAGCCAACGTCCAGAACCGAATCCGTGTGCCCAGCACACGGGGAACAGGGAAAGCGTCAGCTCAAGGGAACAGACGTCCAGCAGAGGCAAGGATGTTGACGTCACCTGACAGACGCGAGTGGCTGTTACGAATGCTTGGCAAGCAGTCACACACATCCTGCAACGATATTAGGCTGTAAACATCTCAGCAAAGAAACAAGAAAGGGAAATGACCAACCATTTAAAACTCCCTAGACAGACTCAACAGCAGGATGGAGAAGTCAGGAAAGAGTCGGGGACCTTGACTGCAGACAGACCAACAGAGGTTGTCCAACCCAGACAGAGAGAAAAGGCCACATGAAGGAAAGTCAGAGCCTCTGGGACCCGTGGGATGGCAAGTGACGGTCTAAGGGTTGTACCATCGGCAGCCCAAAAGGAGAGAAGGAAGCAATTTGAAGAAACAATGGCTGAAAACACCCTCAAATTTGGTGAAAGGTATAAACCTACAGATTCAAGAAGCTGGGCAAAAGGACCGATTCAAGGACATCCGCACCCAGACACATCTCATCAGTGCCCAGACCCGAAAAGGCCCCTGAAAGCCGTGAGAAGACGCACCTTGGCCCCAGAGGAACAGTACGCGCCGACTACAGATTCCGCGGCAGAAACCACGGAGGCCACAGGACGTAGCACCTTGGCGGGGGGTGGGGAGGCGCTGAGGGATCTCAGTTCCCTGACCAGGGATGGACCCTGGGCCCTGGCCGCGAAAGCCCGGAATCCTAACCACTAGGCCACCAAGGAACTACCAGAAGTAGCACATTTTTTAAGTGCCGGGGAAGAGGAAAGACTCAGCCTGGAGCTCTACATCCAGTGAGAACGAGCTGCTCTAACAGAACTGCGGGTGCGCGCTCTTCCGAAAGGAAGGACGCGGCCTCAGGACACCTGGACGGTCCGCAGGGCGGGGCAGCAGCAGAGACGGAAGACGCTCTGCAGGCGCGTCTGCTGAAAGGAGGCGAGGACGTCGTCCGGTGACGTGCCCAGCCCATGCAGATGTAACAGGGAACCACGCGGGGCCTCCAGGGTGCTCAGGTTTCTACGTCCCAATTACAGAGCAAACTACTGATTCCAAGTAAACTGGAACAACCACTAAAACCAGAGCGCGTCAGTGTCACAACACGTAAACGAACGCTGAGTCCTGGGACGTCCCCGGCGCTCCCGTGGTTGGGACGCCACGCTTCCACTGCGGGGGGCACGCGTGCCGTCCCTGTCGGGGAGCTGAGATCCTGCGTGCCGCACGGCGCGGCCAAAAGAAGCCCAAACCAACCAGCCAACCCGCCAACCCAGAGAGAACCAACAGAAAACAAACACACAATGATATCTAGCATATCAATCATTACATTATTGTCAAAGTAAAACTTCAAAACAAAAAAACCTAAACTAGGCCATCTATAAGAAACTCACTCAAATATAGTATAGGTTGGTTAAAAGTAAAAGGACGGAAAAAACGTATACCCCGAAAATACCAATGAAAAGAAACAGGATTGGCTGTGTTAACATCAGACAAAGTAAAGCACGTTTCAGAAGAAGTCTGTTAACCAAGGGAAAAGACACACGCACTGATGCAAGAGTCAGGTCACCAAGAAGACACAGCAGCCCCATGTGTGTGTGCACCTTAGCGACAGGGCCTCTGAACACACGCAGCAGAAAGTGGCAGGATCCGAGGGGAAATAAGGCGCGGCCAAAGTCACAGTTGGAGACTAGGTGCTCCTCTCTCCATGCAGGTAAGACTGGGGCACAGAGGGGCACAGAGAGGCACAGCGTGCAGCGGGCTGGGCCCCTCCTGGGCGAGCTACCTGGGCAGCTGTAACGGAGTACCACAAACCGGGAGGTTTAAAATGACAGAGATCTATCGTCTCAATGTTCTGGAGGCCGCAAGTCCGAGGTCACGGTGCTGGCAGGGCCACTCTCTCTGGGGGAGGCCCCTTCCCGGCCCTTTCCTCGGCTCTGGGGTTGCCGGCCACCTCGGGTGCTCCTGACCTGGTGTTGCATCGCTGCGACCTTCTGTCTTCACGTGGCGTCCTCCTCCCGGGCCGTTCACCCTTCTTCCCTCTGTGCACACCTGTGTCCACGCTTCCCCTTCTTAAAAGGACACCAGTCGTATTGGATTGAGCCCACCCGCATAACCTCATTTTAACTTCTCTCTGTGAAGACCGTGTTTCCAAATAAGGTCACAGTCTGAGTTACGGAGGGTTAGTGCTTTCTGTGTTTTGAGGCTGCCATGATTCAGCCCATGACGAATGTCAACCTAATGAATCTGGCACGTATGCAGAATTCCCCCACGCACAGTGGGAGACGCAGGGAACAGCCACAGCCAGCAGCGTGGACCACAGCCTGTGTCACCAAGCATGCCTCAGACACAGGAAGCCCGCGTCCATTCTCAAGACCAGGGGGCACAGGTCCGCCGTGAGCTCAGCACGCAGGGTGCTCTGCCCTCCCCTCGATGCTTTTATTTATTTATTTGTTGATTTATCTATTTAGGCCGTGCTGCGCGGCCTGCAGGATCTTAGTTCCCCAACCAGGAAGCGAACCCTTGCCCCCTTCAGTGGAAGCGCAGAGTCTTAACCACTGGACTACCAGGGAAGTCCCTACTTGATGTTTTAAAATAATTATTTTGTGTGTTCAAAAAATAAGATGGAACTATAATTCTAGATAATGTGGAAGGCAAGGGAGTAGGAGGTCAAACACAGGCATAAATGAAAAGTCACACCCCGGTAGGAGTGCCACATGGTGCGGCCACTTTGGAAGGCGACGTGGCAGCTTCTCCAGCAGTTAAACGCATGTCCACACCTGCCCTTGGAGGCATCTTCCAGGTGAGAGGAGAACACACAGATTCACAGCAGCCACAGCTGGGCCCACCCTCGAGTCCATTACTGCGTGTCCATCCACACCAGGGAGGGTCACTCCGCTTGAGGCTGCAGAACCTTGAAAACTTTATGCTCCAAGAAGCCAGATTATCAAAGGCCAGGCTGTGTGACTCACTTATATGAACAGGCCAGTTGGTGGAGACTGATAGGTCAGTGGTTGCCAGGGGCAGGGGCGGGTGATGGGAACTCCTAAACCAGGGTTCCAAGGCAGCTCTGCCGCGGGCGGAGCCTGCTGCCTCCGCGAGGCGAGGAGGTGGCCGGACCAGGCCTGCCCCAGGGTCTTCCTCTGGAGCTCAGTGCCCCCTGCAAAAACATCCCTGAGGCAGCTCGCACTCCGCGAGGGCAGGGCTGGCGTCCGCAGTCCTGCGTGCAGACGTCTACTCCCTATGGTCCCGCGCACTGCGGGGCGCGCACCTCAGTCCCCAGCTCCTCTGGCAGCTCCCCCAGATGAAGACCCCTCCCCTCTGCAGTCTCCGAGCCCACGCCCTTCCAGCCCAGCCTGCCCAGACCCCGGGCACCTGCAGCAGCCACTCCCGTACCCACGTGCCACCTCCCCAACGGGCCCAAGTCTTCCTTCTGCTGTGGCCTTCTTCCTGCTGTGTCCCTGCGGGTGAAGAATACCTTTCTACTCTCACCTTCCTGTTCTGCTTCATTTTAAGGGTAAGGAAGCAAACTCACTAATCTACTTAGTTTAACCTGAACTGACCTAATGGAAACACACACACAAACACCATAAACAAATTTCAAATATAAAAACCCAGGGTTTCCTAGGTGACGCAGTGGTTAAGAATCTGCCTGACAATGCAGAGGTCACGGGTTCGATCCCAGTTCCAGGAAGATCCCACATGCCGCGGAACAACTAAGCCCGTGTGCCAAAAAAAAACAAAAAACAAAAAACGTAAAAACCCAGTGTGTGTTATATGCAGAATACAGAAAAATGGTACACATCAACCGGTTTGCAAGGCAGAAATAGAGACAGATGTAGAGAACAAACATATGGACACCAAGTGGGGAAAGTGGGGAGGGTTGGGGGAGAATGAATTGGGAGATTGGGATACCAAATTGTACACTCTAAATATATTCAGTGGGCTTCCTAGGTGGCGCAGTGGTTAAGAATCCACCTGCCAATGCAGAGGTCACGGGTTCGATCCCAGCTCCAGGAAGATCCCACATGCCGCGGAGCAACTAAGCTCGTGTGCCAAAAAAAAAAATAAATAAATAAATAAATAAATAAATAAATTCAGTATATTGTCTGTTAACTGTATCTCAATAAAAGTTCTTAAAAAAAAAAAAAAAACCAAAAAAACAAAAAACCCAGTGTGTTAAAAACAAAACTTTAAAACCATCAGAAGAGGGACTTCCCTGGGGGCGCAGTGGTTAAGAATCTGCCGGCCAGAAGATCTAAATAGGCATTTCTCCAAAGAAGACATAGGGATGGCCAAGAGGCACATGAAATGCTGCTCCACGCCACTAATTATTAGAGAAATGCAAATCAAAGCTACAATGAGGTATCACCTCACACCGGTTAGAATGGGCATCATCAGAAAATCTACAAACAGTAAGTGCTGGAGAGGGTGTGGAGAAAAGGAAACTTCTTGCACTGTTGGTGGGAATGTAATTTGATACAGCCACTATGGAGAACAGTATGGAGGTTCCTTGCAAAACTAAACATAGAACTACCATATGACCCAGCAATCCCACTGCTGGGCATATACCCAGAGAACACCATAATTCAAAAAGACACATGCATTCCAATGTTCATTGCAGCACTATTTACAGTAGCCAGGACATGGAAGCAACCTAAATGCCCATCAACAGATGAATGGATAAAGAAGATGTGGTACATATATACAATGGAATATTACTCAGCCCTAAAAAGCAATGAAACTGGGACATTTGTAGAGACATGGATGGACTTGGAGACTGTCACACAGAGTGAAGTGAGTCAGAAAAAGAAAAACAAATATTGTATATTAACACATATATGGGGACTATAGAAAAATGGTACAAATCAACAAGTTTGCAAGGTGGAAACAGAGACACAGATGTAGAGAACAAACATATGGACAACCAAGTGGGGAAAGCGGGGAGGGTTGGAGGGGAATGAATTGGGAGACTGGGATACCAAACTGTACACTCTAAATATATGCAGTTTATTGTACGTTAACTGTATCTCAATTAAAGAAAAAAAAAAAAAGAATCTGCCTGCCAATGCAGAGGGACACGGGTTCGGGTCCTGGTCTGGGAAGATCCCACATGCCGCAGAGGAACTAAGCCTCTGCGCCACAACTACTGAGCCTGTGCACCACAACTACTAAGCCTGTGCTCCAGAGCCCACAAGCCACAGCTACTGAGCCCACATGCCACAACTACTGAAGCCCACGAGCCTAGAGCCCCAGCTCTGCAACAAGAGAAGCCACTGCAATGAGAAGCCCGTGCACCACAACAAAGAGTAGACCCCGCGCGCTGCAACTAGAGAAAGCCCGTGTACAGCAATGAAGACCCAATACAGCCGGAAAAAAAAAAAATTAACACAGACAGGAAAGGATCCAAATCCGCGAAGACGGTGCCTTGACCGCTGGAGGCGTCGGTCAGAGAGAAAGGAAGCAAAAGCACAACTTTTCTGCAACGTTCCTTTTTAATTAAAATACATAATCCAAAATGTGTACATTTGTTAACTCTGGACACACAGAGCTCCTCACTCTCTGCGTCCTCGACTCTACCTCCTCACGACAGAGAAATGAGGGGGCGGCGCTGCGGGGCGTCCAGGGCACGGAAGGTCCTCGGCACAGACCCTGCTCGCGAGCACCCAGGCCAGGTCAGCGGTGCAGCCGCGTGTGGGCAGCCGCCGGCCAGGACCCGCCGCGCCCTGCGGCCCCCAGGGCGCGGCCCCGGTTCTGCGCTCAGGCTGCCCGGGCTCTGCCGCCACCAGGGAAACGCCTGAGGCCAGGCAAGTCCCGGTCCCGGGTCGACGCCACGTGTCCAGTCCCCAAACGCAGACCAAGCCACTGGCCACTCTTCCAGGCTGGGGCCCTGCACGGGGCGGCAGGCGTGCGGCCCTGCTCTCCGGTGCAGCCCCCGGGGAGGCCTGAGGCAGCAGGAGCCACCCAGCAGGCCTCCCAGAGAGCACGGCGGGCCACCCCGCACCGTCCGCGCGAGGCTGCGGTGTCAGGGGCCCACCGAGCCTCGCGCAGCTGGCGACGCGCAGGGCATGCGGAGGCCCCGCCAGGGCCGCTGCCGGCCAGGCCACAGCAGACGGACGCCACTCACCAGAGATGCAAGGGTTCAATGGCAACTTCTCGCACCTGGCGGGGAAGCTGACGTGTTTTGCGGCAGGGCTGGACACACGCCCCGCACGCACCACAGGACAGGGGACACGGGGTGCCCTCGCCACCTGCGGCCCAGTCAGGCTGGCCCAGCAGGGCTCTCCCCGCGCGGCAGCCAGGCCCGAGACCGGCCCCCCCATCCAGGGGCCCCTCGCCGTGGCCCCGGCCGCCCCGCTGCAGGCCGAGGGCCCCGCGCCTGCATGGCCCACCCGCTGCGGACACGCGGGCCCACGGCCCACGCCTGTGGCCTTGGGCCGGGCCCTTTCCTGGGAGGCGGCCCCTGCCGTGGGCAGAGCTAGAGCCCCGTCAGGTCCACGATGGCCTTGAGGAAGATGGCGTCGTCGCGCACGTAGGAGTTCTTGGCCTCCATCCTGGATACAGGGCAGAAGAGAGGGCAGCCGCTGGCGATGTTCATGTCACTGACCGGCCTCTGGAAGGAGGACGAGGTCACGTCGGGCCGGAAGGCGTCGATCACGTGCTCCCGGTTGTTCTGGTCGAGCAGCATCAGGGTCACCTGGGGCGCGCGGGGACGGCACGCACGTCACAGCCCGTCTGGCCGCCCATGCCCGCCCCGGCGTTCCCTGCCCGCGGACACCAGGACCTGAGGCTGCAGCCCAGCGCACCGCGCCGTGGCCACTTGTGCGTTTTTCTGATAACACTCGCCCGACGGCCACGGCTCTCACCCAGGAGCCCTCACGGCCGCCCCCGCCCCCGGGAGCCGCGCGCACGGCGCGCTCTGTGGCGCCACCTGCCCCGCGAGAACCCGGGGCTGCCCGGCATCGCCCGGCCTCCAGTCCCTCCTGGCGGGCTCTGCTTCCCCAGCGCTGGGCCAGGCCCTCACACCCAGGCTCGGGGGCTGTGGCCCCCCCCCAGACACACCCTCCGGCGGCACCACCACCACCTGCCGGCCCCCAGCGGCCGTGACACCGCGGACCTGGCCAGCCGCGGGGCCCAAGGGATGACGGAGGCCGCCCGAGCACCGAAGCGTGGGGACGCGACCCCTGCCCCCTGGGGCTCCCAGCGCCCCCGCCACAGGGCAGGGCCTCGCGCACCTTCTGGTTGAAGGGCCAGCGCAGGAGGGCGTCGTGGGGGCCCTTCATGAGCACGAAGAAGAGGGACAGGTGCGTCCCGCGCCCGGTGCCGTCTCCATTCAGGTAGGCGCGCAGGCACATCTTGTAGCCGTACCTGCTGGTGTAGAAGGCTGCGGGGAGGTGCCGGTCAGCGCCCAGGGCTCGGCCCCCACGGCCACCTCCCCAGGAAACACACACGCCGCTCAGGTTCGGGGGCACGAGGAGGGGACGTGCTCCTGCAGGCACACGGTTAGCGGCTAGTGCTGACAGGTCTCTCTCAAAGGAGTGAGTACCAGTTACACACAGCACTGTTAAGAAACCCAAGACGTAACGCTGCACAGGCCCTGCCACCAGCCGGGGACCTCAGGGGCCAGAGTGACACGGGCGCACCACGCCGGGGCTCTGGGCAGACGGCTAGCCCGACCTGGAGGCGCCTTGTGTCCAACAGGGAGGGGAGGGGTGACCGCGGACACGGTGGGGGCGGCCGTTTAGGGAACGAGAGGCGACCCTGACGTGAGGCTGGTGACTGTGGGGCGCAAAGCCGGTGCGCTGGGTGGGCCCCGCCAGGGGGCCCGCCACCCCTCGCCCTCTCGGAGGCGCGGCTGCTCCCGGCCTCAGCAGGGGGCAGAACCCAGCCCGCGGACGCGGGAGCCCGGGAGGGAGCAGCTCAGGGGAAGGGCAAGTTCCAGAAGAGCACCTGGGGAGAAGATGGCGGGTGTGCGGCCGGCCACGGCTTCCTGGCGCTTCCTGGCGAAGTCCGAGATCTTCCAGATGAAGACCCCGTCGAAGGTGGACGCCTCCATCTCGTGGACCTTCTGCTCCAGGTCGGCCATGGCCAGGTCCTTCAGGCCGATGCTTCTCTCCAGCTGCTGCACCTGGGGGCATGCGGCCTGTGAGACGCCCGGAGCGCTGGGCCAGAGGGGCCTGGGCTCCCCGCTCCACGGAGACCAGCTCCAGTCGGGCGGGAACGCGCTATGGCACGAGCCCACGCCTGTCTGCCCCGTTTCCAGGAGGCCCCTCCTGGGCCCCGCTGCTCTCTGAGAGCCCCGACCCCAGGAGGAAACGTGCCCGTGGGACCCGCACAGACCACCAGGCACGCTCCCCATGGCTACCTCTGCCCCCGGCTGGAGAGAGGCTCCAGCGCAGCCTCTCCGAGCCCCAGGCCGGGCCCGCAGAGCAGGGGCGCAGAGGGGAGCCCTGCTCGGTGCAGAGGCGGCAGAGTACAAAGAGCCCGCGGGCAGTCCAGGCGCCGTCCTCAGACCCCCGGCTCTGAAACCCCGTGGCCCCCGGCCCCCACCCGACGAGGCCCGGGCGCCGCGGGCGAGCATCCCCGCCCGCCGGGCACAAACCTTATTGCTCAGGGCTTCGATCCTGTCTTGGTCCAGCCGGTGCTGCCGGCCGCAGGCCTCGGCGGTCATGGCCACCCTCTCCACCTCCCGGTTCAGCACGCAGACGATGTTCTCGAAGGTGGCCGTCTTCCGCTCCAGGGCCTCGCACCTCTGCAGCAGCTCTGCAGCCGTGGGGGGGGCCGGCCCCGGGCCTGGCGCGCTGGCCTCCCAGCCCGCCTCGGGCTGGCCGGGGAGGGGGTGGCCGTGCCGTGGGGGGGGTCCGGCCTGCAGGAGGGCGCCGAGCAGCAGGGCCAGGTGCTCCCGCAGCCGCCCCGCCTCGTGCTCCTGCAGCTTCTCGCTCTCCACCTGCCGCCGCGAGACACCGCGCTCAGCCGACCAGGGCCCGCGGCGCAGCCCTGCGCACAGCGCCGGCGCCCCGCGCGCAGGTCGGCCGCCCCTGCCAGCGCCGTGCCTGTCCCTGTCCCTGTCTAAACACCACCGTGTCTGCCAAACACAAGCCTTCCCACACGGCCCACTCGGGCCTAAAGTGACGGAAGAAACACCATTTAAGAAGTCGCCTGCAGCCGGAGGCTGGGGGCGGATAAAACCCATCTTCAAGAGTCCCTATCGCAGACCCGACTGCGGCCACTTCCCTTCCAAAAGCTCCACAACGCGTGTGAAGGGTCAGATGGTCTCAAAAAATCTATAGAGTAGAAGGAAAGGGACGAGCCTCCACGTGAGGCCCAGCGCCCGGGAGCGCCCTGGGACGGCCGGGCACCTGGCGCAGACGTTGGGCCGAGGCTGGTGTTGGACCCGAAGGGCCAACAGGACACGCGCCCTCAGTGGGACATGAAGAGGCCTTGGCAGCACGTGCCCTGGGCCCTCCCGCTGGCCCCTCCCGCTGGCCCCTAGCAGCCGCCACACCAGCCACCCCCAGGCCCGAGCAGGAGACGGCCAGCACCACGTGGCCCAGAGGCAGGACGTCAAACACAGGCCAAGCGCACAGAGGGGGTGCCGCCCCTGTTCACCTCCGTTGGAAAAAACAAAGCAGGACACGGAGATCAGGTGTCGTCAAGTCACCAAGGGACAACACCGCCAGACAGCCACCACCCGCAATGCTGCCGGGGCATCACTGAGCGCGGAGGGCTGGTGTGCCTGTCTCTACGGGGCCAGGCCCTCTGCTTGCCAGGCCTGCACACGCCCAGTCCCCGGGGCACAGAACAGGCGGGAAAGGAGGGCGAGGGCCACCTGGACAGGGAGCTACCCGGGCCGAGGGAGCCATACAGAAGCCCGCAGGCGCGGCGGGCAGATAGGGGGCGGGTCAGGGCCTGGGGAACGTCAGCGCGCCAGAGGATGCCAGGCAGTGACCGGGGTGAGATCACACAGGCCAGAGGTGAGGCGGGGAGTCAGAGGGGCTCCGGGACCCGTGTGCAGGCAGAACGCAGGCTCTTCCGGGAGACTGGATGTGATGTGAGAGACAGGAGGCGGATCCAGAACGACTGCTGGGCTTTTGGCCAAAAAAGCCGAGTGACGCAAGGTGCACTCTTTGGGTGAAGGGAGAGGACGGGCAGAGGGTGCACTGCTGGACCTCAGGGGATGCGACACGCTGGGCGTTCCCAGCAGCTGGGCGGTCAAGGCCAGGCACCAGGGATCACCCAGGGATGAGCAGACAGAGCAAGGACCCCTGAGGGCCAGGCTGGGGGTGGAGTGGAGACCGTGTCCAGGAGGGTGCGCTCACGTCCACCAGCCTCTGCACGGGAACCAGAAGCTCCCAGTGGCCCCACCACAGACCTGGACTCACCATCTCGGGGCAGCCGACAGCGTGGAACCTGCAGAAGACGCGGCACCGGCCACACGTCCTGACGTGGTCCTGAAACTGACAGGCCTGTCGTCAAACACCGGTCCTCCTCTGCTCCGGCCGCTCCCCCCTCCTGCACGGACCAGGTCAGAGTCCGAGCAAAGGACCCCTGGACCCACCCTGCCAACCTCTGCACACTCGGGCTGGACAAAACCCAACAACCGGCCCCCAAAGCTGCAGCGTACACGCACACACACACACACGTGCACACGTGTGTCCGAGGCAGGCGCAAGCTGAGGGCCTCACACGCATGGGGCGCCCAGGCCGCCCGCAGAGCCTGTCCCGTGCGTTGGCCCCCGCATCCTGGAGGCAGCCTTGCCCGCCTCCTCCCTCACAGGCTGGGCTCCAAACCCAGAGGAGAGAGGAGCAGCAGCCGGACACCCCCGCTGACCCGGCGTGGCGCTGGCCCACGGCCACGCTCACACGAACGGAGCGGAACCCGAGACCCAGAGGGTGGGCAGCTGACCGGGTAGCGCCTCGGCCCACGGAGACAGAGCCGGACTGATGCTGCCGGGAACGGGGGAGGGGAAGGAGCAGCCACTGGCCTCCACGTGCCAGGGACCCAAAGTGTGAGACATCGGACCTGCACCTGCAGGACACAGAGGATTTCCTCCGTACCCACGCACGGAAAACAGTCCCAACCCCGGATCAAAATCCACGAGCAACGAGGAAAACCTTGAACAGCGCCCCCCAAACCTCAACAAACCAAAAACACCATTAAGTCAAATAAAAGGACAAATAACGCAGCGTACAGCCCTGACCCACAAAGAGCTCCAAACACAGAGAAAAAGAGGCCACACGCCCCACCAAGAGACGGGCAGGAGTCACACTGGCTCCCCAGAAAGAGAGACGCAGTGAAACCCAAGCAGGAAGCTCTCTGTCAGGCCCGCAACCTGAGAAATGCCACCTCAACCAGCCCGGACGCTGTTTTCACCCACCACGCGGCCAGGCCCAAGGGACCTAGGACGGCCCAGGAGGGATCAGAGCCCCACCCGCTTCCAGATCCCCCCTCTTCCCAGCTACACATCTACGAGACTTCTTATCTCCAGGGAGCAATCTTACAAACTCAAAAGAAAAGGAGAAACACAGGCTTCATCCAATGAACGACAGCTGCCTCCCTGGAGACCAGGCCTCCCATCCCAGAGCACGGAGGGCTGGAGAGACACCTGGTCACCACGGAGTCAGCTCCCAGCACAGCCAGGAGGGAGGTGCGTGCCTGCCGGTGGAACCATCACCACAGCAGGAGCACAGGTAAGCCTCCGCCCGGCCACAGAAGCAGCGAGGAGAGCCACCGACATGGGGTCAGGCGAAGAGCCCGACTGCCTGGATCCCCGCTCCGCTCCTGCGGGGCCCAGAGGCTCTGACACAAGGCTGCGCGTTGGGAAGAGGAGGCGGAGCGCGTGACGCCACCCCGGGACCCCGCCCCTCAGACGGTCCGCCTCAGAGGCCCCGGGAGAGCACTTACTTTCTCCCGAGGGATCTTCTTCTTGCCGCAGCCATCGCAGGTCAAGGGGAACTTGGGGCAGACCTGGAGGTGCGCCTGGAAGAGACACGGCGGCGGCGGCCGTCAAGACCAGGGCTGGGCCAGCAACCTCCTGAGCCCCGAGGCCGAGGCGCTGCCCCACACGGGGGTGGGCAGATCCAGGACCTGCCCTCGTCCGGCAGCTGCCAGAGCGACACCAGGAGGAGGAGCGCCCCTGCGCCCCGAGAGTACCGCCAGCCACCCAAGGGGACCCGAGCGGCCGCAACACCTCCGAGACCCCTGATGAGATGCGCAGGGCGGGCGCCTGGACGTCTCGGGCCCTGGGCTGCCTCGAGCTGAGCTTCCCAGGCGTGAAAGCTCCTCGGGGACCAAACAAATGGCTTCTTAAACAAAGGGCAGAGAGAAAGAGAAGGGAAGGGCTGA
Source organism: Hippopotamus amphibius kiboko (assembly GCF_030028045.1). Classification (NCBI taxonomy): domain Eukaryota; kingdom Metazoa; phylum Chordata; class Mammalia; order Artiodactyla; family Hippopotamidae; genus Hippopotamus; species Hippopotamus amphibius. Next base: position 1,004,256 of record NC_080187.1, read on the forward strand.
GGGTGGAGACCCGCAGAGGCGAGAAGGGGCTCTGCGTCCAGACCCAGCAGATGCACGTGGCCCCACAGACAGATGCGAGACACGTGGGCACCGAGCGCTCTCGTGACCTCAGGAACCCTGAGGCGCGCCAGGCGTGACGCAACCCGCGGGACGGTGGCCCACCCTTCACAACACGCGAAGACTTTCAGATGAAGCCCTGTGGCGGCCGGGGCTTGTCCAGCGCGAGCCCACAGGGGCCGCGGGATGAGCGAGGGTGCGGGTGACGCGGCCGCACGCTCCCATCCCCCCGCGGGAGCTCGCCCCCGACCTGGTGCCACCAGGAGCCCGCGACGCCGCCGGGCGCGGCCTCACCTTCATGTCGGCTGGGCAGCAGGGCGCCCTGCAGTGCCGGCAGCTGAGGCTCCTCTCCGGGCACTCGTGCTCCAGGTGGTGCTCCTTCTGGCCCAGGCGCACCAGGCCTTTACACGCCGGACACTCGGTCAGCATGAAGGGGCAGTGTCCCTCGTGGCAGCTCTGGCGACAAAGGGAGCGTGGCGTCGGCGGAGCCTCCGAGGGGTCTGGGCCACTGCCCCGCTGGCCGCAGCCCCGTCCGGGTTCGCCCTCGGTGCCGGGCCACGGGGACCACCGCTACCCCTGCTCCAGGGCAGAGATCAGGACCCAGGTCCAGCCAGCGGAGCCCCACCCTCGGGACACAGAGGGACAGTGAGAGGGACCACGGGGGGGGGACAGAGGGGGCAGGTTCTAAGGGGACGGAGGGCAGAGCAGTGACACTGCGGGGACCAGAGGGAGAAGCAGAGACGCAGGTACCCTCTGTCCTGACACCCTGGCTGTGAGCCCGTCCCCGCCCTCCTGGAGCTGAGGCCGTGCAGGGGGACGTGGCCAGGGAGGCAGGGTCCCAGCCTGGGGTTCCGGAGGGTCAGGAGGGCCCCAGGCGTGTCCCAGGAAAGCCGGCAGCAAGGGGAAGGACGCGGAGGGAGAGAGGCAGGCGGGCTGCGGCTTCACTGCGCAGAGCGGGGCCCAGACCCGGACCTGGACAGCCGCGGCCGAGCAGCGGACTGAGCAGGGAGGCGGTGACAGCGGCAGAGGTGAGAAAGGGCGGGACCTGGAAACAGGAGGGGACAGACGATAGAAACCGTGTGCAGTGCTCGGGAAACGCTGGCCGGGGAGGGGCACAGAGGGCGTGGCGGGGGGCAGAGGAGAGGAGCAGAGGGGGGAGATGACGCTCTGTTTGCTGTTGTTTTCAAAAACCGTGGTCCGCTATGATCACGTGAAATGTACCCCTCGTGAGTACGCGGGCCCTGGCGCTGAGCACATCCACCCTGTGGGGTCCGCAGCCCCGCAGTGATCCAGGCTGGGCCCCTGACGAGCTGGGGCCGCTGCGGGCCGCGGCGCCGATCTCCAGGGCTGGGTCCTGTAGAGCCCAGCCGCAGCGACCTCGAGGAAGCAGAAGCCTCGTGCAGGCTCTGTCTCCACGTGGCCCACAATCCGAGGCCAAAGCGCACCACTCGGGAAGTGAGCGGAAGGGCCAGTGAACCCCAGAGACGAGGCACGTGGGGCCTCCCGGCAGCCGGGGTGCAGACGTGGGGGGTGCCATGGCCCCCGCGCCTCCTCACGGGACCCCACGCTCCATGCCTCCCGCAGGGACACCCAGCAGACAGAACATGGCCTTCCCAGCAAGCCTCCCTGGTGACCCCACACAGCCCAGTGGGCACCGAGGACACTGCCACGGAGGCTCGGCCCCAGGACACAGCCCGGCCGTGCAGGGCGGGCAGCACGCCACGAGGTGCAGCCGAGCAGAGCGGAGGAGACACCGGCCCCGAGGAATCCCTCTCCACTGACAGATGCTCAAAGGGCGCCGGCGGGTGTGCCCAGGCGGAACCTCCCTGAGCCCCAGGGCAGCCCCCAGCTCCCCCAGCCAGGGCCCTGGTCTGGCCACATGGAGTCCAGGACACACCATCACACCGAGCCAGAGGGAGCCTCAGACACGACCACAGCTCAGGAAATAAAAACGACAGCCCCCAGGGGGCAATGGGATTTCATGAAAGCAAAAGAAAACGCTCGAGGGAAAGCCACAGGGAGGCTGGACGAAGACGGGCGCGTGAGGCCCGCGGCCGGCACTGCCCACCCGGACCCACACGGCTGGCGCTCCGGCCCTGCCCCTGAGCCCCAGGCCCCTGGCCCGTTCCCAGCACCTCAGGGCGGGTATGGGCGCCGGCGGCTCCCCGCCACCCCCCGGCTCGGGGAGGCCGGCGTGCGCTCGGAGCGCTGGCTAAACACTCCGGCGCCTCAACCCCGACTCCCCGGCACGTGCGGGGGCCCAGCACACCCAGCCCTGCTCGCCTTCCAGCCGCGATGTCCCTGGGCCGGTCCTCCCTCAGGCCCGCCCAGAGCCCTCCTCTGAAGCCCGAGGCCCTCTCTCCCTGCCGGTCCTTCCACCGCAGCCCCTGCGTCTCGCTTCCAGAAGAGCAGCCCCCAGGGCTGCCAGGTGCCCTGGGCAGGCACGCCACAAACTTCTTTTAGCTGAACTGGAGTCTTAACTCCCTGAGTTCTTAGAGAACACTAGACATCATGGCAAAGGAAAAACTCATTCAAAGGCTAAACAGGATCTTCCCCAGCTTTCCACCCTCGGCCGCGGCCTCAGCACCGCCCCCCGCTGGGAGCAAGCCCAGGGGAAAGGTGTCGCTCCGGGCTGAGAGCTGTCGCAGCCCCAGCCAGGTGGCTGCCCCACGCGCCCAGGCGGGTCTCCCCCCGGCCGCCCGACCTCTCCAGCCAGTGACAGGTTTATCCAGACATCAAAGGCTGCGCTGAGAGACGCAGAGCAGGCCCGCCTCCCACATGACCCACCCCCTCGGGGACTTTCCTGAGCGCCCCGGCACAGCCAGGGACTTTCCAGCCCGCATGCCTGCAGGCCCGGCGCGGGGCCCACGGCTGGCTGCGGTCCCAGGCCCTCGACCAGAGGCCCGCGAAGCTGCCACCCGCACCGCCAGCCTGGAGGCAGCAGAAACCCCAGGGGACGTGGGAGCTGGGGTTATGGAACCCGCCCCCAGGGGTCTCTGGCCCCCTCAAAAGGCGGCACGGTGTACCCACTGCACTCCCTGCTGGGGCGCCCCCCCCCCAGGAGAGACCTGCCCTGAGGCCTCTCTCCAGACAGCCCGGCAACAGCAGCACAGGCCCGGGTGCTGAGAGGGCCTGGGCGGCAGCACCCCCGCCTGTGCCCCTGCGCGTCGGGGGCCTCTGTCAGCGGACCGGAGTCCTGCTCCCGGGAAGGGACAGAGAGGCTTCCGCTTCCAGGCCCAGGCGCCTGTCAGAGGAAAGCCCAGCTTCATCCACCGGACAAGGCCACACCGTTCCTCTGGCAAAACGCAACCGAGAGCCCGAAAACCACGCAGTCCGAAAACCACACAGTCGGGGCCGGTCAAGAGAACAGCACTGCACAGCGCCCGAGCGGGAAGCAGGAGGACAGGAGCCCGCCAGGAACCCAGGACCCCAATTCCAGAGCCGACAGGCGCCCCCCGTGTTGTGACTCAGTCACAGCCCGGCACCCACCCCACCGTAGGGAGGCTTCTCCGTGGCCTGGGCAGCCCTGGGCACAGGAGAGCCGGCTCCCCTGCAAAGAGCCCCTCCAGCCTCGCCAGCGAGGGCTGCGCAGGACGGCACCGAGGCCTGCCCACTCTGAGGACCCGGCCCGTCACCCTGCACCACTGTACACAACCCCCGCCCGGGCGGCCTCCACTCCACTTCCCATCTCACGAGGCTGGTCCTGCAGACTCCTTCTCTGTGGGCTCATCTCACTCCGACCCTCCATTACGCACCCCACAGCTGACCGAGAGCGGCCTCAGCGTGACGTCCCCAAGGTCCATCCCGGCCGCTGCCTGGGGCCGAGGTCCCTTCTTCTCACGACAGAGCGCTATTCCACAGCACATCCAGCCCGCCCTCCACCGGGGGACACCTGGCTGTGCAGAGCACGCGCGCACGAGCGGCCTGCAGGTGTCCGTCCGGTCACCAGGAAGAGGCCGGCCAGGCTCACCGCCGCAGGTCCCGCTGCCGGAGGCCCGGCGCACAGGGACCCCGACGTGGCAGCCTCACCCGGAGACACGGGCCCGACCCCTGCCCTCGCCGCCAGCCAGACGCCTTCCTGTGACCCAGAACGGACATGCAGGCCGTTTCCGTGTCTTCCAGCGTCCACACTGTCCAAGTGACGAAAGACAGCAAAGTCCCGCCAGCGAGAGAGCGACGTCCTGGCCGTGCGGCGCTCTCGGGCGGACCGGAGCCCCGCGCTCGCTGCCGCTGACCCCGCACCCGGGACACAGTGGGGAACGGCCGAGACGGGGCGGCGCCCCACCCGGGCCACGTGCCCGGCCTGCAGGCACCACAGTCCCAGCGGGCGTGGCCCGGGCAGCAGCTGCGCCCCTTCCGCGGGCGGCAGACGGGCCGGAAGCTGCCCCGGGCGGCGTGAGGGACCTCGGCCAGCGCAGGGCGGCCCCTACCTCGTACTCCTTCAGGGTCCCCGTCCAGGTGCAGCCCTCGCTGGGGCAGATGGCCGGCAGGCTCTCCACCTCCCTGCGGGCAGCATTGTCCGGGAAGGCCTGGGGAGACAGCGCCCTCGGGTAAGCCCCGTCCCCGCCGCCTGCCACCCACCCCACACCGTGGGCCGCGGGGCCGGCTCGGGAAGGGTGGCCTCTCCGGCAGCCAGGCTCCCGGCCGCGGCGCTGTCGCTCCGTCACCTCCTGCTCCTCGCGACACGGTCCGCATGGACGGCTCACTCACCGAGCTGCTCTCCAGGATAGAGATGCCCTCCTCGTAGATGCCCTCGTGCACACAGGCGGCACAGTTCTGGGGCCCGGAGCTGGTGGGGAGGAGGCCGCACTGTGACACCCGCCACGGCTCTGACTCCGGAGCGTTCATCGGCCACCGGGACGGCCAGTGGACGTGGTGCACGCGTGAGACCCTCGGCGCCCCCTCCGCCGGAACACGCCCCGCGCAAACGGACGCCAGGACCAGGGGCCGCTGTCTTCCTGCTGACGGGCCGCAGCCCCCGCCTCCCAACCCCGCGGGGACTCAGGTCCCAGCTCAAGGGAGCGGGAGCTACAGGCAATTGTAAACTACCCCGTTCCCGCTGAAGAGGAGGAGCTGGGAAAACCGACCACGGAGGTGCTGCCTTCACCCCCCCCCCAAGGCCGCCCTGGGCGGTCAGGGCATCGGCGTCCACGGCGCCCGCACCTCAGGATGCTGCTCAGGCAGAAGGAACAGTAGCGGTGGCCGCACTGGGCCTGGAAGGGCCTGCGCAGGACGTTCCTGCAGGCCGAGCACAGGTACTTGTCTTCCAGCTTGGTCCCCAGGAGGGTCTTGGAGAAGCCAGGCTGCAGCAGGTCCAGGGAGCCGGGAGGGGTCACGCTGGCCGCAGCCATGAGCGCTGCGGCCCCGCCAAGGCCAGGCCCTAAGGGAGAGCACAGCCCATCACAGCGCATCCGGGGACGTGCACGGCCGCGAGGGCTCTGGACCATCAGGCCGAGGCGGTCAAGCCTGAGAGGCAGGACGTCAGCGCTGTGGGGAGCCCCGCGCACGCAGGGGCTCAGGCGGAGCCAGAGGGCTCCCCCTGCCCGCACAGCTCTGGGCCCAGCGGGCTGTCCTCGCGGCTACCCGGCCGGGGCCTCCGCTCCCAGGCCGGCTGGCCGGGCTCGCGTCTGACCACCATCACAGACCCCAATCCTCGCGCCCGGCCGTCTCCCCGAGGCCGCAAGCGTGAGTGTGTCCCGAGAACACCGGACGGCCTGGCTGGCGACACCCCGGGCAGGCCCGGGAGACGGCCGCACCAGCCGTCAGCCCCTGGCCTGCCCGCGGCTGCGGCTCTACGGCCGTCCCCACAGCCGGTGTCCCTCCCACGGCAGAGCCGCCCTCTGCCGTCCGCCAGGCCTTGGTAAGGCCACCGAGGCAAGGTAACCAGGACGGGTGAGTGGGGGGGGTCTCCACAGCACCCAGAGACCTGTGCCTCGCCCGCAGCCCCGGCGAGCCACCCCAGCCCCCGTGCCAACAGCCACAGAGCTCGCCCTCCCCCCGCACACCCCCCGGAACACCCCCCCACGTGTGCGCAGGGGTCTGGGCGTGGTGAGCCGTGACGCTACGAACCTCTGCCCCTTTCCGGGGGGGCGGGGGTCTTCTCAGGCAGCGACCACGCACAGGAGGCCACGCGCACTGTCCTAAGCTGGCCTGGCCCCGAGGGGACGGCACAGACAGTGTCGTCCCAGCGCGGGCCAGGGCAGCTCGGGGTCAGGCTGTGGCGGCCACACGCGTGTGCGTGTCGGGAACGCCGGCCCGCGACGGCGCGCGCGCGCCTGCGTGAGAGGCGTCACGGTCCTCGCTCCCCTCTTTTCCTGGTCATGCTACGAAACTGGCTTCGTAAACCTTCATGGTTTAAAACACGACGGCCCCAGACGACACGAGACAGAGTTTTTATTTTTGAATACCACTAGTTAAAACACACACAAAACAAAGCCCACCTTCTTTAGGCCGAAACGCTCTACGTGTTGTAAGACGTTAAGTAAAATGAACCGTGGGGGTCCCCTGGTGGCCCCGGGGTGCGGGCGCCGCACGCTCGCGGCCCAGGGCGCGGGCTCCTTCCCCGGCTGGGGACCTGAGATCCCACGGCCGAACGTGCATAAGAAACGGCAGCTCACCCAAGGCGCGAGGGTTAGGGGGATGCTGGTCTCGCTGCCGTGGACTCAGCAGCAGAGACGTTCTTCCTTCGCCCAAAAGTGGCGGCCTGCGGGAAACACGTTTTGGCCAACTGCCCACACCTTCTGGAGCAGACTGAGACCATTTCATTAATCCACAGACCTTCCCTCCTGCTGGACGTAAAAGAACCATGGAAACGGTCTCTTCTTTGAGCAATGAGGAGGGAAAAGGCTCCCTGCTCAGCGGCCCCGGCCCCCGGCGTGCTGGGTGGGCGCGCGGCCAGGCGGTCTGAGGGCGGCCAGGCGGTCCGAGGGCGCCCCGACACGCGCTGGGAGGTCTCGGTACTTAAGGCCTTAACTGTCTTATTCAAGTCACATTTCTAAATATGCTCCAACCCTTAAAAATCGTAATGGAAATGTCACACACAGACTCTAAGGTGTCGTTATGCCCAAACTCCACGTTGACAGCCCCCAGCCACCGTGAGAAGTGGCTGAGTCGCCGGCGCTTCGGAGCCTCCTGGCGCCGCACACGCCGGCCGCCCGCAGTCACACGGGGCTGGGCGCTGGGTGGCCGGCGGCCGTCGTACTTAGGGTAACAGATGTGAGGGGTCTGAGGTTACGAGCTCCAATCTGGAGCCAAAACCCCCTACCGGTCCTTCCAAGTTTCCAGTTTATTTTCCAAATCCCGACTCTCAGACAAGGTGGTAAAAAACAGGAACTACATCCGCTCTCGACAACTCACCTGAGCGTGTGACCCAATACTCCCAGGCCCGGCCCTGCTCTCACACTTAATTCACTCCCCAAATACGCTCCAGATGGGAATGCACGAACCTTATACAACAAACTTACATCTTGTTAAAATGGTACTTCTACTAAATACAGACCATCATTCACAGAATAATTCCGGTCACGTGAAGTTCGAGGACAGGGAAACTAACCTATGACGACAGACGTTAGGACAGCAGTGACCGCTGGGGGTGTGACACTGTGACACGATAGATGCTGGGTCTTCTTCCTGGCTCCTGGCACAAAGCACCTAGACCCCTGGGGCTTCCGGACCCCTGGGGACCAGAGGAGCCTCTCTGGTTACTGAGAAGCCCCTTCACCACCTTCCCCATCTCTGTGGGGGGTGGGGGCGTATGCTGGAGATTGACTTAGTCACCAATGATTTAATCAATCGTGCCTTCGTAATGGAGCCCCCGTGAGAACCCTAGAATGGCGGGGTCTTGAGGGCTTCTGGCTTGAACACCTGGAGGTGCTGGGAGGAGTGGCTGGAAAAGGCGGGGGGCTCTGCGCCCCTCCCCACCCCCGGCCCTGTGCGTCTCTCCCAGCGGGCTGATACGCGTGTTTCTCTGAGTTCTCGGAGCCCTTCTAGCAAGTTGCTGACCCGAAGGAGCGGGTCACGGGAACCCTCCGTTCACAGCCAGCCCATCAGCCCAGGAGGCCCCGCCCTCCCAGCGGCACGTGAGGCGGGGCGGCGGCGGCCTCGTGGGACCCAGCCCTGGACACAAGGGTCGGTGCGGACCCCAGGCGGTCAGGGCAGAGCTGAATGAACTGCAGGACACCGCGCGGCGTCCATCGGGACAGGCAGAACGGCTTGGTGTGGAGACACCCACACGTGCGGAGTCAGAAACCCCGTGAGAAGAGAGATAGAGACGCTTTCCACGCAGGAGGATGTGTTGCCTGAGGGACGCGAGGGCTCCTGGAGGGCGAGGAACGGCTGCACGTGTGGACACAAGTGCGTGTGGCTGCTGTCCGTACACCTCGTTTTAAAAAGGGATGGAGTTCCTCCTCCCAGAGAATGAAAAAAAGATGGTGACGCCCTAATCATGGCACACCCGTGCACGTCTACCCAGAATACCCGTTTCGTAACAGTAACGACGGCAGAGGAACCTCAAAAACAGGTTTTAACACAAAAGAAGGCCCCCAGGTGGGGCCACAGCTCCCTCTTGCCTCCCGCCCCCAGGACAGCGGGGGGCACCTAGCACTCACGGCCCTTCTGCCATTTCCTGCACTCCAGGCCCCCTCCCGCAGCTCAGGTCCCATCTGGGTGCACGGCAGGAGGAGCCGGGGAAAGGGCCGTCCCTGGGGGAGATCACCGAGACCCCGACTGAGCCGGAGGCCCCTGGGCAGCTGGGCTCCGCCGCCCTCAGCCTGGTGTGAACGTCCGTGACTCACGCTCAGAAGGGTAAGTCGCGGCCCAAACCGACACCACATCGGGCGCCAGGGCCCTCGGCCGCTGCGGGACACGGGTCCGCAGCAGACACACCGGCCCCGCCCGGGAGCCTCGCCCCGGGATGCCCCAGTGCAGGCGCTGAGCTCCCCCAGACCCACGCGCCCTCTCACAGCCGCGCCTGCTGCGTGCCACGCCGGGCCCCCAGGTCCAAGCCTCCTGCAGCTACGGGCCCGCGTCCACACGCAGCGTGCGAGGGCGGCCCCGGGACTCCAGAGCCACGCGGTCGCTGCTTGCGAGCTCAACGTGACGCCAGGCCGGCCGGGGCCACCGGCGCGCCCGACAGCCGTCTCTACGGTGCCGCCCCTTCCCGCCAGCGCCCGCCCGCAGCCACTCGCGCCGTCAACACACCCAGATTCTCACTAAGAACTGGGACCTCAACAGGGAGACGTTCATTAGTGACGACGCAGCGACGCTGCCCCTCCGAGGCCCCAGCCCCGCCTCACGCCCACCCTGAACGGGTCAGGAAGTCCACGGGCTCCCCTGCTACAGGCGTCCAGAACCTGAGCACACGGCCGCCGCCGGGCCCGGCCACCGCCCGCTGCAGCCCGACTCACCGCAGGAGCCTCCCCAGGCCCGTACATACGGGACGTGACGGGGACTCGGGCTCCTCCCTCAGACCCCAGGCCGCCCCAGCGGGGTCTCTGCGGCTCGCCTCCCCCACGTGCCAGCCCTCACCAGTTCTCCTCGGCCGGCATCCCGGGTGGGGGGGCATCGCAGGTCTGGAGGCGGGGAGGAGGGACGCAGCCTGTGGGGGGGGTACGTGGGTGCCCTCCCTGCCCTCAAGGCTCCCGCTGGCCACTGAGTCCGTGCTGCACCACCGGCCCTGCCGTGCCCCACCCCACTCCAAAGCAGGGCACCCCAGTCCTGGAACCCGTACCACAGTCACCTTGCTATTCGCCTCCTGCCGCCACCGCTGCTGTGTATTCGCTTCCCTAAGTCACAGCCTGTCCACAAGAACACCTGCCCCAGACGCCAGCTCTACCGCCTGCTGACCCTGCGGGGCACGAGGTCTCCACCCTGCTCCCGCTCAGAACGAGGGGACAGCTTCCGCGGAGCCGACCTCCACCCGGTCCCTGAAAGGCTCAGCCACTCCACGGCACAGGGACACGTCCTCCCTTTGGACACACAGCCCAGGCCTTTAAGGCGCAGTCCTCACCTGTCTCCGTGAAGGAGCAGGCCCAGGACATGGGGAGGGCGCGGTGCCAAGCCCAGGTCTGGACTCAAGGACGGAAGGCGTGCGCCCCACTCGTGGCGTGATCTGTGGAAGCCGTGGGTCACTTTTCCTGGGTTTTCTCCTCCGGACCTTCCCCCCCTTGCCTCGTGTGCACTGTCCTGCGGTGGAAACCCGCCACCGGCCAGGCTGTGCCCAGTCCCTGCCGGTGCGCGGACCCAGGCGAGCGGGCAGCCTGGCATTCCCCACTGCCAGGGAAGGGCCCACGCCTAACTCAAAACGGAGCCAGAGAAAACACTTTCTCCAGCACCAAGTGAGGCTGTAAATTCCATGCTCCAGTCCGCAGGTTACAGCCACTGTTGAAACAACCCGCTCCTTCAGGTCTGTCTCCCCAGAGCGAGCGAGCCAGGGACACATGGACGTGGCCTTCGCTCTGCCCGCCATGCGGCGTGGATGTCCAGGCTCCTGCTGTGTGTCACACACGGTGCTGGGGAGACTGCAGCATCGCCGCCCCCGACGTAGTCAACAGGCCAGGGCCACAGGGCACGACGCAGCCGCAGGTGGCGGAGGTCTGGGACACGGGGACACCGCCGGGGCCCATGGTGCAGCCTGGGTGTGTCGGGAGGTGCCCGCAGGGCTGTCCCAGACAAAGGGAGCAGAGAACACAGAGGCCAGTGTACCAGCACAGCTCCTGCCCCTGGGAGCGGGCAGCCTCGGGGGGCTGGGCTCCGACCCCAGGCATGGGGGCTGAGGCGGGGGCGGGCCAGGCTCGGCGCTGGAATCACAGGGCCGCTGCTCAAGTGCGTGAAGAGGCTGTCACCAAAAGCGCTGAAAGCTTCTGCTCCTCCGAAAAGGCTTTTAAAAACCACTTTTTTAGTATTTCGTTTGTTTGAAATGCAAGCAATAGTGAGTTCTGTGGTATGCAAACTAGCCTGCGACCAAGCTCAAGCAGCAACGCTGGGCTGGCTGCGGCCTCCACCCGAAGCCGGTAACCGGGCTGCCGAACGCTGCTGCCCTCGCGGGGGACGTGTGGCCCGCCACGCCCCCGGGCCGCCGCCTCCCAGGCCGGGCCGCGAGCAGCCCGCGCTGCCCCCGGGCGCTCCCGCCCCGCGCACGGCAGCCGTCCGAGGCCCCGCGCCCGGCTGCGCCCGGCTGCCCCCGGCCCGCCGGCCGCCTCCTCGCCGGCCCCGCGCATCCTCCCCTCCGGCCCGGGACTCGGTGCCGCCGCGGGCGAGGACGGGGGCGGCGGGCCGGGGGCAGCGAGGGACGAGCAGCCACGCCCGGGGTCCGGGCCGCCGCGGGCGCCCGTCCGAACCCCACGCGGGTCAGGAAGCCCCGCCGCGGCCGCCCCGCCGTTCGCGAACTTTCCCGTGCGGGGCCCGCGCCGACTTTCAGTTTCCGGCTCCGAGAAATCCCCTCACGCCCGCGCGCGGGGCCGTCCCTGCCTCCCGCCCGGCCTCCCGGCGCCGCGCGCCCCTGCGCCCCCGCCCCTCGACCCCGACCCCGACCCCCGGCCCTCGACCCCGACCCCGACCCCGACCCCGACCCCACCGTCCCGACTCACCCACGGTCTGCGCGCGCCCGGAACTGCCTGCCCGCCGGCCGCCGCCGCCGCCGCCGCCGCCGCCCCGCCCCCGAGCCCGCCGGATGGACTGGCGCGGGGACCTACCCGGAGAGCACAGGAAGCCACGGCGGGCGCCGACTGGCCAGCCGTCTCCCCGCCCCCTGCTTCGGGCCCGCCCCCCTGACGGACCGACACAAAAGCCTACCAAGTGCCGGCAGAGAGCCACAGAGGGCGCCGATTGGCCAGCTTTCTTCCCCGCCCCCCGCCCGGCTCTCGGACGGACGGCTACAAGAGCCTACCGGAAGCGCGCAGGGCGCCGCTGCGGGCGCCGATTGGGCGGAGCTGCCGCGCTAGGGTACTTAAGTCGCGCCGGGCGCGCTCTCGACAGTCGGCCGGCCCTGGCGTGGGTCGGCTTCTGGAGGCCGCGCGCGGAGGGCCGGCTCCAGGCCGTGGGTCCCGCGGCGGCGCCCGGCGCAGAGCTGCGCCCCGGGGTGGGTGCCGTTCGTGAGAAGACGCACAGACGGGCCCCGCTTGTCTGAAGGGTAGCGAGGCGTTCCGGGCGCGGGCAGTGGCGGCAGCTGCCCGACTGCACGGAAGCACCCACGACGCTGACTTGTAAGCCTTAGAGTGGGGTCCGTGGTGCATCTGATACCGTGTGAATTTTACCACCGAACAGCGCTACGTAGGCGCGGCCTACGCGCCCGGAAGCACACGGGCGGAGACTCCTAGAGAGGAGGCGGCGCTCTCCACCGGAGCGAGGGCCGCGCCCGCCGCCCCGTCCCCCCCGACGGCAGCGGGAGCCCGGGCGCCACGGCTCCCAGACCCCCGGGGGCGGCGCCGTGGGACGGCGCTCCTCAGTTTGCAGGAAAAGGGAGGCTCTGAGAGGCGCGAGTCCGTGCTCCGGCCCCACGGCGCCCGGGCACCGCCGCCCGGGGGCCTCGGAGGTCACGCGCACGGTTCAGGGTCGGCGTGAACGAGACCCGGCGGGCCGTGAGGCCGCACGACGGCAGCGCGGCGCCCAGAGCCGCCCGGGTCACACCGCCCGCGTCAGTACGTGGTTCGGACTCGGAATTGCCCGCTCGCAAACCCCACCGCCCCGGGATGCTGCGGCCAGGCCACGCGGCCTCCGCTACCGGCTCCGTGAACTGCGAGGCGGAGCAGCCACCCACGGTTCCGTGACTAGGCAAGCTCTCGGGTGTAAGGAGGTTTTCCCTCCTGGGCTCTGGGAGGCCCGGGCCATCCTGTGAACCCCTGCAGCAGCACCCCTCTCTCTTCGGCTTTCAGGTGGAGCCTTTCGTTCACCTGCCTTCTGCAGTGACTCCCTGGGGAGGGTCAGACCTCACTCACTCACCCAGCACGGGGGGCAGCACAGAAGCGCTGGGCTCAGGGCCCCCTCAGCCCCCCCTGCATCGCGGAGAGAGTTCCCGGACGAAGGTCTTGCTTCCTGGGAAGGAGGCTGCCTGCAGCCCTCGGCACTGACAGGGCTGAGTCCATCTCAGAGGACCTGGTGATGCTTCCAGCAAGAAAATGTTTTCATATCTCTCAGACTGCTAGCTTCAGAGGGTTCTCTTGCGTGCGTGCGTGTGTGTGAGTGTGAGATTCTGACAACAGGCCTGCAAGTTGAGACTGGGGAGAGGGAGCCTTGGCAGGGAGGGACTGCTGACTGAGAAGCGGCCAGCCCACCTCCGCCCGCCAGCTCAGAAGGGGGACACCTCAGTCCTGGCAGGCTGCAGAGGGATGACTCACTCTGGTTGTCGGGCAACTCAGGGGATTCCCACGCAGGTTCCTTCCTGCCAAAAAGAAAGCAAAACTCAGTCTCGGAGGCAGCCTTGCAGGGAGGTGGCTGGGACAGCCCCGCGCAGACCTTGGAGGGGGCCTGCGTCATCCGCCTGCTCCCTGAGGGCTGGGGTCTGGGGCCTCTCTCCTGCGCCTCAGTGCCCCCCAGAGAGAGGCATGGCCCTGGCTACAGATCTGGGTAGATGCTGCAGTAGACGCTGGCTTTTCACAGCTCGCCTGGCCAGGCAGGACGGGCCCCATCAGCTGCCCACTGGGCCTGCAGACCCCGGGGGAGGGTGCTGCCACCACCACCCACTCTGCCCCAAGACCTCCTCTCCCAGGCCCCTGGCACCTGCCCCGTGCCCTTGGCTTTCATCCCTCGGGTCCTCGGCGGCACCCCAGGACATTTCTCAATGCTGGTGGCACCTCCAGTCCCCACTGGCATGGCCGGTCCCCTTGGACGTCTCGCCTCCCATCCTTTACTTACCCAGGCCTCTGGGAGAACAGCACTCAGGGCCAGGAGGCAGGAAGGCCGCCGTGAGCCCCCTCTTAGGACCCTGGACGTGGGCTGCCCCTCCTGTGCCTGGTGCCATCCTGGGGCAGAGCCAGCCTGCCAACACAGCCCACTTCCTGTCCTGAGAGCTCGGCCCTGCTTCTTTTCTCGTTTCTCAGACATTTGAAGGTCAACCTGGGGCTGCAGCTTCTGAAAGGAGCCAGTTTCACTCTCACTGTGTAGTCACCTGATGGACACGTTTCCAGAAAGGCCGGCCTCCAGGTCTGCCCAGAATTCCCCTGCCCCTGGCGCCAGCCACAAGGGGCTCCCCCGCTCCCCACTCCTAGAAGTGCGCAGCCAGCGCTGTCCCTCCCCAAGAAAAGGAGAAAGACGAGGCTGGTGAGGCCCCACAGCTGACTTCAGGGCAGCCAGCGCTCTGGGAGCAGGGCTGCTCACGCCCAGGCCCTAAGAAGCTGCAGAGAGCACTGGTGTGTGCTGCGCGTGCACAGCGCTGTGTCCTCTGTAAGCAAAGGTGGGAAAGAAAGGTTTTCCTGTCCGTTTGTACTCTCTGTAGACTTGGGAAGAACGCAGGAGAAAGTAATCAACGTGCTGGGGGGTGGGGAGGGGCCGTGTTCACTGTACACCATCCCACGGTATTTAAACCAACTGATGGTACCACCGATTCAAAAACGTGTGGTTTTAAGCAAGAGATGGTCATTTTGGAAGCTCTGGAAAACACAGGAAAGTACCAAGAAGAAGGCAAAGATCACCTCAAGTTTCCCCACCCGGAGACAAGCTCTGCCCAGATGCCCCACTCAATACCCACCTCCCTTCAGCCAATCTCAGAAAACAGAGGCCACCCCACACCCAGAGCCAAAGGCCTGGGGGACGACCTCGCATGCAGAATCACAGGGGTCCGGGCGGCCCTGCCCATCCCCGGCCTCCGATCGCCGGGCGGACCTGGCCCCAGAGCCACGGCACCTGCCCGGCCGGTGCCCCGACCAGCCCCCTCCCTCCCCAGGCGCGGGGCACGGCCTGGGCCCTCTGCAGGTCCTGGTGTCTCCGAGAGAGAAGGTCTCTCTCCTGGTGACCCTGTGTTAAGTGGGTCCCTTCACCCACCCCCGTGGGACCAGACTCGGTTTGTGTGCCCGTGTCCTCCCGCAGGTGTGGGTCCCTGGCGGGCCGCGGCCCCTTCGGCCTCCGGGAGCAGCGGCGGGTCCGCGCGCGCCCTCTGTCGGCAGCATCCGGGACTCCCGCCCAGGCAGGCCCCGAGCACCAGCCCCCCGGGGGGGGGGGGCCTTGCTCCACCGCCTCACTTCGACCCGCGAACCGTAAGATGCCTCTGCTCACGCTCGGACCCAGAAAGTGATCGCCTAGCCGAGGTCCGTAGCTCCGTGTCGGCGAGGCTCCGGGTGGCCCTCGGGGGTCTCCCAGCACCCCACCACAGCAGGCATTTCCCGCCCCACCACTGTACCCTCTGCCATGGGGCTTTCACCTGTCCAGGACCCTGCATTCTTCAGCCCAACTGGGACGTCTGACCCTGGTTCTGCCATCTGTCAGCCGTCCCTCCTTGCTTCCCCACACCCCAGGCCCATCCCTGGCAGCCCCACCCTCTCCAGCTGGCCCCCTTTCATCCCCTGGCCATCTGCAGAGGCCCTGCACTGGCTCCGTCTAGGTGGCCCTGCCTTCTGCAGCTGAAGGCAGTGGCCGCCAGTGCGCTGGAGAAGCTGGCGGCCTCCTCCACTGCCCACCAGCCACTCGCTCTCCTGGACCACAGCCTGCCCTCTCCTCCCGCACTCCTGGCCTCCCCAGTCCTCACTGGGGACGCCCGATGGGACTTTTAATTCCCCTTCTCCATGGGACCAAGTGTATTCGGTGACAAGGACAATGGCTGAAAAGAAAAGCAAGTTGTGAAAATGTTCTCTTGCTGAACTTCATGTACACAGTCATGTGACTAAAAAGTAAACACATTCAATAAACAGTACAAAAAAGGGAAAAGTGATGGATCAGAACTTTTTTTATTTTATTTTATTTATTTTATTTTTATTATTTTTTGGTGGGTACACCAAGTTCAATCATCTGTTTTTATACACATATCCCCATATTCCCTCCCTCCCTCAACTTCCACCCCACCCTCCCTTGAGTCCCCCCCACCCTCCCCGTCCCAGTCTTCTAAGGCATCTTCCATCCTCGAGTTGGACTCCCTTTGTTATACAACTTCCCACTGGCTATCTATTTTACAGTTGGTACTATATACATGTCTGTGCTACTCTCTCGCTTCGTCTCAGCTTCCCCTTCACCCCCCGCCCCCCCAAACCTCGAGTTCTCCAGTCCATTCTCTGCATCTGCATCCTTGTTCTTGTCAACTTTCTTTACATTTAATGTATTTTCTCAAAAACAAGGGGAATACTTACACCAACATATCCATTTTTCACATTAATGAATAACATTATAGACTAGTTTCTGTTTTCGAGTCTTAATATCTGCAAATTTGACAATGCTTTTGTCACGATCTTTTTCTTCTTGTCATGTTCAATAGACAGTCCAGTCATATTTGTCCATCTATTTTTTTAAATTATTTATTTATTTATTTGGTTGCACTGTTATAGTTGCAGCATACGGACTCCTTAGTTGCGGCATGCAAACTCTTAGTTGTTGCATGCATGTAGGTTCTAGTTCCCCGACCAGGGATAGGATGTGGGCCCCCTGCCTTGGGAGCGTGGAATCTTATCTGCTGCACCAGCAGGGAAGTCCCCTGTACATCTTTTTCACTCTTGGTTGATCAAAGAATACTTTTACTGATCTTAATAAACTTGTAATTTTCTTTCACTCGAAACCACAGGTGCACCAAGTTAGGAGGAATCATACGAACGTCCTGGAAACTGTGATTCTGTCTTTGTTCAAAGCCCATCCTGGTGCTTTTCAGACATCTCTACAGTTGAAAAATTGTAAATTCCAATGAAAACTCCAAGTGGCTGTTAGAATACAGGGCTGAATTAAGTCGAGTGTAGTGGCAGTGCTAATGTCACCTGTTTTGCTGTTTGTTTTTAACTTTTTTTATTCATTTATTTTTGGCTGCATCAGGTCTTAGTTGTGGTGTGTGGGCTTTCTAGTGGTGCACGGGCTCCAGAGCACACAGGCTCAATAGTTGCAGTGTACAGGCTCTCTAGTTGTGGTGCACAGTCTCAGTAGTTGTGACGTTCAGGCTTAGTCGCCCTGTGGCATGTGGGATCTTAGTTCCCCAACCAGGGATCGAACTGGCATCCCCTGCCTTGCAAGATGGATTCTTAACCACTGGACTACCAGGGAGGTCCCTGCTTTGCTGTTTAAATGCAGGAGTGCAGAGTTACACCAGGGCTGGAAGTACACAGGCACCCAAATTTTAGGAGTGTCTCCCCAAAACACAGGGTGTAGCTGATTTCCACGTAGGATACAAGGTGTACTAGAGTTTGCTGATGCCAGCAGCTGGCAGGAGAGGTTTTGAGGAGTATTTGTATTTTATCACTAACATTGTTTGAGATTACTAAGTGAACTTTTAGCTGATTGCATCACATAAGATCTACCCTTTGGGTCCCAGAATGAGGAGGTTCATCAGTGCCTAGTTGCACAGGCTCTGAGCAAACCCAGAGGCCCCACCCTGAGCAGGCTGGACTGCAGGGAGGGGATGAGCACTGTGTAGGGACAGCTGGACCCCAGATCCCCTCCCCAGCCTGCACAGCCAGGCAGCTTTCCCTTCCTCACTGCTATGGATTGCAGGAGGTGGTAAGTCCAAGGGCCCTCTGGCCTAGGGACGCTGGGCTCGGTTCTTCCCCATGGTGACCACCAGGCTGGCAGTCAGGCAAAGCAGGAAACAGTGGGTTGGCCAGATGTTGCTTTTTGGGATCCTCAGACAAAATGGCTCTGTCCCACTCTGATCTCCCTGGAAGAGGAGCCCACCCTGGAAAGTCCTGCCATGCACACAAGGCTCCCAGCTGCTCCCAAGGGCCACCCTCTTGGAGGAGACAGACAGCCAAGGGTTGGGACAGTTGCACAAAAGACAGAGATCAAAACTGTTGAAAGGAGGGGAAGGGAAGGTGTAGGTGCCTGAAAAAAAACATGACAAGAACTAAACTTGGTAACCTCAGAGGGACAGAGAGAAGAAAATGTGGAACAGGGTGCTGTCAATTTCAGTGCTGTAGAAGGAACAGATAGACTGTAGCAGGGGGCACTTAAAAGCCAAAAATGTGATATCATATTAAAGAATAAGTCAGTGAAAGGGTTGTAAGTTGAGGAAATCTCCCAAAAGTGGAGCAGAAAGAAAAGGAGTTAGAAGTAGAAAAGATAAGGACATTCACAGCCCCAGGAGGGAATCTAAGACCTTCGTGATAGGAATTCCAGAAAGTGGAAACTAGCAATGAAGGGAGGAAGTCATTGAGGAAACAGCACAAGAAAACACCCCCAAACTGAAGAGCCTTACTATCCAAATTTAGGGGGTCAGGGTGTGGAGAACATGGTGGGGAAGCATACCATGAAGCGAATTAACATGCAGCTAACCAAAAAAATTGGAGACACTGGTCAACACAAGGAAAAAGTGATAGGGGAAAGGAAGTAGAATCATAATGCCCTGTGTAGATCTGCTGAGAGCAATACTTGTATAGCCATGTTTATCAAAATACTGACAAAGGGTGCCACCAATGACTTTTAAGTTAACAGTGAGTAATGCGTAGCATGCTGGTCTGTCGATCCAACCTGACATCATTAGCTTCCGTAGGGTGTTCAGCCCCTCTCAGCCCCGTCCACTCCTTTTGCCCTGGTCAGTCCAATTCACCACCCGTGTACCCCCAAGCACTGCCTTGACCCCATGTTCACACCCCCATCCTCCACACTGTGGCCAGAGGGCCCTTCCCCAAAGACAAACCTCAGTGGGTTACTGCTAATTCCCAAAGGCTCCTTCTTTTCAGGAAGTGTCCGTCTGGAAGTGTCAGACCTGTGATAACTTCTACAGTGGAGACGGAGCCTGGGTACAGTGTCTGAAATGAAAACTCCGTTTGGGTTTAATATCATGTGGGAGATGGCAAAAAATAGGATGAATAATCCTGAGGATAGAGCCCTAGAGATTATCAAATCTGAAGAACAGAGAGAATAAAGGTTGAAGAACAGGACTGTGAGACATAACAGGTGAAATTACATATATTAATTGGAGTTTCAGAAGAAAAGAAAAATAATGGGACATGAAAAATAAAAATACTTGACTACTAGTAAAATTTTTCCCAATTTGATGAAAAACATTAATATATAGATCCAAGAAGCTCAGCAAACCCAAGCAGGGTAAATACGAAAAGAGGTATAAATGGGCATGTAATAAGAATCCCCTCCCCTCCCCCTCAAAAAAGAGAAAACCTTGAAGCAGCCAGAGACCATGTCACATTACATGCAAGGGACAAAGATCCAAATAGATACGAATGACAGCTGATTTATCATTGGAAACAACGGAAGTCAGAAGACAATGGGACAATATTTATAAAATATATCCTTCAAAAATAAGCATGACAGTTCCTCAAAAAATTAAAAACAGAGTTTCCATATGACCCAGCAATTCCAATTCTGGGTACATATCCAAATAACTGAAAGCAGGGTCTTGAAAAGATATGTGTACATCTATGTTCACAGCAGCACTACTCACATTAGCTAAATATGGAAGCAACCCAAGTGCTCATCAATGGCTGAATGGACAAGCAAAATGTGATATGCATATGCAATGGACTATTATTCAGCCTTGAAAAGGAAAGAAGTTCTGACACAGGCTGCAACAGGGATGAACCTTGAGGACATTATGCTGAGTGAAATAAGCCAGTCACAAAAGGACAAATATTGTAGGATTCTACTTATATGAGGTTCCTGGAATAAAGTCATAGAATCAGAAAGTAGAGTGGTGTGTGCCAAGGGCTGGGGGAGAGGAGAAATAGGGAATTAGTGTTTAATGGGAACAGAGTTTCAGTTTTACAAAATAAAAAGAGTTCTGAAGTTGTTGTATAACAAAGGGAGTTCAACTCGAGGATGGAAGATGCCTTAGAGGACTGGGCCGGGGAGGGTGGGGGGGTCTCGAAGGGGGGAGGGAATACGGGGATATGTGTATAAAAACAGATGATTGAACTTGGTGTACCCCCAAAAAATAAATAAATAAATAAAATTTTAAAAAAAAGAGTTCTGGAAATGCATTATGGGTGATGGTTTCACAATATCATAAATGTATTTAATGCCACTGAACACTACACTTTAAAATGGTTAAGATGGTAATTTCTATGTTAAGTGTATTTTACCACAATAAAAAAATGTTTTTTTACAGAGGAGAAAGGGATTATACAAAAGCTGGGCTGCCAGAAAGCAGGATCATGGGGCCACCTTAAGGTCTGTTGGCCGTGGTAATCAAGAACTGCCTTTAAATGTGTGAGTAACTCCTCCTTCATGAGGTGTACAGACCCTCACATATACTAGAGTTTACTGGATAGTTTTTAGTTGATAACTTTTAATGCAAATTTTCATGAGGGAGGGACTCCCCTGGCAGTTGAGTAGTTAAGACTTTGCCTTCCAATGCAGGGGATATGGGCTTGATCCCTGATCAGGGAGCTAAGATCCCGTGTGCCTCATGTCCAAAAAACCAAAACATAAAACAGAAGCAATATTATAACTAATTCAATAAAGACTTTAAAAATGGTCCACATAAGAGAAAAAAATCTAATTTTCATCAGGGATACGTATTGAAGTTAATATCTTTATTTTGGAAATATAGAAATAGCCAGGTTTTATCTTTGTTTTCCAGAAGGTTGTGGAATTGTCTTTTCTCTTCTCCGTGAATGAAGATAAATGAGTAACACTGGTGACTTTAAACGAGACAGACAGGGATTCATTAAACAGCAGCGGTGTGGCGCCTCAGAGGGGATGTGAGCTGCTCACCAGGCCTCCTGAAGCTGATTCTCCATGCCACCTGCTGCAGCTTCACCCCCAAATCTACCCCACCCCCGCTGGACCCTGAATAAATTGAGAGCACCCAGAGCCAGGAGGGGTGAGCACGGGTGACCGGACAGGGACTGGGTGGGGGGAGGGGCACAGACACCTGTATCACCTGTGCCCTGGTGGTAGCTCGTGTCACAAGACAGGGCCTGCAGAGGTCTTTGTGGCAACAGTCCTTCACTCCTGACCAAAGGGCCAGATGTGATGATGGCTGTCCTGGCAGACACCTGCACGGACAGAGGACACCAAGGTCTAGAGGCCCCCTCTCTGGGCCACGCCAGCGGGGCAGGTACAACACCACAGCGCTGATGCAACTTCTCCTTTGGGAATCACAGTCACGGCTCCGAGAGAGGGCCTCACCGTGGCTTCGCACTGCCAGGAGTTGGTTACGTTAGATGAGTAGGTTATTTCAACTGCGCTAGGTTATGACCGCTGCCTCTTTCCAAGTGGCCTCCTCCTTCTCCACACTCTTCCTGGGCCCACTGCAGTGACCACAGGCATTTTTGGGACCCCACTAAGAGGAACTTGAGTTGGGACTGGGATGCATTTAGTTGGGGTACGTGGGGTATTTTTATGCTGTTCACAGTCTTGATGGCCTGTCCTGTGGCACTTACATCTTCTACAGCTGCCAGCTGCCTACCCGCGCAGCGCCTGGAACTGGAAGTGTGGGGAGTGAAGGAGAAACAAGGTTTGGCGTATGAACCCGAGGGGAGTCTGTGCAAAACTGTAAGCAGAGGACCTGTCTGTCCTGACACCTGGATAGAATGTGTAGACTTGATTACAGAAACCTCAGCCAAGGTTGGAGTCAACTCGGGGCTGGCCGGTAGGGGGCGCCCTCACGCCTGCCATGCATGTCAATCACCCCAAACAGGAAGAGGCCTCTACCTACATCCTGGAGGGGAAGGTGCCTCTACTTACCATCAGGCAGCAGGAAGGAAACGGCTCAATCCCCCCAGAGCGCAGGCAATCAGAGACTGCCGGGGCCCAGCCAATGGGAAGCCTCCACTGTACCCCTCCCCCACATCCTCCAATGGAATCTTTGGTTATCACAGCCCCGCCCAACTCGTCCTTTTCCCTATAAAAGCAAGTTGCTCTTCCTTGTTCTCTGGATGTGCCTATGGTCCGTCACAGTTTAAAGGTCCTGAGTTGCGTTTCCTCTGCTATTCCCAAAGAAACCCTCTTTTGCTGGTAACGTGGCTATTTTATTACTAAAGTTTATAGTAACTACCTGTTTGAGCCTTGGCTCCGTAACGTCAGTGCCTCTGCGCCAGGGAGGGAATCCACAGATACCATATGGAGTTACAGCCTCATACGTGGACGTTTGGGGAATGGCCTTTACGCTTGGGCAGCTCATCGTCTTGACGGCCGGCGAGCGCAGGACGGTGTGCCCTGCTGAATTCACCGTCCTGTTCTCCCTGCATAACTGAAGAGACGCCTCACGTGGCTCTGTCCCATTAAACCTCTATAACCGCCTTCAGCAAGAACTTCCAGGAGGCGTAAGAGATTCTGGCTTTGCCTCTGTAGGGAGAGCTTTCCTCCCAGGGATGGGAGTGAGCGCCAGTGAACATCTGATCAGGAGTCTCTCCCTGACACTAGGAGGGCTGGCCGACTCCGGAGCTGAGGACGCACGTACCTCACCGCCAGGGTGGTTTCGGATAACCACCAGCCTGTGATCATGATCCCCTGCTTGCTATGCACGGAGGTGTCTGCAATAGCAAACTCCTCTTGCTACAAGTGGTTAAATGCCTCTGGGGAAGTAGAGACCCAACGACAGAAAATTAAAGAGCAAAAACTGCAGGGGGCATGGGTTTTATCCCTGGTCAGGGCACTAAGCTCCCACATGCGGCGCGGAGTGGCCCTAAACAAACAAACAAACAAACAAACTAGTAAGTAAAGAGCAAGCACATTGGTTACAGCAGTATCACCTCACAGCCTGCTGTCTTTTTGGTTTATTCAGCTGGATACCTTCAGTTCTGGGCTCCTGGTTTAGAACCATCTTGCAAACTGGGTTTATTATGTTGTTTTCAATTCTGTTCAGTGTAGCTGTTACGTTGTGCACCTGCAGTTGGTTGAACCTTTATACAAATGACACGCCTGAGAAGATGATGCTAGCTCAGCACTTCGAGATAACTTACAACCTTGACTAAGCATGGACGTCTAACAAGGAACGCCTGAGAGTTCTCCCTACTAGCATTCATTGTTACTCAAATGCAGCCTCATTAGGTCTCTCATTTGTGTACGTTCCCTCTGATGTGGGACATCTCAACCAGGGAAAGTCCTTCTTGGCACTGAGGGAGAAAACACCACTATGTGCAGATCTTGACTCTGGATCAATGATGCTTGGATAAAAGATCTTGATCAAAAGGGGGAAAAGTGGAATTAATTTCAGAAACCTCAGCTAAAGTTGGAGTCAGAACAGGGGGAGCTCTCATGCCCACCATGTGTGTCAATTACTCCAAACAGGAAGACATCTCTGTCTACACCTCCCATGGGGAAGGTGCCTCTACTTACCATCAGGCAGGAGGAAGGAAACTTCCCTCTGCCCCCAATGGCCCAGCCAATCAGAGACTGCAGTGGTCCAGCCAATAGGAAGCCTCCGTTGGACCCCCAGCTCCCCCAACTTTTTGGTTCTCAGAGCCCCTCCCAACTCCCCCTTCTCCCTATAAAAGCAAGCTTTTCTTCCTATTCTCTCGATTTGCCTGTGGTCTGCCTTTTAATATCCTGAATTGTAATTCCTCTGCATTCCCAAATACACTTGCTTTTGCTGGTAAAATAACTGGCTATCACATTATTCAAGTGTACACATTTATCAGAATCCCTGTGTTGTGGAGCATAAACCTACAAGAACGCTACAAAGAGTGAGCAGATCTATGCGAAGCCACACGTGTTACCCAAACCAAGGTCAACACGAACAATCAGATACAAATTTGATCAAACAGGTTAGAGGAATGTCTGAATTGTCTTCCTGTTCTTTGCATACAACAAAAATAGTCATGATGTGGCATTCGATGAAAACACAGCCAAAAATGTGAGCAAAAGCATTAGCGATGCATTCATTAATTCATACAAACATCATTTTTCTGAATTTCGTGATGCTTGTGGCATTTGTATGTTTTTTAAATTTATAACTGACTTATTTTCTCATACAAGATTATCATAAGTATAAAATATTACAAAGTTATAAAGTAATGTGTTCACTATGTATACATTATTACTTATTTTATTACTTGTGTATTTATTTTTTGGCTGCATCAGGTCTTCGTTGCGGCAGGCAGGCTCTTCGCCGTGTCGCGTGGGCTTCTCTCTAGTTGTGGCTCGTGGGCTCCAGGGCACATGCATGGGCTCTCTAGTTGAGGTGCACAAGCTCAGTGGTTGTGGCGCGAGGGCTCAGGTGCCCTGCTACAAGTGGGATCTTAGTTCCCCAACCGCATCCCCTGCATTGGAAGGCGGCCTCTTTACCACTGGAGAACCAGGGAAGTCGCTATGTATACGTTATGTTACATACTGTAACGTTACGTATACATTATGGGATTCGAAATATTCAACAATATTCAAAAAATATTCTTTTTTGTCACTAACTTTGTCTTTAAATTTTACGTATTTCTTGGAGTCCTCCTACAAAATATATTCGCTTCAGGCCCCCTGGAACCCGCACCCTGGCCCCCGCCATCCTTGCATCACGTGAGCATAACTCCAGAGAAAGAGACTTTCCAGTCGTGGGCAAGGCGGCCAAGGAAGGCACGACGCACACACCGCCTGGACTGCAGGCGCCTCGACGCGGCCACCGCTGCCCCGCGCAGGCGTGCGCGCCCGCCTCGCCCGCCAGGAGCCAACCCAGGGCGGCACGACCCCCGCCCCAGAGGCGCGACCGGGACGCCGGGCGCGGGCCGTCCCCCTCCCCCTCCCCGCGCCCCTCGCCCCCCGGAGGCCCCAAGGCCCCGCTCGCACGCCCCGCCGCCCCCGGCCCCGGCCCTCGCGTCCTGCGCCCGCACCCCGTTCCCGGGCCGCCCCGCCGCGCCCCGCCCCCCACCCCGCGCCCCCTCAGCACCCCGTCCCCCCGCGGGCCCCGCCGCTCTCTTCGCCCCCCAGCGCCCCCCAGCGGCCAGGCGCCGCGGCCGCGACGTCCCCCGCCCCACGTCGCTCTCCGCTCGCGTCGCCTCAGACGAGCCGGGAGCGGATTGGCCCCGAGCCGCGGGAAGTGCCCGCCCCCCGAGCCGCCCGCCAATGGGAGGAGGGGGCGTGCCCGCGGCGGGCGCCGGAAGCGGCCGAGCGACGAGAGACGTCGCGTCGCCGGGTCTCGAGCAGCTGCCGCGGAGCCGCCGGACGGACCGCCTCCCCCGCCTGCCCCGCCATGGCTGAGAGTGACTGGGACACGGTGACCGTGCTGCGCAAGAAGGGCCCCACGGCCGCCCAGGCCAAGTCCAAGCAGGTGCGGGCGCCGCGCGGGCCTCGGGGCCCGGGAGCGGCCGGGCGGGCGGGGCGGCCGCGGGGCCGCGGGCGGGAATGGGGGCTGCAGCGGGGGCCGGGTGGGAGCGCGGAGGGGCCGGGGCCGGCGTGCGGGGTGGAAGGGCGATGACACAGGCCTGCGGCGAGGCCCTGGGCTGGCTGGCAGGGACGGGTCCGCCGGGACTGCGGGGGAGGGGAGCGGGGCGAGGGGAGCGGCGAGGATCTCCGGGCGGGGGGCGGGGGTGGGGCGCAGGTAGGTGGCCGGTCCAGGGAAGGCGTGGGACCGGGGGGGTGGGCCGGCACCCCCGCCCCCGGGTCTCCTTTCCCCCTCCGCGGGCTCCCGGGCGCCTGGTCAGTCCGA
Organism: Hippopotamus amphibius kiboko; assembly: GCF_030028045.1. Classification (NCBI taxonomy): domain Eukaryota; kingdom Metazoa; phylum Chordata; class Mammalia; order Artiodactyla; family Hippopotamidae; genus Hippopotamus; species Hippopotamus amphibius. The sequence continues at coordinate 1,029,964 of NC_080187.1, forward strand.
TGCCGCCCGTGGAGCTCGCTGAAGCACGTTGCCGGTCATCGGGGGCCCTGCCCCAGGCTGAGTGGCCTGGGACCCAGCCTGCAGGTGGACCCTGCGTCCCCACCTGGCAAGGGTAGCCCGCATGCCCTGAGGGGTACTTGGGGCAGAGAGTTCCTCTGTGAGTGGATGTGAGGGGAGTAGGGAAGGGCAGTTCAGGCCCCAGCCCTGCTCGTTTCTGCTCTCAGGCCCCCTGGGGCCAGCCTCAGACACGCACTGGGTCTGGGCCAGGACTCGCTTCGGCCCTGCTGACCGGCGTTCACTGACCTGCCCAGGACTTTTCAGATGGTCAAAACCAAATTCCCTCTCTCTCTTTTTTCTTCCCCCCAAAGGAAGCTTGATAGCCACAAACTAGAAATCACGTGAACAGCTCTAAAAAGCATCTGTGAACATGTCACACTTAGAATGTCACGCAGTCATGTCTCTGGTGTCAGAAGCTTCAAGAAATATATTAACATTAGGTGACTGTAGATCAAGGGGTGTCTTTGTCTTTGCTGGTGTTTGGGGTAGGGGCTGCAGGCTTTGTGTGACCTACTGTCTTTTGTTGGGAGCCAGATTGGCTGAGGAAGGCCAGACCAGGTCCTCGGCTGACGTTCCTTCCTGCTCTTGCAGGAGAGTCTAGTAGAGAAGTAAATCTATTTCAAGTGTGGGTTTCTAAAAGGAATCTGTTAGCACATCTTTTTTTTCAACAGCGAAGTCGTGAGCTTTCTGTTTTCCTTAGCAGGAGTTTACTGAGAGTTGCTTGGCTGTTTGGTTATAGAGGGATTTGTATGACAGGCTTTGGTTTAAACCCAGCATTTGCTTGTCAGTCTTTGAAAAAGCATTAGGTACTAGGCAAGTAGCGGGGTGCCTAGGGGCGTGAGCTCGGAGCTTACAGGCTCAAAAAGCACGAGGCGTTAGCAGTGCGCTGACTGGCTGACAGCAGCCTAAACTGGTGTTTGCCAGTTACCACAAAGCTACTTTTGACTGAAAAACTCTTCCTAATTTCCTAGGCCATCTTAGCAGCTCAGAGACGAGGAGAAGATGTGGAGACTTCCAAGAAATGTAGGTACTCGTGTGTCCACCCGCAGAACCAGGGTGTGCTGTTGGGGTTCGTATCTGCAGGTGCAGGCGTGATGCCCCCGGGGTGTCAGGGTGGCTGCTGGCAGCTGAAGCTGCCGCAGCGCTGGGAGCTGCCAGGGGTCTCGTCAGAGCAGCTGCGGTCGCGTGGGTCGGGGGATTGTTCCACCCACTGAGGCCACAAATTCGGGACTTTGTGCTCTTCGGGCTCCTGTCCCCGCTTTGGGTGCCCTGGCTTAGCGTGTCGCCCTGGACGCACGGCGCCTGTCAGGCCTGGTTCTGAGGCGGCTCTCCTTTGGGTTTGTCACTCACCCTCTCCTCCGCCCTTGCCTCGCACTGGCCCAGGGGCCGCCGGCCAGAACAAGCAGCATTCCATCACCAAGAACACAGCCAAGCTGGACCGGGAGACCGAGGAGCTGCACCACGACCGGGTGCCCCTGGAGGTGGGCAAGGTGATCCAGCAGGGCCGGCAGAGCAAGGGGCTGACGCAGAAGGACCTGGCTACGGTGAGCCGGCAGGCGGGCAGGCAGCGCGGGCTCCGCTCCCCTGGGCACTTGGGGGCTTCAGTTTGCTCTCAGCGCGGGAACCCCGAGGGGGTCACTCGAGCCCGCTGTACCTTCCTGAGCCACTGTGCACTCCGGCCTCGCCCCCACACTGCCAGGAGGCGGAGCCCGAGGCCCCTCACCTGGCCGTGTCCTAGTCTCCCAGCGTCCCCTCCTGGAGCTGATGGGTGCAAACACACGTTCTCTTTAGAAAATCAACGAGAAGCCGCAGGTCATCGCGGACTACGAGAGCGGCCGGGCTATTCCTAACAACCAGGTTCTGGGCAAAATCGAGAGAGCCATCGGTGAGTGTCCTGCCGTCCTTCACTGGGTCTCAGCTGCTGCCACCTGACCAGGTGGAGGGCGGCCGCCCCTGCCAGGTGGGGTTAGGCAGAAGGTGCAGGAAGGCCCCTGGGGCCCCAGAATTCTCCAGAGCCCGAGGAAAACTCCCACAAGGGAGTTGCACCTGGGCGCCTCCCCCTTTGGCATCTCGTCGCGCCCCCTGTGCCAGGGGCCGTGCTCGCCCAGAGCGAGGAGGCCTGGTTCTGGGAAGGGACATCCTCTCTCCCCTCGACGATGGGCAGGCACGTGCCCCGCAGAACCAGCCGGGAGCACTAGTAGGGGTGGGGTGGGCACGGCGCTCTTCCGCTTCCCGCCTGTCCACCCCCACGCCCAGCCCCCCGTGGAGGAGGAAGCCGGGGCCCAAGGTCCTCCCAGGGAGGCTGTTGCTGCCCCCTGTGGGGGGCAGTGGGTGGGAGGCTGCGGAGCTGCCCTGTGCCTTGAGGTTCCAGAGGGGGAGCCGCAGTGGTCAGTGGGCTGACGGCTCTTCCAGGCCTCAAGCTCCGGGGGAAGGACATTGGGAAGCCGATCGAGAAGGGGCCGAGGGCGAAATGAACACAAAGCCTCGAAATCAGTGCGTCCAGCTGATCTCGTCCGGCTGCTTCCCCGTGAGCACAGCGCCGGCGTGGTCTCTGCGCGTGGCCGAGGAACACAGGGCAGCCCTGCCGGGGAACCCCCTCTACCCGCCCCTGCTGTCAGACTAACAAAACCTTGCCAGGTGTTTGCTTCTCCTGATGTTTTCCCTCCCTGTCCCCGTCTCTCACGTGGGGTGTGGAACGCTGCCTTCCTCTCCCCCGAGGTCTGCCCTGTCGCGGAGTGGCTCCGGGAAGCTCGGAGGGGACCACCTCGCACAGGGTGGGCGGCCACCGACCGGGAGAGGCGCGGCGTCTCCAGCCCGGCTCGTGGAGAAGCTAATAAACGTTTGTCGCCCTTCCTGCTGGTGGTGCGTCCTTGCTGTCCGGTCTCGGCTCTAGCCCCTCTCCCTGGCCCACGGTGTGGCGAAGGGGTGTTTCTGTGAGGCACCACGGGGGGAGCCTGAGGGGCCAGGGAGGTCACTCTGCAGGCTGTTCCTCGTCACCTCTGCTGGCACAGTTAGCGGGTGTCCATCAGCCTCTTGGCACCAGACTCTGGTCCTTCCCTGGCACTGAGTCCCTAGTCACATCCTTTCCTGCAGGACCCAGTGGGCTGGGTAGCAAGGTGAAGGCACCTGGCTGTGCAGGTGTGGCTGTCACCCCCTTCCCCAGCACAGCCGTGCCCGGGGGGCCTTCCAGACCTGGCCGGGTGATGTCTGAATCTCCCGCGGGGAAGATCAGAGCGTGGGACTGTCCCTGGATTAGAAAGACTCATATCCATTTCATTAGATGAGGGTGGCATGGAGGTGGGGACCTTGATCACAGGAGGGTGGACACGGGGACCTTGACCATGGGAGGGTGGCATGTGGGTGGGGACCTTGACTACAGGAGGGTGGACACGGGGACCTTGACCATGGGAGGGTGGCATGTGGGTGGGGACCTTGACCACGGGAGGGTGGACACGGGGACCTTTATTCGGAACACTGGACACATCAGGGCATTCCCCCCACAAATCCAGCTCCGTGCCACCTTGGACCCAGTCAAGTGTCTGCTGTTAAGTCTGTCACCTGCGCCTATGGGGATTCTGTCTAAAATTAGATGCAGAATTGCCCGGTGAGGCAGGGTCCTGGATGGGCCCAGGGTCAGAGTCCCACTAGGTCGGGCTGGGGCTTGCCTGGCCCGGGGCTTCTCAGGTCCTGCGCCTCTGCCTCCTGGTGCCTCTAGCACCGGGCCCTGTCTCCGTGGCCTGCCTGTTTCCTGTCTCCTGAGTCACGGAGGCACGTGACAGGCCAGGCAGGTGGGGTTGGGTCTGGGGAGCCTGAGGAGCCCCTCCTGCTGACGGGCGGAGAAGGACCTGCAGACCTCAGCTCCGCTGGCCAGGGGCGTGTCCCTCATGGGCCAGGGCACGGGTGCCAGAGGTGTGGGTGCAGCTCCTGTGAGTGCGATGGACGCCGGGGGTCAACACGTCCTGCGGGGGCGGGGGGGGGGGGGCTCAGGTGAGGAGCCAGGGTCTTCTCTGGGTTGTCTACTGGTCGTTGGTGACGGATGCTGGCAGGGTGACGTGGTCCTGGGAGGAAGGAAGAGCTTTGTGACTGCTGGTGGCGGCGGTGCCCCTGGATGTGGGAGGGCCCTGGTTGGCGGGGGACAGCCTGGAAGGGGTCCTGTTCTCCTGCCCGCTGCCACCGCCCAGGGCTCCTACCGCATTGAAGAGAATGTTGTCAAAGCCGGGGGCCACGGTGTCCGTCTCGCCCTGGGAAGGACAGCCCCCCTTCTTCTGCAGCCAGCGCCGCCCCACGAGCCCCAGCAGCCCCAGCAGCACGAGGAGGAGGAGGGTGCCGCTGACCACGGCTGGCACCGATGTGGCCACTGCCGTGTCCCCTGTGGGCCGCAGGACACGTGACCAGAACTCGAGCCTGCCCTGTCAGCCCCACGCCTGAGCGCAGCCGTCCCCACGGCCCTGAGGGCTTCTGGGCTCCCCTCTTAAGGAGGGGGTGCCGGTCGTGCCAACACAAGGCTCTCAGCTGAGGCCAGGGCCCGGCCAGGCAGGCGGGTGCTGTCTGCAGACCTGGGGGGGGGGGGGGTCATGGCCCCAGGCTAGACCCCGCCCCCTTTGTCATGAAGCAGCAGCGAGCAGCAAGGCCGTGGCCTGCGGCCTGACCAGGAGTGGGAGCATAGGGCAGGCCCCGGGGAGGGCACCCCGGCCTGCGGGGACGGGACCGGGACAGCCCGGGCCCGGGAGGGGCAGAGCAGGTCAGGAGGGGGCGGGGCGGGGCGGGCCTGGCCTGGCAGCCCTCCCAGTCTCTTGGGCCAGGAGCAGGGCTGCTGGCAGCCATGTGGGCCGTGAACCACCAAAGCCGGTGGGGGCCCAGACATGGAGCAGGGCCGGCCGACCTGGGCGGGGCTTACCCTGGCTGGGTGTGGGCGGCTGGCAGCGTTGCCCGGCCAGATACTCCACATCATCCAGGGCGATGGGCCCCAGGGCCGGCTGGCCGCCCAGGGTGGCTTCAAACACGATCTGACCGGGAGGGAGAAGAGGCTGTGTGGACCCGAGGAGGAGGAGGAGGGCCCCGCCTGAGCCCCTGGGGTCTCCCGGCCTCACCTGGAACTCCTCGGCGCTGGCCACCTCCACCTGGCCTTCCAGCCACTGGTGCCGCAGGCGCCCGCCCGCGCCCCACACGGCCAGCTGCCCCCGGGCGCTGCTCAGGAGCACCCTCAGCTCGCCCTTGTCTGAGAGCAGAGGGCCGGGTGTCAGGCCCCCGACCCGGCCTGAGGTGGGGCTGCCCCTGCGCCCCGCTCCCCCGCGGGCCCGACTCACAGAAGTGCTCGGGAAAGCCCATGTGGTACCAGAAGCGGAGGCAGGAGGCCTGGGTGGCGGGCAGTGGCTGGCTGCGCAGCCAGGCCGCCCGGCCCCCCGGGCCCAGCACGCCCGTCTCGAAGAGAGCAAAGTGGCCTGGGAACGAGGGAGGGCGGGGTGCCCAGTGGACCAGATGGACGGGCCCCCTGACCTTCGACCTCTGACCCTGGCGGGAGCCTGGCTGGGCTGGGCTGGGCTGGGCTGGGCGGTTCGGGCTGGGCGGCTCGGGCTGGGGTGAGGTGTGTGCCCCTGGGTGTGTGTGGCGCTGGGGTCCCTTCCTCAGACCCACCTGCCTCTGTGCCCAGGGTGTGGTCCACGCGGGGCTGGGGGTAGCGGGAGGGCGTGGCTCCACTGCTCCAGTCCCAGCTGTACCCGCCCAGGCCAGGCCAGGGCAGGTGGTTCCAACCGCACAGACCAGCCTCAAAGTCACAGGACGCTGCAAGGGACTCGGGCGGTGAGCGGTGCTGCCCGGCCCCCATCCCCGGGGCACCGCCGCTGCGGGGGCCGGAGGGCAGGCCAGGCGTCTCGGGGGCGGCACAGGGCGGGTACCCTGGGCTCCCACCTGGCCGAGGGCAGGGCCCGTCCTGGAGCAGCAGGTCATCCAGCGCGATGTAGGAGTGCTCCACGCCGGCGGCCACGGCCTCGAACACCACCTGGGCAGGCGCAGGGCGGGACGCTCGCGCCTGGTTGGGACTGGACGGCCCTCGGGGGCGAGGACGGCCCCCCAGCCCTCTCACCCGCCAGGGCCGCTCGGCCTGCACGTCCACGCTGCCCAGGCGCCAGGCGGACCCTCCCCGGGAGCTGATGCTGAGCGCCGGCCGCCTCCCGGCCTCCTCCACGTGGACCCGCAGGGCGCCTGCCGCCCGAGCAGCCAGCCCCGGTCAGAGCGGCGTGGGGCTGCCCGCCCGGGGCCTTGCGGGGCCGGCTCCCGGGGGGCCTCCACACAGGGGCCTGAGGGGACCCACGGCCCCTGCCCCCAGCAGCCCCTCACCTGGGTTGCGGAGGCTCAGGTGGTACCAGAAGGTCAGGCAGGCAGGCTGGGCCAGCGGCCTGTGCGCCTCTGAAGTCAGGGAAGCCACGCGGCCACGGGGCAGGGCCTGCGGGCTTGTGTCCACCACCATGTAGTGCCCTGGGGGGTGCCAGCGTCAGCCCCTGCCCTCCCCCCGCCTCTGCCCTTCAGCTCCCCACCCCCACCCCCACCCCCTCCGCCTCCCCACCGCCCCACCCCCTGCCGGCACCCTGAGCCGTCTCAGTGGTGTGGTCAGCCCGAGGGCCCCAGGCGGCGTGGCCCGAGGCGTTGGCCTGGCGTGTCCAGAGGCCCCGGCCCCCCGTGGAGAAGCCACAGGCCGAGTCCTCGAAGGAGCAGCGCTTGGGGGCCCAGCACGGCCCGGGCCGCACGGCCACGTCGTCCAGCGCCATGGTGCCGTGGTACCCGTCCCGGAGGCCCTCGAACAGCAGCTGGGGGGCAGAGCGGGGTCAGCCGGCTGAGGCCTTGCCCTGCCCTCCACTGCCCGGGCACCGGGCCTCACTTGATACTTGGCGCCGGAGTCCTGCTGGTGGTGGAGGGTGGCCCAGGCCTCATGCCAGCGGTTGCCGTGGGTGCCGGACCGCGACCACAGGTGCGTTTCTGCCTCCCCTTCCCGCCTCATCGCCAGGCGCAGGGTCCCTGGAGGGAGGGGGCGTTTGGAGGGGACAAGACCCTGACTCCTGCTTCCCCCCTCCGGAGCCTCTGAGGGGCCAAGAGACAGAAGTCGGGGCCCCCCCCGCCCCGGGCCTCCCCTGAGGCCCTGCCCGGCTCGGGGTCTCACCCGTCTGGGGCCCGTAGAGGTGGTACCAGAACGAGAGGCACTCCTGAGCGGCTGTGGGCACCTGGGGCCAGGTGAGCAGGTGCGCCCCGGGGCCCTGGGCCGGGGGGTCCGTGGGGTCTAGGAGCATGAAGGAGCCTGCAGGGGGGCGGGGCCGAGCTGCCGTGGTGCCAGGCCGGAGCAGCTCGGCCTGGCGCTCCCCTCGGTCCCCCGGGAGTCCGGTCTGGGGGGCCCCCTGGGTACAGGAGGCCCCTCCGAGCCTGAGGGCCGCCCCCGGTGAGGGCACCCACCTTACCTTGGCCCGTGGTGTGGTCGTACCCAGGGCCGCGGCTCGAGACCCAGCGCCAGTGGGCGTCTGTGAGGTGGCCGGTGTGCCAGCCGCAGGTGCCCCGCTCAAAGTTACAGGAGACCTCTGGGGGCAGGGCAGTGGGGTCAGCACCGCCCCGCACCCCTCCCGAGGCCCGAGGGCGTGGGAGCGACTTGCTGCCGGAGTGGGGGCTCCCGGGGGCCCCTCGAGGAGGTCTGGGGGGGAAGCCCCTGGGCGGGGGGGGGGGCCCGGGCGGCGGTGGGAAGGACCTGCATCGCTCGCGGTGGCCGCCGCGGGGCCGCAGTCCTTCAGGGTCACGTCGTCCACGCCGGCACCCTGCTGGCCGGGGCCGTCCAAGTCCACCAGCCCGACGAGCTCCAGCTTCACGGGGGGGGGGGGGGTGGGTGAGGGGTGGGGTTAAGTCCGGGCCCGCCCCGCGCACCCACCGCGCTCCCAGGCCGCCCTCCTCACCCGGAAGGGCCGGCGGCGAGCGCCGAGCAGGACCGCGTCCACCTTCCAGCACCCGGAGCTGCTGCCCGGGGCCTGCCACACCCGCTCGCGGCGGCTGCCCTCCACCACGACCAGCGCAAGGAAGCCTGGCGACGGGTCACCGTGGGCCGCCCCGCCCCGCCCCGCCCCGCCCCCATCCTGCTCCCCTGTGCCCTCCACAGGGGCTCTGGCCCCCCCAGGGCTGGGCAGAGGGCCTGGAGGGACAGCGGTACCTTGGGGGCGACTCTGAAAATGGTAAGCCACGTGGAGTTGGCAGTGGGGGCCCGAGGGGCCCAGGGGGGGCGTGAGGACCCGGGCCTCCTCTGCCAGCTGCCCCCAGGCCCTCTGCACGGACAGGAAGTGCCCTGGGGGGAAGCGGACCTCTCAGAGCTGACTCCTGCTGGGGACCAGCCTCCCCCCAGCCCCCGGGACGCAGAAACACGCCCTAGTGAGAAGAGGCAGACGGCGGGGGGCCTCTGTGCGGGTGCGGCGGGAAGGCAGGCGCCAGGCTGCCCTGGGCGGGGCACTCGGGCCTCACCAGCAGCCCAGCGGGCGTCCGCGCCAGGGCTCCTGCGGTCCCGGGCCGGGCGACGCACCCACTGCAGCCGCCCCACGCTGGCGTCCTCCCAGCCCCCGGCCGAGGGGGACTCGAAGTCCGTGGTGCCTGCGAGGGCAGCAGCGGTGAACGGCCCTGGCCTCCTCCCCCCCCCGGCCCCGCGCGCAGCGGGGAGGGTCCGGAGGGAGGGAGGGGGCCCCCCAGTTCCGCCTCTGACCACACTCCTGCTCGTCCTCGCCGCCCGGGCACTGCCGCTGGAAGTCACACAGCTGCTCCGGGGGGACGCACAGCTCCTCACAGGAGAGGTGTCCGGGCTCGCAGAAGTTCCAGGGCTCCCGGCTGGACAGCTGGGGCCGGGGACCCGCAGCCCAGAGCCCAGGACGTGGGCCGGCCGCCTCTGCTGGGGCGGAGCAGGGGTCAGGAGGGCGGGGCTGTGCGGCTCCCGAGGAGAGGGACGCCCAGAAGGCTCACCTCCGACCGGTCTGCAGCCGTCGGACAGGATGAGGTCATCCAGGCCCACGACGCCCCCCGGGCCTGTCTGCCCGGCCAGGAGGATCTGAGGGCAGAGGGGGCTCAGGGAGGTGCCCCAGCACCCCTCCGTCATCCCAGGTCTGCTCCCTCGCGTCCCCTCCCTGCGACCCACGCCTCGTACTTGTCTGTTGCTGGACGGCCCCTCCCATCACCACCCCAGCCCTCCGGGAGGGGCCTCTGCGGGCAGCTCCTCCTCCCCTCCGGCCTGCCTGCCTGCTGAGACGGCGGAGGGGCCCAGCCCGGACTCCCTGAGGGGCCCCTGGACCTCCCCGCGCCCCACGTGACGCTGCCCTCGCCGGCCTCACCCGAAAGGGGTGCTCGCTCTGGAGGTCCACGCGATCTCGGACCCAGGCAGCCCCCAGCTCCCCGTGGCGCCTGCGCAGCAGGACGGGGGCTTGGGGGGTGCCAGGGCGCCCCGTGTGCAGGAACACCTGGAGGCAGCCGGATGCGGACCCGTGCAGGTAGTGATAGAAGGTGAGCTGGGAGGGGACCGAGTAGGTCAGGGGAAGCTCTCCAGGGCCCAGGCGGTCGGGACGGCCACCCTGCCTCCCCCGCCTGCCTCACCGAGCAGTTGTGGGGGGCCGAGGCCTGGAACTCGGGGCTGGAGAGGACGGCCGGGGTGCTGGGCTCAGCCACGGACGCGAGGAAGAAGCCTGGGGAGACAGCAGGCGTGGGCCGGGGTGGCTGGGCGTGCTGTGGCCGAGTGTGGCCCAGGTGGCGGCTGGGGTCCCCGGGGGCCTCACCACGTGCACTGTTCCGGCTGTGGTCACTGCGCGGCCAGGCCGGGTGCCGGGGGCCGCCCGCACTGTGGTTCCGGGCCCAGCCCTCCGAGTGGTTCCACGGGCCCAGGCCCGTCTCAAAATCGGTGGCCGTGTGGTGGCCTAGGGCAGGAAGCAGGGCTCCGGCTGCCAAGCAGGGCCTCCCCCCGGGCCCCCTGCCTCCCCAGGCCTGAGCTGATGGCCACAGCTGCAGGCGGACACGCGCTGACTCACCCCAGAAGCGCCAGGCCAAGTGCCCACCCCCTCCGCCGGCCCCAGTGGCCCCGGCACCCCTGGCTCACTGCAGGCGGCTGTGTCCTCATCGGACCGGTCCCCACAGTTGTCCTCCCCGTCACACAGCTGGTGGGGCTCCACGCAGGCCTTGTTCTGGCAATGGTGATGCCCCAAGGGGCAGCGTGCCTGGGGGGCTAGGGTGGGGGAGGGTTAACCCACGGCCCCAGCCTGTGGTGCTGGGGCGGGGCAGCTGGGGGAGAGGCTCAAGGCTGGGAGGGAGGAACCAGGGACCCCTGCTAACCCCACCCCCCGCAGGTGTGGGTTCACGGCCTGGGGACCTTACTGGGCAGCCCACAGCGCCAGAAGGCTACGTCATCCAAGGCCACAGCGCCCCTGTGGGTGGCGTTGCGGGTGGCAGAGAAGGTCACCTGAAAAAAGCGAGGTCCCAGGATCTAAGTCAGCCCTCAGACCCTGCTCCCTGCCCCCACCATCCAGACCATCCCCATCTCACCCTGAAGGCACCCTGGATGCGGCCGGTGGGCACCACCAGCTCCTGCCAGCCTGGGCCCCAAGGCCCGGAGCTCCGCCACAGGCTCAGCGTCTCTGCACCGTGGGTCAGCTCCAGCCGCAGCTCGGCCGCATCTGCAGCAAGGGGTCCTGGGGCAGCTCAGGCCCCGGGGCCTCCCCCCGCCTGGTGGCTGTGCCCTGCCCCAGGACCCCTGCTCATCCTGGGGGTGCCCTCCCGCCTCTGCGGCCACTCCCCTTCCTCTCCCTGCCCCTCCCCTCAGGACACCCCATGCGGGTCGCAGGGTCCTGGGCGCGCACCTCCCGAGGCTGTGTGGTACCAGAGCCTCAGCTCACAGGAGGGGGCTGCCTCGCGCAGAATGGGGGAGCGCAGGGCCGCGGCGGCCGCCTCTTTCCCACGGTGTGTGCCGACAGCCGCGTACCAGCCTGGCCGGGCGAGAGGTCAGGAGGCGGGGCGGGAGGCACAGAGGGGAAGGGGCGGCGTGGAGATCCACCCCGGCCTCACCGAGGTCAGTTCCCAGAGTGTGGTCCGAGCGTGGCCCCGGAGCCCCGGGTGCGGCCCCCGCCCGGTCTCGGAGCCAGCTGTAGCCTGAGGTGCTGATGTCCCGCCAGCCACAGAAGTCCTGCTCGAAGTCACAGGCGAAGGGGGCGCCCAGGGCGGATGAGGCCCCGTGGTAACCTGGGAGGGCAGGTGGTCAGGCGGGCTGCCCGCCAGCGCCGGCCCCGCCCACTCCCCGCCCGGCCCCAGCTCACCGCACTGGGCCTCGTCGGGGCAGCCTCTGCAGTCACACACGAAGTTGCACACGGCCTCGCGGGGGGCCCTGCAGTGGCTGGGGCCCCAGGCCCAGCTCGGGGACCCTGCTGCCAGCAGAGAGACAGCCCGGTGGCCTGGGGTAGGGAGACCCACGTTCCAGTCTGCCTGGGACTGTCCCACGGCCCAGAACCTGCTCAGACTCAGGCATCCCAGCACGTGGGTTGCCCTACTTTGGGGTCCAGGCCAGGAAGTCGTGCAGGGAGGGGGCTGGTTCTGTGTCTGGGGGCCTGGAACCCAGAGAACTGCCACCGAGGGGGTTCCCGTCAGACCAGAGAAGTCTGGTCCTGGAGGGGCTGCCTGCGTGTCAGGATGGGGGGTGCACTGGCGAGCGAGGGGCCAGGACCCCCGACGCGGGACCCTCCCTGGGGATGAGAACAGGCGCCCAGCAGGAAACCGCAAGGACTGCCAGCAGGTGCCCCCCAGGCGATGCATCGATGGGCCCAGGCGCCCTACGGCTCCATGCAGGTCAAGAGTGGCCGTCTAGGATCTGCCTTCAGGGCCCTCTCGCCTTGGAGCCCAGGTGGAGATTGGGGCCAGGGAGAGCACGACTCTTGCCCCTTGCCTGGCTGGGCCATCCCCAGGACCCTGAGGGCCGGCCCTGCGTCCCCCCTGCAGGCCATCCAGGGCCTGCCCCCCTCCTTCCCTGTATGCCCAGCACCTGAGCACCTGGACATTCCTGCTTCAGGATCCAGGCCCAACGACTCACCCAGGAGCAGGACCAGGGCGGCCAGGACGTGGCTGGGCAAAGCCATGGTCAGGCCGGAGAGAGGGAGGCTGAGGGGCAGTGCGTGTGCTGGCCAGCCTGGTGGGGACTTTGCCGGGTTATATCAGCCCGAGGCCCCACAGGCTGACTCTGCTCCAATTGGAGAGCGGGCTCAGCACCTCCTGTACGTGCCGCCCCTCGCCCGGCCCCTCCCTGTGCTGACAAGCACGCGCATCGGCTGTAAAAGCACCCAGGAGAGGGGCCCCCTGGCCCAGGTGGGCTCCCACCTGCCTGGCTCCTTTAGGCCGAAGGTCAGGCCCCAACCACCCTGCCCACTGCTGCCCAGCCCTGCCTGGTGGAGGCCCCACTGGAGATGGCACTGACTGGCACTAGGCCTCGGCCGCTTCTCCTGGGGTCTCTGTCCCCACACTGGCTGGGAGTTCAACTCAGCCCGGCCCAGGCTGCCAGTAGGAACCCAGCTTGTGCAAACCCCGCATCCGGCCTGAGTTCCCTGCACGGGGAGGGGAGGGCCCGAGCAACACGGGACGTCGTCCTTCTCTGTAACTTAGCCTGTGGGTCCCCCTTCGCTTGCTCACTTGCAGACGGTGACTGTTTATTCATCAGCAAGTGTCCTGAGCTGTGTGGGCTGCGCACAGCCAGGCACGGGGTCCAGAGGAGCCCAGGGGCTCTGGGCCTCGTGGCACTAACCCCAGCAGAGGGTTGGAGCCAGGCTCTGCCCGCAGTTCGCCACGGTGTGGCCTCGAGCGCTTGTCTCACCTGAGCCTTGGTTTCCCCATCTTTAAATGTGGTCACCATGGCGCCTGCCCGGAGAGGCTCCCGCGAGGGCCCTGGGAGCTCACAGGAGGCGGGCACAGCAGGACCGCAGCCTTGCCAGGGGCACCTCCGCTCCCCACAGCCCTGCGCCGAGAGGAGGGTCCCGGGAGAGGGGCTCCCAGCTCCAAGCCCGAAGCCCTGCCGGTTTACCTGCAGCAGGAGCCTACGGCTGAGGAGCAGGGACCATGGGACCCGATCTTGGAATCGAGGGGCCGCAGACCACCTCACTCGTGACCTCACTTGCTGGCGCCCGCCCTCCCCACACACTAGATGGGCCCTTGCCTCGGCAGGCCCGAGGGACGCAGCCTGAGCTCCTTGCGTAAGGGCTCGTCAGGCCTCCTCCCAGATGTCCTTGGGGACAACAGGTGCTTGGAGAAGCAATCAGGCCATAAATGGGGGCAGCAGCCCAGGGGCCCTTATCAGACCCCAAAGGGCTGAGTGTGCACTGCCACTCCCTGGGGCCCCAGAGGTGGAGCCGGGTGAGGGGCAGCCAGGGTGACCTGCTGCCCCCAGGGCGGCCTCCAGCTCGCAGCCACCCACTGCTCTAGTTGGAGGCACAGAGAGGTGACCTAGAAACAGAGAAGTCGAGACACACAGCATTCAGGGACCAGCAGAGCTCATGATGCTTTTAATTCTCCCCAGAGAGGTGGCCCCGGGCACCGAGGCCTGGCCAGTGTGACAAAGTGCCGGGGGTGCAGCCCAGTCCCTTGGGAGGCGGCCTTGAGGGCAGAGTTCTGAGTGGGCTGCTGGAGGCGGCCAGCCTCGGGTGGGCCTCAGTAGCCGTCGTCAGCCCAGGTGACCTCGTAGTCGGGATACCTGGCTTTGATCTTCTCCGTGGAGACAGAGTGCTGGGCGCGACCGTAACCCTGAAGGGAGAGGCTGGCTCTCACAGCGCTGTCCTGGCTCTGGGCACCCAGTCAGCAGGGACAGCAGGGGCCAGCTCGGGATGGGGCTGTCACCACGCCCCCCAGGACCCCAGGGCACCCTCCTGGGGAAGCGTGGCCGCCAGGGTAAGCAGACCTTGAGGGAGGACCGCCTAGCCAGATGCCCAGACCACTCTGGTGCCCCCGCGTATCTGCTGGTAGCTCGGTGAAGGGATGGGCAGGGGCCGCTGAGTTTCACCCCAGCACCAGAGGCCTCAGAGCACGCAAGGACGACAGCCCCGCCAGGCCTTGTGAAGCAGGAACAGCACGCAGCCCGCAGGGGCAGAGGGGCAAGCAGTGGCTCCCTCCCACCCATGTTTCCTGTGTCATGCCACGTGAGGAATGGGAAGACGACCGAGAAGGGCCGGAGAACCCTGAGCACCCCAGGTCAGGGAGCTCGGAAGGCCAGGTCTCCCCGAGCCAGAACTGGGGCCCTCGGCCCACCCAGGCCCGAGGCTGTGGGCTCACCATGGAGTAGCCGTACACGTGGATCTTCTTGTCCTGGCTCTGGTGGGAGATGCGCCCGCCCCCCAGGCACTCGCAGTCATAGCCCTTCTTCTGCATCTCGCCTGATACCTTGTCGTAGATGTCGGCTGGGATGGGGAGGGCGGCTCAGCACGAGCCCTGGCTGCCTCTGCAGGCCGAGGGGATCTGAAGCCCGGCTCTGAGCAGCTGCCTCCCCAGGAAAGGAGACCCTCCGGGGCGGGATGAAAGGGAGGAAGCGGTGCTCCCGGGCAGCGGCGCCGGGACTAGGAGGGAGGGATCGCCACGGCAGCCGCTGGTCTCCAGGACCCTCTGGGCCTGCCAGCGATGAGACCCGCGACAGGATCCCCTCCCGCTACGCCCTCGGCCCCGCCCACAGCCGCGGTCGGGTCCGCCCCCGGGAGGCCAAGACCCCGCCCCCCGGCCTCCGCCCCGCCCTCACCGTGGTACTCGGCCCACTTGTAGCCGCGCACGATCTCCTTGCTGTCCCCGGCCGGAGCCCCGGAGGACGGCACCGTGTGGACTCGGATCAGCACGTACTTGAAGACGCCGTCGGAGTCGATGTCCACGTCGGGCACCTGGGCGAGGCCCGCCGCCGCCATGTTCCCGGAGCGCGCTCGCCCCTGCGGCCCGCGGCCCTGCCCCGCGCGACCCGAGGCTGCGCCGGCAGCGCGGGGGGCGGGGCTGAGAGCCGACGGCCAATCCTGCGGGGGCCTTCTGCCCCGCCCCCCGCTCCTCAGCCAACCGCGCGGCCGGCCCGCGGCACACACAGGCCAATCGCGACCCAGCTCCATGCAGCCCGGACGCCGCGCCGGCTCACTTAAAGGGAAAGGGGGGTCCCGGAGTAGGGGGTGACGCAGCCCTGCCCGCGGAGGAGTTCCTTCCCGGGGGGGTCGGGGTCGAGGTCGGGGGGCAGGCCCCGCTGGAGGGGGCCAGGCGGCCCAAGGGGCGCGCGCCGGCCTTGACCCCCTCCCCCACACCACTCACGCTGTCCCTTGGTTTCCCTCCGGGTCCCCCACCGTGTCCGAGGGCCCCCCGCCCCAGCACTCCCCATGCTGTTCCTTGGTCTCCCGCCCACCGCAACCCCCACCGTGTCCCATGGTCTCCCTTCCCCGTCCCCCACCGAGTCCGAGCACCTCCCTTTCCTGCCTCCCACCCCGCGTTGTCCCATGGTCTCCCTCCCCGGTTTCCGGAGGCCCTCCCCCCACGCCTCCGAAAGTCTCCATCCCGCATCCCACCCACTACCCCGCACAAAGAATGAGGCAGCAACGGCTACATTCGTGTTCTATTTTCCTTGGTTCGAAAGCGCTCGCCCTCTGGAAATAATCCCGGTCTGGGGTCCTTCCTGGACGGCTGGACCTCAGGCGTAGGGCCAAAGGCAGAGGCCCCTGGGCGAGGGGCGCGGCGGCCAGTTTGGGAGGCCGCGAAGGCGGGTGGGGCAAGCGGGGCGCGTGGCCGGTGCAAATGCGCGGAGCCGAGGCAGGCGCGCAGGCATGTGGGGGAGGAAGTAATGGGGGGGGGGATCGGCTCCGGTGCAGGGGCGGGGGCAGGGGTTGACGGGGGGGGGGGGGGACGGACCTCCGCAACTTAATTCAATCAATGCCCCCCCCGCCGGCCCCGTTGGGGGGCTGGGGGCTACAGGAGGGCCCTTCCAGGTGCCCGCCCCGCCCCCTCCCCAGGTCACTCGCCATCCTCAGAGCCCGGGCCAGGGCCAGCGGGTACCCCCGGGGAGAGCGGGGGACGACGGGGACTCGAGCGTGCGCTCGCGAGGCCGCCAACCTCACTTGTCCAGCCCGCGCCGCAAGGCACGGTCAGAGCGAGTGCGCGGGGGCGTTTGTGCAATCGTGCCCCTACCCCTCCCCTCCGGTGGACCACAGCCCTGGCGAACTAGCTCGCTCCCGCACGAGCTTCCATCTAAGCTGTCCCCGCCCTGCTCCAAACTGAGAACGCCCCCGCCTTCGGTCCTCCCTATGCCAAGGGATTAGGGTCCCTGCTGGACGGCTCCTCGGCCCTCCCACTCCTCCATCCTCTGCACCTGCTTCCTGCCTCCCTGTGCGGTTAGGGCCTGTGCTGCCCTTTGCACCGCGGGTCTGCTCTGGCACACGCCTGGGGCCATCCTGTCGGGTGAGGGCGAGGGCAGGCAGCACGACTCGCGCCCAGCCAGGTCTCAGCTCTGGCTAGCACCCCTACCCATACGTGCCCTCTGCTTCCCCGCCCAGGACCTCCTCCCCTCCGGCTGCGTGTCTTGCACCTTGGCTGACTACCCCTGAGGACCCCCTCACTGCTGCTTGCCCCAGCCGCGCAGCAGGGCGGGCAGCGCCGTCAACGTGCCAAGGTCGGGCGCAGCAGGGGCGGGGCCCGCGGAAACGGCTCGTGCAGGTCCCCGCCGGCCCTGCCCACCAGGCCAGGCCGTGCTCTGGACGCGGACACACCGAGGCCAATCACGGTGTCAGCCGAAGAGAAAAGTCCTCTGAGCAGGACGCATCCCAGACCACAGGAGGCGGGTGGGGAGGGTGTGTAAAGGGGCCGGACTAGGCTTTCGTCAACTCGGGCTCCTGGACCAGGGCGAGCCGGGGATAGAGAGGTTCCAGGGAGGCCCTGCAGACGGACAGGGGTCGGACGAGCCGGATATGCACGGGGGGGTCTGCAGTAGTGACCCCTCCGCGTAAAGGCAGGGCAGGGTGGTCCTCAGACCCACCCCGCCTCCCAGCGGGGAGCACCAAGCGGCCGAGGACCGGCCTCTGGGGAGGCCCCACGGCGAGCTGGGGGAGAGGGAGCCGGGCGGGACTGGTGGGAGGGGGGCAGGTCGCACGGAGGGGGAGGGAAAGACGGAGCCGGGGGAGGGAAAGACGGAGCCTGCGGAGGACGGAATGGGGCGGGGGGAGGGGCAGAGCCCGTGGCGAGCTGGGCGGGGCCTGGGTGGGCGGGATGGGGTTCAGGGTGGGCCCAGGCTGGACTGCGTGGGGCCCGGGCGCGCCCCCGCGGCTCACATAATGTCGTCCAACAGGTTGGCACTGGCCACCCAGTCGAGAGCCCGCGGCTCGGAGGCGGCCATGATCATGCACATGAAGGGGCGGCCGGTGCGCCGGTCCGTGGGGTAGATGGTGGTGGGCGTGAAGCGCCGGTTGGCTTCCACGAACTCGCAGAGCTGCTCGTAGACGCGCGGGAACTCGTGGCGCAGGAAGACGCCGCGCAGCCGCAGCTCGCGCTGGATGTGGATGAAGGCCACCTCCCGCGCTCGCCGGCCCGCCTCGCCCTCCTGGTCCAGGCCCGCAGTGCCGGGCGGCGGCGTCAGGATCAACGTCTCCAGGTCGGGTTCGCGGCCCCGCGCCGGGGGCGGCCGTGCGGGGCTGCCGGCCGCCAGCGCCACTTTGGCGAACTTGCGCACCGTGGGTCCGGGGCTGCGCGGCGCGGGCGCTGGCCGGGCAGGGGCGCCGGGCGGCGCAGCGCCGGGGCCCACGGCCACCGATACGCTGAGCAGGAAGCACTCGGCCGGCTCGTAGAGGCGCCCTGCGGCCGCCAGCTCCCGGGCATAGCTGCCCAGTGGCGCCGCGTGCGTGGCCAGCTCGCGCAGCGACAGGTAGGTGGGCGACAGCAGCAGCCCCTCGAGGCCGAAGCGCAGGAAGTTGTCTGCGGAGCCGGGGCTCGGGAAGCCCAGGAAGAGTACGCCGCGGCCACGGGACAAGAAGCCGACACGCGCGATGCGCGAGAAGGCGCGGTGCACCGGGCCGCTGTCGCGGCAGAACTGCAGCACGTGGCGGCACACGCTGCCCACGCGACCGTACACGCAGCGCGCCTTGTGTGCGTCCCAGTCCTCGCGGCGGCACAGGCGCGAGCAGTAGTAGGTGTAGCAGCTGTGGCAGGACTTGAAGTAGAGGCAGGCGTTGAACATGGTCTCTGTGCGCCCGCAGCGCGCGTTGGAGCACGTCATCAGGTCGTCCTCGTCGGCGCTGGGCTCGGGGGACGCGTCGGCCGCCTGCCCCGGGCCTGCGGGGTCCTCGGCGCTGCCGGCAGACGCAGGTGGTGAGCGCGGCGCCAGCGCCGGGACCCCGGGGCCCGAGGGCCGCGAGTCTAGCAGGCGCCGCAGCTGGCGGGTCAGGCCGTCCGACGCGGCCTCGGGCGCTTGGCCGGCCGGGGGCCGCGAGTCAATGACCAGGTCAGTGATGAGCTCGTCCAGCTGTTCGAGGCTGCGCTGGCGGCCAGAAGCGGGGCCATCGGAGGCGGCGTGGGGAGGCGGCCGCGGGCGGCTCCCCGACAGTTCCCAGCTCCTGGCGCCCGGGCGCTCGGCGGCGCGCAGGTCGTTGTCGGTGATGGTGATCTCTGGCGTGACGTACCAGTTTCGGCCCAGGCCCTCGCCCGTACGGCCCTTCTCCGACAGCGACGTCTCGGACAGCGACAGCGCTGCGTAGCGCCTGGGCGAGGTGGATAGGTTTACTATGACGGGCGGGCGCCGGCCTTCGGGGGAGGTGCCCCGCGGCTCCCGTGCCTCGCGCCCCAGCAGGTTCTCGTAGCTACGGCCGCGGCCCAGGGGGTCTTCTCTGCGCGGCGCGGACGCCAGGATGTTGTCCCAGGACCGCGAGTAGTGGCGGCTGTCGGTCGCCAGCCGGGGTGGGCTGGTGCCGGTGCCGCCGTGCCACGAGGCGAGCAGCGGGCCGGGGTCCGGGGGAGGGGCCCCCTGAAGGGTACGGTAAGGCCGCGGGCCCCAGTCGCCCCAGGCCGGGCTGCCGCGCGGGTGTGGGTAAGTCCGCGTCAGGGCATCTCGATTGCGGTACCGCCCAAAGTCCTCAGTGTGAAAAGGGCGGGCGGCGGGGTGGACCCGGGGCTCCTCAGGGGCATAGCGTGGACCGCAGGGCGGGCCGTAGGCTCGGGGGGCCTCCCCGTAGTAGGAACGGGAGGGCGGTTCCTGGACCGGGAAGGTGCGAACTTCCGCCGCATAGTAGCTGCCCCCGCGTCTTGGACTGGGCCCAGGGGGCTCTTCGGACAGAAAGGGCCTGGGGTAGTAGCTGTCGAAGGGCGGCCCTGGGCCTGCCATGAAGCCACCGGGGTGGCCCTCTGGTTCCTCGGTGTAGAAGAATTGGGTGGGGCCCGGCGGGGTGGTGAAGGGCAGACTCCGGCGCTCCGAGTAGTCCCGGGGCCCAGGAAGGGGCCCATCGCAGTACAGCGCCCGGGGGTCGGCGCAGTACGAGTCACTGGGGGTGGGGGTGCGCGACAGCGCCACGTGGCGAGGCCCGGGCACCGTAAGGCCGTGGAGCTGCGGGGCGGCGCGCGGCCAGGGCGTGGTCTCCGCGGGCCCGCAGGGCCTCGAGCCCCGGGCAGCGTGCTGCAGGACCGCGTCGTCGGGCTTGATGTCCAGGCGGCAGCGGACGTGAGGGGCGGGCCCCGCGGGTGGCTCGGCCGGCGCGCAGCGGTTGGCGGCGGCGCACAGGGGCGCAATGCGGCCGGGGCCGCCCCGCTGCGGCTGCAGCTTGATCGGGTGCAGCTCGTTGGCGAGCGCGCGTAGCGCGGGATACGCGGGCTCCCGGCGGGGCGACGCGTCGGCCCGCGCAGCCCGCTGGGCCTCCCGGCCGCGGCGCGGTAGCACAGGCGGCGAGGCCGGCGCGGGCGCAAGGCCCGGGGCGGCGCGGGGTGCGCTCTTGGAGCGGGCGCGGCGCCGGGGCTCGCCGTCGCGGGATCGGGCGCGCGGAGCGGCGGGCTCCGGGGGCGGCGGCTCCGGACGGGCCTCCATGGCCGCCCCGTCCAGCGCCTCCAGGAAATCGAAGCTGCGGCAGTGGCGCTTGTTGAAAGGCGCGGGCGCAGCAGGCCGGGCCATGGGGCGCTCACATGGCCGGGGCCTCGACACGGGCCCAGGGGCCGCCACCTTGATGTCCTGGTACACGGTCGACACCAGCAGGTCCGGCGGGTCCGTGCGGGTCATCTTAAAAGAGGTCTCCAGGCTGCAGCTCACTCGGCCTTTCGGGGCTTTCGCCCTGAGGGGAGACGCGGGTCAGGGCAGCCCCTCTGCAGCCCAGGCCCTGCTAACCCCCAGCGATGGCCCGGCTTACCTGGGGCACAGTGGGCAGGGCAGCCCTGGCCGTGGGCCTTGGTGGAGGCCGCAGGCACTTGCTCCATGCCGGCGTCAGAAGCACCTGCAGGAGGAACCTGGCTGTCCAGCCACTCAGGTCCTGCCCCCTCATGTAGACCATCCTTCCCGGGCCACTTTCTGTTGGGATGAGGAGGTCAGCCAGAAAGGGAATGTCAGTACGGTGGCTCCTGAACTCCTGCGCCCACTAGTGACCACTGGGCAGACTTGCGTAGACCCCCTTTCCTGGGACAGGCCAGGAGTGGGGTAGGAAGAGTGGGCGTGTGATCCCAGGACTAGCACCGTGGTGCCCACAGCTGCAACAACTGTGTGCTCATTTGGGGCTTTCACAGACTTTTTCATAGGTGTGGGCTCCACAAAGCAGGTGACTGCAGCACCCTCAACACCCAGTGCAGAGTGAGCCCTCCAGTGCTGTGTTCTGAGGTCCTGGGCCCCAGCCTTAAGCAGCTCTGCTCCCGGTCACCAGAGCCTCCCACCCCACCTGCTGGCCAGGCTGGACATGCAGTCCTCCCCCAGTGCTGTGTCAGGCCCCAGGCCAGAGCCCAGTGGGCCCTGAAGTGGCCCCATCAGGTCCAGGCGTGGGACCTCCGCTCATGGACTTCCCTGCCCCACCCTCAACTCTCCGTGCAGCCCAGGCCAGAATAATGCTTCCAAAGACCAGTCCTGGGCCCTAAAGCTCTTTTCCTTTGCAGAAACATCCTCTGACTCTCCCTTATCTTGAGGTGGTCGAAACCCACCAACATCTCTGGGACTGTCATGAAAAGGCAGGGAAAGCGACCGCTCATCTTTGCAGTGAGTGCACTGCAGCCGGAAACCAGGACCACGTGGGGGCATGTGAGCCAGGAGCTCAAGGCTGCCCCTGGGTCCCTGAGCAGAGCATCAGGCCAGGAGGCTGCCAGCAGGGGAAGCAGGGTAGTGGGTGGTAAAGCCCCCGCCACCCCCAGTTCTCAGGCAGGTCCTGCCCACAGCAGTTCGGGAAGGCTCCATGGAAACCTGAGGTTCCATGCCCCCGCATGCAGGCTGAGCTGGGGTCCACCCTCTGTACCAGGCTCATGTTCAGACTTGAGCCACTGGCTTCACTGGGTACTCAGGACCTGGACAGGCTGGGAGGAGCCCAGACAGTGGTACTGGGTCCCCAGCTCATCACACAGTCTGGGGGAGCGTGCTCCAGGCTGTACTGGGGAAAGTGGGGAGCTGGGTCTTCACCCGGCAGGACCTCTAGGTCTGGCTGACCCTCTATGTCCCAGGTGAGCCAGGGACTTCCTGCCAGCAGGGCTGCCCTCCTGGGTCAAGGCCAGCCAGGCCCAGTGCCTGCCTCATCTCAGCCTCAGGCCCACCCCAACTGTCCCTGGTTCACAGGACCATCCCCCTCCCACTCCCTTCCATCCTGAAGCCAGGCAGGAATTGGGGGCTGGATGACGGTGTGAGGCTCCGCCCCAGGGAGGTGACAGCCCGGCCTTGGTGCTGCCGCAGTGAGGAGCTAGACTTGGCGTCACCCCTTCCCGTGGGGATGGGATAGTCCGCCCTCGCCGGGGTCCTAGGCCTAATGAGCCTGGCAGGTGGGCCTCCCTACCGCGCAGCCCGGCCCCAGCCCCAGCCCCGAGCGCCTGGGTGGGGACTGGTGTCCTCCGGGGGCAGCATCCCCATCCTTGCAGGCACCGCACTCACGGAAGACCCGCGGGGCAGCGGCCTCGACCCCTTACCTGGGCGGTGCTCCCCCACCGCGCCCGGTGGGCTGCGCAGGCCCGCGTGAGCTCCACTGTCCCCCGCTCCGCCGCGTCCCCGGCACCGGCAGAAGCTTCGAGGCAGCAGCGCGAGGCTGCCGGCTGCTCAGTGCTGCCCCCGGTGGGGGCCGGCAGGACTGCACTTAAAGGGGCCGCGCCGTGGGCCTGGCACCCGTGTGGCCCGCTGGCTCGGGGTCAGGGCTGTGTCAGGCACAGGGTGATGTGCTCTCTGCACCCTCGAGGGCAGGCCTGGGGTCTGACGAGGCGACCGGGGCCAGAGAGCACCCGGCCGGTCCTGCCAGCCCCACCTCCAGGAGGCCGGCCCGAGGGCAGCTGGTGGCCTGGCAGGCCTCGGAGCAGGAGCTTGGAGGAGGCCCAAGCCCTGGCCTGCGCTGCGGACAGCTCCCGGAATTCACGCCTCGGTTCCGCCCAGGCAGGAGCAGATGGGTGGCTCCCCACCTTGCTGGCCTCGGTGCTGCAGTGTTGGTGGCCCCAAGCCTGGGGCCAGATGGGCACCACCTGAGTGCCGGCAGCCTCCTGTCCGCAGGATGCCCAGCCTCCCCGGGCAAAGGCACGCTCCTGTCCTCCCCGCGTCCCATGGCCCGATGTCCAGGCAGGGGGAGGCCACCACTGCCCTGGGCAGGTGACACCCTCCCTCCAGCTCCTCCCACACAAGATGCTGCGCCTAGAAACATTCTGTTGGCAGAGGGGCTGGTCACCAACGGCCTTGGCTCTGAGGGTGGGACCTGCCATGCCATGGGTCCCTGGGCAAGTTCCAGGTTGGTCTGGTCCCCACATCAGTGGGCACCACAAGGACAGTCAACCTCATGAACTGGGGGCTCAAGGGAGTCCCTAAGGCATCCGTGTGGTGCCCCGCCCCCGGCACCTATCCAGTGACCGCGGACCTGCTGCCCCCTGGGTGCGAAGCTCTCTAGGCGCAGGAATTCAGGAGCGGGAGGCCTGGCCACCAGCCCCCTCTTCTACCTATGCAGGCATGGTCTGCCTGCCCTTGGAGAGAGCAGTTCTCATGGCAGCTGTGGGGTGGTGGGTGGGGCAGGGCCCTGCTGACAGCTGGAGGGGAGAGGGGTCTATAGGGGGCAGGGACACACAGCTGCCCTCAGGGCAGGACCAGGCACACAGGATGGTGGGCCGGATGGTGGCCGTGCTGGCCCTACCTGGAGAAAGCATGGCACAAGTAGGGCTGCGCCTGCTTGAGGCTTCCCGCCCCCAAGAGTAGTCACCCCTCACCAAAAAGGGCTCTGTGGCCTGAAGGTAGGAAGCTCAGGACCTTCCTGCCACCCATGCCAACCTGGGGTGAAGGGGGCGGTGGACCCGTCCCAGCTGGGCTGGGGCCCTGCAGCAGGAGCAGCACACACAGACGTGCAGTAAAACAGGAGAGCTTTATGGTCCGAGTGGTGGAAGGACAGTGAAAGGACACAAGTGTCAGGGCCTCCCTGCATGGCCTGCGCACACCCGAGCTCAGGTGCAGCTACAAAGCTGGACGCCATGCCTGGAAAGAGCCGCCCCGGAGAGGCGCCAGCGCCGCCTGGCCTCTGCACAGAGGTGCCCCGAGGGCCCGGGCACTGGAGGTCCACAGCGCCGGCCAAGCCGCAGCAGGAAGCGGAGGCCGACGCATGCAGCGGGCCTGGGTGAACACGTGCGGTGGGCCGGGGGCAAGCAGGGGCCGAGCGGGTGACGGGGACAGTGCCCCACCCCTGTAAACAGCCTCGCAGGCCTCCTCGGCCTCAGTCCCATCCCTGAGAAGCGCTGGGGGCTGGCTGCCCACGGAGCCTGCTGCCCCTCCCTGCAGGGCAGGCCCAGCGCCCCCAGCACACACGGAGTGCCCTGCGGGGGGCGGGGCCAGGCCTAGAGCTCCTCATAGTCGCCGCCCCCACGGAGGTGGCCGCCCGGGGCCCCGCCCCCCAGGAAGGCCTCCAGCTCGTCCACCGCCGACCTCTCTGGGGCCCGTGGCCGCCGCCGCGGCCGCTCCTCCCTGCCCTTGTCCTCTGCCTTGTCCTTGCTCTTCTTATGCTTGTTCTTCCTCGCGGCCTTGTCCTCCTCCTGGAGAGGCAGGGGCACAGCGGGGCGTCACCGGGGGCCGGGGAGCAGGGCCTGCGCTGGCCCGCGCTGCCCAGAGCGCCCGGGAGGGCTCAGGGAGTGTGCGTACCTCTCTGCCCTTCTTCTTCTTCTTCTTCTTCTTCTTCTCCTTCTCCTTCGAGGGAGGCTTGCCCTCCTTATCTGCATGGAGAAGATGCAGTGTCAGCTCCCGCGGACTAGCAGCCAGGCCCTCCCCGGGCGTCCAGGACTGCTGTGAGCCCGGGAGCGGGCGGGTCCTGCAGAGGCCCTGCTTGCGCCGGGGGCGCCAGGGTGAGCGCAGCCCAGAGCACGCATCCGGCACCTCAGCGTCTGCCCTGGGTCTGGGCAGGGCCTTGCCAGACAGGCAACGAGGATCCACCCCTGCGGACAGGCCGACACCTCGGCACCGGGACAGGCCCGGATGACGCTGCTGGGCTCCAGCAGCCCAGGGTGGAGGTGGGGGGTGGGGCCGGGAAGGCATGAGGGCTCAGCAGCCCAGAGACCACGCCGTGGAGGGCCAGCAGCAGGGCCGCGCCAAGGGGACAGGAGCGCTCTGGGCAGCGCCGCCCATGCCACCAGACCCTCCCGTGTGGCCACTCGGTCAGGTGCCCCAGCGGCCCGTCCTTCCAGCCTGGTCCTGCCCTGAACGTCTGGGATGTCGTGGGAACACAGCCGGACCCTGGGCTGGATGGGAGGGCCGGGGATGGGGTTTCCGGTCCTGCAGGTGGCCGTGCTGCTCCTCCCCTCGTGTCCGTGCTCTGGGGCCCCCAGGTTCAAAGACACAGGTGAGGGATCAGAAACATGCCCCCTGCCTTGCACTGTGACGCAGCAAGACGGGAGGGAGGGCAGGCAGGGCTGCCGGCGCCCAGCTACCTTCCTCGCTGCTCTCCTTGTGGCCTGTGTCCTCCAGCCCCAGCCCAAAGAGATCCAAGTCATTCTTTAGTTTGAAGGAGGGGGCGGGGGGCTTCACGGGCGGGGGCGGCTGGGCAGGGCCAGCGTCCTCATCCGTCACGTCTGAGAGGTCCTCGCGCACAGGGAACGCACCCTGGAGGAGGAGCGGGCAGGTTGGCCCCGAGCCCCTCCCCGGCTGTCGTGTGACCCCACAGGGAGGCGCCTGCACCCCCCGCCCACCGTGGGCTCACACAGAATGACGATGGCCCGCACGTCGCAGCCGTGACACCCCACCTTCCCCGGGACGGGGTCCGCCCGGGCCTGGCACACAGCCCCCTGCGGGGCAGCCCCGTCGTCGGTCCTCACCGCTCTCCGCGGGGCGTCGGAGTCGCTCTCGAAGTCGGGGTCGTCCATGACGAAGGACAGCATCTGGGCGGCAACGGGCCCCTCGGGGTCGCTCCCCGATGACCCCTGCTCGTCCCTCCCCCCCTCCAGCCCCCGAGAGGGGCCCTCGGAGGGGGGCTTGGCGCCGCCTGGCCGCTGTGGCCTCGGGGCCTCCATGGAAGACCTGCAGGGCACGCAGGAGGGTCACGGAGCCCAAGGCTGCGCCGCCCCGTCCCTTCCTCCTCACCCCGACATACCGTTTGGTCCCCGGCTCAGAGCGCTTGTGGGGGGCCAGGACGGGGGCCTCGGGGCACCCTGCCACCTCCTCTGCTTCCTCCTCGCTGGACAGAGTGACGTGTTCCCTGGGGACGGGGCCTGTGGGTGGCAGGGGCCTGCCAGGTGGCTTATCTTCAAGGTCCACGTCGTCCTGGAAACCTGCCACCATTGGGTTCCCTCCTGGGGCCTCCCCGTCACTGCAGAGGAGGGCAAGGCAGTCAGAGGTCATGAGGGAGGTCCGGGGGACCCACCCTGACCCCCAGCACCTCTGCCAGGCAAGGGTCCCGACTGCGGGGCGGCTCCGCCCTCGGCCCTCCCATCTGTGTGGACGCGGCAACGTGGGGAGCCGCTCGGAGGGTGGCCTCGGGCGCTGTCGTGTGGAGGGCACCCAGAGCGCCGCCGCAGAGCCGCGGCAGAGACTGAGTGGGGAGCTGGCGTGAGGGGGCTGAGAAGAGAGGAGAAGGGGAAGCCATGACAGAGGCCATGGGTGGACCTCCCACAGGGCAGGGGGAGGGTGGGGGTGCAGGGTGGCGAGGGACTCAGCGACGCCTGGGGCCCTCCCTGGGGGGCGCACGGCCGCGGGCTTCACTGTTGCTCCGCACTGTCGCAGAGACGTGGTGACAGTGGCAGCGGGTGTGACGCGGGCTCGGCCCCGGGAAGGGGGAGTGTGCCCTGACCCGCCACCCCCGGGGGGAGGCTCTTCCTCCCACCCGGCCAACACTCTTAAGTGGCATCACCCCAAGGAGGTCACTGACAGGACGATGCCGCTGACGGGCAGGTCGCAGGCAGCCGGGGACACCTGCTGAGTCACCACACAGAGGAGACGCGAGCCGTGCGGTCTGACCGTCTGCGTCCAGCCTGCTGTCCTCTGAACTCCAGAGTCAGGCTGTGGCTGGCGGCCCCGCCCGCACCCCGCAGCCGTGAGAATGCCCTTCCCTGGGCGCCACGCAGCTCTGCTTCTCCCCAGCGCCCAAACGCGGGTGGGGCGCCTGCCCCCTCTGCCGGCCCAGCGCCAGGAAGGCAGCAGCGTCCACGCCTGACGGGGCCGAGGACCCGCGCGGGGGACGGCAGCGGTGCCGCCTGCCTTCCGGGCCCTGCCCTCACCTCTCACTGTCCTGCGGGACCTTGGCTCCAACGTTCCTTTCGTCCTTCGGGGGCGCCGTGTCCTCCAGGAAGCTGCGGTCGAGGCCGTCTTCAGGAACAAAGTCCTCCACGTTCTGGACTTCTGCAGGGGCCTCTGCAGCTGAGGCCGGCTCTGCGGATAGCAGACACCGGCTCTTGCCCAGCGCCCAGCCCAGCCGGGCCCACCCCAGGCGGAGCCCACGGGCCCAGGCCACGCGTGGGCTGGTCTGTGGGGAGGCTGTGGGGTGGCCTGCCCAGGAGGAAGAAGGGCGACCCCGTGCCGGTCAGCAAGGACTCTTGGGGCCAGGGAGACAGTGCTGCTCCCTCACGCCGGACGCCTGTGCCACCTCCCGAGGGCTGCTCCTGGGGCCTACCTGGGGGTGGAGGGGCCACCTCGGCCGCCGGTGAGGTCCCAAACAGCCGCGAGATGAGGCTGCGCCGTGGGGGTGCAGCGGGGATCGCGGGGGGAGCAGGGGCTGGCGGGGCCTCCGAGGGGGCCTGGAGGGGCGGCTGTGGGGCCGGCTGGGGCGTGCCAGGACTGGAGCTCCCCGTGCACGCTACGCTGGGAGGCACCACGGGAGACTGGGAGCCGGAGGACGGGCTCTGCCCGTCGGTGGCCTGCGGGGACGCGTGGCCCCGGCTGCGTGCCTCCATCATCTCGAGGAAGCTGTGGGCGAACACGGCAGCAGTGAGGCCCGCCCCTCCCGCGCCTCTTCCTCTGAGGGTCCCCGCAGCCTGCTGCTGGGCGGGTGGTGACCGGGGGTCCCCGCCCTCAGGCTCAGAGCCCCGGCCTTTCCAGGTTTCCCAGCACAGCTGGTGGCTGGTGGGAATCGGTCATCGTGGCAAACAGAGTGCACCCGCAGGGCAGGGTGGATGGCAGACGCGTGCACACGAGCACTGGCTGGGCCTCTCCTCCTGCGAGGGGACGGGGTGTGTGTGTGCACTGCAGGCAGGCTTTGCCGGGCCCCCGCCCTCCCCTCACTGTTTCTAGGTTCTGCCTACAGGGAGGGGCTGCGACCTTCCCAGGCGTGGAGGAGCCTAGATCCGGGCGGCCTGGGCCCCACGGTCCCACTGGCTGAGGACCCCGGTGTCACCTAGGCCTCAGCAGGTTCTTCCTCTCGTGGGGCAGGCTTTCCAACAGAAGGAACGGAGAGCTGGCCCCTGCTCGTAGGCCGAGGTCCCCAGGGCCGGGCGGTGTCTGGGCTGGTATTTGGGGGGCGGGGAGGACAGGCACAGCACTGGGTCCTGGCGCAGGCCGGAGTGGGGTCCGCCCCAGACCTCGTGTGTCCCCGGCTGCTCAGGGCAGGTCGCGGGGACACCACTGCTGAGCCCCCCATGGCACTGCCTCCTTCCAGTGACCCAGTCCCAGGGCGCTGGCTGGGGGTGGGCACTGTGGGGAGGCTCCCGCTGCCACCTCCCCAGGGGCCCTAGGCTTGGTGACGCCAGGCACCCAAGCTCTTGGTCAGGAGGAGCCGCCCAGCCCCAGGCTGGAGTCCACAGCGAGGCCGGCTTGGCAGTTGGAGTGGCTGAAAACACTCCATGCCCCCCCACCAAAACGAGCCCTACCACTCCCTCTCTCGCTGTTCTAGAACCAACAGCTGGATCTGTCTCCAGGAAGACCCAAAGGCCCTTCCTCAAGGGCCTCTAGGGTCAGACACCTGCTGGCGGAGCTAGGAGGTGTGAGGGCCCTGCCTGGGCTGCACAGTGAGCACAGGTGGGGAAGCAGCCCACACCCCACTCCCCCAGCTCTGACATTTAGATAATTCAACAAAACAAAAGAAGCCCCTGTTTTTAGGGGTGGTTCAGGGTGAGGCCTTTGCCCAAAGAGCAAGTGCCTCTCCCAGAAGCTGTGGAAGGTGGATGGAGCTGCTACCTGCTCTGCGCGCCCAAAACCCTGCGAGGGCAGAGGAGGGCCTGCCCGGGGGCTGCCCCGCCCCGGCTCAGCCATCCTGCTGGAAGCGCCAGGACGACACCCCTCCACCCACTGTCTGGGACCAGGTTTGCTTCCCACCCATCACGCCCTCCCAAGGTCAAAGGGCTCTCTCCACGGGTGTCCATCTGGGAAACGGATGCCAAAACAAGGACAGGGCCTCAGACGAGAAACATCAGCGTGGCTGGTCTTGGTGGGGCCTGGGGTGGACACGGCGCCGTGCACGTGCTGCATGTCAGGTGGGTGGCAGGCAGCCGGTCTGGACAGAAGCGGGCGGGGGCCAGGCAGCTGGAGCACCAACAGCCTCCCGGGGCCTGTGTGACTGCGTTTCCCCCGCCCCCGGGCAAGCAGCTGTCCAGGGGCAGCAGCTGCAGAAGTGCCTCTGGTGAACTGATGGCCGCACTGTGTACCTGTCACAGCCGGTGAAGGCAGGCCAGGCCTACAGTGTTCGGTGGGCAGGGGCGGCAGGGCCCTGGGGCATCCGACGTCCCCCTCCTCATGCAGGGTCAAGAGCCCATGCTTGCTTCCCCAGAAAGGGCTGAGGCCTGACAGCGTGGCGGGGGCCACCCTCGCCCCCTTCCCGTGGGGCCTGGACCACATTCAAAGCTGAAAGATCTACCCCCGGTGGGTGGCGCCTGCGCTGCTGCCCCGCTAAGCCTGGCCCCCAGGCGCACGTGTCACCTGCCCACAGAGCCCGGCCTGCAGGGTCTGAGAGCCAACGGCCGCCCCGGCCGACGTACATGTCGTAGTTCTGGTCCTCGGTCTCCTGTTGCACAGACAGCTCCTCCAGCGTGGCGTCCACGTCCAGCTGGTTTGTCTCCAGCTGCCGCAGCAGCGTCTCCCTCTGCAGACACGAGGCGGACGCCTGAGCCGGGCCCGTCACTGCAGTGCGCCGCCCCTTCAGCCCAGCGGCCCCTCTTGGCCAGCCCCGTGGACAGAACCGCCTGCAGCAGCGCGCCTGGAGCCCACACGGCCTCACCCAGGAGCCGGCGTGATGCCTTGGCCGCTCGGCAGGGCTCCGGGGGCAGAGGTCGTGATGGGGGCGAACGGCGCGGAGAGACGACATCCTGTCCACACGCGGGGCCGCGAGGCATAAGTAGCCCCGACACTTGCTGGAAAACGCGCCCCTGCCAGCCCCAGCTCGGCGGCAGCTCGGCCCCCAGCCTCCGTCCTGCCCGACGCTACCCCCAACCCACGCGGGGGTTTTCCTGCGGTGTGTGGGCTGGTACTTAGAAAGCAGAAGAGACCCCGACAGGCAACATGGATTGACACCCTGGGTCCCAAGGGAAATGACGGGTGAAGGGCGGCTGGCACGTCTGCAAGGTCTGGACACCCTGAAAACGCCCACCGCCGCAGCCTGCGAGGCCCGCGTCTCTTCAGAAGGCCAGCGGAAAGGGAAGGAAAGGCAAACACTCTCCCAAGTTCAACTTCCTTTCGGAGAAAGAACAGAAGCCACTGTGGCTGCAGCGGCCGTGGGTCAGCACCCCGGTGACACATCATACGGGTGACACGGTCCACGCTACGTGAGGACCAGGGCTGTCACCTCTGGGGTCTCATGCCCGAAAGCCCACCACCCATCTAAGTCAGACAGACCCTGAGCCAGAGACGTCTGAGGGACGGTCGCGGCCCAGCGCAGCCGTGGAAAAGTGACCCTATGGGAGGGGCAGGCTGGGTGGGGCCCAGGACAGAGGCCTGGTGGGAGGCGCTGCAAAGCCTGGCTCCACGACGTGACCTCCACAGAAGCACCTGGAGGCCCGAGGGCCTGCAGTCAGGGAACGGAGCCGGGGCA
This sequence comes from Hippopotamus amphibius kiboko, assembly GCF_030028045.1. Lineage (NCBI taxonomy): Eukaryota > Metazoa > Chordata > Mammalia > Artiodactyla > Hippopotamidae > Hippopotamus > Hippopotamus amphibius. The sequence goes on from NC_080187.1 coordinate 1,060,599, forward strand.
CGGAGACGCTCTGCACCCTGCAGACCTACAACCCTTCTCAAATAAGCAGCTGGGGGCCGGGGGCCAGGGGCTTCCTGGGCCCATCCCTGCGGCTGTCGCCAGAGAGGGGCCGGGTCCACAGTGGGGCACAGCAGCACAGTCACACGGGGGAGCTGAGGGTCCTGAGGCGGGTGCCAGGGCCGTGTGCACATCCGTTCACGGGGAGGCCGGGCGCACGAGGCCCACAGCGGGGGTCCGTGCAGAGGTCGCAGCGCCCAAGAAGGACGCCTGTGTTCTCCTGCAGCTGGGTCCACGGTTCCAGAAAGGTCCAGGTCCCAGGCCAGCCCGGCTGGGGGAGGGGACGGGGTGGGCCATGCCGGGGCCACCACTGCCTGTGTGTGGCATCCTGATGGCCTCGCTCCAAGCAAACTGCCAAGCTGCCCGCTTGGGGCTCGGGCCCCATCCCCACGATGCAGAGGCCCCGGCAGATCCAAGCCCCGCCCCCTGCCCGCAGGGCTCACCTGAAGCTGCAGAAATGGGATGTTGAAGAACCTGTGTAGGTACTTGAGGCCGAAGCTGTTCTTCATGGAGGACTCGGCGTAGCGGAAGTAAGAGGACCCTGGGGGCCTGTTTGTGAAAAGAACAAAGACAGGAGAGACGGTGGTGGCAGCGGGCAGTGTACCAAGGATGCACCCAGGCCAGGCTGCCAGCTCTCGGGGCTGAGTCACCTCCGCGGGTGATGGGCCTATATTCCTGGTGCGGAGACCCAAGGTTCAGAGGGCTCTGCTTAGCCAGGTACCCACCAGGGGCTGCGTGGGCCCGGCAGGTGCTGCCCGCCTACCCCGGCAAGACCTCGGTGCACCGCCCCAGCGCCCTGCCCTGGCCCCAGAGACGGAGGGAGGCCACCCCCACCTGGCACCTGGGGCTGCTCGGTGCCAGGAAGCCAGCTGCCCACCCTCAGTGCCGCCCAACCCCCACCCTGCCCTCCCTCCAGGTCCATGTCCCCATCCCAGCGGGGCCAGATGCGGACCGGGTGGAGCAGGGAAGCCGGGGAGCCGGCGCACCTGGAGACCCAGGGCCGGGCAGCCGGGTGGGCGGCCAGGGCTCGAGGCAGAGGAGGGCACGGAAGGAGTGACCCAGGTGGACGGGCTGAGCCCCGCAGCCACGGCCACGAGCCGGTACCCACCTGTCCAGGGTGTCGATGAAGTGGCGCACGTCGTCGGGCAGGATGACGCGGTGCTCGCCCATGTCGCGGTAGTTCCCCAGCACGCACACGGGCACATGCGTTGGCACCTTGGGGAGCTCCCGGAGGATGTAGTTGAAGGTCCTCGGGAGGGACATGTGGGCAGAGACCCACCTTAGCTTCCGCCCCAGCGCACGGTGCCCAGGGCCGGCCCTCAGGAGGCAGCGGGCCCCCGCCCGGCCACGGCCGGCTGCGTGCAGCGCGCCCTCGGGCCAGCGCCCTTACCACTGCTTGGTGATGTCGAACATCATGACCACCCCGCTGCAGTTCTTGTACACGTCCAGGAACTCGGCATCCAGGGCCATCTCCGACTCCGCCTGCGCACGGGGCAAGCGGGCCTCAGAGACGGTGCTGGTTGGGCCGTGACGTCTTTGTGTGGAGGTGGCGGCCGTGGCGAGCGCTCTCTCAGAGCCACGCTCATGTCCACGTGGCTGAGCGAGCCCTGCCCCTGCCCCCACCGTAACCCTAACCCCGACCCTGACCCTAAAGGTGCGCCTGTGCTTGTAAGGGCCGGGGTCTCTGCAACATGGATATCAAGTTTGCCCACGCTGCCTGCGTACCCCTCAGGTCACTCCGCGTCTGAGGAAGGGCTGGCAGGCGTCACTGACACGCGACACCAGCAAGGGCAGGCCCAGCCACCCCAACGCGACCACGGGCAGCACGGGAGTGTCTCTGCGTCCACCCGAGCCCACCAGCACAAATAAGAGTCCCCAGGAGGGCCGGGCCAGGCAGGCAGAGGGGTCTGAAGAGCGGATGCCCGCTCACAAACCCCCGCCCGAAACTGTGGGCCACGCGGGACAGACGCAGCTCACCTCCTGGGGGTCGTTCTCCATCTTCAAGCCATCCCCTCGCTTCTTGCACTTTCCTTAAGAAAACACAGACAACGTCACGGGGTTGAAATGCTGGGCCCAAAGATGGCCTGACGGGGGAGCAGCCCCTCCCGTCCCACAGCCCCTCACAGCCCAGCTGGTGCCTTACTGGACAGGACGGGAGCCCCCAGAGCAGCCCAGCTGTCAGCAGGACGTGGCCGGGACCCCAGGGAGGCCAGAGAGGCTCTCTGAGCTGGTGCTAAGGGTGGACGAGCTGGGCTCGGGGCCAGGAAGCCGTGGAAGCATCTGAGCACTTAGAGCTCCCACACCCCAGCCTCCCTGCCCTCCATCCCAGACATTTCTAACTGGGGAGGGAGGACGGCTCGCCACCCTGGGATCCCGGGGCCCCAGTTTTGGTGCGACTGGCTGGGGGAAATGAACCAACCGGGGTTCGTTCATTGGCAGAGACCAGCCTCTGCCTCTTCCACAGCCTCTCCTGGAACCTGTCACCACCCTCTGACCCTATCTCTGGAGACACCCCCAACTCAACAGGCGCGGACCACGACGTGCCCTCCCGGTGGACGCCCGAGGCCACAGGGTCAAGGCCCGAGCACCTCCACTGCCAACAGGTGTGGCCGGAGCCCAGGACGCGCCTCCAGCACAGCGGCTGCCACCCGGCTGCGGGCAGAGCCGACGCTGGGCCAGCGCTCCCGGGAGGAGGGCCGGGTGGCCAGAGTCGCAGGAGAGAAGCCCCGCACGTGCCTCCCCCCTGCTGCCACCGTGAGGGGCACCATCTCTCAGTCGCCGACACCCCCTCCAACTCGATGCCCTCTGCTGCTGCGGATGGCGCTCAGACCCCGTCCAAAGGGGACCCGTCAGGGTGGCAGAGAGAAGGTGCTCTTCCTGCCCACTCCAAAGATTCTCACCCGCGGGGGACCAGGCGACGGACCTTCGGGGACACTGAGTGCTCACACGGAGTGAGGCCCCTGCCCCCGGCCACCCGCACGTGAGCCTGGACCTCTCCCCTGCCACCCAGCCCACCTCCTCTCCAGGCCACAGGGAGCTCAGCGGTGGGCAGCCGCCCAGGGAGCCCCAGCCAGCCCAGCACTGCCCTTACACAGGTGGGGAGCTGGGTGCTCAGAGGCTCCTGGGACAGGGCAGCGTCTGCCTCTGTACCACGAGGCCGTCCCCCCCCCACGAGGACACGACATGCTGCCCGTCACCAAATACAGAGTCCACTGTGGACACATGCAGCCCGTCCTGAATGAGTGTGGATCCAGGGAGCTGGAGCCCAGCACATGGGGGCGGGGAGGGGGGCTCTGCTGGCGGGGACGGGCCCCGGGCCTGCGGGCAGCCCGGCCGGAGTGACCGCTTCCCCTCACATCCAGGGTGGCAGTCAGGCTGCTTCCAAGAGCTCCCCGGCCGCGCGTGCACAGCACGCGGGACGAGAGCGGTCTGGAGCGACAGGCCCCGCCAGGGCCCAGGGGTTTGACACGCCCCGGGGACAGCAGCCCGCACGGCGCCCCCGGCGCTCGGGCTCAGGGCCGCAGCCGCTCCCCCAGGTCAGCGGGCCCTCGGGGCCCCACCCGCCTCCACAGAATGAGGCGGAGGGAACAGCGCGTCCTGCACCAGAAGCCACACGCTTACAGGAGACAGTGTCCCTTCGTCTCTGAAGGACACAAGCAGCTACGGCGGGACCGCGGGGTCAGAGGCCGGGCCTGGGGGTGTCAGAGGTCAAACCTGCGAGGTCAGGCCGTGGTGCCCACAGGGCCCCAGGGATGAGCACTGGCTCCCCCGGAGCGTCGCAGAGGAGGGGCCTGCGGCCGGGGTGCGAGGAGGAAAGGAATGAGATGAGGCACCGGGGCGAATGTGCCCGCACCCGCCACCCTGCCCGCCTGGTGCACGTGGGGCACGGCCGCTTGGGGGTCTGGTCTGTGTGTGCCAGGGGCCCCGACAGCTCAAGCTGCTTCAGAAGCCAAGAGTGGGTCCTTGGCTCTGGGCACAGGGACACCGACCACGGAGGTGCCTGACAACTGGGGTGCCACCCCCCAAGGTTCTGCAGGAGGGGCTCCCAGAACAGCCCACAGAGCCCTCCGTGTGGCCCGTGTCTGCCTGCCACGGCCATGTGCGCCGTTAGAGCGGGTGGAATAGGTGTTTTCAACAGCAAAGACCACGGTGCCCTGGCTGGTCAGCACCGGGCACTCCATCCTGGACCACAGACGCAGGAGGGAGCTGGCCCCGGACCCAGAACCCGATGGCACAGCTAGCAGAGCCAGGCCTCCGAGGCCCTGCCTGATCCTGGAGCCAGAGTCGAGGGCCCGAGGTGCCAGGAGGCAGCGGAGGGGAGGGGCCGCCAGCGAGGGAGGGAGGACGGCTGTTCTCTCCCACGGAACAAGTAAAACTCAAAAGAGAAAAGCACGCTCGTAAAAGGAGTCGACTCACCTTTGTCAACTACATCCCAGACTTCAACTTTCACGATATCATCAGTGGCTAAAAATGGAGGAAAACAGTAAGATCAGAACCCAGTGTGAACTTCCAGCTTCAAAGACAGGCCTTCAGGGGCCGTGCAGGTGTCACTGTCCCCCTTCAGCACCTCCAAGGGCACCCTCTCCACCCAGACCCGCAGGTGCTACGCCCAGACAGCCCCTCCCTAGAGGGCAGGGAACAATCTGGACAGGTCATCAGCTGACATGACCCCCTGTGTCCCGAAGGCATCCCTGGGATGGGCTCATCCCCAGCCCGCCCGCACACCGGAACCTAGGCCCCTATCAGGCCTCCCCCGGCTCGGCTTCTGCGGGAAGGCCCCTTCCTTGGCAGAGGTCTGTGCTCTGCTGTGTGCTGGGGCCAGGGGAGCAGCCAGGCTGGCACCTGCGTCTCAGGCTGTCAGCGAGTGCACCTGCCACCCTGAGGATTCCATGGGGAAAGGGGAGAGGCGGGGAACCACTGGGCACCTGCCGCCAAGCTGAGAGGCACGAGGAGTGCGCTGCGCACGCAGGCTTCACCCCGAACCGGAAAGGGGCGCCCCAGGCAGTGAGGCTTCCCTGTGCAGCTGGCGGGCAGGGCGGCACTGAGTCCACGCAGCTGCCCTAGGACGTGCCCTGGCCGTCCGTAGGAGGACGTCAAAACTTCTACAAAGTCCTGTGTGTCCTGCTGGTGGCCCACTGGATTTTTTTCGATGAAAAGGAATGCTCAAAACGGCTCGAAAGCCTTTTGCTTCCATGGCTGCTGAGCACACAGAGCAGCTTCTCTACCTCCCAGCAGGCGCCCCCGGCTTGCTGTCCCCCAGGAGCAGAGGGGCAGTGCCGCCAGCCTGCCCATCAGGTGATCTCACCAATAACCCCCCTCTCAGGACCCTGCAGGGATGGGCACTTCACAACGGCCATGGAGGGCTGGGGCCTCTGTCTGCTGGGGCCCAGCGCGGGCTGCAGCCGGGACGGACCCCACCCAAAGCGCCTGCCCCCAGGACGTCCAAAGGTCCGGGCCTCTGGCCCTGCTCCCCAAGTGGACTGAGTTTCCCGAGGAAGACGGGACATCAGGGTGACCCCAAAGTGCTTTGAGCTCACGTTCCCGTGAGGACCGCAGGCTGGGGGTGGGCGCCCGGCGGAAAGCCCCCACCCAGCAGGGCCGGCGCTGCCCTCACTTTTGTAGTTCCAGTGGATGCTGGTGACCTGGATCTCCTGCGTGGGGATGTACTCCTCCACGAACTTCTTGCCCTGTAGCCGGTGCCACAGCGCCGTCTTGCCTGTGTTCCTGTCCCCGCGGATCACGATCTTCACTGGGGGTAGAAAGCACACGTCAGGCGAACGATCAAAGCAAAGGCCAACTTCCACCCCACCCGGAGCCCACGCACAGCTGCTCCTGCACAGACGTGGCTGGCGTGGCCCGCGAGCCGGGAGAGCTGGGTGAGGTGGGCCAGCTGGGAGCCCCCGGGGGACGAGGCCATGGGCACACTCTCACTCGCTTGGGGCACCGGCGGCCCTGCTCTCCCCCTAGGCCCCCGACACACTTCTCCAGGGGCAGGTGGACCGGCCCGGGGACTGCACTCAGGGATGCCGTGCTCCCAGAGCCGGGTGCCCATGGGGCAGGTCGGGGCAGGCTGTGCACGCCTCCGCAGGCCCCGCGTCTCCCACGTCTGCTCTTACCCTACTTTCCCGCAGCCCTGGCATCTTCGGTGCAGGACTCGGGGCTCTTCAAGACCACGTGCGGGGTGACAGCAGGAAGCCTGGATTCTACTTTGCTCGCTCAACCAGTGCTTAGGAGCGGCCCGCCCGCGCACATGCCGGGGAGGACAGGGTGGGGCAGGGAGAGCCCACGTGGCGCCAGGGACAAGCTGGGAACAGGTCCACAGGGGCCAGATCCTGAGGTGCCATAGAGGAGCGGCTTTCCCGCCGCCTCAGAGGAGGCACGAGGCTCAGCGGAAGAGTGTTCTGGAAAGACGGTGAGTGGTTAGGAACCAGGCAGAGCCAGGGGGCTCCGGTGAAGGGGGAGCTGAAAGCCTTGGGTGGTGAGCTGGACCTCAGGGGAGGGGAGCTGGGGTCACAAGGACAGGCACGATCAGCCAGCCAGGCGGCCTTTGGGAGGGGCTCGAGAGGCCACAGGCTTCGTGGACATGGAGGGCTGGGGGCGGTGTCTCCCCCGCCAGCAACAAGCGCCTGGCGGGGCCGGTGTAGACTCTGTGTGTCTCACCCGGTCATTCTCTAGGATGCTGTCTCCTAAGTTTTCAGTGTATTGGCACAAAGTCATCCATAACATTGTACGTCCTGAGACCTCCTGCTTGCTGCTGTGCGCTCTGCATCCTTCACGACATCTGTTTGCGTAATTAATCTTCCCAGAGGGTCGTCTATTTGATCAGTCCTGTACACACACCTGTGGGTTCTGCTGGATGCCTCCATTGATTCTTCTTAAAAATCACTTGCTTCTGCTTTTTTCTGTGTCCTTTACTTCCTTTTACTTCCTTGTGGTTTATCCTGCTCTGTTCCTGGGTTTTGAAACCGTATTCTCGGGTCAGTGGCCACCAGCACGTGCGGGCAGTCATCAGCACCAGATTATAAGCACTTCTTTGACCCATAAGTTACTCAGAAATGCTTTTAAGTTTCCCCCCAAAAGTTGCACTTTTTTGTTATCCCTATCCAGTTTTACTCACTGTGGCCACAGAACATGGTCTTTATGGTACATATTCTCGGGTGTCTGTTGGCACTGTTGGTTTTAGGAACGCTCCTTGGTTTGACCAGGGCTGGGTACAGACACCTGCTGCTCTACCGCCTGGCCGGTTGTCTGACCTGCACCCAGCCTGAGGCCCCACAGCTCTAGGACACCGGACCCCACGGGCACAGCTTCCTTGTGGCTGTTTACCCACTGCTTGCTTCCACATCCCTGCTTTCCACCTCTCTATGCCATCGTGTGTTGGACATGTCTCTTACACACCACACAGCCAGGAAGAAATCAAGCTGCAGTCTTTCTGTCACTGGTGAGGCTACCTGTTCACTTTCCCTGGTTGCTGACGGAGGCGGGAAACCCCCACCGCCTCGTGTGATACTTTCCAAGTGTTGCCGTGGCTCCCTCCCCTCTTTTCTGCCTCCTTTCATGTTGGACAAGGTTTTTCTTACTCTTCTTTTTGCCTGGTATTTCTCTGGAAGATGTGCCATCTATTTCTATTCTTAAATTTTTCACATACACCTTTGCTGCAGGACAGTCTGAAGCGCATCAGCGTCCTTGACCCCCACGTAAACGCCGCTCCGGGCAGCGCCGTCCTGGGCTGCGGGCTGCGGGCTGCTCGCTCGCGTTCTGGTTTCCCCTCTGCGTTCCCCACGGGAGTCCCGATGCTCGTTCACCCATTCTGTGCCGCCCTGTGCCTTGCAGACCTCCTCTATCGCCTGAGCTCCCCCTTCATCTGTCTGCAGTAACTGTCCGTCTTGGACCGGAGAGGGGCTTCAGCGCACTCGTTTACTTGGCGTAGATTTCTAGGCCGACCGGGATTTCCCCTGAGAAGCATCTCCACCACCGTCGCGGTCAGCGTGCTGTCAGGCTCTCGGCTGTCCCTCTGCATGCACTGCTCGCTTTACGATTTTCGCCTTCGATTCTGCTGTCCTGAAATTCCCATGATGTGTGCGGCTCTGGGAGTTTGAAATCCCCAGCCTTGGGCTTCTCGGAATTTTATGCAGTCCGTGAGCTCCAGCAAGTCCTAGCCTGCGTTTCTCCAGTAACTGCCTCTTCTGCATCCCTGCTATTCTTTCCTTCTGAGACTCAGATCTCATGTGTGTGGGCATCGCCCAGCTCTGTGCCCGCATTCCCCCTGCCAGGTGCTAGCTCCAGCTTCAGCTCAGCTATCATGCTGCTTCGCCTGCCTGCTGGCTTTCTGTTTTAGTGACCACACTTTTTCATTTCTGGAGGGTCGCCTTGGTTCTTTTTCAAACATGGCTTGTCTGTTCAGAGTCTTCGTATCATCTTAGAACTGTTTCCTTCTTTTATATATTTATCAATTTTAACATATATTGATATTTGTTTTCTATCCTATTTTGAGAATGTAGTCTTAATTTTGTCTCTCTTCAACTGAAATCCTTTTAAAGTTTGAAATTTACTCTTCAAAAAAGTTAATTAGAAGAAACCATATAATGTCAGAAATAAATAAAATGATCTGGTTTCATTCGTTAAAAAAAGTAATTGGCCTCTACTTTTAAATGAAAAAGTCAAATCAATCTCAGAACCTTAGACATTGGCTCAAATAAGCGAAATAAGTGACTCACTGAAAAGCCTTTAAGAGTTCACCCAAGAAGTAATGAGAAGCCCTTTACATAAGAAGCATGTGGCAAAGCAGAGGTTTTACTAAACACGAGAACTCTGTTTCTCTTCCATGTCTTTTCTTTTATTCTAAGTAAAGATACAACGCAGAAGACACTGGGATCTACTACAGGACCCAAGAACCTCTTTCACTCCCTGATCCAATAGTAATTCACTCACACTGCCACACACTTCCAGCAAAATAGGAAGTCATTTTTTTTTGCATTTTCATAACGAAAAAAAAAAAGCATATGGTTTATCTTGGATGCAGATGATGCAACCATTCACTCTGCAGGGGGCACGACTGAAATCCAATGACGCGCGTCCGAGGTGCCACCAGCAGGGACCGCTAGAGTGACGCCCAGCTGGCCCCCTCCTCCCGCGCAGCCCCTCCCAACACAACGGTAGCTCCTCTGCTCAGAGCCCTCTAAGGTTCCACGTTCAGAGTCCCCAGAAGGGCGTGAGGGCCTCATTTCTGTGACTTGACCCCATGCTTCTCTCCTGACCTTGCTCCACTGTGACCCCCGTGGCCCTTCTCCGTGAGGCCCGCTTTGACCTTCTACTTAAAGTCCCAACCCCAGCCCTCACCCTGCTCTGCTTCTCCACCCTTCAGACGGGTTATAGGGTTACTTTCTCGCCATGTTTAGTGCCCACAGTCTGCCTTTCTATCCCCCTTAGAATGGAAGCTCCACAAGGCAGAGACTGCTGTCTGGGTTTTCACTGACGAACGCTCAGTAAATATTTGCCAAGTAAATGAACGCTATGGAAGGAAAACCTATTATAAAGGAAAACGTGGCAGATCAAGGGCAGCAAAGGCTCAGGAATTTGCAAATCGGACCTGCTGGGGCAAATCAAATAGTTTGCCTAACACAGCTGTTTATTTCCGAAAGAAAAAGCTCTCTTACCCAGAAACCACCTTTTCAAAGGTTTCTTGGTAAGGAAGTGTTTAACTCTGTTTTAAGTTCTAGCACTGAAATCCAACTGGCCAGGACTCTGGCAATCCCAGCGCCTGGAGGCTTTCTCAGTAAGGAATGCAGTCCCCATAAAGGGCGGTCCCTGCGAAATCCACAAGAAATCCACAAGACTGGTGCTTCCCCAGGAGGACAAGGTTCTGTAAGAGACAATCATCAACTCTTACCCATAAAAATCTCGAGTGTGTAATTATCATATTGCTGGTTTGCTCCCCTAAGTAAGATGTTTTGGGAAATAAATATTAGAAATGTTCTACCCTGCCGACTAATAAAAAAAGTTTAAAGTTTCAAAATTGCACATTAGCCAACTACAGCGCTCAGTTTCTCTCAACTGCACCACCTTTCATTCATTTTGTTCCAAATCAGAATCTGTCCCTCGCCCCCCCCACCCCCCCCCCACCTACCTGAACTGAGTCTCTTCTCTGGAAGGACTCCAAGGCCCTTTCTACTTTTTACTCCCACCCATGCAGGACCAGGGGGTGTGCCCACCAGGGAGTGCTTTTCAGAAGATGAACATTTTCCAGGTCCAATTTCCAAAGGACTAAGATTAAGTTTTTAAAAACAATACCATAAGTAATAAAATTAAGAGAACCAAATGTAGACTGTAAAGACACGTGCAAATGAGAATTTTGACTTACTATTCTCTTCTTGCAATGTGAGAGAAATACACACAAAATTGGGTAGAATACATGCAAAACGACCCCTCTTCTAAACCTAAAGTCTTTCCAATCAGTTTCTTAATACTGTACATTGTTATTAAAATACAGGTGGTCACAGAGACTGGAAGGCTCCCCTGAAAGTAGCAAAGAGAGGAATGTCCAATATCTTGTAGCAACTTATGGAAATGGTTAAGAGGGAAACAATTTAAAAGCAGAGAACAACATAAAAAAGAAATCTTTAAATACTGCTGGCGAAACGGCAGCAAGATGGAAAACCTTTAAAGAGGTCAAGAAGATGGTCAGCTATACAATTTACATAATTTATAACTGACAACTGGAAACGACCTGGGCTTTCAGGGCGTCTGGTAAATAACTCCTCCCTCCGGTAGGAAAAGAGAAATCTCTACAATAACAAGAGTCTGTGCCTTCTGGAGCTTTATCTAAATATATCCCTTACAAATGCTTTTTTTTTTTTTTTTTTTTTAAAAAAAGGGGGCAAGAACGTGTGGCGTAGCTGACATTCCGTCTTCAAAGTGAATAGAAAGTCTACAAAGAAAAACCCCATAGCTCAAACTACCAGAGCCAGCGGAGTCGTCCGCCGGCTCCTCTTGCGGGTGACCGCACGGTTCATGGATGCAGACCCCCCCACCCCTTCAAGAAGTGTCACAGACCACAAACTCTCCTCACGCTATCTAAGAAGCCCTCTTAGACGAGGTCACCGGGGCCAATCAGGGTAGCGCAGATGCACCAGGAACCGCCTGGACGAATTTCACTGGGCACAGGAAACGCACGAGTCTCCCCTCGTGCCAGCATTCCTCGGCAATGACCCACAGGTCAGAGGGGAGCGCCGCGGGCCGAGGAGCCCTCCCTCCGGCCCTGGGGTCCTCCAGGATCTCGTCTCCGGCCCGCATCACCTCTCGACCCCAAGAGAACGCCCCCGGGGCACCCGCAAAGTGCTCGGCACAGGTAAGGGCTCAGCTCACCTGAACACAGACGGCGGGGCCCTAGGGGAGCGACGGGCCCTCCAGAGCCTCCCGGGCGAGGCCCGACAGGCCACCCAAGTCCTGGGCGGCGCAGCCGGGGCCTGCGGACCCCGCGGGACGGTGCCCCTGCGCCCCTGCCCGCACCCCACTTTCCACACGCCCCCGCAAGCACCCCGCGCGGGCCGCACTCACTGTTGTACTGCACCCCCTTGGCGAAGCGCCTCTGCAGCGCCTGGTTCATGGACTGCAGCCCGGCCGGGATGTTCTTGTCGCGGCCCGGAGCCTGCTCCGACCCCACCAGCTTCTTGAGCGCGGAAAACATCTTCCCGCTCCCACGTCCGAGCCCGGCGCGGCCCGCGAGTTCAGCGGCGGCGGCGCGGCGCGGACCGCACCATGTCCCGGGCCCCGGCGACCAGGCGCCTGCCTCGCGGGCGGCTCGGGCGCTCAGCCGCGGACGACCCGCTCCGGCCCCCGCGGTCCCCGGCGCGGCAGCTTTGCACTCGTCAGCGCCGCCATCTTGGCGCCGGCTCGGCGGGGCGCGCGGCTACGGGGCGCCGCGAGGGCCACGGGAGTGCGGCGCGCGGAGAGGTGCGCGGGCGCAGAGCGCCGCGGGCGCAGGACGAGCGGCGACGGGGCGCCGCGAGGGCCAGGAGAGGCCAGCGCGCGGAGGTACGCGCATGCGCGGAGCGGTGCAGGCGCAGGGCTGCGGCCTCGCGGGTCCAGGTCTACCAGCTGCCCTCGGAGTTTCAGCTCGGCCCAGAGCCCCAACCGCATCTCTGCCTGGACCCCCTACTCACTCTCACCCCTGAACCCCCGGGCCCAGATCCACACCGAACACCCCACTTCCCCGCAGACTTCCCAACACGGTCCCCCACACCTGCGTCCCCCCAGGTGCCCCGCAGTCCTGGAAAAATGTTTATTTGTGTAACCAACGACAGCAGGGGGCGGGGTGTGGGGGCGGGGCGGGTTCCTCCTCTTCCGGTCACTTCTTCTTCTTGGCCACCTTGAGCTTCCCCTCGATCAGTCGCTGGCCCTGCTTCTTGATCTCAGCCCGCGAGGGCACGTAGCTGTGGTCCACGTCGGCGAACTGGAAGGTCTCTGCAAAGGAAGAGGAGAGGGCAGCCGCGCCCGCAGCCCCTCTGCCCCGCGTGCGTCCCCAGATCCTGGGCTGTCCCCTGGCGTCCGTTCATCGCGGGGCCAATTGTACCAAAAAGTCGTATGTTTCTTCCTTTCTGTATCCCTGATGCTCTGGCATGTGGGGCCTCGCACACCCGGGGAGAGAGACAGCCCAGGACTCACCCAGCCCTCCCAGAGCACACACCCGACCACCTCTAACCTGCACCCCAAGGCTGAATCACCCAGGGCCAGGGGCCAGACAACTGGGGACAGCCCCTGTGGCCCCAAACCCGCCGGAATTATTCGAATGGGCGGCTCTTAATCGGTGTGCCCTGCCCTGCCTGGCCCTTCCCCAAAAAACCCCAATAAGGGCCCTGGCCTAGGCCTTCCCCCCACCTGCCTCCTGGCACTGGGGGGCCTCCCTGTGTCAGAAAAGGTGGTAAATTCTTTCAACGGCATTAACTTCACCAAGTCACCTCCATAAGTTAAAAATCCTGTGGGTACAACTGACATACTCTCTCCATCCCTTTAGCCCCCATTGTCCCTCCAGGCCGCCCTGGTCAGATGCAGGAAGCGCCAGCCCCAGCCTCTGCGTCTGCACAGCTCAGGCCCGGCACCGCATCTCCTCCCAGCTGCTGGGCGGCCTATACCTATGACATCCTCCTCCGTGTCCTCAAAGCTGATCCTGGTGTTCTGCTTCTCCTTCAAAGTCGAGGACTCCAGGGCATCCTTCACCTTTGTGTTGACCTGCAGGGCACGGGGAGTGTCAGCAGTGAGGGCACACAGGACATGTGGGCGCCCCCCAGCCTGGGGCTACCTCCTCCGTCCTGGACAGCATCTGCACTCGGTCAGCCAGGTACAGCAGCTTCCCCTCACAGTACGCCAGCTTGCTGTACATATCCAGGGTGGCGGAGGGCAGCGCTTCTTTCTGTAGCCGGGAGGAGCGAGTCGTCTCCCTCTGGCCCCTCCCGGGGACCCCCTGTGCCAGGGGCTCCTCCACGCTGCGCTGTTACCTGGCCCGGGGGCGGGGGCACGCCGATCAGGCGGACGTAGAGGTTGTCGATCCCTGTCTGGATGATCAGCAGCAACGCCTGGCTCTTGGTCACGTTGGCGTGGGCCAGCTGCAGCCGGCCTTCCTCCTCCTTCAGCATGTCCTTTATCTTCTTCTCAACAGACTGGAAGCTGTTGAGGGTGAGGGAGGGGGGTGGCAGGTCGAGGGAAAGGCGGTGGGGCCCCGAGCGGGCGCTGTGCTCATTTGGGCTCCAGAGCTCAGGTGCTGGGCCCCTCGGCAGTGGGTCCGTGCAGCTCCGAGCCAGCGCCAGCCCCAGGCTGTTCATGAGGAGAAAGGCAGGGGCCGCCCAGGTACCTGAAGGAGGTGGGTGTCTGGTGGAACTTGAGCATCGCCTGCTCAATCTCCAGCTTCTTCATCAGGGCCTCCAGCTGTGCCCGCCTCTCCTCACAGTCCTCCATCTGCAGCTCCAGGTTCTCCTCTGTGTTCCTCTGAGCCAGGAACCGGCCGGCGATGTCCTGGCAGGGCCAGTTGGGGCGAAGAGCTGGTGTGAGCCAGGAGGGAACTGGTTCTTCTGGGTCCTCCCAGCGGTCAGTAACACTGACCATGGCCAGGCATTGAGGGCCTCCGAGGCTTTGTGTGTGTGTGTGTCATTGCATGTCACCCTCATGACAGGCAGAGGGGGCAGAGGACCCCAAGGAAGCCAGAGAGACCACCACCCAGAAACTGTGTGGCTTTGAGTCACTCGTCCGAGGGTGGACAAGCTTGTGTCAGGACCATGGACAGAGGCTCAAGGCTTGCTAATAATAAACCCAGAGCGGATTAAAATAAAAGGGGGGGGGGAGGGCCGGGAGGGGCAGCTGCTTGGCAAGATGCCGCTGGTTTGAGAAGGGGAAGGAGTTGGAGGTGGAGGCCACCTCGTCGGGGTTTGATCTCCAAATTGCAGCAGGCTGTGTGCGGCCCCTGGAATTGCCAGCCATGTCCCGGGAGTGCCCTCTACTCTGAGCCGTGCGGCCGCTGCTTTGTGTGTCCACTCACGCAGAAGGTATCTGCAGAGCCTGGCCTGGATCAGTTGGGCCTTGGGCTGGGGCAGGGGCCCCCCCGCATCCTCCCGCCCACCCCGCAGGAGTGCCAGGGAGCAGCACCCAGAGGTGAGAGCACCGCACAGCAGTCTTGACTTTCTCCACCAAAGCAGTCAGGTCCGTCTGGTATTCGACGTCAGCCTTGGAGGTCTCTCTTCTCCTCGCTGGGCACAGCAGAAAGGAAGGATGGCCGGCATGCAGGAAGGGCGTGGGAGCTCTGCGCGGGGCCGTTGGGTGCCCCCGTGTGTCGTCGGGGAGGCCACGCGAGAGCTGGGGGCCCCCCAGAGTTGCCCTCACCTTCACCGGCCCCCTCCTCGGCCAGCCCTTGCGGGATGCCGCAAGGCAGCTCCAACCCGAGGAGGACCAGGAGCAGCCCGGCACCGCGGGGCTTCGTGGTGCTTCTCAGAGGCGGCTCAGGGGTGCCAGGGGCATGGCCGAGTGCATTTCACAGCTGAGAAGCGGGGGGCTCAGCCACACCTGGCTGAGAGCCCAGAGCCGGCCGCAGCACCTTGAAGAGTGCGCTGCGGCTGTCGGTGTGCACCTGTGCAGGTCTAGCCAGGGAGGGGCCAGCGCTCATCGGTCTCCCTCACCCCAGTCACTGCAGGTTCCCCCCTCCCCTACCTCGTGGTGACCGACTTTGGCTGGGGTGGCAGGACCTGAGCCCTTACCTTTCAGGGTTTCTGGGCCCATCAGGTTGGCAAAGTCCAAGTCCCGCCGGCCCTGAGGAGGGGGCGGAGGAGGTGAGGGACGTCCTCTGTGGGGGGGGGGCAGGGACTGTGCTGGGGTTGGGGAGGGTGAGGCTGTGCCTGTGGCTGGAACTCACCCAGCGGTACTTCTCGCTGGTCTCCTTGGTGTGGATCCTGTCAATCAGCTTCTTCTGTTGGTTCAGACGTTTCTCCCGCGCCCGGCGCTCCTCGATGAAGCTGGCCTCCCCTTGCCTCATGTTCGTCTGGGGACACAGGGTGGGGTCTGTCCCACCAGCCAGGCCACCCGGGGCGCTAAGCCAGTGTCAGTGTCGGTCCCTGGCTTCCTGATCTGGGACTCCTCCGCCTGCCGCCCTCACCATCCCCCTCGCGTTCTGCCCTCCTCCGGACACCCCCTCCTGCCTGGCCTCTGAGCCTTCCCTCCTGCAGTCACTCGGGCTGCAACCACAGCCCAGGGCCGACTGGGAGGTGCCTCACAGATTTCTCTCTCCAGCCCTGGTCCTCCGCTGCCTCTGCCAACACCCCTTAGAACTCACTAAAGTGGATTCCATGTGTCTAAACACAAACTCATCAGCTTCCCCAACACCTCCTCTCTCCCACCAGGTCCTGCTCTGGTGGCTAAATCCACCGTCCGTCTGTGCCTGCCCACGCATCCTGGACGCCACACTCTCCCCTCGCTGCACATCTCACGTGCCCCACCCCTCAGAGGCGACCTCTTAAAGGTTTCTCGGCTCTGTCCGAGTTCGGTCACCCATCTCCACCACTGGTCTGGCCCACGTGACCCGCGTCTTGGCCCTGGTCCCCTCCAGTCTCTGCAGCCAGAGCACACCCGTTTGGAAACACGAATCTGATCCCGTCTCCTCTCCATCTCCTCCCAGGGCTTCAGGTTAGGGGGCTGGTACTACAGTCCCGCCACCTGCTGCCTACCCAAGCTCCAGCCTCCATGCCTCCTTTTGGCCCCGTGACATCCCAAAACTCTGGTGCCCAACCTCCAACCACCAGAACCCGCTGGGCACTGCCTCCCTGAGCAGGTCCGCGCCCCAGGGCGGCCCCGCTTCTACAGGAAGGGGCAGGCCAGCCTTGCAGGGGCCTTGGCACAGATAGGGTGAAGGGGTGGCACCTGCCCCGGCCAGGCCAATTCTCTGCCTCCTCTGTCTACCTCGTGGCTCCTGTGGCTGGTGGGAGCCCCTCTGCCCAGGCGCACGGGGGTAAGGAGAGCAGGCTGGCAGGGCAGCCACAGGACTCCTTCAGGGATGAGAGGGGGTGTGGGCATGGGGGTGTCCCGATGGACCCTGGGCCAGACAGATATGAGAGAAAGCCCTGCAGGGCCCCCAGCCTGGGACCTGAGCTCACCTTGACCTCATCCGTAATCATCATGGCATCTTGAGACATGACTGTCATATCCGACAGTTCCGAGCAGTAGTCAACCACGAGATTCTGCAGCTTGTCCAGCTCTGTGGAGTATCCTGACAGCTTCTGCAGTAGAAGGGCAAGGGCAGGTGGGCACAGAGCCTAACGGTCTCATGGGATGATCATCAAAGGGTGGCCTGCTTGCCATCTGAGCATCGCAGGGAAAGAAGAAGGAGGGAGAGGAAAGCAGACACGTGGAACTAGGGCGTGACCCTTCCGCCCCCGCACCTGCCAGGCCTCGCCCTGCGCAGGAGCATCTCAGGCTGTCGTGCCCAGGCATCCGACCCACACCCTCCTCCAAATGCATTTCCACCTGTCACCCTCCTGGCCACACTGCCCTCCAGGGCTCCCCCTCCCTCGGCCCCAAGATGAAGGCAGTCGGGGCTTCCCTCACTCTCCCTGCCCTACCTGCCAAGCTACTCCTCTCTGCACCCTGGCACCCACTCTCCAGCCCTCCTGTCCACCTGTCCTCCTCCCCATCTTCCACCACCTGGCCTGTGGCAGATGCCTGGGCTCTGCGGTGTGGGGGCTAGGGAGGGCCTCCAGTGAAGGGGTGTTGCTGCACAGCAGGGCTGACGGCCCCTGGGGGCCTCCCCGTGGCCTCCTTGGGAGGGAGCAGGTGGCTGGCTTGGAAGAGGTGCACAGCAAGCAGGTTACTGGCCCGCTCAGGGGCGGCTTTCCCTGGATGATGTTGGGGGGCTTCCTGAGGGTGCAGGACCCACCTCTTGCCCTCAGAAGCCAGGCAGGGGGGCAAAGTCAAAACAACACTGAACCATCTAATAAAACCCAGAACAAGTCTGATACAGCACGTGATGTGCCTTTCTGGAGGAGCAAGTAACAGATTCTGGAAAGAACAGTTCGCACCTACAAGGTGCCGCTGCTCGGCTTGGCGCCCAAAGCAGGGTTCAGTCTTTCTCGGGGTCTCCTGGCCTGGAGGAGAGGTGCACGCCCGGGAGGCAGCCTGCCCTGGAGGCAGCCTGCCCTGGAGGACCCCGCCCGCATAGAGATCCCAGCCCGCGAACAGACTGGGGCCTGAGAGTCCCGCCCCTCCTGGCCAGCTGGGCCCTCTGGGGCCGGGATGCGGTCGCGGGGTGCGGGGTGCGGGCGCTCACTTGTTTCAGGTGGTCTAGCAGGTCCACATACAGCAGGTGGATGTTCTGGCTTGTGGTGATCTTGACCATCGTCTTTTCTATGTTATTCTCCAACCGACGGATGACCTGGGGGGTGGGGAGGCAGGGCACATTGAGAGTGCTTGGGGACAGGCCACCTGGGAGCGCAGAGGCCGGGGGGCGCGGGGCCGGGGGTTCTTCCAAGGGGGCCGCGTGCATCTAGCCCCGCCCCTCGGGGCCCCACCGGGAGCCCTGCCTCTCCAGGGCCCTGCCCCCCTCTTCCTGAGGCCCCGCCCCCTCCAGGCCCCGCCTTGTTTCCCCCCTCCCCCCCCCCACGCCACCTGCAGCATGCGCAGCTCGTCCTTGGTGGCCTCGGGCTGGCTCTTCAGGCTGGCCAGCTCCAGCTGCATGCTCTCCAGCTTCTGGCCGCGCCGCCGCACCGAGTGGATCAGCACGTTGTGTACGTTCACGCGGTCGAAGACGTACTTGCGCAGCTTCTCCCGCGCCACCTGGGTCGGGGAGGGCACGCCCCGCGCATGGGTGCGCAGAGGCCACGGAGCCCGCCTGGAGCCGGGAGGGCGGGGAGGGACCCGTGGCGACCCCGCAGGGACCCCGGGGCTGGGAACTCGCTCCGCTCCCCCCGGCTCCACAGCCTAGTTTAGTTGGGGGTGCACTGCCTGGGTGGGGCTCAGGGGTCCCTTCTGCCACCTTACCTCCATGGTGCAGCGACTGTGTGCCAGCCTCGTGGGCACGTCCTTCCCGCAGGCTCTGGAGATGGCCCACTGGTCATACTGCGGAACGGCGGCGGCTGAGCTGGGGCCCTGCGCCTCTGCGTCCCCCCGGCCACCGGCCCCTGCAGGCATTCTCCCCTCCCCAGGCCTCTTCTGCCCTACCCTAGCCCAGCAGCAGCACCCCAGCTCCCTGGGCCACCAGGGGCAGAGTGCTGCAGGACCCCATACAGGCCATCCCTGCTTGGATGTGACGGTCTCCTCTACATGACCACTGCAGAGGGGAGCCCGGGAAAGGGAACGGCCGCTGGCTCTGCCCTTTGAGGTGGGTGGTGGGGAAACTGCCCCCCAGCCCCCCCCACCCCCGCTTCAGACAGGTTGGGGTCAGGACGGGGAAAGGAGAGGAGGTGCCCACTGTCCCTCTGTGATGGGGGGGCTGTTTCAGCAGTGCCCCCCTCCAGTAGGCAGCAGGGAGGGGCCCGGTGTCCACCTTCTTGGCCAAAGCCCACTCTTGGGACCCACGGCGGATGTTGCTGCGCAGGAGAGCCAGCGTGGCCTTGTTCTTGACCGTCTTCTCCTTCACCGCCTGGATCTGCAGCGCCCGACATTGCTCTGTGGGCAGGTGGAGCGACAGGACAGCCGGGACGTGGGCCGAGGGTCAAGGGCCTGGCTGGGATTCCAGCTGAGGCGGCCAGCGTGGGGGCATGAGTTGGCTGCCGCCAGGGCCATGCTCCTTCCTCCCGGCCCGCGTGGGGGCACGCTTGGCTCCCAGCGGTACTCATCTGGACGGCTCTCCGCGGACAGCCGTGCTGGGTGGTGGGGAGGGTGGGGTGGAAGCCAGGGACGGGCAGGCCTGTGATAGCTTCCAGACTCTCTAGCCACAGAAGTGGGTGGGTTCCCTCCTGTCCCCTCTGGTTTTGGGGCCACTATGCTCACCAATCTCCTTGAAGCCCCCAGCTTCTCCCCCCCCCGCGGATGGCAAACACCCCGAATTCCTTCTCCCAGCTCTCCTTGCGGTGAGCCGTAGAGCGGCCCCCAGCCCACACGCCCTGGACTGTCCCTGTGTTAAGATCATAAGTCCTGCAGCCGGGAGCCCTGGAGCCCCTGGGTCGCCCCCGCGGCAGCCGCACCCTGGAGCCGGGTGATGGTCTTCAGCTCCTGGATCTGCTCCTCCATCTCTGCCTCACTGCAAATCTTCATGGCCGCCCTCGGGGTCCTCCAGGGCCCCTCCACACCTCCTGCCCCCTCTGTGCTGAGCCTGCCCTGCAGAACCAGAGTTCTGATTGTCCCTGGAATCTCGTCCCATTGTGACGGGGCTGAGGTTCTCAGTGCCCAGGGAACCCAGGCATTCCTGGGCCACCCCGTCGACCCCACCCTCTGCCCCTAGCCAGCCTTGGGTTTGTTGCCCTGGACACAAGTCTTGGAGGCGCCTCTCCACTCAGGAGCGCTGCCCTGGTCAAGGCAGCTTTCTTCCCCAGGGAGGTGCTTTGTGGCGGTTTGGCACTGCACCCTCCCCATCCCCCCCACGCCCCCAGGGGCCTCCACTGAGCCTCCTAAAACTTGCAATCTCTCACTGCCTCTGGGGTCTCCGTTCCCTCACCGCACACCCCCGTCCAAACTCCACACCCTAGTGACCTGGCTCATGAGACCTCTAGCCTTGGCCTCGTTACCCCATCTCTCCCTGACCTTCCCTGCTCCACCCCCGCTGCCTGGGGAAGTCCTGGGTCTAGCTTTAGCTGTCATTTACTCCAGGAGGGGTCAGTCCCCCCTCTGCACCCCCAGCCCAAGCTTCCCTGACAGCCACGTGGCCCAAGCCTGGGATTCCAGGGGTGCACACCAGATGGGCCACTTTTTCCAACCTGCGTGAGTTTGCTAGGGCTGCCATAACGAAGCACAACAGACCCGGCAGCTTAAACAACAGAAATTTATTGTCTTGCATCCTGGAGGCTGCAAGTCTGAGGTCAAGGTGTCCCCGGGGCCCGTTTCTCCTGAGGCCTCTCTCCCAGGCTTGCAGACAGCTGCCTTCCCGCTGTGTCCTCATGGGGTCTCTCCCTGTACTCACTGTGTCCTAATCCCCTCCTCTTATAAGCACACAGTCACACTGGGTGATGACCCATCCCCAGTTGAACTTCATCACCCCTTTAAAGGCCCTGTCTCCAAATGCAGTCATCTTCCGAGGTCCCGGGGGCCAGGGCTGCAAACTGTGAGTTTGGGGCAGACACAATTCACCCACGTGCTGTTACAGTACCATCTTTCTCTGGGACGTCTCACACAGATCCTTTACTTTTCTGGTCACTCTCAGTTTTTAAAAAGTGAGTCCAGTCCCGTCTGGACTCCAGGTTCACCCTCTGCCCTCCAAGCCCAGGTGTTTGCCTCGGGGTTGGAAGGACCTGCCGTGGGCATGGCCTCTACTCCCTTGATGCCCCTGTTCCCCCAGAGGGTGAGGCAGGGCCTGTCCCCAGTACTGGCTCTCCTTTCCTCACATGGAGAACCCCTGAATTTTAGCCGGGCACCTGGCTGCCCAGAGCACGTCTGCCTTTGCCCTAGGTGTCCCACGTGACGTAGTTCTAGCCTATGGAGTGTACGCAGGAGTGGTGAGTGGCCTGCTCTCTTCCTCCCCCTCGCTCCTTCCTGTCGACAGGGATGGAGACGTGACGGCCGGAGCCCGCACAGCTGCCTGGGACCACGAGGTGGATTTGGAATGGGGGCCGTTATGGCATGGAGCACCCTAAAAGGAGCCTGGCCCCCTGACGCCGTCAGCCCCAGACCACCCCCTTGGACATTTACACGAAAGGAAAAGACAACTCAGCTTTCCTATGCGGCGGTTACCATGGGCTTCCTGGCATCTTGCCTTCCCACCAACACGTTCCCAGGCGCAACAGATGTTCTTTGGAATAACTGGCTAGGCCGCCAGGCGCAGGGGTGGAGCTGCAGCAGCGTGGCCATGCTGTGAACCCTCCCACTCAGTGTTACGGGGGAGCCCGCTGTAAAAGGGCGATGGATTTGCCCACGTCTTATATAATCTCTGCCTCTCCCTCTGTTGGGGGTGGGGGGGTGGGTAGCCTTGCCCACTCAGGAGCCTTCCTCCATGTGGACAGAGCTCCAGTAAGCTGGCTGTGGTCCCCTGCACCCCTCACTTCCTCCCGCCCCAGAGAGAAGTGACTGAATCTGATAGGTGGGTTTGCAATGATAGGCAGGTGGGCATGGCCACCTCCTGTCCCTTGTCTCCTAGGAGCCAGGTACTGCCTGGCTGTACACCGTCTGCTCTGCTCCCCGGTGCCAGGTTGCAGAGAAGCGGACCCTCGCATGGAGACCCCAGGGGGCCGGCCGGATCATCTAGTTCTGGGGTTCGGTGTTAGGAACTGCCCCAGCACCCCCTCCAGTCGGCTGTACGGTACCGAGCTGGCATTTCTCTCATCTTCTTACCACTCTGACTTGTTTCTCAACTGCTTTAGAACTCAGGTAGGAAAAGGCTGAGGTGTTTATTAGTCCACTCAGGTGGGTGGGGGGAATGCAGGGGCCAGAAAGGGAGTGTCAGCAGCAGAGAGTGCAGAAGTACCCCACACACACCGCAGAGCTGCTGCCCCCAAATACGCACGAGACAGGCCTGGTCTCCTCTAGCTCTGGGTCCACCACGTCTCTCGCTGCCCTGCAGGAGGCCAGCCACCGCAGGGACAGCACCTCCTGGCCTGACCTCCTGGGCAGCCAGGCTGGGCGGGAGCAGTTTCCACAGGTTTGACAGAGCTGGCCACACACGCGTGCAGGGGACATGGGTGTGGGGAGGCCAGCCTGGGGTGTGGAGGTGCCGAGGGCTGTGTTCTAGAACTCTCTGACCCCAGGTCTTCTGTGCCCTGCGGGATCCCTCCTAGTGGCGCCGACCTGTAAGAGGCAAAGGGAGATAGCTAGAACCACACCCCAAAGCTGCTCCTGGTCCCTGTGCTCATTTTACTGGGGCCCAAACTGAGGCCTGAAACAGGAGGGATGCAGGCAGCGGAGGCCAGGCCTGAGATCAGCTGTCTTGGTATCCAGTGCAGGGCCTCTCGATCCGGCCGCTCTTCTGGGGATGCCCACCCTCCTCACTCTGCACTTGCCCCTCCCAGGGCCACCCAACCCCTCCTGGGCCTTCCTCGTGCACACTGGGCCTGGAAGCTCTATCGGCTGCGGCTCTCTCCCCCCCCCCCCCGCCCCCACCCCCACGCACATGTCAAGGGAACAGTCCCTGCCAGCCTACACCTGGGGGCCGGTACAACTCCGGGCACTGGAGCCTCGATTCTGCGTCCCGCTGCCCCCGGGACTCTCACCTGTCTCCATGTCTTTGGGGAGCTGCCCCGTCTCCAGGAAGAGCCAAAGGTTGCTGCATTTCTGCGACTCCACTCGGGTCACCCAGTAGCTGGCCACTGAGCCTGCGACTGGGGAGTGGAGGGCAGGGGCCAGTGGGCTGGGGGACCTGCGCATCTGCACTTCTTAGGGAAGGGAGGTCAGGGCACAGGCTTCTTCTGGGCAGATGGCAGTGGTGGGGCCCGGCAGGGCTCCCACTGAGAACAGAGCGCCACCCCAGGAGGCAGGGATGCCCGGAACCACAGCCCCCCCACCCCTAGTGGGAACCCACTTCTGCTGAAGAGCCAGCGACAACTGGGGTGCATTTAAGGGGCCCCAGGCACCAGCCCTGGAGTACCCACCCACGGCCACCAGCACGTTCCACTGAAAGGGGTACGGAAACTTCTTCCGAACGAGCATCTGCAGGCCGACGGTCGCACCTGTGCCTGCCAAGAGCCATGGTCCCCATCAGCCAGCTCGTCCACGGGGCTGGCCAGGGGACCGCCGGGGCACAGCCTGAGTGCCCGCCACACCTGCCGGGCTCCCAGCACCGCGGGCAGGCGACCCGGCGCCACCTGCTGGGGAGTCAGGGTGAGACAGGAGGGTGAGGTCTCGTCACACACCAGGCAGACACACCTGGACCCAGCCTACCTGTGACAAAGGTGAAAATGCCCTTCATGAAGGCGTTCGACTGGCACGCGGCATACTCCCCCAGTCCCTGGGATGGGGAGGGGGTTGAAGGCTCAGTTCCCCGTCCATCCTGTCCCTCCTTTGGGCACACTCGGGCCCTGGGGGAGGGGACCACTCATCGTGAGGCCCTGGGGGCCTGGACACAGCCCATCTGTCCCCATGCCCACCCAGGACGCCTCGGTCTCCACAGCAAGACGGCCCCCCACCTCTGTCCCTCTTCTCTTCCCTGATGAGGGCGCTCCCACCAAGGCCCCTGCCCCGATCAGGTCAGCCTCTGAGGTCAGGGGCCCGCGTCCCAGGCCGGCCTTCTCACCGGGTGCTTGTTGGCCACGGCGTCGTCCACTCGGGACAGGCCTAGGTTCACCATGGCTGGCGGGGCGCAGGCAGCCGGCGAGCGGACCTGCGTGGGACCGGGCGGAGGGCGGGGCCGGGCGGAGAGGGACGGCGCCTGCGCAGGGCCGGGGAGAGGGAAGGGGCCGGGCGGAGAGGGACGGCGCCTGCGCAGGACCGGGCGGAGGGCGGGGCCGGGCGGAGAGGGACGGAGCCTGCGCAGGGCCGGGGAGAGGGGCGGGGCGGGGCGGGGCGGGGCGGGGCGGGCGGGCCTGCGCAGGGCGGGGCGGAGGGGGAGGAGCGGAGAGGCGAGGAGGGGGCGGGGCCGGCCGCGCGCTCCGCAGGGCGGGCTCTGCGACCTCGGGCGGGGAGGCGGCGGCGCGAACGCGGGCGCCGGGCGCGGCGGGCGCCGGCGGGGGCGCGCGCTCCTCCCCGTGGGCCGGGCCCGGGTCCCCGGCCTCATTTCCACGCTCTCGGAGATGTAATGATTACTGTCAGTATTATTTGTTGGGGTGGAGCTTTGCTTAAGGGATGACATTTATTGAAAACGACCACGGAATAGTGATGAATCCAAAGATGACTTCGAGAGTTAGTTCCCAAAATACGTGAGCCCATACTTGGTGCCAGTTCTGTGCTAGGAGTTGGGGGGTCCCAGCAGGTGTCAGAGCCCCTAGCCTTCCTAGGGCAGACAGGTAAACAGACCTGGGAGGAGGTCAGGAAAACAAAATGGGGTTGGGGATGGAGAGAGGCCAGGGTCTGTGTGTGTGTGTGTGTGTGTGTCTGTCTGTCTGTGTGTATGTGCGAGCGCGCCCGCCTGCTCTCAAGGAGAGACCGCGTGCGGAGGGTCAGGCAGAGGACCCTCAACCTTGAACTGCCTTGTGGGACTAAGCATGGCCTATTTCCTTAAGCTTCAGGAGGCCCCTGTGGCTGGATCTGAGGGCGCGGGGCAAGGGTTGGGCTGTGCCTTGAAGCCTGGTGGGACCTTCAGTTCCTCTGATTGCGGTGGGAAGGCACAGGCAGCCTGGTGGACATCTTGCTGTTCCTGCACGGTGGGGGACTAGCCTTCCAGGAGTGCATCTGCTAAGGTTTAGAGAGTGTTTCAGCAGTTGAGCAGGCAGGGGTGCGTTGGGGTGCAGGGGTGCTGGGGTGCTGTCATGGTGTAGCATGCTGTCAGGATATAGGGGGATACTGGGGTGCAAGGTGCTGTCAGGGTGCATGGGTGCTGTTGGGGTGCATTTGGAGGCTGCACTAACAGGCCTTGGCACTGGGTTCGAGGTGCCAGTGAGGAAGGAAGGAGACCCAGGCTGACCTCCAGGTGCTTGCCCTGAGCACAGGTGGGCACAGCAGTGGGGGGCTGAGGGGAGCTGGGGATGTGGGGTGGCACCAGGAGGTGGTTTGGGCTCCGTGGGGTCTGAGATGTCTGGAGACAGGAGAGTGGGGTGTGTGAATTTGGCTTCTTTAAAGAAAAATTGATTATTACTTGTTAATGAAAATAATGTATATTCCATACAAAAATGAAAACTGTGCAGATGCTCCTAAAGTAACATGCACACCCTCCATCAAGGTGGGCACCGGCTGGGACATTCCCTGTGCAAGCGGATGATGGGTGTGGGGGGTGATGGAGGGGAGACGTTGGGTGAGGAAGAGACACAGGGTGCAGCCGTTCCGAGCACCTGCTCCTTCCCAGGGCTCTGGAGAGAACTGCCCTGGGGGCCCTCTGGGGGGATTGGAGGTGCGGGCAGTTTCACCAGGTGCAGAGTGATCCAGAGTCACTACTGGCTCTGTGACGAGGTGTGGCTGGGTCACTTCCACTCCAGTTAAACCCAGAGTTAAAGAGGGGTGCTGCTTCTTCTTTGTCTTTTTTTGGTCTTTTTTTATTTTGGGGTGTTGTTTGTTCACGGGTATCTTTGGAAGTGTCACCATGAAGTGGCTCAGTGGCTCAGCAACTTACTGTTGACGTCACTTGAGGAAATTGGCTTTCAAGCCTAAGCAGAGGATCCAGTGCTTAGTACAGAGTCATTCTTTTTTTAAAAAAATATTTATTTATTTTTTGGCTGCGTTGGGTCTTTTTTGCTGCACGGCGTTTCCCTGGTTGGGGCAAGTGGGGGCTACTCTTCCTTGTGGTGCAGGCTTCTCATTGCGTGGCTTTTCTTGTTGTGGAGCACGGGCTAGGCACACGGGCTTCGGTAGTTGCAGCACATGGGCTTAGCTGCTCCTCGGCATGTGGGATCTTCCCGGACCAGGGAAGTCCCCCAGAATCATTTGGATTGACTGGCACAGATTTCCCACCCTTGGCTTAGATCATCTTAGTATTTAGTTTCTCTTGCAGGCTGTCTACAGACTCCTGTTCCTCAGCTTTGGGAGTCTTAGAGCACATGAACTCAGAAAGCTGTTTCATCTTCTCTTGTGTTGAAGAGACAAGTGTGGAAATTCTACTGCCATAGGAAGTATTCTTTTGCTTCCAAATCTATTGCCTTTCCCCAATTCCCTTTTTGTACCATTCATTTCTTCTTGGCCTCCATAATCTGAAAGTGGACTGAATTGTTGAAGTTTTCCATTTTCTTCAAACAGCTCTTTTGACTTACAAATAGGTAACCCATGTATTTCAGGCTGAACCTTGCAGCATTGTTCCTGCCCACTGCTTTATCTTCAGGAAGTGTCCCCATCCAGGAATTGCTGATCTACCTATGTGCCACCAAGCTCCAAGGAACAGACACTTGGATTCAGGTGACCTGAAAGTAAAGATTTCTGGGAATTAAAGCAGATGACACCTGACCAGACAGCTTTCCCGAGGTGCCTGGACGCAGCCTGGACGTTCTTTTCTCCCTGCTGCTGCTTCTCTTTCTCTTTCGTGAGAAGACAACACCCTTGTGAAAGGAGGAAGTCTCTTCTTTTGATCATGGCCTTAGCATGATCCCATGACAAGTGATTATTCTTTTACTTGCTTTCCGGGGAAGTGTTCCACGGCTCAGCATTCAGAGTTTTTCTTTCATCTGAACTATTAACTGACTCTGGGTTCTTATCTACACTCAGGGTCTCTGAATTTGCAAACATACAGGCTGTATTTCTATTTTATTTTAGTTTATTTTAGATTTATTATTTATTTGCTTTATTTATTTTGGCTGCGTTGGGTCTTTGTTGCTGTGCACAGGCTTTCTCTAGTTGCAGCAAGCGGGGGCTACTCTTCATTGTGGTGCATGAGCTTCTCGTTGCGGTGGCTTTTCTTGTTGCTGAGCACGGGCTGTAGGCGCCTGGGCTTCGCTAGTTGTGGAGCGTGGGTTCAGTAGTTGTGGCTCGAGGGCTCTAGAGCACAAGCTCAGTAGTTGTGGCGCATGGGCTTAGTTGTTCTGCAGCGTGTAGGATCTTCCAGGACTAGGGATTGAACCCATGTCCCCTGCATTGGCAGGCAGATCCTTTTTCTGTTTTTTTTTTAAGAACTTTTATTGAGATACAGTTAACATACAATAAACTGCATATATTTAGAGTGTACTGTTTGGTATCCCAATCTCCCAATTCATTCTCCCCCAACCCTCCCCACTTTCCCCACTTGGTGTCCATATGTTTGTTCTCTACACCTGTGTCTCTATTTCTGCCTTGCAAACTGGTTGATTTGTACCATTTTTCTATATTCTGCATATATGTGTTAATATACGATATTTGTTTTTCACTTTGTGACTCATTTCACTGTGTATGACAGTCTCTAGGTCCATCCATGTCTCTACAAATATCCCAGTTTCATTGCTTTTTACAGCTGAGTAATATTCCATTGTATATATGTACCACATCTTCTTTATCCATTCATCTGTTGATGGGCATTTAGGTTGCTTCCATGTCCTGGCTATTGTAAACAGTGCTGCAGTGACCATTGGGGTGCATGTGTCTTTTTGAATTATGATGTTCTCTGGGTATATGCCCAGCAGTGGGATTGCTGGGTCATATGGTAGTTCTATGTTTAGTTTTGCAAGGAACCTCCATACTGTTCTCCATAGTGGCTGTATCAATTTACATTCCCACCAACAGTGCAAGAGCATTCCCTTTTCTCCACACCCTCTCCAGCAGTGACTGTGTGTGGATTTTCTGATGATGCCCATTCTAACCAGTGTGAGGTGATACCTCACTGTAGTTTTGATTTGCATTTCTCTAATAATTAGTGATGTGGAGCAGCTTTTCATGTGCCTCTTGGCCATCCGTATGTCTTCTTTGGAGAAATGCCTATTTAGATCTTCTGGCCGGCAGATTCTTAACCACTGCGCCCCCAGGGAAGTCCCTGTATTTTGAATATCATGGGTTCCGAATACTTCTTTTGAGATGGCAGCACTATTTGTAATGCATCTTTGAAGTTGTGCTCTCTTTGCAGGCTTCACGAGCTACGGCTTCACGCTTGCCTCTGTGCTGTTTCTGCCCAGCGTGCGCGTGAATTCTTTCAGTTCGTGTGTTGCTTCTGTATTTACTGTTCCCTTTTCTCTTCACAACAAAAGGCAAGCCTCCCATCCATCCACTTTACTAAACCATCCTGGCTGTCTCAGTGGGAAGTTCCAGGAGGCATATTTGACTCCAGATTTCCCTACGTGGGGAGAGCGTTGTTCCCTCGAGTCAGAGCAAATACCAATGAAAAATGATTGGAAAAGAGGATACTTGGGAATTCCCTGGTGGTCCAGCGGTTAAGACTCCAAGCTTTCCCTGCCGAGAGCCCAGGGTCAATCCCTGGTGGAAACTCAACTGCATAGAATGAGGCAAAGCTGCAGCATGTCTCGCCTGCGTCTGCGTGGTCCTTTGATTTGTTCAGTTGGCCACCTTCAGGCGTAAAGTTCGTGTTTGGAACCATCACACAATTTGCAGTTGTTGTGTTACTCTTAATTCTGTTTTGTATGAATATTTTAAGTTCTGCATTTTGTTGCCTGCCAAGCTTTTGGAAAAAAGATGTATCCAAGAAAGTGATGCTGGCTCAACATTTCGAAATGATCTCTCTTGGCCTTAAATAATAAAAAAGCAACATGGGTTTATTCAGGAACAGCGAAGAACTGGAATACTGGAATTCAGGACGAGGAGCCTAGGGCAAACCACAAGCAAGTGCAGAGAACACAGGAAACCCATTTATAGAGCAGAAGTGGCCTTGGCAGGGGCTGTTGTAAACAAAGAGTCCATTGGAGGAAACTGGGAGTTGGAAGTGCGGTGGCTGTTCATTGGCTGCACTGTGGTGGTCTCTCATTGGCTGGGCTGTTGCCGGTCAGAGAGAAAACCTTCCTTCCTCCTGCTGGGTCTGCAGTGGAGGCTGAGAGGTAGGGTGGGGGAGCTGCACTTATGGCCTCCTGACCGAGCCTTAGTGAGGATTCCCTTTAGTAATTTGCACCCAGTGGAGAGGCCTGAGGGTCCAGAGGGAAAGCACCCCATTCTTCCAAGAATGCTGCAGCTCCCTGGTTCCAGACCTGGACCCCCACCCCCACCCCCAGCTCTTCTCCACAGAATTGGAACCCAAGTTGTGCAGACACAGCACTTTCCCCACCTTGGCCAGCTGCAAGCATCTGTGCCCCAAGACCCTTCTCCAGCAGGAGGGCAGACACCTCACCCGACCCCACCCAAGGTGCTTCTGAGAATCACAGGCAGATGGACATGTGCCCTGTGACAATTGGCCCAGATGGCCAGGACTTGAACAATAATGAATGTTCCTTTCTGTCCCCACCTTCAACTCAGGACCCACTGGAGAAAGCCAGATATGCCCCCTAACCAACCAGCAGGGATGCCTGCCTGTTCTCATTTGGGTGGTCTTCATTTAAAAAAAGTTCTTGAATTAATTTTCTTCCTTCCTCCCTTCCTTCCTTTCGCTGCGTCTGGTCTTAATGGTGGCATACACACAGGATTTTTGTTGAGGTATGCAGGATCTTTTCACCCGGGCTTCTCTGTAGTTTTGGCGTGGGGGTTTTCTCTCTCTAGTCGTGGCGTGGACTTAATTGCCACCCCCCACCCCATCAAACCTGCGCCCCCTGCATTGGAAGGCAGGTTCTTTACCACTGGATCACCAGTGGTAATTGCTCTTTTATGTTTTCCAACTTTTTTGTTATTAAAAAACAAATTCTAAATATTCCTATAGAAAATTGATGAATCTCTATCAGGCTTACCTTTTCTGATTTTTCTTGAACTTGGTCCATACCAAATTAAAAAAACTTTTTCCTTCCAGTACTGTTAAATTTCATTTTTATGTGGAACGCTGATCCACCTGGAATTGACTCTGATGTAAGGAGCGAAGTGGTGACCTAGCTCTGTGTGCATTTTCTGAATGGTCCCCAATGGCACAGTTTTGCTGGCTGGCGTTCAAGCTTTTCTCCACACACTGGAGATACGGCCTTCATCATGCGCTGAGTTTCCCTGTCATTTGTGTCCATCCCCATGTTTTCTAGATTCTTCCATTCTATTTATAATCATACTCTTACTGCTCATGATTTTATAACAGGTTTTCATGTCTTGTAGAACCAGTTGTCTGTTTTTACTTTTCCTTTGTAGAATTTTTTTTTTCGTTTTTACCCCAAGTTTACTTTTCCATATGCAATTGGAACAATTTTTTGTCTGGTTAAATTGTTTAAAAAAATTGGAATTCCATAAAATGTACAGATGACGATTCAGGGAGAATTGGTGTCTTTTTGATAGTGTGGCTTACGTTTTAGGATCATCCCTGGAGTGGAACGTTGATAAGCGGCTTTTCCAGTATCCGCTCAGCCCTGACCCATTTCCTGGGAGGACCGGGAGGCGCACTCTAAGTAGGAGGAAGTGGGGAGTGTGTTTACCAAGAAAGGATTTATGCAGACGTGGGTGGGGCACGGGGGAGCCCAGAGCGGCAGAGCTGGCCGCCCCCAGGTGGAAGGGCGGAGGAGAACCGTGTCGATGAGGCTCCCCCGCGGCCCGAGGGTGGGGGGCTCCCCGGCTGGGCGCAGCGGGGCAGGCGGCGGGGGCCAGGGCCGGCCTGGGGGCACCACGGCAGCGCCGGACAGCGGGAGCCGGGGTGGGGGTGGGGAGGCACGGGGACGATGCCACGGCTCCCGGACTAGCGGGAGGCCGGAGAACCGAGCGGCGGGAAGCGGGGCCGCTCGCGTGCCGAGCAGGAACGCACAGGACCGGCCCGCGGGGCCTCGGGCGCGCGGCCACGCGGGGGGCGCTGAGCTCGGACCCGCGCCGGCCGCGCCCGCTCCGCTCGGGGCTCGGCCGCAGGCGCGCCCCCTGGTGCCCGCCGGCCGTCACAGCAGGCTGCCGCCGCCGGGGCGGGGCCGCCGGGGGAGAGGGGGCGGGGCCGCCCGGCCGGTGCCAGCTCGTCGCCCCCGCCGCGCCGCGGACCGTGCCCGGTGCCCCGCGCGCGGCTCCTGCGCTCAGGGCCGCTCGCTGGCCTGGCGTCCACCCCGTCCGCGCAGCCCCCGGGCGGAGGGGCTGGGAGGAGCTGCGCGTCCCGCCTCCCGGGCCGTCGTGCTTCAGCCCCCGCCCGCGGGCATCCCCCCGTCCGGTGGGCTGTCCGTGCCCCAGGCCCTGGCCCCGGCCCCCGGGATTGTCCGCCCTGCGGGCCCTTGTGATCTGAGCTGGAACGGGGCGGGGCGGGGGGGGTGGAGGGATTCACGTGTCCATCCCCCCCCCGCCCCCGAAATTGTCTTTGGCACTGGCAGCGCCGCAGCTTTTGTCCAGTCCGAAGGGTGGAATGGTAGCTGCGGCCGCCTCATTGCCCACAGCCTTGCAGAGATGCAACTCGGGGCGCGTTTTCAGGGCGTTCCCAGAACTGTGCAGCCATCCCCACCACCAACATCCAGAACGTTTCCCTGGCCCGGGAGGGAGGCCCCACACCCACTAAACAGCCGCGCCCCACCGCACAGCACCTGGTGACCCCTAGTCCCCTTTCCGTCTCTGTGGCCTTGCTGTTCTGCACGTGGCATACGGGGGG
Organism: Hippopotamus amphibius kiboko; assembly: GCF_030028045.1. Lineage (NCBI taxonomy): Eukaryota > Metazoa > Chordata > Mammalia > Artiodactyla > Hippopotamidae > Hippopotamus > Hippopotamus amphibius. Next base: position 1,092,430 of record NC_080187.1, read on the forward strand.
CTCCTACACCACGTGGCCTTTGGGGTCTGGCCTTTCGCCCAGCACCCTGTCTTCAAGGTTCATCCTGTGCCCTTTCATGCGGGCAACCTTCCGATGTGTGGATAGACCACGTTTATCCGTTCGTTGGTAGCAGTTTTGAAGCTTGCCAACCCTGCAGCAGGCCCCACCTCAACTTAAGGTGACTTTCCTGCTTGGGGACCCCTCCCCAGCCCCAGCGGGCGGGAAGCCCCGTGTAAGCCCTTCTGCCAGGCAGGCGAGCGGGTTCCCTTTGCTGTCGCCCTGTGGCCATGGCTGGGACTGTACTGGCCACTCTTGGGTGCGGGGGCTCGCTAGCTCTGGTCTGCCCACTGCAGGCACCTCTCCTGCCAGTGCCCCTGTCCGTGTCCTGGCCCCCCCAAACCTCCTGTGCACACGGCAGGGCGCGCGCTAGCCTCCTCCAGGGAGCCGAGGCCGGCAGGATGTGATGGAGGTCCTGGCAGCGGTGCCTCATGCACTTCAGGGAGGGGTGCGGGGCACCCGCTGACCTGCTGCTGTCTGGGCCTGCGGTGCCAGCTGCACCCAGGGGCCACGCAGGGCAGATGTGGCCGCACAAACCCTACCGCGGCGGCAAGTGCCTGCTGTGAAGATCCCGGTTTAGCAGACCCGCAGGTCAAAGCGGCTCGGCCCCCGTCTCTCATTCATTCACAAGGGTTAACGAACCCCTTCCACCCGCCGCCAGGCCCCGTGCTCCGGCTCGGGAAACAGACGCCCACAGGCTGCCAGCAGGTGGCACAGCTTCTGCTGCCACGTGTATGGTGTGTGCGGGAGAGCAGACAGCAGATCAACACGGGACAGAACGTGGAGGATGCTAAAGCCGCCAGGATACAGGCCAGTGAGGGCTGGGGTTTGGGAGGAGGCAGAGGGCGAGAAGCAGCCCAGGGAGCAGGGGGCTCCCGTGAGGGGCAGGAAGGGACCAGAGGGCTGCTGGGCGAAAGGGTGCAAGCCAAAGGCTGGGGGGGAGAGGGGCCCGCTGGGCTGGCCTCCGGGGCGCAGGGCTGGGCGCAGGGCTGGGCTGAAAGTCCAGCTGTTTAGGGATGTCAGTAAGATCGCATGGCCAGCCACGGGCAGGTTTTGTGTGTCTCATTCCTCTTGGGTAAATACCTTGGCGTGAGTGTCGAATCGTATGGTAGATGAACGTTTACCTTCATAAGAATCTGCTAACCCATCTCCCAGGGTGTCACACCCTCTCGTCCCCCCCACCCCCAGCGGTGACAGTCTTGACTTAGAAGCAGAATAGCCTTCCTGCTGGTGTGTAGCTGCATCTCCCCACGACGAACACCCATGAGCCTCTCTGCGTGGGTTTACTTTCTTTTTTAAAAACTTACAGCAATGCAAATGGTTCTTTTTTTTATAAATAAATTTATTTATTTTTTGGCTGCATTGGTGGTTTTCGTTGCTGTGTGGGCTTTCTCTAGTTATAGCAAGTGGTGGCTCTTCTTTGTTGTGGTGCACGGGCTTCTCAGTGTGGTGGCTTCTCTTGTTGCAGAGCGCAGGCTCTAGGCTCGCGGGCTCAGGAGTTGTGGCTCCCAGGCTTAGTTGCTCTGTGGCATGTGGGATCTTCCTGAACCAGGGATCAAACCCATGTCCCCTGCATGGGCAGGCGGATTCTTAACCACTGTGCCACCAGGGAAGTCCCTGTGTGGGTTTACTTTCTGTCTGGGAATCTTTTCAAATCTTTTGCCAGTTCTAAAAAAAATAATTTTTTTTATTACGTCTTGAGAGTTCTCTATAGATTCCGGATTTAAGTCCTTTATCAGATGTGGTTTTGTAAATATTTTCACAGGAAGGCTTTCACTGCATCCTGTCCAGTGGCTCTGGGACCTGACGGAGCGCTGGCGCCTCCTGAAACCCCACGGAGGCGGCGAGCAGGCGCTCCTGGCTCTGCCCCTCCCTCCCCGCTGGCTGATGGGGGTCTTTCTCTGAGCCTGAACCCACTTGCATTCTGGAGCACAGTGCTGGCCTTCCCTCAGGGCCCCTGCCTCTGACTAGAGGCCTCTGGGTGGTGCGTCCCAAGGCCACGCGTGTTCCTCAAATAGTGCCCGCGGGGCCCTCTGTCTGCGTGGACACGAGAGGTCACCTGGAGAGGCCTTGGCAACCTGAGCCCCCAGCAGCCCGTGGCGCCTCCCAGGCGACACTCCGGCCACACGCTTATGCAACCAGCGATAACGTGGCCGTGACTGCACAATCCACCCCGAGTGGCGGCCCAGCCCCCCTCCACGTGGGCTGGCTGGCGGCCCGGCTGGGGGTCTGGAGTGAGGGGTGCCCGGGCCTCTGACGTCACCTCTGTCACCCCAAGACGTGGCTCCACTCCTGTGGTGGGAGGTCCCGATGGGGAGCCTGATGGCCAGAGCAACCTGTCCCTCCCGCCCCCCCCCCAGCTGCCTCCCAGCAGTGCCCCCAAGGGCCCCAGACTCCAGGCTCGGGGTGCACGGAGGTGGGCGGGGCAGAGTCAGGTGAGAGCCGGGCTCTCTGGAGCCTCCAGGAAATCACTCCTGGAGCCAGTGGGGACACCTGGGCGACTGTGCTGAACAATGCACAAAGGGGCTGGCGTCTCCGCGGCCGAGGCGCCTTCTGCTTCCCGAGCTGCTCCGCGGCCACGCCCGCTGCTGGGCTGGGCTGGGCTATAAAGCCGGGCCACGGGGTGCGGGTGGACTGGGTGCCAGCGGCCAGAGGACCGGCGTGGGGATGGAGGCCACTGTGCTGAGCTGCGTCCTGGCGCTGCTCTGGGCGTCCTCGGCGTGGGCTGAGGTCCTGGTGCAGCCAGATTTTGATGCCACAAAGGTATCGGAGGCCTCTGTGCTGTGCCACACGGTTGGGGGTCCGGGCTGAGCCCCCCGGGGAGCAGTAGCGACCGTGTGATAATAGTAGCCGCTGCCTTCAGTGGAGCTCCACGCCTTGGGCCTGCACACCCGTTAGTGTCCCTCTCCATTTAATCCCAAACCAACCCTGACTGTGGGTAATCACTGACCCACTTCACAGTTGGGAGAACCGAGGCTCACAGTGGCCATGAGACCTGCCCCAGGTGAGTGCCCAGAGCAGGGACTCAGGCCCAAGAGCTGGACACTCCAGAGACCCCCAGCCGTGTGGCTAGAGAGAAATCTGAGGTCCTTGTGGCCAAGGGTCCTGGTGCCCAGAGGGTCAGGCCTGAGGTCACTGCGCTGTCTTGCAGTTCTCAGGCCTCTGGTACGTGGTCTCCATGGTCTCTGACTGCAAGGTCTTCCTGGGCAAGAAGGACCACCTGCTGATGTCCACCAGGAACGTCAAGGCCACGGCGGAGGGCAACCTCAGCGTCCACGTGGAGTTCCCTGGGTGAGCGGGTCAGGCTCGGGGTGCCCTCGTGCCCGGGCGGGGTGGGGTGGGCAGGGCCGGGAGAGACCAGGCTGTGCACCCCCAGGGCTGAAGGCTGTAACCAGATGGAGGCCGAGTACCTGCGAGACGGCTCCCCGGGGCACTTCCGCGTCCCGGGTAGGTGCCCCCACCCCCTTCTCCGTGGGGTGATGCAGACTGTTCTTCTGCCTGGGACCCTCCCCCATGGTCCCGCTCCGTCTCCTGCCCCTCCCTCGCTCGGCCCCGGCCCCGCCCCCTCTGCCGCGGTGGAGGCTGGTGTGGGGGTGGGTGGGGGTGGGTGGGGGTGGGCCCCGGGCCCTGTGCTCTTGCCCACGGCCGCCACCTCCTCTGCAGCCTTGGGCTACCTCGACGTGCGCATCGTGGAGACGGACTACAGCTCCTTCGCTGTGGTCTACATCTACAAGGAGCTGGAGGGGGCGCTTAGCACCATGGTGCAGCTCTACAGTGAGGCCCCGCCCCCCATCCCCACCGGACCCCTCCCCCTCCCCCGCCCCCCATCCCCACCGGACCCCTCCCCCCTCCGCCCATCCCCACCGGACCCCTCCCCCCTCCGCCCTCCCCAGCCTGCCGCCTTTTCAGGCCCTGCCGCCACCTCCTCTCCTGCCCACCTCATCCCAGACGCCCAAGTCTGGGCCCCCACGGACCAGGTCGCGGTGGGGGTGGCGGAATCCCACCGCACTTTGGATGGGTAGGGGTTGACGGGAGGGGCCTCCCAGGGCTGGGCACTCAGGCCAAAGCTCGTGTCCCTCTCCGGCCGGGGACCCACCCTCCCCTGCTTGGCCCGCTGCCTGACACGCTGAGGCGGGGCTGAGGTACTGTTTTGCTTTCATTTCCAGGGGGCTTGGCAGAGTGAACCAGGGGATTCCGCAAGGGGCGAGGCTGGGGCGGGGTGGGGCTGGAGGCTGGCCCTGGGAGCTGCAGGTGAAGCCGCCGGCAGGGGCGGCCCCGGGGCACACTGTCCCGGAGAACAGCCAGGCCCCCGCAGCCTCCCAGGTGCCCCGTGTGAGTCAGGAGAGGGCGCGCCTTTCACGCAGCGCGCAGCCTGCCCAGCCTCGCGTGGCAGACCTGCTGTCAGTCCCCGGGAAGGCGCGGCGGGGCCGGGAGACCCCTCCTGCCCGGCTCTCTTACCTCTGTGAGCCGCGGGGGTTCACGGGGGCCCCTTCTCTGCCCCAGGCCGGACCCAGGAAGCGAGCCCCCAGGCCCAGAAGGCCTTCGAGGACTTCTACCCGACGGTGGGGCTGGCGGAGAACATGGTGGTCCACCTGCCCGCGTCAGGTACCCTGCCAGGCCCCGCCCCGCCCCCTTCCCCGCGTCCGGGAGGGGCCGGCGCCAGGTGGGTGGGTCGGCAGCCCCTCCAGCCGCGCGGAAGGGACAGGTTTTGGGCAGTGGAGGGGGGGCGTTTTTTGGCCCCACCCTCTGGGGATGGTGCTGGCAGTGGGGAGGGGCTGCAGGAGGTGGGAGGCAGTCCCAGCCGGGCCAGCCTCTCACAGACCCTCCATCTTCCTACAGATGCGTGCTCCTCAGGGGGCAAGGCAGCACCCTGACAGCGGGAGACCCACCTTGGCCCTTCCCAGGTAGGGGCCAGGGTAGCTCCTCCCTCCCGTTCTCCGGGGCCTGTGTGTGTGTGTGTGGGGGGGGGGGGTCTGCCCCTCCTCCCCGTGCCTCCTGCCCCCTCGCCTCCTGGGTCTGCAGGTGCAGATCCCCCAACACCCGTCGTTCTGCCTGGACACTCGCCTGTGTGCTCAGGCCTCAGCTTACACGTCCCCTCTTCCAGGGAGCCTCTCCTGATTACCTGGGGCCGCCATAACAAACTGCCTCACACTGGGCGCTTACACCACAGAAACTTATTCTCTCTCAGCCTGGAGGCCGGAGGTCCAGAGGGCAGGTGTGGGCAGGGCTGGTTCTGTCCGGAGGCGCCGGGGGAGCACCCTCGCCTCGTCCAGGGTCCGGCGGGGCTGGCGATCCTCGGCCTTCCTTGGCCCGTAGACGCGTCACTCCCATCTCTGCCTCCGTCCTTGCGTGGCCAGGTTTCCCTCTTCTTGTGGGGAGACCCGTCATCGGATGTAGGGTCCACCCGAAATCTAGGGTTATTTCAGCTCAGAATCCTTAACAGTGTACATCTGAGAAGATCTTATTTCCAAATAAGGTCACTTTCCGAGTTCCAAGTGGACTTGAATTTGGAGGTACGCAATCCAGCCCGTACACTCTGTGTGCCCGTAGCCCCCGGCTCTCCCCCAGAGCACTGGGGCCTGCCTTGGAATACCTGGTCCTCGTCCTCTCCCCGAGGGTCCCACGATGAGGGGGCCTCCACCTTCTGCGTTTGCTGCCTTCGCAGGGCTGGGTCCCCAGGAGCCCTTAAGACACAGATGCAGGTGGGCTCTTGGGGACACCTCCCAAAGGGACAGCAGGAAACCATCAGGCCCCTCGTCCGTGTTCATCGGGAAGCACTTGGGTACCTGCGAGAAACAGGAAATAATGGGCACGACACGCCAGGCGCAGGCTCGGGAGGCACCCCTGCGGCTTCTCTTGGCGGGGTTCGGTGGGGGCTCCCTGGGTGCTCTGCGGGCGGTGTCCCTCCGGCCTTCAGGGGCCTTCGTGGCGTTCCGCCCTCCTGGCCGCGCTGGGCTTCCCCGGTGCTGTGCTGGGGCCACCGGGGCTGCCGCGTTCTTCCACGTGTCTAAGGGACGCTGCCCAGGACCCCGGCTCTGTCTCCCGTACACGAGGGTGGGAGGAGGGGGTCAGGGATCATGTCACATCACCCTCAGGAAGGTTCTAGCTGCTGAGAGGGTGAGCCTGTCTTCCTGCTCTCTGTCCCCCGCCCCGGAATATCTTAGAAAAAGCAGCTTTCAGAGTTAAGTGCCCCCCGCGGACCCCCTCTCAGGTGCTGAGTCTGTGGGGTTCGTCGTGGCCATTCTGTGGTTTAGTGGCCGTCCTGGGGCTCTCTTGCCACGCCAGTCCCTCACTGCCAGCCAGGGAGTGAGCGAGGCCCTGGGGACTGTGGCTGGGTCCCCAGGAGCCCAGGGAAGGGGCAGCGCTGGGGGTGCGTTTCCACACTTGCAGAAGTTTTGGTGGCAGAATCCACTCGCTCTGGCCTTTCTGGAGATAAGTATATGGGGGGAGGGCGCCCTCCTGTGTGAGAGGGGCAGCCCAGGGTGTCCCTGGAGTGACCAGAGCTCTGCCGTCTGTGCAGGACCAGCCGGAGCATCAGGTCGCGTCATCCCGAGGTGTCCGGACCCACAGCCCTCCCGGCCCCCGCACCTCCGCACCCCCGGTCCTCCGAGGGCATCTCCTTGGGCCTCCCCCTTCCGCTCAATAAACAGATTCTGCAGTTTCGAGGCCCCTCGCTTCTTTGGAGAGGAACATTCAGGCTGGGCCCCGCCTTGACCTTGGCTCCGGGGGCCCCTGAGGCCGGGAGGCTCGGGAGCTGGGGACAGGGACTCTGGCTGCTGGGACCCTGGCTGAGAGGACGGAGCGCCAGCCGAGGGTGGCACCTGTGGGGGCTGCACGCACAGGCAGTCTGGCCCCCCCGGCCCAGCCCCCGTGGGTTCACGGCACCTGTGGGGAGACTGAGCTGCCTTTGCAGCCTGGCCCTGCGGCTGGGCCTCCTTGAGGTGCACAGACCACATCCTCACAGGCCTGGAGAGAGAGCAGCGGGCGGCTGCAGGGTGGGGGTGTTGGGGTTTCCCTGCTGGTATTGGTGTGACCGTGACCTTGGGCACGTCATGTGAACCTCCGTGAGGCTTGGGGATGGGTCACAGTCGTGGCCAGTGCACTCCGAGCCCCACCCTCCGGCCCGGCCTGAGTGCGTCTCTGTGGACCCCTGGGCCCCCGCGGGAGCCTGCTGGTTGCCTAGTTTCACAGATGAGGAAACTGAGGCACAGAGAGGTTGGCTACTTGCCCAGCAAGGGCCAGGCTCCAGGGCCCGGGCTGTATGTTGACCCTCATCGAGATGTGGGGCCAGGAGAGCCCTCCCCCCAACCCCGGGGCCCATCACGGCTCCTGCCCCTGACGCCGTGCCCAGGGGAGCTCAGAGCGTCCAGTTCTGTCTGGGCACACACTTCAAAGGGCAGGGCCTGGGGTGGGGCAGGAAGGCGTGGGATGTCCTGCTTCGCTGCTCATGGGTGTCCTGTAGCCCTCGTGGGGCCAGAGCTGGGAGCCATTAGCTCTGAGTGCATCTGTCCTCATCCTGGCCCTGGTCACCCTGCGACAGTGGGTGCTCCCCGTGCTTCCTGTCCTCCCTCTCCTGCCTGGCCAGCCCCCTGGGGGCCCTGGCTCATCAGCCCGGTTCTGGGCCAGCCCGGGGCCGGGCTCAGTCTCCTTGGGGCCGCCTGCACCTGCTCGATGTGTGGCCCACCTTGGGCTCTGGGCTGTCCTGTCCTAGCTCGACCCCCACACCTGCCTGGCCCCATCCCCACAGCTTTGTTGCAGAGCGGTGCTGCGTCCAGGGTCAAGGTGGCCCCTGGTGAGCAGGCCTTCCCTGTAGCTGACCAAGCCTGGAGTCATTCTTGGTGGGCTTTTCTGGCCTTGAAGGTGGGAAGGCTGCCCCGCACTGGCCAGGGACTGGGGTGCTGAACTGGGTAGCGGTTGCCGTGGGGACTCTGGGGCCCCTCCTGGCCACCAGGCCCCTGCTGCCTTGCTCCATCCTCAAGACGGATGGGGAAACGGGGGCCGCGCAGCTCGCCTGGGCCACATGGCTGGAGGCCTGGGGCCTGTGCCCGGGAAGCGTGGCTCCACCTTCACCTTGACATACTCGTCATCGGTCCCGAGCCTGGGATAAAACGCTTCGGGAATGGTGGGGGGGCCGGGGCACAGGTGGGAAGAGGTAGGTGCTGGCGGCCCACAGCCCGTGGAGCACTCGCAGGACAGGGTGTCCCCGAGGCCGGCCTGCTGGGCTGCGCGCCCCGCCTCGCTGTGCAGGGTGGGTGCAGGGGTGGGGCGTCGCCATCCGGGTGCGGGGAGGCCGCAGGCTCAGGGAGGGGGCAGAGCGGCTGGCGGCCCCTGGCGTCTGCAGAGGCACATGGGCCTGGTGGGACCCCACCGTCGCCTCCATGGGCCCTCCCCGCAGCCGGCCTCTCTGCCTTTCCCTCGAAGTTCCCTCTGCAGGGAACCACCTTTCCCACCCAAGCTTTGCGGCCCCTCGGTCAATTCCCCCGCCCAGAGGCGGGGCCCCCCCTTGGCTGTGTGGTCCAGGCACCTGGAGCGTTCGTCCACTTGCCCCAAGACCCATCAGAAAGAGCCTGAAGACCACGCGTCCTGGGAGGAGGGTCTGGGGGTGCGTGTGGGGCTCTGAGCCCCTGGGGGCCTGGGCTTGGTGTGTCCATCCCGTCAGCCCCTCCCGGGGTGGGAGAGGTGGTCCTGGGCCGTCCCCGTGGGGGTGGGGGGGCCTCGCTCTGCTCTCAGGCCCCCAGGCGGGCCCTGCCGCAGTGGCCACCGTCGTCCCCAGGCCAGGAAGGGGGTGGCGCTGCCTGCTCTCGTCCAGGCCACCCCACCCCCCTGCCCTCCCCGTGGCTGTGGGTGTCACGGGCCGGATGCACGCCCCCTGAGCCGTAGGAGGCCAAGTTCGCCGAGGACACTCTCCGGAGATTGCACCGCCCGCTGGCTCTCCCTCCCCATATAACCCTGGGCGCCGGGGGCACGGGCGCGGGGAGCACAGACCCTCGATGGAGGCCGGCCTGCTGAGTGCTGTTCTGGGCATCATCCTGGTGCAGGTGGAGATGAGCACGCAGGACCTGGACCTGCAGAAGGTGGCTTTGCTTTCTTGACGGGGAGGCCGGGCAGGGAGGGGCCCGTGTGTCCAGGTACTCCAGTCCCAGGACTCGCTGAGGTCGCCCCGTGAGGGCAGGTAGAGGAGGGTCTGAGCTCAGCCCTGCCTGGTCTCCCCTCTCCTGGTGAGCGGGTGTGAGGTGAGTGCCCAGGGCCGGGCAGAGGCGGCGCCCCCCGCTCAGGGCCTCCTGTGGGCCGGCCTGTGTCCTCAGCCTCCCGGCTGGTCCTCTGGGGCCTCCAGGGTGTGGGGCTCAGCGTGGCCACCTCCTGCTCCTGGGTCGGTGGGGTGCCTCCTATGCCCTCTGACCCCACACACTGCGGGGGTCGGCGGAGGCTCTCCCAGCGCAGAGACCTCGTCTGGGGGCTTTGGTTTCCATCCAGATGAGTTCCTGCTTTGCCGGGTCTGTCGGCTGCTGGGCCAGGAGCACATCAGCAAGCTCAGAAATGACAGATGTGGGACACGGATTCGTTTCTCTTGCAAAACTGATCAGTTTTCAAAAGTTTCATGCGGACGATGTGGGCTCTGGGTGGCAGTTTCTGCGGCAGGCGCTCGGTGCCCCCGCGTGGTTGGGCACAGCCAGGCCTCCTCCAGGGGGCAGGGCTGGCTGCTGGCCACTGCTCCCCCGGGGCTTTCACATTTGGGGCCCTCTCCGGCCCCCCTCTCTCAGGCTCTAACCACCACTGCCCCTGGCATCCCGTCCCCGAGGACAGGCAGCAGCGAGCCTGGTTCTCCCTGCCGACTGGGAGCCAGCCCTGCGGCAGTGCACACCGGCCTGCGCGGGGAGGGGCTCGCCCCGTCGGCCCTGAAGGGACCCCTTGGAAGGCCAACAGCTTGCTGCTCCGCTGACCTCTCAGAGCCTGCCGGCTCCCTGCTCGGGAGGTCCGGGGCGGGGGTCTGCCTCCTGGGGCCCAGGGATGGGGTCTCCGTCCGGCTGCCCGAGATGGCTTTGGCTCCGGCTCTTTTCTCCAGATTGTGGGATTCTGGCGGGAGGTTGGTGTGGCCTCCAGCCAAAACCTGGCCCTGAAGACCCCAAAGAGGCTGGAGGCCTTGTTCCTGACCTTGAGTGGGGAGATGCTGACCGTAAAGGCTGCGTATGACAGGTAAGGGGCCCGGGCTCCTGGGACTTCAGGGGGGTGGGGGGCACGTGTGCCGGGCACCCGGGAGCAGCCCGGCGGCACCAGCTGCAGCCGTGGATGTGCACGTTCCTGTCACTTGGGTGGACCAGCCCTCCCTGTGTCGACCTTGACCCCCATGCCCACCCCTGGGAGCAGACCCCAGGCTTCCAGAGCTGCATCTTCTCCCAAATAAAAGCTCACAGTCTTGATGAAGCCCCGTTGGTTCACAGGGAAGGAAAATGGACTCAGGGGCCGGTGGCTCTCCGGAGGCCACAGAACCCTTGGGCGAGAGGCTGGCAGGGTCCCACCCTGTGCCTCCGCCCTCCTTGTCCTGCTCCAGGCTCTCCTTCCTGAAGACGCGCGCCCCCGCCCCGCCCCGGCCCAGAAGTGTGCCCCGCAGAAGGAATGCAGGCTGGCGCTTTCCTAATGAGCGCTGTGCTGCCTTTCAGCTCAGGAAGTTGTGAGACTGAACAAATCGTGAGCTCAGCAGTAAATGTTTCGGGGAAATTTGTTTTTCCTGGTAAGAGCTGTTTCCTTGTTGCTGCAGTCACGGCCCCCTGGCCCTACGCACCAGCCGCCTTTGGCTTTGCTGTTCCCTGTGCTGTTCCCTGCGCTTCTCCCCATGCCCCAGACGCCCGCCCGCTCTCCTACCGACAGACCTGTCACCCTGCCAGGCCTCTCTGGTCCTCCCCGCCCCCACCCCGGCATCCGGGGAGGGTCCCGGCTGGGTGGGGGGAGGATGGAGCCAGGCCCCGCCCACTCTGGCCTCCCAGGGGCCCCCGCCCCGAGGGGCGCCGGTGGGCCCAGGCCTGTCCCTCCCGCTCACTGGCACAGGCCGCAGGGAGATCCAGGTAATAGACACAGACTACGAGCAGTACGCCATCCTGAGGCTGTCCCTGCGCTGGCGGGACGCGGACTTCCACGTGCTCAAGTACTTCAGTAAGCTGTCCCGGGGTGGGGGGGCGGGGGGAGGGGGCGCGGTCACCCAGGGACCACCCAGCCCAGGCCCCTGTGCCCCCCACAGCTCGGAGCCTGGAGGGCGAGTATGAGCCAGGCTTCTGGAAGTTCCGGGAGCTGACCGCAGACACGGGGCTGTACCTGGTGGCCCGGCACGGTGAGCCCCAGGCCTTGGGGTGGGCGGTGGGCCGGGGGGCCCGGGGGTGGGTCCAGGCGCCCGTCCCACAGCCCCTCACTCTGTCCTGTCCCGCAGGGAGGTGTGCCAAGCTCCTGAAGGAGGTGAGTTGTCACCCGGGTCTGCGCTGAGCCCCTGGCCTGCGTCCCGGCCTGAGGGGAGCCTGGCTCGCTCTAGTTCCTGGGCCTCAAGGGTGGTGACACCAGGCTGCCAGGAGGGGACCCTGGAGGCTGGGGCGGCGAAAGGGCTGGGCGGGGGAGGGGAGGAGGCTGGCCCTCATCCCCGTTTCCATCCAGCAGGGTCCTGCCTGGGGGGCGGGCACAGGCCCCGTGGGCCCCATCTCAGGCTCCCGGGTCCCGCACTGTGCTAACCCGTCAGCTACACGATCCCCTCTGTCTCAACAGCCCTGAGGGGTTGGGACTGTTCCCCAGCTTTGCAGGTAGAGAAACTGAGGCCCAGGCCATGCAGCGAGGACACCACGCATGGCCGAGGCCCCAGCCGCTGCCTCCGGGGCCCTTGGAGGCCGGGACGCCTGAGCCCTGCCCTCTGTGCCGCAGGAGCTGCTCTGAGGAGCCCCCGCCCCAGCCAGGATGCTCGGGACCTCGCCGCCCTGGCCTCCGCTGGCCTGCCCTGGCCTCCGCTGGCCTCCCTGCCTGGAGGGCCGCCTGCACCTGCTCCGAATAAACGCTCCTGCCAGACCCGCTGCCCTGAGTCCTTCCTGGGGGCCAAGGGGCGACAGGTGGGGGTGGCCGGAGTGTGTTTCTGTGACTGCCCTAAAAATGACAGCAAATCCGGCTCTTGAGTGGTCTGCGTTTACTGTGACCCTGTCGGTCCCACCCCCGGCTGGACCTCCCCCGGCAGGGGGCTGAGTCGCGGCAGGCCAGGCTGCCCGGGCACGGGGGCCCCGTCACCTGTCAGCCGCACTCCTAGTCTCTTCTCTGGTCTCGAGAGCTGGACGCAGCCCCAGGCTGGGTCCCCTGAGCAGAGCTCCTCTCAAACGACAAGGCGGCCACGGGCGGTGCCCGTCTCCCTCTGCCCATGGCTCCCTGCGGCCCCAAACCCAAATCCGTGGGCAGTGGGTCTGAGGCCCTCCGGCCATGGCCGCCCTCGGCCCCCTGCTGGCTCCCTCCCGCTCCCTCCCTGGGCGCCTGGGGGCACCCCGCACGCTCCCACCCCAGGACCTGCACTGGGACGTGCGAACCCCTCTCCTCCCATCGGCTGGGGGAGGGCCGAGAACGAGGGTGGGTGTCAGCCCCCTACCCACGTGCAGAGCCGTGTGACCAGGCTTCCGAGCACAGCGGCGGGGCTGGGGGGCCGGTCCAGCCAGAGAGGAGCGACCCTGTTGACCCTTAGGGGACCAGCCGGCCACCAGCAGCCCCTGCAGGAGTAAGCAAAGCACCAGCCCCGAGGGAGGGCCTGCCTGGGACTTGCCTTGGCACATCCTGAACCGAGTCCCAAAAGACTTCCAGGGGAGATGTTTGGGGACTGAATTCCGACACATTCGAGGCGCTTGGGGAACTCTTGGACTTTTCCCCAGGTCTGTCTGGCCAGAGCTCTCGGGAGCAAGGTTGTCTGCCTCAGCTCAGTTTCCCGATAGAAGGTTCTAGGACGTCTGCTTGGGCCTGGGCTGCTGGTTCTGTGACACAGAAGCCTACTGGGCATGGTGCAGAAACAACAGGAGTTTGTTTTCTCAGGTGTCTGGAGGCCGGAAGCCCGAGATCAGGGTGCTGAGAGGGTGGATGTCTGGTGAGGGCCTCTCGTTGGCTTGTGGACGGTGGCCTTTCCCTGGCCTCTTCTCTGCACACACGGGGTGATAGACCTCTGCTATCGTTCCCTCTTCTAAGGGCACCAGCTCTACTGGGTCAGGGTCCTACCCTTATGACCTCACTTGAGCTCATCACCCCCTAAAAGGCCCCAGAGCCAAATAAAGCCACATCAGGCATGAGGATGTCAGCACAGGAACTTGGGGGGGACACAGCTCAGAGGGTAATAAAGGAGATCAGGGCTTCTACCATGCAGCATCAGTAACATCTAGCACAGAAGTCGCTACACATGCAAAGAATCGGGGAAATAGGACCTATGGTTACAAACAGGAGTTAATAGAAAGTGATGCTGAGAAGAGCCAGAGCTGGATTTGGAAGATGCACGTCTAAGACAGGCTTTACGTCCTGAACTTTCACTCTGCTCCACTGTTCCGTCTGTTCACGTGTGGGTACCATTCTGCCATCTGTCAGTCTAGTCTTTCCCTATAGCTTCTCTTTTATCAATCAGCCAATCAACTGAACTATTTATCAATCCATCCATTTCTCTGTTTGTCTATTTCTCTCTCTCTGTCTAATACGGTAAATTTTGGCAAACTGAATTTTCCTGTAAAATTATCCATCTCGGGACGTTCCTGGTGGTCCAGTGGTAAAGAATCCGCCTTCCAATGCAGGGGACACGGGTTTGATCCCTGGTCGGGGAAGTAAGATCCCACATGCCGCGGGGCAACTAAGCCCTCGCGCCTCAACTAGAGAGAAGCCGGCGTGCCGCAAGGAATGTCCCGCAACTAAGACCTGACGCAGCCAAAAATAATAAAAATAAATAAATATTTTTTAAAACCCACAAAAACAAAATTATCCGTCTTAACGAGGGCTTTGAAGTTACTTGCTAGGAGATCAGCAAAGTACTCTCTGTTGATGAAATATTTTTTTTCCTCAAAGATCACTTCCCACCCTTTTGTCATTCCTTACTTCATGTATTTATAGTCTGTCCATTTTTTCTCATTTATGTTAGTTAATTCTATTATTTTTAAAAAGAATACTAATGATTCTGTTGATGATTCTGTAAATGAATCAGAAAATTCTGTTCATTTTTCCAAGAATGAGGTTGTCGATTCCTTAATGACGTCTGCTGCTCTCTGGTCTCTACTTATTATTTCTTGCTTTCATAGTATTATTTCTTTCCTTGTAATTTCCTGTGGTTTACTGTGTTACTCTTTGTGTAGCTCTTGTAGTTGGGAATTTAATGCACTTACTTTCATTCTTTTATTTTTAATTGTGTTTAAGGTGATGACATTTCCTCTGACCCTGAATTACATGGTGTTTTTATTATATTTATTTTAAATAAATTCTGTAATTTCAGTTTGTATTTTTCATTTCATCCAAGAGTATTTTTTAAAATAGAAAGTTTAAAACAAATCTAGTTTTATTGTATTTTGTTTTTGTTTTTTGGAGGTGTTTTTGGCCATGCTGCACGGCATGTGGGATCTCAGTTCCCCAGCTAGGGATCAAACCTGCATCCCCTGCATTGGAAACTCTGAGTCTTAAGTACCAGCCCACCAGGGAAGTCCCAGTTTTATTGTATTTTGGTCACAGAAGTTTGTTTGTAATATTTCTACTTTGTGGAGCTCATCAATGCTTTCTGTGTGGCTCAACAATTTTGTGCATGTTTTATTCTATTATCAAGATATACAACCATATATAAACCCTGCAGACCTGCCTTAGGTTTTTCTTTTCAGCTCCTTATTGGAGTATAATTGCTTTACACTGGAGTATGATAGTTTTACACTGTTGTGCCAGTTTCTGTCATACAGCAAAGTGAATTAACTGTATTTCTACATATATCCCCATATCCCCTCCCTCCTGCGACTCCCTCCCCCCCGCATCCCAGCCCTCTAAGGCATCACCCATCATCGAGTTGATCTCCCTGGGTTATGCAGCGGCTTCCTACTGGGTCTCTGCCTCACATTTGGTAGTGTGTATATATGTCAATGCTTCTCTTTCACTTCGTCCCAGCTTCCCCTCCGCCCCCCATCCCGTGTCCTCAAGTCCGTTCTCTACATCTGCATCTGCATTCTTGCCCTATCACTGGGTTCATCAGTACCATTTTTTAGATTCCATGTATATGCGTTAGCATACAGTATTTATTTTTCTCTTTCTGGCTTACTTCACTCTGTATGACAGACTCTAGGTCCATCCACCTTATTACATGTAGCTCCATTTCATTCCTTTTTATGGCTGAGTAATATCCCAGTGTATAAATATACCACATCTTCTTTATCCATTTATCTGTCAGTGGGCACTTAGGTTACTTCCATGTCTTGGTTACTGTCAATAGTGCTGCAATGAACATTGTGGTGCATGTATCTTTTTGGATTATGGTTTTCTCTGGGTATATGCCCAGGGGTGGGATTGCTGGGTCATGTGGTAGCTCTGTTTTTAGTTTTTGAAGGCACCTCCACGCTGTTCTCCATAGTCTGCCTTAGATTTTTTAGGGCTTCTTTATCCTCACCTACAGGGGGTCCATTAGCCCTACCTTTATCGAGAGGGTGTGTGCACGTCTGCTAAAAATGTATTTCTTTTTTAAAAATTAATTAATTAATTTGTTAATTTATTGGCGGAGTTGGGTCTTCATTGCTGCAGGTGGGCTTCTCTCTAGGTGCAGCGAGCAGGGGCTACTCTTCGTTGCGGTGCACGGGCTTCTCACTGTGGTGTCTTCACTTGTTGTGGAGCTGGGCTCTAGCCCCCGTGGGCCTCAGTAGTCGCGGCACGTGGACTCAGTAGTTGTGGCTCACGGGCGTAGCTGCTCCTCGGCACGTGGGATCTTCCCCGACCAGGGCTTGAACCTGCATCCCCTGCACTGGCAGGCGGATTCTTAACCACCGTGCCACCAGGGAAGGCCCTATAACTGTATTTCTGGTGCCTTGCCTTGTATTCTGCTTTGGAAATCGATGCCAGCTTACGTCTCTCACCCTCAAGAGTAATTTGATCATCTTGCCTGGAGACCCTGGAGAATTTTCTTTATCAGTAAAGTCCAGCAGTCAGTTTGTTTCTTGAGCACAATCAGCTCCTATTTAATTCTTTCCTGCTTTTGCTCATCTCTGCTCTTAGTTAATCTAAAAAATTCTTCATTCAAAATGTTCTTTTAGTGCCCTTCAAAGCGTCAGCATGTGTAATTTACTTTGGAGTCTTTACGTCACAGTTTTCCATGCACCCCTCTCCCCGTGGTGGGATTTCCATTAGATGGAATGTTTTCATTCTGATTTTGATTTCTTCCTCTAGGAGCAAAACATAAAGACTACTGAAGTCTACTCATTTCTTGCACAGGGGTGGCAGTCTGGGGGACTCACAAGAGGCCTAATTCGTACGCATCCGCTAATGTGAGTGCAGAAAATTCTCCTGGCTGGACAGCGTTTTGGGTACCGGCATGTGTGTGTGCGTGAAGTCTGATTGCTGTTTGTCTGGAAGGCGGCTGTGTTTACGGCGTTTGTTAGCTGCCTGCCCAGCGCGCCCTTCCTCACGCTGCGCCCTCCCAGAAGCCAGGCTCTCGCGAAGCTGCGGCCTGAGCTCGCGCTGCCCGTGTGGGTGGCTGCCCCGCATCCGCCTGAGCTCTGCGGTCAGAGTGGCTTTCTCCTCCTGGGGCCTATTCCATCTCCATCACAGGGTGCTTGTCCATCTCCTGTCTTCTCTGCGGCCCTTCCCAGGTCTCCAGGAAGTCTCGAGACAGAGGCTCGGGAGAGGTCTCTGGTGGACTTTGGTGTGTTTTACGCACGGAAAATGTGAGGTTTCTCTTTTCCGTGATTTGTGTGGTTGCATTTTTTTTTTCGGAGCATTTGCTCAAACGCAGTTTTAGTCACAGCCACTGTCTTGGGCACGCAGATGCCTGTACCTGCACCACTGCTCACGCGTCCACGTTTGCCGTTTATAACGTCTTGTGGGAAAGCAATACAACTGCACACGTGGTCCTCACCTCGTCCAGCAGAAACCATAGCTGTTTTACAGCCGATGCTGTGGTCTGAATGTCTGGGGTCCCTCCCAGCTAAAGCCACGTGCTGAGGATACACAGCAAGGTGCTGGTGTGGAGCACGGAGAGCGGTATTCAATATCCTGGAATGAGCCTTAATGGAAAAGAATGTTAAAAAAGAATGTGTATATATATACATGTATAACTGAATCACTCTGCTATACAGCAGTAATTAACACAGCACTGTAAATCAACTATACTTCAATTTAAAAAATTAAAGTTAAAATTTAAAAAAATTAAAAAAAGTCATAGCTGACATCCTAGCCCCTGATGTGATGGGATGGGGAGGTGGGGCCTTTGGGAGGTGATTGGGTGGTGAGGGCAGAGCCTCACGATGGGGTCAATGCCCGTCTATAAGAGCACCCCCGCGAGCCCCCTCGCCCCTCCCCACGTGAGGACACAGGGACTAGTTTCCACCCAGCCGATCTGCACACGACCAGGCTGGCGCCCCCATCCCGGGCTCCAGCCTCCAGAACCGTGAGAACTAGACAGCTGTTGTTTACAAGCCCCCGGCCTGTGGTCGGGTTATTTCAGCCCCCACGGACTAAACAGTCTGCCTTTAATTCCAACGTAGGAGGCACCGCCCTTGGGTCTGCTTCTGGCGTCTGCTTTTTCTGCCGCTTCTCACTCACACTGTGTTTTTTTCAGGAAACGGACCTTGAAAAAATAACAAACAGGGTTAATGTGAAGCTTGGGATGACGTTTTTGTCTCTCATTGTCATTTTCTTCCGGTGGGCAACTGGGAGGCTGGTGGTTGGGGACCACTCCCATCTGAGCTCAGGCCCGGTGCTCCCTGGGCCCCGAGGCAGGGCAAGGCTGAGCTGCAAGTCTGTGTGCAGTGGGCTCACTTCCATCCCCTTTCCTGCAGGGCTCATCCCTCAAGCAGGGCCAGGGTGATGGCCGGGGACCCTCCTGAGAAGGCCCAGCAGGGCAGATGGGTTCATCGTTCCTCACCTCCAAACCCTGCCTGCCCTTGTGTCCACGGCACCCCTGGAAGCCAAGCAGCAGAGGGGTGTGGGAGCTGTGTTCTGCAGGGTTTCCCTCCCGGGTACTCCCGCCTGGGTTCCGGGGTCCCAGACAGATCCTGCTGAGCTCCCGGCCCTCCTCTCCCAGGCAAGGTCTCCAATGACCCAGGGTGGGCAGTCCAGGCCAAGGGAGAGCTCCCATGCGGCCTTGAGGGCCTGGCCGGGGGCACGGCGAGCAGAGCTGGGAGGCAGCAGGGTGAGGCTGCCTGGAGAGTGGGCAGGTCCAGACGAGTGGGCGGGGGCGGAAGGAACAGGGCATTCTGCGGGCCGCTGGCTGTGGGGACAGGAGGCCGTGGCCAGCAGAGCAGGAAGGTGGGTGGGCCGGGAGGGGGTGGGAGCTCTCAGAAAACCTGGGGGGGGGGGTGGATTTTTGTATTTTTAGTGATTAAAACAAAGATATGCAAAACCACAGCTTCTGGAGGAACTGCTTGGTCTCACCCCCTCCTCAGACCTGACCTTGGCGTGGGCTCCGGAGAGGATACGGGGCCCTCCCAGCTGAGCCAGAGCGTGTTGGCTCCTGGGAGGGGAGGGGAGGGGTGGTGCGGCTGAGGGCAGGATGCTCCCTCCGGAAACGTCCACGTGGAGGGACGCTAGAGAAGCGGGGATGGCACGAAGGTGTCTTTGAAGAAGGGGCTCTGCACGCGCTCCCCAGGGCCCACTCCCTGCTCTCGGCGTCGGGAGGACTCATTCTCCCACGTCCCCCCACCCCCGGCGAGAAGAGAGGCCAGGCTGCTGCCCGGCGGTTAGCGGCCGCCCACAGACGTGCCTTCCCAGCCATATTATTGGGCTTCCAGGGGCTGGAGGGCTCGCGCGCCCCTGGGCCCCGGGCAGGCGTGCTGGCGCGGGGACCTCTGGGAGGATGAGTGGCGTCCTGCTGGCTGCCCTTCTGGCTTTGGCCTCGGTGCCCGGGGCCGGGGCAGTGTGGCTGGGCAGGCTGGACCCTCAGCAGGTAACAGCCCTCCTGTGCCAGCACGTGCCTTGGGCCGTGTGGGTCCTCGGGGTCAGGCCCCTCCGTGGGGCCACGTGGCCTCTGGGCTCCCCAGGGCCGGCCCAGCCCACACGGCTGCAGGGGCCCGGGCCGGCCTGCGTCAGGGCTCCCAGATCAGGAGGCTGGGCCGGGGCTGCAGGCACGGGCCCCTCACCCGCTGCTTCTCCGTCAGCTCCTGGGCTCCTGGTACATTCTCGCCGTGGCCTCGGGGGAGAAGGACTTTGTGGTGGAGAAGGCCACGAAGAACATCGAGGGGGTTGTGGTGAGCCTCACGCCAGAGAATACCCTGAAGGTGCTGTCCTCCCGGCACAGGTGGGCGGGGCTGGGGACACGGGTGCAGGGCTGGGCAGCCGGCGCCGCCCTCCCCTCCCTCCGCACCGGGCTCGCTCTGAGCTCCACCCTCCGCCCGCTCTCCGGGGTCTGCATCCTCTCCGGGGTCTGCATCCTCTCTGGGGTCTGCATCCCTGGACTCCCGGCTGGGCGGCCCGTGGGTGGGACGCATGCCTTCTCCCCTGGGGCTGGGCACAGCCTCTGACCGCCCCGCCTGCCGCTCCGGGCCCTCGGTCCGCGGGGCGGGGTCTCTGGTCAGCCGGCGGGGCCTCACGTAGCCCAAGGCCCTCCTGAGCGGCTGCTCAAGGTGAGTCCCTGCCTGTGCGCCTCGGAGCCCGCGGTTCTCTCGGAAAACGAAGCGCCCAGACGATGCGGTCGCGGAGCTTGTTTATCAAACTGGACTCGAGGTGCCAGGCTGAGCCTCGGCTGACGTTGGCCGACGGCGCAGACTCCGCGCGCGCCTTGGGGAGGGTGCTGGAAGGAGGGGCCCGTGCTGCTGGGGCGGCCTGATGCCGGGGCACCTGGGGGGAGCCAGGCAGGGGCGGGGGGCACGGTGCGCTGGGGGAGGTGTGGTTGTAGCGTCCCCGCCTTTCACGTGGGGGATGCTGGGCTGTCACAGGCGGGAGGGCGCCGCGGGCATTTGCATCCTGAATCTGGAGTCCTCGTGGCCTGAACAGCCGAGCAGACCCCGGCCTGAGAGGAGAACTTTCTCCCCCGCTCCCTGGGGTGCTCTCCCTCCCTCCCTGCCTTCAGGAGACAGCAGCGGGCCTGAACGAGTGAGGGCGGAGGAGGTCGCCTTGGGGGGTCTCTGCTGTGCTGGGTGGACACGGATCACACGTGCAGTGGGTGGTAGCCCTGAAGCTGCGTGGCTTGGTGAGCCCTAACGAGGCTGGTGCCGAAAGCGCCCAAATACGGAAACTTGGCGTCTGGAGCGCCCGGGCCTGTGGCACAGCTGTGGTCGCGAGAGGACCACGGCGATCGCGGGGTGGGGGTCTCCATCATCCTTTCCCGCGTCTGCTCGTGGGAGTGGTTGGTCAGCGGCCTTGCTCCACACCGTGTCAAGGTGCCTCTGTCTGAGGACCTGGCCAGACCATCGGCAGGACTCACACACAGACCAGGGCTCACAGGACAGGCAAGCAGCCGCTTCCGTTTTGTTACTTATGTGAATTTCATTTGCTGGCCTTCGAGCAGGAAACACATGTGCATATTTCAAAAATCAGAGCCCCTGGGAATCCCTGGGGGTCTATTGGTTAGGGCTCTGCCCTTTCACTACCGAGGCCGTGGGTTCCATCCCTGGTTGGGGAACTAAGATCTTTCAAGCCGCGCAGCAAGGCAAAAAAAAAAAAAAATCAGAGTCCCCAAGGGTGGACAGCAGGGGCCCTTCCTCCCCCTCTTCAGCCAGCGGCCCCCTCCTCACGGGTGGCCACGGTTTCGATCTTCCGTGGCTCCTCAGAGACGTCCAGGCACATGACGCACACGTGTGTCATTTAAACATGCAGGCCGGCCGCTGTTCTGTGTCAGTCCTGGGGGTCTCTGGCCTCTTTTGAGACATTGAAAATCTTATTCTCTTTTGTCTTTATTAAAGTTTTAAACATTTGTGGTAAAATAAACATAAACATAAAATGTACCATTTTAAGTGCACAGCTCAGGGGCATCGAGCACATTCACACTGTTGTGCAACCATCACCACGTCCGTCTCCAGGACTCGCTCAGCTCCCCAGACCGACGCCCTGTCCCCATAGACACGGACTCCCCTCCCCGCCCCCACCACCTTCTTCCTGGCTCCGTGGATTTGACTCCTGCAGGGCCTCACCGGGGTGCATCCTACGTTTGTCTTGCGTCTGGCTGACTTCGTGAGACGTAATGTCCTCCAGGTCCACCCATGTTGCAGCCTGTGTTGGGATTTCCTCCTTTTTTAAGGCTGAGTAATATTCCATCACATGGATGGACCACATCTCTTTTATTTTTTTTTAAGATTTTTCTTGTTGTGGACTATTTTTTTTAAGTGTTTATTGAGTATGTTACAATATCGCTTCTGCTTTATGCGTTGGTTTCTTGGCTGCAAATCACGTAGGATCTTAGCTCCCTGACCAGGGATCAAACCCGCACGCCCTGCATTGGAAGGCATAGTCTTAACCGCTGGACTGCCGGGGACGTCCGTGGGCCATGTCTCTTTTGCGTTCAACTGTGGGTGGACACTTGGGCTGCCCCTGGCTTTTGGCTGTGGTGAACAACACCGCTGTGAACACGGGTGTGCAAACATCTTTTTGAGATTCTGCTTTCAACTCTTTTGGGGACACACCCAGGTGTGGGACTGTGGGGTCATATGGTGACTCTGTGTGACTTTTTTGAGGAAGCGCGTTCTTTTTTTTATAGCTGGGTAATACTCGACCGGGCTGTCTGCCAGGGCTCCGCTGGTGGGGACACAGTGGTCTCTGGTCTTTTGCAGCTGGAAACATACTTTGGGGTGTGGACCCTGGTGAACTGGCCTGGGAGAGGCCGAAGTGCGTCTGTGCTTCTGGAGACGTTGCTGTACGTCACCGAGGCGGGTCCCGCGAGCTGTGCCGGCGCCGGGCGCTTGCTCTGTCTCTGCTCTTGGCCATCTGATAGGCGACAAAGGGCCCCACGTTAGTTTTTACTGCTCTCTCTGCTCACGAGGGCGGGGGGCTTCCTGGTACCTGTTCCTTCTGTGTTTCCCTCCCAGCCCACTGTCTCCTCAGAGCTTTCGCATATTTTTCCCTCGGGTGGGTTTTTATGGACTTGTAAGAACGCTTGAGTATGAGGGATTGTAGCCTCTGTCTGCAACATAGTTCGTTGCAAATATGCGTCCCAGTCTGTCATTTTCCTTATGCCATTGAGGAGTTTGTGACAGGAAGGGGTCTTTTTCTTGTGTGTAGGTGTAAACACCCAGCTTCTTCTCAGGGCTTCTGGGTTTTGGGACATAGTCGTTCAGAATCCTTTCCGCCTCTCTGGAGCCGAGAGGCCTCTGACCTCTGACCCGCTCGGGGCTGTGCCCTGGGGACGTCCAGCGGCCCAGCCCCACTCGCCCAAGGGTCCCTCTTCCTCCACGGATGGGAGGGGCTCCCTTTGTCGCACATTTTGCTTTATTTTCGGACTTTCTGCTGTTCCTTTGATCCCTCGATTCCTGTGCCAAGCCCGTTGTGCTCCCTCTCATGGCCCCACAAAACGCCCCCTCGCGTATCTTCCTTCTAGGCTTTTCCTGGTTATTCGCGTGTCTTGCACGGACCTGGGCTGCGAGCTGGTCTCACCGCACTTGCAGAAGTGGGTCTGCTTGTTTTGCGGGCTGACGGCTTAGGGACAGCAGCCCCTTTCGATGCTAAGTCTCTTTTTCCAAAACCGCAGACCCCCTGTTGGTCTCAGGCTGCTTTCGCGCCCTCCGCAGAGCAGGGCTCTAGGGAGGTGACAGCAGCTTTGTGCTCTGCAGGCCCCGACAGGTTCGCCGTGGTTGAGAGCGGGTTTGCGGGTCGCTGGGCCACCGAGGGGGAGGCAGAATCCCCTCCGTGGCCACGCTGGCTGCTGGCCAGGTCTGGGCGGCCGAGCCTGTCTCCTCTTGTGCTGAATCTGGACCCTGGGTGATCACGGATTCTTTTCTTTTCCAGGCTGGAGAGATGCCACCTGCACGCTGTGGAACTGGTGAAACAAAATTCCGGATGGGTGTTCGGGAATCCCTGTAAGGATGGCGGCCACCGTGGTCCCTCCAGGCCGCATGGGGCGGCTCCGTTCCTCTGACCATTGTCAGGGCCAAGTTCTGCCCCCAGCAGCCCTGGGCCCCCTGCCCCTGCAGCATCGCCAGGCCCCTGAGGGCGGGGTCAGCCCCGCGGGAAGGGGAGGGGGCGACTCCTCCCCGAGGCCTCAGTGGTGCTCTCCCCCGGGGCGAAGGGTCCCCGTTTTGTCAGAGGACTGCGTCGGACACGCTCAGCTGGGACCCCAGGCCTCCCTCTGTACTGAGTGGGGCAGGGGCAGGGGGATGGCCCTCTGCCCCTGTGGGGACAGGGTCGGGGAGGGAGCCCCCGGGATGAGCGGGGACTCACCCACCATCCACCAACGACCGCGGGCCTCTGGGTGCCGGCGCCAGGCGGGGGCCAGGGACCAGGGGGACAGAGCCGGGGGCCCCCACGCGGTGTGACGCCGCACCCCGGGGGCACCTGTCTCCTAGCCCGGGGCGTGCTGGAGTACCGGGTGCTGGGCACCAACTTCAGGGACTACGCCGTGGTGTTCACGCAGCTGGAGCTCGAGGACGAGGCCTTCAGCACCGTGGAGCTGTACGGTGAGGGCCGCCCCGGGCGCTGGGGGGCCGCAGCGCCCTCCGCTCCTACGCCCGTTGCCCGGTCCCTGCACGACCTCACCCACCTCGGCCGCACCTCCCTTCCCGGCGCCCCCTCCCTGCCCTGGTCCTCTGTGGGAGGCGTGACCCCGCCTGGAGGGGGGGATGGTGGGGGGAGGGGGCTGTGCGCGGAGACAGGCCTCGGGTCAGGAGGGCGCGGAGTCCCAGTCACCCGTCCAGCCCCCTCCCTCAGGCCGCTCGGAGCTGGCTAGCCGCGAGGCCATGGGCCTCTTCACCCGGTGGAGCACGAGCCTGGGCTTCCTGTCCCAGCAGCAGGCCAAGCTGCGCAGGGACCGTGAGTGTCACCGTGCCCACCCGAGGCCGCCGCGTGCGGGGGTGGGGGGATGGGGAGGGCGTGGGCCGCGGGGCCCTTTGCTGGCTTCTGCCGGGCGTGGGGACCCTCCAGCCCTCAGGGAGTCAGGCAGGGCTCGGGGGTCTTCAAGGAGTCACCTACTCCCTGCCCACAGTCAGGCCTGTGGGGACGGGCCCCGTCTCGGGGGTGGGGTGGGGGCTGTGGGCCGGGGCCGCGGGGGCGACCGGCTGGGCAGGGAGACCTGTCCCGTCCTCACCGCCATCGCGCTTTCCCCTCCAGTCACCTGCGCGCACAAGGTCTTCCAGGTAAGCGCCTTCCTGAGCGTCCCCCGGGCTCCCGTGCGGCGGGAGGAACCTGGGGCCCCAGGGGCCCGTCCATCCTAGCGGCTTCACCGCCGTGCAGAGCTGGGGGCCCTGGGGAGCTGATGTCTCTCTGGGTGAGCCCAAGGTCCCCGGTGCTCCTCTTGGTTTTCAGTGAATGCCGCGGCCCCCAGGGCACTGGAGGAGGCCGGCCGGACGCTGCCCTCCTGGCCGAGCCGCCCGGCGGCTGGGTGCTGGGCCACCTGCTCCCGGGGGCTCTTGCTGTGGATTCAAATAAAGCGGTTCCGCAAACCCGCCCAGTGCCTCGTGCCTGTGTCCAAGCAGGGCCCCGGGCCCAGGGCAGACGGAAGAGCTGACGTGGAGCTGCCCCCTGAGGGCCGGGGCCGGGGGGCTGCAGGGAGAGGAGGCGGGGAGGCGGGGGCGGGGCCGCCGCGGGCTGAGCCTTGAGCGCAGAGCAGCCCCGGACGCGCGCGCTGGCCTGCAGCCCCGTCCCTGCCCAGAGTCCCCCCGGCCCGGGGGTGGGGGCCGAGGAGGAGGCAGCTGCTCCTCCCTCAGGGTCACCACGGGCCCGGGGCAGGCGGGAGGCTGGTCCCCCTACGTGGACAAGACCCCGCGATCTGGATGAAGTGTGGGCAGGGTGCGGGGCTGGGGCACCCAGGTGTGAGAGCTTGGCCTCTCCGGGCTGGGGCTCGGGGGCAGGGGCAGCCAGGGACCCCGGACGGCCGGAGGTCCTGAGGATGGCAGAAGCACAGGCCGCCGAGGGAGGTGGGCTGCGAGCAGGGTGGGGGCTGCCTCTTGCTCATGGTGAGGTCAGGTGCACGTGGGCTGCCGCGCTCTCTGCACACGTGCGCGCACACGCACACGCACATGTCAGCACCTGCTAAGGGCATCGAGAAGGCAGCCCCAGCGTCAGCGCCGGCACCGTCTGAGCCCCATCTTCACGGAGGCCGTGTTTCTGTGCGCACGTCCCCGTGAAGGGACTCAGTGACACGTTCCCTTTGCCTCCTTCCTGGGGCGGGGCCGGGCTGGGAGGCCCAGGAGCCTCCCTCCGAGGTGCAGTGGCTCCAGGGGACATGTGGTGACTGGAGGCCCGGGGGGTGACCTAGGGAACATCAGGGCCTCCGTCTCCGGGGCGTCCTGGGCCGGCAGCTGTGCCGCTCTGGGGGCCAAGGGTGGGCTGGCCCTCCGTGCCAGGGAGGGAGGGGAGGGCCCCAAGCCACCCCCACCCCGGTTGGCCCACTGGGCCGGCTTGTGGCTGCGGGTTGGCTGGACGCCCACGGCAGGGCTGGAGGGCTGGGACATTTAAGCGCGCCTGGTGGCGGCTGGGGGAGGGCGAGGATGGGGCCGGGCCGGCTGCTGCCCCTGCTGGTCCTGGTGCCGACGCTGCCCGGGGGGCCCCGGGCGCAGGAGCCGCTCCCCAGGGAGTCCCACCACCTCAACTGGGACAAGGTGCGCCTCGTGCCTTGGCCGCCTCGCCAGGCGCGGGGGCCATGGTGGGGGGGTGGCGGGCATAGGGGTCCCTGGGAATCCTTGCAGAGCCGCTGGAATCCACTGGACGGGCTGGCAGGAGGCTTAGGCACAGGCTCTGCCGGCCCCGCGGGGCAGCTGATGGCCTCTTTTGGGGACAGGCTGGGGTTTCCAAACTCAACTGACCACCTCGGGCCACATGCCGAGAACCCCAAGGAGGGGCCGGAGCGGGGTCCCCCAGACCGGCATGGCCGCGGTCGCCTAGAGGTGCCGGGTGGGGAGAGGGGAGGCAGAGAGAGCAGGGCATGTTCTGGAATAACGAGATAGCTGGCAGGTGGGAGGCTCCGGAGGGGGCGGCCATGCGCGCAGGTTGGGTAGACTGGGGGGTGCCCAGGAGGGGGCTTTGCCGCAGGGAGAGCCAGTGGGAGGGGGTGCAGGGGCCAGCGGGAAGGGAAGGGGGCCCCACGAGGCCCACGTGGGCCGGCAGCTCTGACACCCGGTGCCCAGGGCCCTGCCCTGTGCCACCTCGGGCCCCAGACCACCTGGGCACCCACCTCCAAGGCCAGGCCGGCAGCGGGGACCCCGAGGCAGGGGCCGTGCCAGCCTGGGGGTACTGGACGCAGGGTGGGCCGCAGGCGAGGGTCGCTTGTCCTGTGGGTTCTCCGGGACCGGGGGCGGGGGCCGAACCAGTGCGGCAGCCCAGACCCCAGGCCCCCAGCACCCTCTCCGCAGTTTTCAGGGTTCTGGTACATCCTGGCCATCGCCTCCGACGCCCAGGGGTTCCTGCCGGGCAGAGACAAGAGGAAGCTGGGGGCGTCCGTGGTGAAGGTTCAGCGGAGGGGCCAGCTGGAGGTGGTGCTTGCCTTTAACCAGTGAGCGGGCCAGGCCGGGGGGCCCAGCACACCCTGCGCGGACCCCTGAGCCCAGGGAGGGGAAGGGGGGCCAGGTCGGGGGGGCCAGACCTACGGGTCCGTCTGGAAACCCCACGAGGACTGTCCCCGAAACCCCAACACCCACCACGTGCTCAAAGAGCTGCATTTGGGGGAGGCCCCTACATTCCCCGGTGGGGGGGCTCAGCCGGCAGGGGGTGTTTGGAGCGCTTCCCCTGAGCTGAGGGACCGGCCCGCGTCCACGCTGGGAAGTCCCAGGATGGCAGAGCCCGGGAGGGGCTCCCTGGGCAGCTCACAGCCCGCCTCCCCCCAGGTCGCAGGGGTGCCGGGCACACGTGCTGATCCTGCGGAAAGACAGGAAGAAGGCCGTGTTCAGGAACACCTGTGCGTACCCGCTGGGCCCGCGGGAGGGCGGGGGTGGGGTGTCCAGGGCTTCCTGGCCGCCGGGACCCTGGGTCGGGCCCCCGGACCGCGCTGCCCCCAGCCGTCCTCTCCCGAGAACATGGGCGGTGGGGCCGAACGCCCAGGACGCACGGTCAGGCCACCGTGGCCCAGAGCCGACGCAGCTCATGTGTGCCAGGGGCCTGGACCGGGGGTGGGGGGGACTCTGCGGCCCTTCCAGACGCCCCCACCGTGCCGGAGGGAGGGGCCGGGGGTCGGGGGCCGCCGTCCAGGCGCAAGCCGGCGACTCTGTGCTTCCCCTCCCGTCCAGTGAAGGGGGTGGAGGGCTTCCGCGTGCTGACCACTGACTACAGCCACAGCGTGGTCTCCCTGCGCCTGGGCCGGGCCGGCCGGACCACCAAGGTGCTGCTGCTCTTCAGTGAGTCCCGCGGCCGGAGCCCCGCTGGCCGGGCGTGGGGGGCCAGGGCAGCGGTGAGGGGGTGCTGAGACGGACACCCCAGACCGATGGCCACACGATGGACACTCACCCCTCCGTCCAGGGTGCCAGCTTGCGGGGTCTGGTGGTTTGCAGGTGGCCGCCCTCTTGCCGTGTCCCCACACGGGGGTTGGGGGGGCGCTCTGGTCCCATCCCTTCCCATAAGGGCGCCGACCCCACCAGGAGGACCCCACGCTCTCGGCCTCAGCTGCCCCCATCACCCCCCAAGGTCTCCCGGGACCACCCCACTGGGGCCTCCACACGCCTTCGGGGGGCAGGAGCACGCAGCCCACGGCGGTCGGTCACGGCCCGAGGGGTGCGGCCTGGCAGGAGGGTGCAGCGGGAGGTGGGGCTGGCGACGGTGTGAGCAGAGGCTGGGTGGAGCGTGGGACCCTGGCGGTGGAGACCACGCAGGCAGGCTTGGGAGGTGCCCCCAGGGCCAAGTGGGGAGGCCCCTGCGGGGGGGTCAGAAAGGCAGCGGCGGGGGGGGCGGGCTGTCCGCACGGGTGCGGAGAGGGTGGGAGGGGCTGCTGGGGCGTCTCCACCGGGTGGGCACGTCCAGGGATGCAGCGGCGGGGACAGAGCCGAGACTGGCCAGAGGGGACGAGAGGGCCCTGCCTGGCGACCCCACCCCCCAAGCCTCTCCCCGGGCCCGCCTGGCCCACGCCTCCTGTCACCCACCGGTAGCCACTGCCCCCGAGCGCACCTTGCTCCTCTGTCCCGGAGGCTGGGGGGATTTCGGTGCTGGGGGCGGTGTGGGGGGCAGGGCGCAGCCTCACGCGGCCGTTCCTGGGGGCTCTGACGCGGCGGCCCTGCTTCCCCGCCGCAGGCAGACGCAGCACGTGCGGCTTCCCGAGCATGAGGAAGTTCATAGACGTGTGTGAGGCCTGGGAGCTCACGAGCCGTGTGACCGTTCTCCCGAAAGATGGTAACGTGTGGCCGCAGGCGCCGGGCTCGGGCCCCACGCCTGTCCCGCTGGGGAGCTGTCTCCCGTGGGGGACGGACGGGCAAGGCTGTGACGAGGGCACTTTTCAAACATCTGAAGCCATCATGAAGGCACGGCCGTGCGTGGGAGCCCGTCCCACCTCCCCGAGGCACACAGAGCACAAATGCTGCCTTGGCCAGGTCTCTGTGGTGTGGCCGGGGGCCAGGGCGGCACGGCTTTGCCCTCTGTGGTGCCCGAGGCCCCGGGGAGAGCCAGCAGCGTGTGCACGGCGACGGGGGCTCCCTCGGAGCCGCCCCCACCCTCTCATTACCTCTTTCCTCTCCCGCAGTCTCCTGTGCGCACACCATCCTGCCGTGAGCGTGAGCCGCTGTCCACCTGCTCTTCCCTTTGAGGCTCGACTTGTGGTCCCTCTAGACCCCGGGAGCGTTGTTCCAAATTGCAGGCCTTCACACGCAACTGCTCGTTGAGAGGCGTCTGGTGACCCCAGGCCATTGATAGTGTGGAACCCGGGGCCGTGGCTCCAGCCCCGCGGGGTCCTTTACAGTCACTGAGGGATGAGGGTGGGGGTGCACGCTGATGCGGGGTGGGGATGCCTAGCCAGGCCCCTTCGGCCTGTGTCCTCTGGATTACGCGGCAGAAAGATGCTGCCGGGACTCCTCTGCTGCGAGATAGACCACGGCCCGTCCCGTGTCGTGTGCCACGTGCCTTCTCTGCAGTGAGTCTCTGCCACCGTGCTCCGCGTTCCTTGACATCCTACACGTTCCCAGGAAGCTGAGCGCTTACACACCACATGTGTGTGCCGGCTGCCGGGGAGAGAGCTGCGGGCAGAAAGGCAGCGGCGGTTCTCCCATTAGGAGGGGCAGACGCTGACTTGGTCACCCAAGCACACTGTCATAGACCCTGAGGAGTGTGTCCAGAGGTGCCAAGTGCAAACCATGGCAGACCTGACTCATTCCAGGTTGGGGAAGAGGAGTCAGGGAGAACTTCTTGGAGGAAGTGACGTTTGAGCTGAGACATGAAGGGAGGTGGGAATTAAAAGCTATGGTGGCGCTGGGTGGGCGCAGGCCCTCCCTGGAAGAGGAGTCAGTCTGAAAAACCCCAGAGTGGTGGAGACGGAGGGGAGGGAGTGGGTGCAGGGATGCTTGGCAGGTGAGGTGGTGGACGGGGGAAGGCAGGGCCGAGGCTGAGCTTGGAGCAGCTCGGGGACGCCCAGATGCAGGCGTCCTGAGGGAGATGGAGTCCAGAGCAGAGGTCAAAGTGAGAGACAGACATGTTGGAGTGACAAATATTTATTTGCTGACGGAGGCTGCAGGCGTGGGTGTGCTCACCTACGGAGAGAACAAGAGGATTGACTCAGTCAGCTCCTGCTGTGGAACAAACAACCACACAAGCGTACCTTTATTTTTATTTTATTTATTTTTTTGGCCACACCATGTGGCTTGTGGGATCTTAGTTCCCCGACCAGGGATGGAACTCGGGACCAAGGCAGTGAAATCGCTGAGTTCTAACCACTGGACCGCAGGGAATTCCCGCACAAAAATGCATTCAGCTTCCTCGCCTGGGGCTCAGCTTGAGAGCGGCTGACGCAGGCTGGGCTCAGCCGTGGGGCTCAGCAGGTTTTGTCGTGGCAGTGCGGGGTCGACGGGAGGTGGGTGGACAGAGGCCAGCTCTGCTTCCCTCATCCTTCAGCTGGTGGGCTTGTCTCGTGGCCGTGATGAGGGCATGCAGGCCCAGAAGGAGCAGGGGTCCTTTGTAGGCTCAGAGCCAGCCCAGTGTCACTTCGCGCCGTCCTCTGAGTCACCGCCTGGTCCTCACTCTCGGCCACAACAGCTCACGTCAGGGGTCTTCACCCCACCTTGCATCTCAGGTCCCCTGAGTCTCCTGTAACTGGGGTGCTGGAACACAGTCTGCATGGTCTGCGTCCCGCAGGGGCTCCTCTATAGCACACCCCTTCCAGCGAAACGTCAGCATCCCTGGTGGATCGAGGGCGGGTGATGGCCTGGGTGCTCCCGTCCAGGAAGGAGGAAAGGGGGCCCCTCTTCGAGTGGGTGTCCCCGAAGCGCCGGCTCCAAGGCTTTGGTGCATTGTCCTCTTGTCTCTGTCCTCTGAGACCATTCCGTGTCACGTGTTTAGTCGCTCCGGCCACGTCTGAAGGAGGCGTCAGGACACATGCCGGGTGTGCAAGGCCCTCAGCCCATCTCCCGCCTGGAGAAGTCGCCCCACAGCAGCTGCATTCCATCTCAGCCACACGGCGCTTCCGACCCTCGGAGGGTTTTCTGTGTGTTTGACTCCAGTGTGCTCCACGTGCCCAGAGCCACACACACGTCTCCTTAGGACACGTGCCTCTTTCTCCAGGTTTGATGACTGTAATCTGGGGGCACTCAGCCTCCAGCAGCCTGGGCCCTTGTGTGGCACCTTACTTCTTCTGGAGGGCGACAGAAACACTGCACCCGGATCTGGATTCGGTCTGTACCAAGGCGCGTCTCCCTGCGGCGCTGGAACTGGACTTTTTTTCCTGTCTGTATTTTAACAGCCATGCCCTAGATTTGATCCCCCGACCAGCCTCAACCCTCCCATGGGGTTCACTCTGGGAGGAGGGGCCCCTCAGATCCTGGAGGACCCCTGCCCACCCCTCCCATGTGGGGCTTATTGCTCTGGGCATCCCCACGGGGGCACAGGTACACAGCCCCCCCCCCCCCCCCCACACACACACACACACAGAGCACAACACACACTGGCTGCCCTGCCGGGGGTCAGAGGGGAGTGTACACGGAGGTGGGGGTGGGAGGGGTGAGAAGAAGGAGGTTGGGGGCAGCTCTGCCACGGGGCAGGGATATTGACCCCCTGGCAACATGGCAACATGCCCTGGCCCATAGCATGGGGAGGGGAGAGATGCCAGGCTGATGGCAGGAGGTCTCCAGGGTGCCCAGGGGGCTGCCTGGCCTGGGCCACCCCTAGAGCTGCCTGGAGAAGACAGGGTCTCGGGTCCTGTGTCCACCACTCTGGGCACCAGGAACTGGAATAAGACCCACCCCTGCTATGGAGAGACTACAGGAGAGGAGGCCTCAGCTTACTCTCTGTAAAGTGGGTGCACAGGAGGGGAGAGCCCTAAGGTCCCAGAGGCTCATAGAGGAGTCTTTTGGCCTTGGTTCTCCATCTGTGACCCACGGGGCTCTGAGTCCCTGGAAAATGCTTCCTACAACCTGGGGTCCCTCTGAGCAGGGGGCATCCTGAGGACTTGGGGGACTGGGGACTTGGGGGTGTAGGAGGTGGCAGAGACTGGACTACTCACCAGGCACCAGGGACAAGACCCTCCTTGTTGGCGCCGGGGGGCGGGGGGTGGTTCCTCATTTGGACGTGGGTGGAGCCACTGCCCTGGTTGGGGTGAGGAGGCCTCTGGAGTGAACTGGACACCAGGACAGTGGAGGGAAGGAGGGGAGCAAGAGCGGCTCTGAGGTCCCCCTCATCACCCAGGAGCCGGCAGGTCCCGCTCCTTTGCCCCCCGGGCCCTGGCGGAAGCAGCGCCTTGAGGACCCCAAACAAAGGTCTGTGATTCGCTTTCAGGTCTCCTGCCTGGGGCTGCAGTGCCGGGGCTGACCACCGGGCGGCGGGCTGTGCCCACCCTGATCAATGGAGCAGCTGGAGCAGGGAAGGGACACCCGGGGTCATTCTGGGCGTCCCCCTGCCTCCGACCCAGCAGGCACCTTTTATCGTTAGCTTCCAGGCCCACGGTGTGACCTGCTCAGAGGAGGGAGGGGGCTCTGAGACCCTCCATTGATCGCCTAGCTACTGTGCCCCCCACACTCACCCTGAGCAGGGGCTGTGCTAGGCCTGGGGGCGGTGCTGACGTGACAGGGGGTCCCTGCCCTCCAGGAGCTCACAGCCTGGAGGGGCAGATGCACAAGGGCAGGAAAGCAAATCTACGTGAGAGAGAAGAGCAGGTGCTCTGGGGAAATGACTCCCTCCTGGAGGGAGGGCCGGGAGCCCCTGGGGTCTACAGGGCTCCGTGGTGACATTGCTGTTGTGACCAGGTGGACAAGAGCAGCCGGCCCTGCACACTCTGTGAGCTGTGAGCCGGGGGTGCGGGGGGGGAGCCCACAGGTGCAGAGACTCGGAGGCAGGAGAGAATTTGTCCAGAGAGCAGATGGGACAGGAGCCAGTGTGGATGGAGAGAGCTGGGGAGGAGAGGGGCGGGGTGCAGGGCCAGACCCGGGTCTGGAAGGACGTCCTGGTGTCTGTGCCCTGTGACAGCATTCCCGGATGTGGCGCTTTCAAGGTCAGACATTGACCGTCTTGGTGTCTGTGACCAGGATGCAGGCTCGGCTCAGCTGGGAGCCTCTGCCCCGAGGTCGCCCAGGAGGCTGGGCTGTGGTCTCAGCCGAGGCTCAGCCGGGTGGGGTCTGTCCCTGAGGTCATTCTCGGGTTACTGGTGGGATCCAGCTTGACCGAGGGTTCAGGTCTTTCCTGTCTGTGGGCCGGGACCCAATGTCGGTTCTTTGCGCTGGAGCCTCGGGGCAGCTCATCATATCTGGTCTTGCTTCTCTAGAACACTGGATCAGAGACAGAGAGACAGAGACAGGGAGAGAGAAGGAACACAGGAGGGAGGGAGGCAGGCAGGAGGCACAGACTCTTCATAAACCCGCCTTGGAAATGGGCCCCCGTCCCTTTTGCCTGATTCTATTGTTTGAACCCAGTCCCAAAGCCCATCCACCCTCAGGGGAGGGGTGACACAGGGACGTGAGGCCTGGAGGCAGGGACCCTGGGAGCCCTTGTGGGGCTGCCCGCGCACAGGCCGAGGTGAGACAGGACGGGAGGACCTGGAGGGTCGTATGTTATCCATGAAACACTCATCTATGGACTAAAGTACAGTATTTCATTTTTATTTTTTAAAGGTTTTTACTACAAGGACAATAAACATAAAATAATGAATTCTAAAGGAGGTGGTGCCCGCTCCTGCCCTCCCCCTCCGCGTGTGCCTGTGCCCCAGTGGGCAGGGAGCATTCCAGGGCGTGTGCTCTTCCAGAACCCGGCTTCCCCTGGTGGACACTCGCCTCTTCCTCTTTTGCATTTTCTGGGGCCCCGAGTCAGATTTTCTGAAGAGCCCCTACTGTGGATATTGGGTCCACTTCTGATTTTCCTCTCCCATCGCTGTGCTGAAGGGAACACCTGCGTCCATAAATCTGTTTAGAAGAAATCCCTGGAAACAGAGAGTCTTGGTCTAACGTAAACATGACTTAAACGTTGGTCACAGCTTCCAACATCCGAGGTCTCCTTGACCACTCTGAGTCTTGTTTGGGAAAGCAGGGTCCACCCTCTGGAGTTGAGACCCCAGGGAGGGGGGCAAAGATGGGGGGAGCGGGGGGTGGGGGTGAGTTTATGGGGCAAGGTTTGTGCTGGACACACAGGGAGCAGCCCTCAGAGGCTGACGTTGGGCCAGGAGCAGAGATGGTCCCCGTACGTCCCCAGCTGCCAGAGCTCCAGCTCAGGCCAGCGACCCTGCCTGGGCCTGGGGGGAGCTGTGCGTGCTGAACTGGGCTGTGGCAGTGCCAGGTGACCCTCCCCTGCCCCCCAGGAGCTGTCCAAGAAGGTGGTGCCCCACCACTGCCTGGGCTCCATCTGGTCCCGGCGGGACAAGAAGGGCAAGGAGCACCCGGCCCCCACCATCCATCCGAGCCACCGTCACCCAGTTCAACAGCGTGGCCAAGTGTGTCATCACCACCTGACTCGGGTACCGGGGGTGGCAGGGCACTGGGTCCCAGTGGCCGAGGGATGCTGTGAGAGGACCCGGGGAATCCCTCTCTAGTTTTGGAAACTTCTTGTTCTTGGAGAATTAGGTCTTTGGCTTGCCAGCTGGTCCCTCTGACTGGGACTTCGCTTCCTCCAGGCTGTTGGGTGGGTGGGCGGGTGGGTGGGGAGGGGTCCTTTCTTCCCCAACCAGCTCAGCCTGTCCCCAGGACACCAGGCCCCACGGCTGCTTCTGCCTGCACACTGCTTCAAGGGGAGGGCACCCCCCCCCCCCCCCCCCCCCCCCCCCCCCCCCCGCCCAGGGACGGGGCTGCTGCTGGGAATGCGCTCGGCTAAGTGGCCGAAGGGGCTGCCCTGGAAGGCAGGCCTGGGGCTCCGCACTCCGCCCCGAGGGCAGACGCTGCGAATCACAGCGAACCCTGCAGCATCCTCACAGGGGTGCCTGGTTGCTGACACTGGGGTGCAGCCCACATCAGCAGTGACCCGTTAGCCCGTGGGAACTCTCCGCGGAGGAACGAGTCCACGGTGGGGCCTTCGGGACCGCGCCCCAGAGGCTTCCCCAGCGGCCCCTGGCAGCCCCCGCCTGGGTCCCAGGGGGCACCTGGGAGCCGCCTCCTGAGCGGGGGCAGGCAGACCTCCCTCCCGCGGGAGAGCTGAAGGCCGGGCAGGGCCTCGGACCCCGCCTGGGGGCCAGGGCTCCAGGGGGCTGAGGCCGGGGGAGCAGCTCCGCCGAGGCCCCCCAGAAAGCGGCAGGCCCTTCTGCAGGGAACCAGGAGGCTGCCCGGCTCCAGGGCCGCGCGCGCGGCGGGGGCGGGGCTTCCTGCCGGGGCGGGGCTTCCTGCCGGGGGCGGGGCGGGCCCGGGCGGGGCCACGGACGCGGGAGGCGGGCCGGGAGGGTCCGCTAGAGGGCGCGGCGGCGGCGGCGAGCCCGGGGCGGGCGCGGGTTGGGCCTCGCGGGCCGCCGTCCGCGCTATAAAAGGCGCGGCGCGCGCTCGCTCGTCCTCTGCGGGCGATGGAGACTGGGGTGGCCGCGGTGCGTCCGAGGGGCCTCGGGGCCGGAGCCCGGGTGCCCGCCCGCCGCCGCCGCCGCCGGCTGAGCCCCGCGCCTCCGTCCTGGGTGCCGGTGGCCGGAGGCGCGCCCGGGGCGGGGGGTGAGGGACGCGGCGCGGCGGCCGTAGTTTAAAGGGTGAGCGGGCGCATGTCAGAGGCTGCGCCTTCGTCCTCGCGGCTGCGGGCGGTGGGGGTCTGCGGCCTGGGGGGCGCGCGTCGTGCTGTCTTTCAGCGGACGGCCCGTCGCTGCCCCCGGGCCCGGAGTTCCTGTGTGCGGGGCGGGGGGTGCCCGCGTGAGCCTGCGGCGGCCTCCCCGTGGAGGGGCGGCTGCGTGCGCCGCTGGTGCCTTGCTCGCCTGGGGCCGCACCGCCGCCTCCTAACCTCGTGTGCCACGCGCCGCCAAGTCGAAGAACAAGAGAGCGGGAGACGGAGGCCGGCTGGGTTTGGTGTGTAGACACGTGTAGGCCTGGGGCGCAAATGCAAAAAAGCAAAGCCTGGGTGAAGGGTCTTTGCGTGGACCCGTAAGGCTCTCACAAAGCCTGGGTTTGTTTTCTCTAGGGAGCTGGCCTGCGGGGAACTGAGGGCCTGCTGGGGTCTCGGGTGAGTTGACACAAGGGCGCTGGGACAGGCTTTCGCAAGTGGAGCGCCTCCTTTGTGAGGGCCTGAGCTCAGGGCCCGTCGAGCCACGTCCAGTGGTCAGGGAATGAAAACCTGAGTTTCATTCAACGCCCCCCTTAGAGGCGTTGCAGATGTGGCTGCCGTGTCACGTTTGTGTCATTAGGGGCGGAGAGAAGAGAGGCTTGTCCACGCCCAGTGCTCTGGCCCGTGGGCGACTGGATAGTGGATAGTCTGACACTGGACAGTGTGCCAGACTGTGGGTGTGTGGTTACCGGCCATCGGAGGCCATCGGAAGCCTGTCGTAAAAGCGCGTTACTTCTCTCCTAGCTCCTGGCTGGCCCTGGAACACGAGGTGGCCGTTGTGCGATGGAGGCAGGGGAGGAGCGGGCCGCAGGCACAGAGGTGAGCGGGTCTTGGTGAGGCTGCCTTGCTGAAGATCTGACTATCAAAGGGTGGCTCTAAAGTTGCCCTTTCCAGGGGGAGCTCGATGATACCACCTAACGATCTGAAATAACTGCACTGACTGCAGGGGGACTCTGGGTAGCTGCTCGGCCGCTTAGAAGGAACTTTATGATGGGTTGTGCCGTCAGAAACTATGACAGAGACAGTTCCCAACGCGGGTACTGGCGTATGTGAGGGTTTTCTTAAATTCCGGAGCGCCAGTTCCTGCATTGCCTTATTCAGTGTACTTCTGTGCTCCGTTGGTCCATTCGGGATCTCGCTAGTAGCTGCCCAGGAGAGGGTGCCGAGATCTCTAAGGAGGGCCCTCCTGGCTGCTCTGTGATCCCCCAAGTTCACCAGACAGCAGTCTACTGCCCGGTGCCAGCACAGGCGGTCTGTTGGGGGTCTGAAAGGTGGCAGTGGGAAGGGTAAAGGCTTGTCAGTAGTAGCCTTCACTAGTTTTCTTTATTTATTTTAAATATTTATTTGGCTGTGCCGGTTGCAGCACATGGGATCTTCATTGGGGCATCTTTTGTTGCAGCCTGTGGGCTCTTAGCTGTGGCTTGTGGGATCCAGTTCCCTGACCAGGGGTCGAACCCGGGTCCCCTGTATTGGGAGTGCGGTGTCTTAACCACTGGACCGCCAGGGAAGTCCCTTTCACTAGTTTTAAATCCTAGCAACAGTAGTGAATGGCAGCCAACTTCTCTTACACTGATTTCGGGCCAACCGCCCTTGTTATTTAATACAGGAAGGACAGTGGCTGCCAGCCTGTGAGCATAGGCGAGAACGACCAGCCAACACAGTCCAGGCCCAGGTAAGAGGGTGTGCTTTTCCCGGTACCTGCTGGGCGGGAGGGAGGGGACACTGCCCTGCAGATGCCGGACTTGCCGGCACCACGGGTGCGGCTGCCCTGCTGCACCTGTGACATTGGGGCAGAGAGGAAGCGGCTATTTCTACGCTCAGTGCTCAGAACAGTGGGCGCTAAGAATGGTTTGTAGCCGGACATCACCAAGAGCTGCCTGTGGAGCACCCTGTTTCCACACGCACTTGCGGTGGGACCTGCGTGTGGGCTTGTTGTGAGAATTAACTGAGGTGTGTGTACAAGCGTGTGGCAAGCTTTGGGGACAGTGGGATTGACCAGGAGAGGGGCTCCTTACTGGAAAGATCATTCTGTGGGTCTGTCTGGTGAGGACTTTTTAGGAATCCTTGGGCACGTGTGACGTGCATCCCTGACTGAGGGCCGCTGAGCTGGAATCAACGCCCCGTGGGGCCCCCGTGCCGTGTTCAGAGCCAGGCCCTGGGTGGGGGTGAGGGGGCCCAGAGCCACCTGGTCCACGAGTGCTCGCACTCTGAGGGCCTTTGGGACAGGGAGTCACTCGGGAAGGAAGGCCAGGCTTGCTCCTGGCAGTTGGTCCTGCTGATGAGGCAGAAGCTGGGCCCCTGTGTGGTGTCCCTCAGTGGGCCAACTGGAACCTTGCGACACGGTCATGCAGACCAGGGCTGTCCAGGCCCTCCTGCAGCGGGGGGGGGGGGGGGGGGGGGGGTGCATTTTGCTGTTTCCTGAAAAGTCTAAGTTGGAGGATTGGACCAAAGCTGTAGGTCAGTGGCTCTTGACCAGGAGCAGTTTACTCCCCCTGTCCCCTCAGGGCACGTGACAACACGTGGGGCAGGAAAGGGGTGCTGCTAGCATCTAGTGGGTGGGGCCAGGGCTGTGGCTACATGTCCTGCGGCACCCAGGACGGCACCACAGCAACACTACAGGATCCCAAATGCTCGTAGGGCCAAGGTGGACAAACCCTGCGATAGAAAGTGTGGTTTGGGGGGGATTCACGTGTTGGATTCCATTTCTCAGGTCCGTGGGCCCGGCTCGGTGCTGTGCGGCTGCTCGGTGCTCTGTGGACTAGACCTGCAAGCGTGGCTCTTGTCCCTTCAGGACAGGTACGTTGGGAGGGGCTGACAACTCCTGGACCCTCACAGCGGACACGGGTTTGCTGGAATCTGGTTGAGGGCAGTGTATAAGACCTCTGAGGGGAGACGGGGGTTCTTAGCTGATTAGCACCTGAGTGGGTGAGGGCACAGGCACTGCTGGGCTGCTGAGGGTCTGCTCTGGGGCTCAGCCACAGTGGGGGCAGGGGCGGCATCGCGTGCTGCCCCCAGATGCTGCTTTCAGGGCAGGTGCCTGTCTTCAGCTTTTCTCTTGTCAGCATCCTGCAAGGAGCATTTTCCAAGATCCTAGCCCAGCAAAATGAGTGTGAAAATTAGGAATAAACCAAGAGGTTCTCAAGCTGGGGATGGGGTGGGGCAATGCGCATGGCCCTTTAATACAAGCACATGGTGTCACCTGCAGGCGCTCTGAGGAGAGGTGAGGGTGTCCTAGGAGCTGACAGTGAAAGCCACCTCCGCCACCTCCCGTTAGTTATGTGGTGTGTTTGTAGCAAACACCCTGTGGGTCAGGGCA
The DNA here is from genome assembly GCF_030028045.1 of Hippopotamus amphibius kiboko. NCBI lineage: Eukaryota > Metazoa > Chordata > Mammalia > Artiodactyla > Hippopotamidae > Hippopotamus > Hippopotamus amphibius. Next base: position 1,131,425 of record NC_080187.1, read on the forward strand.
GCCCGGCCAGGTGGCTCTGGCTGCAGCATCTGAAGGCTTGACCGGGCCACGGTGGCACGCTTTGGCTGCTGGCAGGGGCCCAGGTCCTCAGGACATGAAGCTTGGCTTGCCCTGGAGCTAGTGTGACCCAGCCTTCCAGCCAGCCCTGATGTCCTGTGGGTGGCACGCAGCGGGTGGGAGGTGCCTGCACAGCGTGGGTCTGGTGGTTTCTTAATCCACTTCTGGGGTGAGGGGGGAAAGACCATCTTGAACTTTTGGCTCCTCTGGGCTGCTGGTGAGCAGCTGCTGGGGTTTCTGCCTGCTTTTCTCGTGTCGTGCACCTGAGTTTTCTGTGGCTTGTCGGCTGGGGTGGGGCCGTGGTGGCGGTGTGATTGCTGGAAGCGGGCCGACCTGATGAGCAGGGCAGGCAGCAGGCGGCGGCGTTCCTGCCCCGTCCTCCTCATGAGAACCTCACTGGCTGAATTCCCCTCGAAACCAGGCGGAATGTTCAGGAGGAGGGGGCTGGGCTTGGTGAGTCTGGTGGGAGAGGCAGAGGAGGCTTCAGCAGCGGTGTGGTGCATTCCAGAAGCCACGCTGCTCTCTGCTGGGGCGCCTGGACCAGGTGAAGGGTGGTCCTGTCCATCCAGCACCAGGAGGCAGGGCTAGCGGGTCGTCTTGGTTTTCTCTCTGCAGACCCTGATGACGCACCCGGACGTCCTAACCATCCTCGTTTCTCCAGGAGAGCACACCAGGTGGGCCCAGGGGGCTGGGCTCAGCCCCCAGCACAGCAGCCGTGCGCGTCCATCCTGCTCGCAAGGGCAGCAGAGAGCCGGGGAGAGTCCCGGCCTTGGGATGTCCTCCGATGGGAACGCGTCTGCAGGCGTATAGAACGACTTTGTGTGAACGTGGGTGGGTCTTGAAAAGCAATTGTGTGCTTTTCCCACTCCGTGTGTGAGCAGAGGCCTCTGGGAATCCCAAACTCCAGGGACACGAAAGGTGACAAAGTGCAGTGAAGAGGACAGGAGTTGGGGGGGCCCGTGGTGGCGGCAGGAAGGCGGCCCAAAGGCGGCGGTTTCCCATCCGTGGTGGCGAGAGCCTGGCAGGCACCCTTCATCCTGACTCTGGCCTGGGGGTTGGGGGTGGGGGCTGAGCTGTATTTGGATAATCCCCCCTCGCCCGCGAGAATGGGGGTCTCAGTGGAAACCTTGGAACACGTGTTTTCAGCACAAGGTGTTAAAGCGAATGGAAGGATTTAACGCCTTTTTTCAAGGAGGGCGTCTCCACGTTGGTGAAACTGGAGAACGAATGGGTCTTGAATAAACTGTCTTGACTTACGTACCCCTGTGTGATCAGCTGGGGGGGGGGGGGGACGGGCACGGGAAGGTGGGACCTTTGGCTCTTTCCCAGACAATGGGTGTTGCAGCCAGTGGCTCACCGAGGTCAGTGGAAAGTCCTGGATTGGGCCGCACTGTTCCCTGTGGCAGGCGATGTAGGGAGGAGTTAGTGTGGACTCACTTCAGATACTTGAGTGAGAAAACAATCCTGTGAGCTCACACTTAAGTCCCATCTGTGAACCACAATTTGGGGGTTCAGCTCAGCTCCAGGCACCCTCGCCCTTGGCTCCAGTCTTAACCCCCACCAGCCACCAGGACGGGGCTCCAGGGATGGGAGGGGCCTCCCTGGTGGCCGCCCCCCACCCGCCCTTGGCCTCCAGCAGACTGTCCAGACTGTGGTCCAGAGTGGGCTGAGGAGACTGGCTACTCACAGAAAAGCTATTTATTTACACGTATGTTCTCCAGAGTAACAAAACCTTGGCCTGGGCAGGGCCCTCGGCCAGGCCAGCCCTTGGTGCTCGGGCCCCAGGTCCTTCCTTCCAGCCTCTCCTGCAGCTGAACGGTCCTGTCTGGGAGCCCAGAAAACCCCAGGGGGTGGGGGCGCAGGGGCAGGAACCCACTGGGGTCTGGACGCTGGAGCGGCCGGAGTGGCCGGTCCTCTGGTGGTGGGGAGGGGGAGGAGGGAGGAGGGCAGGGCTGAGCGTCAGGTGTACTTGGTGTTGGAGATCTCCTTCCAGAGCAGGGTCTTGAGGTGGCTCAGCACCAGCGCGTGGTGCGCCTCCACCTGGCTGGCCAGCCCGCTCAGCGTGGTGCACGTGCGCAGCTGGCGGCCCAGCTCGGCGCGCAGGCCGGCGGGGGCGCCGGGCAGCAGGTAGTCCCGCAGCAGCTCGCACACCTTGGCCAGGTTGGGCTGCACCAGGTCGCCCTTGCACTGCCGCAGGAGCGTGTCGCAGGGCGCCCTGCAGTCGTGCCCGTAGGTGCAGTCCGCGCCGTGCGCGCAGCGGCGGCCCCGCAGGAAGCGGCGCACGGCGGCCTCGGGCGCCACCTGCTGCAGGTCGGCCATCCTGAAGTCGTACTCGGCCGTGTAGCCCACGTTGGCCAGCGTGGTCTCGCACATGTAGAAGGTCCCGTAGGCGCCGTGGAAGAGCTCCTCCACGAACTCCAGCAAGCCGATGGCGATCTTGGCGCGCCAGGGCCACGCGGGCCCCAGCCACTGGTGCAGGGCCCCGTGCAGGGCGGGCGGCAGCAGCGGGCCCAGCAGGGGCGGGAGCGCGGCCCCAGGCCAGGGGCGGTGGGGCACGCGCTCCGTGACGTACAGGTCCCCGCAGTAGCCCAGCAGCCGGGAGGCGTGCTCCTTCTCCTGCAGGGACAGCAGCAGCAGGAACTCGTTGCGCTGCAGCAGGGCCCACACCGACTTGGCCTCTGCCAGGGACACCCTGTTGTCCTTGTTGAAGTCGGCCACGAGCAGGACCTGTGCGACCAGCGCGGGCAGGGAGGGCAGGTCTCCCAGGTTCGCCTGAGGTTTGGGACCGGGAGAGAGGAGGCCGGGGCGTCGGAGAGCCTCCGCGTGGGCAGCGCCCTGGAGCCCGCGCACCCGCCAGGCGAGGGGCGCCCAGCCTCCAGCCCACAGCATGGAGGGGACGGCCAGGGACGTGGGAGGCCCCCCGCCACTCGTGGAAGCCCACCTGCCTCTCTCCCCCAGCACCCGCGGAGCCCAGGGACCTTCGCGCGGAGGTGGGGGCACGGCGCCCCCCCACCTCCCGCTCTCCCCACAGATGCCCCAGGGGCGGGTCCTTGAGCCTGCGGGTGCTCCCTGAGGGAGGGTCCGCTTGGAACTGAGGGCTCGCCAGATACCGGGCCAGCCCGTGTGGCCCCCACCCAGCCTGCCTCCTGCCCTTGTGCACGCGTCCCTGGGCATGAACTTGATGGAGCCCCCAGGAGAGCCAACTGACCTTGAGAAAGCTGAGGGTCATCTCCCGGAACTCTTTAATCGAGGTGCCCCGAGTGGGCTTGTCGAACAGCACCAGCTCCCGCCGGGAGGCCCCGTCCACCCCGGCCTTCGAGCTCAGGCGTTCCTCGATGCCACATTTGATGGTCACCTCCTTGCCCTGCCAGAGCCCGCTGTACACCTGCACAGGACCACAGGGATGCTCCGTGCGGACGTCCCCCTCCGGCTGCACCGAGGGCGTCTGGGCCCCGGGCTGACCCTGGCCTGACCCTGCTGGGCTTACCTGCTGGCCGGGGACGGAGGAGAGGCAGGTCCGCCACTCCACCTGGTGCAGGTGGCACAGGTCCTGGCAGATGGAGCCTGAGATAATGCCCTTGTGGTACTGGTCACACTGCGGAGAGGAGGAAGACGCAGGAAGTGGCCTGGGGAGGCGGGGCTCGTCCTGCCTGCCTGCCTGCCGCCTCTTTAGCCAGAGGCTCGGGGAGAAGCTTTCTGCAGCAATCAGGTCAGGCTCTGGAGCAGCTGCCGCCCCCAATGCCCTCTTCGGCTCTGGACAAGGCCTCGGCAGGCCCCTGAGTCCCGGGCTGAGCCGAGCAGGAAGGTGAGGAGCGGGTGGAGTCAGGCCTGTCCCTGTGGGGGCGGGGTGGGGGTGTTGTGGCGTCTGGAGCGGGTGTGGGGTGAGTTCCTGGATGTGCATCGCCGTTGCCACGGCGCCCAGGCCCTTGGTGGAGCTGGCTTGGAGGAGGGAGAGGGAAGGGAGGTGCAGAACGGGGCGCCGCCCGACTGCTGAGGGGGCGGGAGCCAGCGCTTCGCACGCCAGCCAGAGGCTGCGGACTCACCTCCGAGAACCGGGGAGGGGGCTTGTGCGCTGCGGCGTCGCAGACATGACAGCCGTTTGTCAAGACGGCGAAGGAAGACCAAGGAAGACCACACGCTGTCACTCTGCCACCCTGTAGGGAGGCCCCCTGCCGCAGGGGTCTGCTCTGAGCCCCCGAACCCCCCAGGGCCACAGGTGGTCTGCCAGGGAGTGCGGGCAGCAGGGCTGGGCCGGGGCTGGGAAGGGGCCTGACAGCCACACCGCCCGCCCGTGGTCCCCCCCTCCGTGGAAGCTGAAGTGGGCAGTGTGTCCGTCCGCCTCAGGGCTCCTGCGGCCCCTCCGGCCCGGGGCAGGACACCGGCCCTCCCCGCCTGTCTGCTGTCTGCTGTCTGCAACCCGGGCCGCGGTGGGGACCCAGCCCAGCACCCAGAGGTCCAAGGCGGCTGGTCTTGCCTCCCCCACGCACACACTGGGTGGCCTTGGACAAGCTGTGGAATCTCTTAGAGACGGCTGATGCCCCCATGAGGCGCGCATGTCTCCCCTGGAAAGGAAGGGGTGTCCCCATGGCCCCAGGGAGAGCCCTCAGGAGAGCTGGGCCCAGCAGCCTGAGGAGAGCCCCGCTCTCAGGAAGGCCAGGGCACTCAGGTTGGGAGGGGCAGGTTCTGCGTCTGCTCCCCCAGGGACCCTCGGGCCTCTGCATGTTGGGGGGCTGCGGCGGGCACACAGGAGGTTCTCAGAAAACACCCGCCGGCTCTGAGCGTCTGCTCACTGCATCCCACTGGCCAGACCCCGTCTCATGCCTCCTGCCACGTCTTGCTGCCCCCAAAGGCCCCTCCACCCACCGCCCGCACCAGGTGGCCCGGGCTCATCCACTCCCTGACCCAAGGGGTCCCCAGAGCAGTGCCTCTCCCCACCCCCACCCAGAGGCCGGGCGTCATCCCCACACACGCCTGCCCCTGGGTCTACCCAGCCCCTGGGACTCTGAGGGCCATGTGTCTGGTGCCCCACCTCGGGCCGGGCCCCGGAGGCCCCCGGTGAGCATTTCTGGAATAAATGAGCTTGTCTGAGAACGGCCGGGAGGCCAGAGGCTTTTTCCTTGGCCAGAGCAGGCCTGCTGAGGCCTTCTGGGGCACCTCACAGCCCCCTGGGAGGAGTGCCCCTCACCCTGCAGGGGAGGAGAAACGCCAGGCCCCCCGGCTGGTGAGAGGCAAGTGGACACAGGTTCGAGGCCAGGGGTCTCCCACGGCTCCCCCTTCAAGACCCCAGGAGCTCTGCTGGGGCAGGGCAGGTCCCCCAGGTGTGTCCCCACGTGGCCTCAGAGGCCTGCTCAGCCGAGGGCTCCCACCCGCCGGGGGCGGCCGGGCAGGGCCCCTCCCGCCAGTCACAGGGTGTCAAGCAGCAGCCGTGAGCCACCCCGTGTGCGAGCTCATGGGCACACGCGCACCCCTGTGGATGAGCACACGCAGGCTCACATGTGCCTCACACGCACGTGCACGGCCTTACTCTAGAGGCCACGGTGGCACCTTAGTGCTGTCGCCCGCCTGAGGCCCTGAAGGCCACGCCCGCAGCCGCCTTTGCGGGACCCTTGGCCCCAGGAGGGGCCCTCAAGGCCTCCAGCGCCTGCCTGTCCCCGTCTTGGCTGAAACGTCCTGCCTCCTGGTCCTGTCTACAGCTGGCTCCGTCCGTCTGTCCGCAGCCGCCGGCAGCTGCGCGACCTCCGCCCGGCCCCCCCTCCTCCCGGGCCTCCCCGACGGCCCCCAGGGGCAGCTGTGCCGCCGACACGGTCGGACGCGTCTTAACCCCACTGCACTGGGGCCTCTGCGCCACGTCTCTACGCCGCCCGCCCGCGGCAGCGCCCGCAGGCCCGGCAAGACGACACTTACGATGACTGCCTGGCAGACGTGCCCGCGGCAGAGCTCCGCGTAGGACGAGTAGTGCACGTAGGCCAGCCAGCTGCCCGCGAAGACGCCCAGCCAGACCAGGAAGACGTACTTGACCCTGAGGCCCGGGAGCCGGCCCTGTGGGGGAGGGGGCCGAGAGGAAGCGCCGCATTCAGGGCGCCGCCCAGCCTCCTGGACCCCAGCTTTCCCCAAGGGTGCCCCCAACCCGGGGCCGGCACCACCCCGCCAACGTCTCCCTTCACCTCTGTGCACCCACTCCGGGCGGGGCCGGGGGCCTGGTGTCCTCCAGGCCTTTAAATCTCATGGGCAGGTAAAAATAAATTCCAAAATGAGAGGATAAAGGGTAGACAACTCTTTATTTTGCTGAATAAAGAGATTCTGAACAACGTTCCCTCTTGTCCTGCCCTCATTTCATAATGATGTGTAACCTCTGCATAAGGTCGGGCTGGGGAAGCACCCCTCCTGCACACTGTCCTCCCGCTGGTGGAGATTTCGGGCGGGACCTGGGCCAGCGGAGCACAGGGCTTGGGGGCACGGTCACCCCACGGGGCTATGAGACACAGCCCAGACACCCACGATCACAGCAGCCAAAGGGTGGACACAACCCACGTGTCCACTGACAGATAAGTGGATAAACCACGTGGTCCATCCACGCGATGGAACAGTATTCAGCTGTGAAAAGGCAGCGAATCACGACCCAGGCTACAGCATGGGTGACCCTGGAGGACACCGTGTCCAGTGCAGTGAGCCCACCCATGCGAGGGCCTAGAGAAGTCAGGTCCACAGAGACAGGAAGGGTTGGGGGGGGGCAAGGGCTAGGGAGGATGGGGTGTGAGTGTTTAAAGGGGACGGAGTTTGAGTTTGGGAAGATGACACGCGTTCTAGAGGCGGGTGCTGATGGCTGCACGGCAGCGTGAATGTGCTTCACGCCCCTGAGCTGTGCACTTAAAGATGGTTACGACGCTAAGTTTATGTGATGTATGATTTACCAGGATAAAGAACAGGTAACTAAGACACGCAGCCCCCGGTCCTGCTGGCAGAGGCTCTGTCCAGGAGTCCGGGGTGGGCCCGAAACTGCGTCTCTGGGCTCAGCGTCTCTGCCAGCTTTCCCCAGCTGACGGGTGGAATCACAGGGTGTGAGGGTCCCAGAGCCCTGCCAGGGTTGGGGGCACTGGCTCCCACCCAGCCCCCAAGCAGGGATCGTAGGGGCATCAGCTTCCTTCCCCACCCCCACCCTAGTAGATCACAGGCCTCACTGGCTGCTGTCTCAGGGGTGGGGTGGGGGCCAGCTGATGGGATGGGGTTACCAGGCCCTGACCGCGCAGCTGAGCCCCAGAGAACAGTGCCCGAGCCCAGGGGCCAGGAGGGCAGGAGGGCCCAGGGCTTCAGGCCAGCCTGCCCCGGGGAGGACCCCTGCCAGCACTGGTCACACACCCTGCCACCCGTGGGCCTGGGAGCGGCTCCAGTCCTGGTTAGTCCTGGGTCCTAGTCAGCTGGGGCCTAGAAATGCGGCCAACAGCTCCCCACTGAGGACAGGGCAGGGGCCTCCAGGCCCAGCCGGGCAGCTGCGCGCATCTTTACGGTTCCCCCGGAGCGGCAGGGTCCTTCCCTGCAGCGTCCCTGGCGCGGCCTCACACCGCTGGCCGCCCGCCCTGCAGGCGCTGCAGCAGGAGCTCCGGGCGGGTGCCCTGGGGCAGTGGGAGGGCCCGGCCTCAGGCCCACTAGTCCTGCCACCACACCTGCTTCCGCCAGTTTTGTTCAAAAGGAAAAACAGGAAAGCAGACGCATGGTGGGTGGGGGGCCGCGGAGCTGGGGGTGTCGTCTGGCGGGACAAGGTCAGAGGACTCCCAGCCACTGTGAATCATGCCCCGAGGTGGAGGTGGGCAGCGCCTCTGGGGGCCAGTGCCGGGGGGTCCTGGGGGTCCCGCCAGGAGGGGTCAGGCTAAAGCCAGCACCGGACCCAGGGGCTGAGCTCAGAGGCCTGAGAGCTGGGGTCCAGGACCCGCAATGCTGGCCTCCCCTGCAGCAGCTCAGTCGAGGCCTTTCCCTCGGGATGGGGGCCGCTGCACCCCCCACCTCCCAGCATGGGGGCAGACACAGACCCTCAGCTCCCACCTCACCCCGTGCTGCAACCCCTCACCCACCCCGGTGGCCCACACACCCTCCGCCCCTACATCTGGCCGTCCGTCTCGTCCATATGGCCCTTTGTGCGTGGGCTGCGGGCGGCGGGGGCGGGGGGTGGGCAGGCGCCCCACGCGTGTCCAGGCGGGCGGGAGCCCCCTCCCCAAGAGGCCCGGCCGGCCCGCCTCCTGTCCCCGCCCTTTAAGAAAGCCCCTGAGGAAGTCTTCAGTGGAACCTGCCCCTGACTCCCCCCGGCTCTGGCTGTTTCAGGGGTCTGGGCGGCCCGGCAGACACAGACCCTCAGCTCGCACCTCACCCCGTGCTGCATGGAGACCACCATGCACTCGCGGCCCTGGTGGGGGGGGGGGGGGCAAGGAGCGCTTCTGGCACAGACGGGCGCCTGCTTCCTCCCACCTGTCTCCCCAGAGGGGAACCCCCTGGCCTGGCCCCAGGACGGCCCTGGGCTCTGATCAGGGCTGTCTCCTTCCGCCCAGGGGCTGGGGTCCTGGAGAGCATCCAGGCTGTAGGTTTGGCCTGGAGGATCTGAGACTCTGAGGCAGGCCTGGCTCAGACCACCCAAAGCAGAGGTGACGGGTTCCCGACAGCTGGCTCCCAAGGCAGCCTGGGCCTCCCTGCACAGGGCAGGGTCCTGAGAGGGACAGTGATTTGTCCAAGGTCACTGTGGGGTCAGGGCACACTCCCAATCTCGGGCTGGCTGGGGGATGGCCCAGGGGGAGGGGATGTCCTTCTCAGGGTGGTTCTGTGCATCCCAAGTTTTCCATCACAGAAAAACAAACCTGGTCTAAGTAGAGGAAAGCGGGGCGGGCTCGGCGTGGCGTCTGGGCCTGCGGGAGCCGGTCCAGCCCGCGGCGGGCTGGGGGCCTCCTTCCGCCCCAGAGGCAGGGGTGCCACCCTGCAGCATCCGAGGCGCCCGGCCCCTCCGCGCACCCCGTGGACAGCCCCCACCCCGGTCCCCAGGGCCCGCCCTGCCCCCAGCCTCCGCGGGGGCCGAGCACCGCAGCGCTCTCCGACCTTGAGTCCCGAATCCGCTCCGCGCCCCCGGCTGGACGCCGCGCGCCCCCGGCCCCCGCGGCCCGGGCCCCAGGGCGGGCGGGGCGGGGGCGCGCCTACCTGCAGGCCCTTGGAGAAGGGGCAGAAGAGCACCAGGTGCGCCAGGCGCCGCAGCCGCCGCATGGTGGGCGCGGGCCGGGCGCGGGCCCGGCTCGGCTCGGCCTCAGCCCCGCGGGCCGGCCCGCAGCGGCCGCCGCGCCTGCTCCCCGCCCCGCGTCCACGCCGGAGCGCTCGCCTCTGAAGGCCTGGCGGGCGCGCGGGCAGGGGAGGCGCGCGCAGGGGGCGCGGCGGGGACGCGCGCGGGGAGCAGAAGGCGGGCGAGGGCGCGCGGCCGCGCGGGGGGCGGGGAGGGGGAGGGAGGGAGAGGGGAGGGGAGAGGGAGGAGGGCCGGGGGCGCCGAGGGCCGCGGGGCTGGGGGGAGGGGCCCGCGCCGCGCCCCGCCCCGGAGAGAGAGGGGAGGGCGCCGAGGCCCCGCCCCCCGCGCGCCCCCCGGCCGCATCCAGGCGGGGTCGTCCCGGGAGGTGACGGTCACGGGCGGGGCTGGCGCGCGCGCCCCTGCGGAGCAGAGGCGGGGGATGGAGCCCGGCAGCCCGCGGAGGTCCCGCGGGGCAGGGCCGGGCGCGCGGGGACGCGGGCGTGTGGCGGCGGGGCTCCCACGCCAGCCCCCCGGCCTGGAGGGGCCGTGGACGCTGCGGCAGCATTTGCCTCTCTCTCCCACTTTTCAGAGAAATACAGGAAAATGCACCCTTTCACGGTGCAGCTCTGCCGTGTTTCCAGAGGCAGCCCTGTGCAGGCGGCAGAACAGTTCCACCCCCCAAAAGACGCAGGGGCCCCTCTTTCTTCCAGCCCTCCCGAGGCCCAGCCCTGGGGAGCTCTGGCTCGTCCCCTGCACGTCACGTGCATGGGATAAAGCAGCCACGGCCTTCGGGTCTGGCCCCTGTCGTTGGGCAGAGGGCCCTGGGAATTCAGCACCCCCTCTTTGCAGCGGGGGCTCCGGGCGCCAGGCACCAGCTCGACCGGCCAGTCACCCCCGAAGGCCCTCGGAGTTGACTGGGGCTTCAGAGCGGCCAAGTCTGCATCCGCGTTTCTGTGTGAAGGAAATTCCTTTTCCCTGGGGTGATGCAGAGCAGGGATGCGGAGCCGGGTGTCAGGGGACGTTTAACTTCCTCCAGAGACGCTGCACCCTTTGTCCCACCGTGGGTGTGGGCGGGCTGCTTGCTCCACATCCTCAGCCGCACTTGGTTTTTTGTCCGTTTTTAAATTCTAGCCATTCTACCGAGTGCGCAGTGGTGTTTCTTTGCGGTTATTTGCATTTTCCTAACGGCTAATGATGTTGAATATGTTTTATGTACATGAAAATGCGACCTGTATATATTCTTTGGCAAGGTGTCTATTCAAAATTTTTGCCCGTCTTTTTTTTTGTATTGTTCATTTCCTTGTTGTTGAGTTTTGAGAATTCTTTTATATCTTCTGGAAACCAATATATTATCAAATATATGATTTGCAAAGATTTTCTCCCAGTCAGTGGCTTGTCTTTTCATTTTCTTAACAGTGCTTTTCAAAGAGCACAAGTTCTTAATTTTGATGAGGTCCAGTTTGTCCGTTTTTTTTCCTTTTATTCGTTTGTGCCTGTCAAGTCTAAGAAATCTTTGCCTAACCCAATCCAGGGGCACAAAGATTTTTTTCTGTATTTTTTTTCTAGAAGGTTTATAATATTAGGTTTTATGTTTGGGTCAGTGATTCAATCTGAGCTAGTTTTCCTACATGGTGCAAGGTATGGGCCAAGGCAGGGTTTTGGTTTGGGGTTTGGAAGTTTTTGTTTGTGCGGGTTTTGCACATGGATATCCAATTGTTCCAGCACATTTGTTGAAAAGATGAGCCCTGGGATGGTTTTGTGCCTCCGACGAGACACTGCCCTGCAAGCAACTTCCCCACCTCCCGAATAGTGGTTTTTCAGCAAGTTCCGGAGGGCAGACTTCCTGCAATTCTGCCAACACCACAGTGACTTCTCTGCTGTCTCGTGACAGCTGTGCTCTCTCAACAAGATCTCAGCCTGGGAGCAGGGGCTCCAGCTCAGCCCTACAGGTTACTTCTTTTTTCTTTTTTGGGAGGGGGATTTTTGGGTTTTTTGGCTGTGCTGCACGGCTTGCGGGTTGCGGGATCTTAGTTACCCAACCAGGGATTGAACCCGGGCCCTCAGCAGTGAAAGTGTGGAGTCCTAACCACTGGACCACCAGGGAATTCCCTACAGGTTACTTCTTGTGTCTGTTCTTCACTGCAATCCTCTGTTATAGTTAGTAGTTGTTGTAGCAAACTTTCCCAGTTCAAATTGCCATATGGCTTCTGTCTCCTGATGGGACCCCAACTGATACAGGTCTGGTGCAAAAGGGACGTGGGCATTTTTTATTTTTATTTTTATTTATTTTTTTGGCCTCACCGCTGGCTTGCGGAATCTTAGTTCCCCAACCAGGGATTGAACGCGGGCCTTTGGCAGTGAAAGCACAAGTCCTAACCGCTGGACCATCAGGGAATTCCTGCCATGGGCATTTTTATAAAACTTATGGAGACCCACTACGCCCCACACTTTGGACCACGTGGCCCACCATCGAGCACCCAATGTCCTCAACCAAATGGTCTTTGTACTTGGACTGATGTCCAGGATGGTCCCCTAGGGGAGTCCAAGTGGCTGGACCAGAACTCAGTTTGCATCCCCTCCATCCCCTTGTGGACCATCCAGCCTGGCCAGAGGGTCCCCTTAGGAGAGGGAGAGGCATCTGCTCAGGAGGGTCCGGGTAGAATCCTGATCATCGCCAAAGATCTGCATAGCCCCACCCCCACTCTTTCCTCCTGGTGGTTGCCAAGGTGACCAGAGGTGCTCCTCTCTGGGGACAGCCACATTCAGTGACCGAGCTGCCTGCCTAAGGTGCGTGGGGGCCAGGAGGAGGGGATGCAGGTAGAGTCAGAAATCTAAGCAAACTTTGGAGGAGGCCACTCCAGCACTCTGTGACTCCAGCGGCTGTGGGCGCTGGGAAGCTGGGAAGGGCCGCTGGCACCCTGACCGCCAGCCCCCTGTGGGGAAGAGCCAGGAGCCACGGTGGTTCTCCTCTGTCTTTGTGTCCTCACGTGACCTTCAGAGACCCTATTTGCAAATAGGTCACATTCTGAAGTCCTGGGTGACCATGAACCTGGGCGGGACACTATCCAACCCAGTACACAGATCAAACAGCTAAGTCATTGGAAACAGCCCAAGAGTCAGTGCAAGTACATCACGTTTCATCAAGGGACCCACAATAGAAATGGCTCCATCAGGAGAGGCGTGTATTTCTCCTTCACGTGTCACTCGGAGTGTAAGCATCTCAGGGACTTCCTCAACACGTGGTTTCTGGCTGGCAGTCCAGAATGGCTGCTCCAGCTCCAAACATCACCTCCACACTCCAAAAAGGAGGAAGAACAAAACGGACAGGAAGAGCATGACTTTCCCTTTAAAGACAGGACCTAGAAAAGCTACCTTTTTTTCTGCTCACACCCCATTGGCCAGAGATAAGTCACATGACCTTTCTTGTTGCAAAGAATGCTGGGAAATGTAGTCTTTTCTGGGCAGCCACATGTTCAACTAAACTACAGGTTTTTCTGGTACCCCTCAGTCTCTGGCACAAGTGTGTCAAGGGGAAGATGGAGAAATGGAGACGTGGACCCTGGGCACATTGTCCTTCTAGACGTAGCTCATCCCACTGCCCCAGGCCTTGATGACCTAGGACTGAGGTCAGGGATCACACAGAGTTCCCTTCAGACAGGTGTTCTGGGAGGTGTGGATGCCTTCAGGCCTGTACCAGGCCTCGGGAAAGTGATGTCTGCCTTAAAACCCAAAGGATGGGGATGGGGAGGGGGAGGGGAAGGGCGGAGCGGGAGGATGGAATCCAGGCAGAGGGACAGAACCTGCAGAGGCCCAGGGGCAATGGATGTAGGCAGACATGGAAGCTGCACTTTGCACGGTGGATGTTGGCAGGGGAAGCAGCAGCAGGGCTGTGAGCCCCCCATTCCTCTCTCTGCACTTACACTTGGCTGTTCCGATGAGTCGGGTGTCTGAGGGTCCTGGGGGTCTCAGTCCACCATGTGTCACTCAATCTCTTCTCTCACTCATGCCGCATCTCCGCCACAGGCCCTGTCTGTCTGATCTTGAATTCACATTTGCTTGACCTGAACTGAAGGGAATCCCGTAACTCTAAATCCCGGGTGCTGGGAGGGGTGGCGCCTGTGTGGTGGGGACCCCCACAGAGCTGGAGGTGCAGGGCTCAGGGCACAGCTGCAGGCATCTGCCCTCGGGTCGGGCCTTCCCGCCTGCTCGCTGCTCACCTGCTCCACAGAGGTCGGAGGTCTTGGGAGATTTCTGCTTCTCGGATTCCATAATCCAAGTTTATTTTTTGTAGTGGGAGGGCCCCTTGGGTGTCTGGTGCAGTGCCTGCAGTGAGCTGAAGAGTGGCCCCGGAAAGTGATGTGTTTGCATCCTCACCCCTGGACCCTGTGAATGGGCCCTTATTTGGAAAAAGGATCTTTGCAGATGTAATTAAGCTAAGATCTTGAGAAGAGGAGACCACCCTGGATTACTGGCCCGCAGGAGCTGCGAGAGGGAAGGACCCTCCCAGAGCCTCCGGAGGGAGTGCGGCCCTCCACACTGGGATTTTGGACTTCTGGCCTCCAGAACTGGGAGACTAAATTTCTGTCATTTTAAGTCACCCTTTGTGGTAATTTGTTACTGGGGTGAGGGTGAGGGGGCTTTCAAGAACCAGAAAGTTCTGTGTCTGGAATGTGGCTTGCAGCAGGGGCCCTGGAGAGGTGGTGCTGGTGCGGCCAGTGGTACTGGTGGGGCTGGTGGGGCTGGTCCTTGGAGGCTTCCAGCTCCTGCCTGAGAGTTTGGACGGATCTTATTTTCCAGACGCTGAGGAATTCTTTTCAAAATGCCTTTTGGATTCCTCCTTACTCTTCTTCCCAGAATATTCTCCCTATGGATTCCTTTTTTTTTTTTTTAACTTTTTTTTATTCTTTCCCACGCACCCAGTGGCAGAAGCATCCCGTATCACTGACCCACTGCCGTGTAATGAAGAAGCCCAAACCCAGCAGCTCAGAGCAGCGAGCGGTTCTGTGGACCAGGCGTCCTGGAGCAGCTCAGCCATGCGGTACTGGCCCAGGATCTCGATGACATTGATGTCAGAACGTCAGCCAGGCTCTCAGTCCTTTGAAGGCTTAAGTGGGGTGGCGGACCACTTGCCGGCAGGTGGGGTGCTGGCTGGAGGTCCGCTCCCGGCCAGGCTGACCTCTCCGCAGGGCGGCTCAAGCATCCTTACAGCGTGGCGGCCTGTGATCTGGGCGCCAGGCAGGAGCAGTGGTCCCGCGCGCCCACTCCCCCCGTGCCGGCAGTGAGGGTCCCTGGGGCCACCTGGGGGCCTGCGCCACACATCCCCAAGGACATGTCAGGTCTACACAGAGAGGCTACAAGGGGATTAAACCACAGCAGGAGACACTGCGGTTAGACCAGCGCAGAGCTTTCTTAGAGTGACCCCAAACAATGCCATACGTTTCCCAGCGGGTCCTCACAGGAGCCCTGAGACAGCAGACCGTTCCTCCACACTCTGCAGATGGCCAGCCCGGTCGCGAAGGTGAGCAGCCCCTCAGAGCCGCACGCTGCCGTGGTGGGGCCAGGACAGGAACCCACCTGCTGACTGCAGCTCAGCCTTCCGCTCCCCTAACGCCGCCCACCCTCTTGGCCTAGCACCACGGGCCTGCTGCCCGGGTGAGGCCCCCACCCCTCCGTCTCACTCAGATTGTATGGTCCCCTCCCCCTCCCTCCTGTGTCCTCGCTGCTGTCTCTGTCTCTCCCTCCCTCAATCTCCCCTCCCCCCACCTGTCTCCATCCCCACCTTCACCCTCTTGCTGGTCTTCCAGGAGCTTCTCGAGGGAGACAGAGGTCCTGCAAGGTCTTGGTCCAGGCTGAGGTGCAGCCAGCCTCGGGGAGGCAGAGGGCACCCTGGACTCAGCAGTGCCAAGGGCTGCAGGGGCAGTGGCCTGAGCCTGCACCTCCTGACGAGTGTTCCCAGGACCATGTGCTCTGTCAGCCAGCACCGGGCCTGGCCCTGCTGTGTGTGTGTGTGTGTGTGTCTGTGTGTCTGTGTGTCTGTGTGTGTGCAGCCTCCCAGGTGCCCTGGGCGGGGGTGAGGAATCCAGCTGTGATCGGGACCGACCGAGGCAGACTTGGCCCCGGCTGCAGGCTCCAGTGGAGAGCCCAACGTCGAGGGGGGTGGGGGTCCGGGGGGGGAGCCCAGCACCAAGGGGACCGGAGTGACCAGCGGATCCCACTGTGAGGGGGTCTTTTGGGCTGGGAGCCACCCAAAGGGGGCTGCTGTGGAGGGGAGGTGGGGTGGCTGGAATTCCTGGCAGAGGGAACAGCAGTGGAAAAGGCTCTGAGGCAGGAAGGAGCAGATGCATTCTGGGTGCTGAAAGAAGAAGGGAGGTGCTGAGGCTGGGGTCACCGGGAAGGACAGTCTGCTGCCCAGAAGCGGGAGGGAGGCAGGCAGGAGGCTGAAACCCCAGGTGGTTAGCACTGCCCAGGGCCTGCCCTCTCCCCGTCAGCAGCCTGGGGACAGGGGAGGGGGCGTCTCTTCCTCAGCGACCCTGGGCTGGGGGCTCCGTGCAGTGTTACCGTGGAAAGCAGGCGGTTAAAAGTCTTTGACCCAGAAATGTCACCTGTTGGACACTGTTCAGAGTTAATCATTAAGGAAGGGGCGTAGATTTAGCCGGTCACTCACCCAGCCTTGTTCAGAGAGAGTTCAGAACACCCTAAATGCTCATCGAGAGGCAACTGGGTATATACACGAAGGTCCGTTCAGGCAGCAGAGTGTTGTGTGAACCTTAAAAGAGAGCGAGAGCCCTGGGTCCTCACACTCTGGACACTTCGCAAGAGATGCATGTGCTCCAGGGCCCCGGGGTCTGCCCGACCCCACGGGGAGGCCACAGCCTGCGTCCGCCGCTTCAAGACGTCCAAGATTTGGGGGAGAAACGAGTCTTTCTGATGCCATAAGGAAGCTTATTTTTATTATGATGTTTAGACATGTTCTTTTACATATCATGCGAATGAAAACACAACATTTAAAACCTCACTTGGAATGTGTGGGTCCCCAAGAATACGGCTGAGGCCTTCAGTTCTGCTGAGAAAGACAGAGCAACGAAAAGGAGGGGGAGTGTGACCCCCACCTGTGTGACCCACACACTGGTACGCAGGTGCATATTGATGGATGTATTCAACAAAAACATCCCCAAATCTGGAAAGCCACATGCTTAGATGCTACAGTGATCACACTGGTTAGATGTTGAGGTTACAGGTGACTTTTATTTACTCCTGCCCAGCTGTGTCGAGGTGAAATTCACACAACCTAAAATTAATCGTCTTAAGTCGCGCACTTCCGCGGCATTTGGCACGTCCGCAGTGCTGTGGAGTCAGCGCCTCCACCTAATTCCAGAACCCTTGCACCCCCAGCAAAGGAAACCCCGGTACCCGCAAGCAGTCACGCCCCGCCCCCCGCCCCCAGCCCCAGTGCCCAGCAGCCTGAGTTCCGCCTCTAAAGGTTTTTCTATTCTGGGTATTTCATGTAAGTGGACTCGCTCTATATGTGCCTTGTCGTGTCTGGCTTCTTTCACTTACAATTAGTCTTCAGGGGGTTTCCTTGGTGGCGCAGTGGTTAAGACTCCGTGCTCCCAAAGCAGGGGGCCCGGGTTCTCCTGCGTGCATTCGGCAACGACGCATTCGCATGCCTCACCTAAGAAGCCCATCTGTCGCAGCTAAGACATGGCACAACCAAAGAAATAAATATTTTAAAAAATTAGTTTCTGAAGTTCACGAGCGCGGTGGCCTGTGTTAGAACTCCATTCCCCCTCGCGGCTGAGCAGTCTCCCGTTGTGCAGCGGGGCCACGCGCGGGGACTAGCATTCCCCTCATGAATAGGAACGTCCACTCGTCAGTGGGCGGACACGAGCCTGTATCCTGTAGGATGAACGTCTAAGGCCTTCCGTGAGCAGGAATGAGTCAGGCGCAGGGGCCACTTCCCCCTTTCTCTCCCCATTCCCTCCCCTCCCCCAGCTCGCTTCCTTTCTCCCCCCCACCCCCACCTGCTTAGTGGGCTTCAACCCGCATGACAGGATCTGCGAGAGGTAAAGGCATGACTCTTATCAACACGGATCATGAAAATGTTCCCCTCCAGGCACTTTCAGGTGTGTCAACAGTTGGAGACACCTGCAGTGCCACTCCCATCGCGGAAGGACAGATGTCTTGGCTCTAAGAAAGGGAAGCTGTGCGTGTGTGTAGGTATGTGTGCAGACATACAGGGCCAGTTCACCCACGTGGAGTGTCTGGAGAAGGTGTCAGCCAGCCCCGCCGAGGGATGCCAGCTCGCTCGGTCTCCAAAGGGCCAGGAGGGCCAGGACGGACTCCCTGTGGGGGCGTCTTGGCCTCACTGTGGGCAGTGTTCCTCCAAGATAAAGCCGGAGGGGAAGCTTGCCCAACGTTCGCAGCCTCCGTGGGATGGGGCTGGTGGGCACAGGAAGGGAAGCGTGTGCCTAGAGGCAGCTCCGAGGGGCGACCACAGAAGATCAGAACCCACGACCACCCCCCCGGGGGGGAGGCCTCTCCCTTGAGGCTGCTCTGCGGGGCTCCGTCTTCTGAAGGCAGGTTCTCCCCAGAGGGGTGCGGCCTGTGGGTCCCCTGGGGGACCCCTGTGGCCTGCAAGACGAGTTCCTGCAATGCTGAGGTCTCACTGGGCCGGAGGCTGGGTGCCTGCCAGGCCTCTCTCCGCTTCGTCTCACCATCTAGGCCGCTTTCCCTGGGCCAGCCTGGGCTTCTGGCCAGGCATCAGGAAGGTGGTGTGAAAACAGTCCCACCTCTGGTGCCGCCCCGGCTGCCACAGGGCAGGGACCGAGCCCTCGCGGACACTCGGGGTCAGACTGGGCCCGGGATCTGGCCCTGCGCCTGCTGGGCTTGGCCGCACGTGGCAGCCCAGAGGGGTGGGAAGACTCCGCACGTGCCCTCGGGTGGCCCTGACCAGGGTGGACGCCACACGCAGCCCTCCTGTTGGGGCTGCGGTGGTCCCCACTCACCCAGGCCGGGAGCGAGCCAGCCAGCACTCCACCGTGGCCACGGCCCTCAGTGGGGGTTCTGTTCAGAGGGCAGGGCCGTCAGCCTCACACGGCGGGCGGGGTCGTCCCCAGGATGCTGGCGTTAGAGGGATTTCCGGGGCTGAGGCAGGTGGGGGGGCTTCCCCTCCCTCGGGGTCCAGGGCCAGGCAGAGGTGAGCAGACGTGCTCAGGCGTCCTCACCGTCCCTGGCCCACAGCCCCCGCCCCCTCACTGTGCCCAGAGTCCAGGGATGTCCCTCTGAATGGGTGTCACAGCTGCTGCACTGCTGGATCTATCTGGAGGCAGAGCTGGTCTTTTTTAAAAAAATTAGTTATTTACTTATTTAGTTGCACCAGGTCTTGGTTGCAGCAGGTAGGCTCCTTAGTTGCGGCACGTGGGCTCCTTAGTTGTGGCACGTGGGATCTAGTTCCCTGACCAGGGATCGAACCCGGGCCCCCTGCATTGGGAGCGCGGAGTCTTAACCACTGCCCACCAGGGAAGTCCCGGCAGGGCTGGTCTATAAAACCCGGTGACCAGGCTCCGGGTGTCCCATGGGTCAGTATCCCTAAGGGTAACTGGGAAAAGCCCCCTGCCGGCCAGGACGGCCCAGGACATGGAGAGGCTGCAGGACCTCTGGGGCCACACATGTCTGCTCATGGCGGCTGTGACCCCACAGGATGCCCCCTGCCCCGGAGCCCGAGCAGCGCCCATCGTTCTCCAGGCCTGTGGCTCAGGACCCCAGCCCCACGGGCTTTTAGGGGGCCCACACGTGTTTTCATTTTTTTTCAAATCAGAAAAAAAATTGGAAGGAAAAATATGAATTTTTAGGGTTCCTCTTACCATCTTTATACCAACACAGTCAGAGAATATAATTTTCAGTGTTTCTATGGTGGAAGGAGCCCACGGAGGCCAAGTGCCGAGGACCCGCCGCGGCCCGGGCTAGGAGGACCAGGAGTGTGGACTGTGCAGAGCTGGGGGGGAAGGAGGGAGGTGAGGGCGGGAAGGGTTAGGAGAGAGAAGGGAGAGAGGGAGGCGGGAGGAGAGATGGGGAGGACCGTCACGGAGCCAGCGCCCGGAGCCCACAGCCCAGGTGGCAGGTGGCAGGTGGCAGGTGGCAGGTGACAGGCTGTGCTGCCCCCAGCCTCCCGGGGAGAGTGGCCTGGGGCTGCCGCCGTCGCCCTGCGCGCACTGCGGGACGGCTCTGACCCCGGGCCAAGTGCACGGAGGGGCGGGGTTCAGAGGAAGGGAACAGAGTTCGGAGGGGGCAGGGGGCGGGGGCGGGAGGAGAGAGGCCCCGAAATGCTGCACAACCCCCGACACCATCTCGGGCGTAGGGTGGACGCCAGCAAGAGCCCACGGCTGCTGGCCGTCCAGGGCCGACCCCGTGCCCGTCACCGGGGCAGCCGGCCCTGCGCGGGTCGCAGGCTGGGGTCGACTCTCGGGGTTGTGTCCCGCTGGCGAGCAGAGGGGCCGGGAACCCGGAGCTCCTCCCTCTCTGTCCCCCTGCCCTGCAGGCAGGGCCGCTTCCGCTAGAGGGCAGAGCTGCTCAGCCGTCGGCAGAGCCCGGGCAGTTTGGCAGGCGCGGCCGAGAATGAGAATCGGGGCTGGGGTACAGACTGGGGCCCTACTCTGGGGAAGGGGTCACCGGATAAAATACAGGGCACCTGGTGAGATTTCCATCTCAGATAAACGACGAATGGCACTCTTTAGTACGGGACACACTTGTCCTAAAAAAGTATTTCTTGTTTATCTGCAATTCGGATCTCATCTGGTGCCCTGTACTCTGTTTTATTTTTCTAGGTCTGCTGCCCGTACCTGGGACAGCACAGGCACGTGCAGGGAAAGAGTCCAGGGTAGGGCTGCAGCCCCCGCGCCAAGTGCATCAGCTCAGCGGCTGATGTCGGGATGGGTCACCAGGAGGCCTCACCTGCCCCCGCACGGTGACTCAGGTGAATGCTGGCAGTGGTGCTGGCTGATGTCCAGGCAGGGCGGGGCAGGGCAGGGTGGCGTGGCTTAGACTGAGCTCCGGAACCTTGCCTCTGACCTTTCACTCAGAGGTAGCAGGACACACTGACTTTGACTTGGGACTCACTTATCTGGGCCTCTGTATGGTGAAGGATGTGGTGAGGGTCAAAGGCCAGAGGACTGGGTCTGCTCACTCTGGAAGGGACGGCTCCAGCGATAGTACTGGAACTCTCTAGACTTGTGCAGTGCACAACCTGTGTAACTGTGCCGAGTGGTCCTGGACTGTGTCTCTGCTTCCCTCTTCACCTAGGGGCTCTCCCTCAACTCTACCTGCCAGGCTTCCACTCCCAGCATGGCCCCTGTACTCCCACAGGAGTCTCCTTGGTTATATTTAGGTCATGAATTCACCTGGAGTTTCACTGGGTTTATGAATGGAGATAGGGCTCTGACTCACTCTCCCACCCCCTGGGGCTGCTCTGCCCCAGCGCCATGCGGCCAACGCTGCACGGCTCGCTTGAGTGGGTGTGTGTGCGTGCCTGAGGGGGGCAGAAGCTCAGATGCCCCGCTCCCTGGGATGGGGTCTCCGCGGGGAAAGGCAGAGAGGGCAGGACAGACAGAAACGGCAGCGGTACCTGAGGCCTGTGTGCAGGTCACGTCAATGATCAGCGCCTGCTCGCCTCTGCCTACCCGGAGGGCCATCCCTGGCGCAGAAGCCGGCCAGCCGTTTCCGCCAGGGGCTCTCTCTGTGGGCTGTGGCCCGGCTCAGCAGTGCAGGTGCCCGAGTGCCCCCGACAGCCCGTGAGCTTGCCAGCTCCAGGCAGCAGGCGGGCGAGGCCCCTCTCTGGACGTGTAAGGAAGGAGTCCTGGTTCACTCACTCTCACACTCATTCACGCGTTCACCAGTGACGTGTCCGGGCCCCGGGCACGGAGCAGGGAGGGGCACAGAGAGGTCTCAGGGGACAGACAGCGGGACTGGGCCAACGGGAGGCAGTGAGGGGGGACAGGAAGCTGCCCGCCTCTGCCCACGGAGCCCCAGGCCCTGGCGGGACCCTGGGACACCGGCTGCCCCCAGGCACACAGGCAGCACAGCACCCACGGCCCAGGCCCGGCCCGGCTGGGGGAGGAGGGGGGCTCCCTGGAAGCCCCGGGTGGGAAGCTCCGGGTCACCCAGTGCGGCTCTGGGACAGAGAGGGAACAGGAGGGACCCGCGGGGAGGGCCTCGCTTTCCCAGTCCGTTATTCCAGCTGGACCGGGGGAATGACAGCCCACAGAGGGGAGGGTGGCCGGCAGGCGGAAGGCAGGCCCAGGTCTCTGCCCAGCGGAGCGCCCGGCCTCCCCCCTTCTGCCTCCTCTGGCCAAGGGGCCACCCAAGGAAAAGCGAAGACCCGCTCCCTGAATCGGGGAGTCTGAGTCTCTGGGTTGGGTTTGCTGAAGGCCCTTCCCAACCACGTCATGGGTGGGAGGTGTCCCCCAGCCTAGGTCAGGTCAGGGCGGCAGGGGAGGGGGTGGGGGGAGCAGGCCGAGCTGGGATTTTGATTCAACACAGGCGGGGGGGGTGAAGGGGGCCCCTCCCTCCCCTCCCCCACCCTGGGGGTGGGGGGCTTCTCTGGCGCCTCTGACCTCCTCTCTCCCCGGTGGACAGGACAGAAAGGACCTCCGAGGCCCTGTGGCCCGAGAGGCAGCCCCTTGGCCAGCAGCCGAGGCCGGGACTGGGTGGCATGAGGCAGCAGGTGGCCAGCTTGGCGTCCAGCCCTGTCCAGCGCCACAGGCTGGCCTGGCGAGCACCGAGGCAGCTGATGGCTCTGGACGCCAGCTGGGCCAGGGGTGAGGTGGCTGCTGCCCAGGGACAGGCCTGGCACCTCAGGCAGCCTGTCCCACTGCAGCTCTTGGGCCCCACACACAGCTGAGGAACCGAGGCCCAGAGAGGACAGGCCAGTCCGAGGTTTTCCCGGGGGCTGGACAGGGCTGCCTGGGTCCAACCCTGGACACCAAACCTGCTCCATCTTGCTGGCCAGGGACCCCGGGGTGCCCTCTTGCCTTCTGGGCCCCTGTCTGCCCAGTGAGGGGTGGGGTGAGGCCATCTCTGAGGACCCATCAGAGACCCAGGGTACCAGCTGATGTCAGAGGCAGGGAGGCCGGTTGGGGCCTCTAGGGCAGCGGCTCCGGGGCCTCAACTCGGCCTCTGCTCCGATGCCTTCTGCCTTCAGCCCCTCTGGTCCCCAGTTCCCCGCTCCCCCCCAAGCCTGGCACTCAGACACGTGTGTGTCGTGGCCACGAGAGGCTGTGCATGGGTGGCCGCCAGCGGGTGGGGGGGCAGCTCTCCGGCGACGGGAGGGGCCGCTGCGGAAAGGGCCTCACCCCGGGGCCTTCAGCTCCGGCTCCTCCTGGGGCTTCTGTCTCCCCTCCTGTGTTCAACGGCGTCTCTCGACTCCCCCGTCTCTCTCTCTGTGCTCCCCCGAGGAGAGCCTGTGTGCCGCAGCCCAGACGCCAGCCAGACACCCGCTCGGAGGGGGGAAGGTGCTGCTCTGCCCTCCCGGCCCCTTGCCCCAGTCTTGTGACCCAGGAGCTCCTGACGGTGCAGCCAGATGGCGACTTCCTGTTGGCCCCGGAGCCCGGCTCCACGTCCCCGGCTCCCTGTGGCCTGGCCGGCACCCTCGGGGCCCTGTCCTCACGGCACGGCCCCCACCCCCCTCCCGGGGAGCCTGTGGCCCCGCACCTTCCCCTGCAGAGACCCGGGAAACTGGCCCAGAGGCCTCACCTGATCTATTTTTAAGCACAAGCCCGTGAAAGATTCACTGGCCGCTTTATTCACCGGTGACGGGATGGCACTGGTGCCTGTGGCACACCCACCAAGAGATCCCAAACACAGGCCACAGAGCCAGGCTCTGCTGTCCCCAACGTCCTCCCCACCCAGGAGCTCCTCCCCAGGAGGTGAGCCTCCTGGAGCTGCCCCCCAGAGGCAGCGGGGCCCCTCCCGGTGCCCCCGACCAGCTATGCCACCAGCTGCTCCCTGTCTACACGGTCCCTGATCTCGGGCGGGCGGGTGACTGCTGAGACCTTGTTCCCTTCCTGGCTTCCTTTCACCAGGCAGGCCTGAAGGGAGGGGAATCCAGCTCCTGATGCCAGAGGCAACGTTGGGAGTGGCCTTCCTTCCTGCTGGCCTCCCGGGAGCAGGCCACGAGGTGAGGCGAGGCGACTGTAGCTCGGGGAACTTGGATTAGCCATTTCTCTGGAGTCCCAAGGCTGGGCATCCCAGCCCTGCCCCTAAAGGCATGTGGTGAGGAGTGGTCAAACGGTGCTTGCTTTATCTGGGCCTCCAGAAATGCAGAGGCCTGTCCTTCCAGATGCCCAACCCAACCCGAGATAAACACAAGGGCCTCAGGGCCCTACGTGGCCCTGCAGAAGGGGGGGGGGGGGGGGGGCGGACGAACAGGTGGCAGGTCAGGCCCAGCGCCGTCCCCCTCCCCTCGCTGTGGGCTCCTGTGGCTTCAGGAGGTGGTGTGGGTTCAGCACTGATTGTGTCACCTGGCATCATGTGCTGTCTGTCCGGGTCCCAGCAAATGCGCTCAGCTGTTGTGCAGCAGGGGATGGGACTGACTTAGCAACGAACCTACCCAGCACCTTCCCTGGGTGCTTGTGGGGACTTGGGTGCGGCACCCGCGAGGGTCAGGCAGGATGCTGGTGCGTCCCTGCCCTTCACATGAGCGCTCCCTGCATGGGAGAGAGCCCACACCAGCCCCTGCTTCGGGGTGAATCACTAATTTTAGAGAAAATCTCTTGTCAAGGTATCTCCACCAACCCAGAAGATTCTCTGCCGATTCACTTTCTAGAAACAAAACAGTTCTTGTTAGCCTTCCGAATGGGGGATCACAGGAGAATACTGAACATCTGTTTCAGACCCAGCGGAGTTTGAGGCCCCCTCCTCCTCCCCCTCCCTGCCAGAGGAAAAGTGGGCATTTTCTTTCAACACGTCCCCAGAGGAGGAAGGAACTGGGGAAGAAGGTAAAATTGAGTAACAGCCTCTCCATCCGCCTGAGGACGAAACAGCGGCGCCCCGGGAGCAGGCGGACAGGGCGCGCCAGGCGCCAGCAGCCTTCCCAGGCAGTGGGTGTGGCATACTGGGACAGAGGCCGGCCTCTCCCTGTCACCTCTGTGAAATGGGGAGGCATTGGCTTTGGGAGTGTTTGTGGAGCACCTACTGGGAGGTGGGGAAGAAGGGCCGGACAGGCAAACCCACAAACATGTAACTGAGTCACAGGAGGTGCTAGGGAGCGTGAGGCCGGAGGAGGGATGTGAGGGTTGCGTGGGGCCGTCTTGGCGCGCGTGGTGGGCTGGGAGCTAAGGCACCGGAGGACGCGCTCTCGGTAAAGCAGCTCTGTCCGCCTGCCTGCGGGGTTGTGAGGATGGGTTCTATTCCTCCGGAAGGACCCCCTGGGGCCTCCAGCTGAAGGTATCGCTAAACCCTCTCCGAGAAGCCCGCCCGGGACCCGGCCTCCCACCCCCGATGCCCGGCTCCCTGCGGCACCCCTGGCCGTTGTGTGCCCACCTGACCCACGAAACTTTCTCCTGGAGTCTTGCTGTGGTCTGTCCAGGCAGCTCGGGCACAGCGGGGCCAGCGCCCCTCCCCGGGGCGGTCAGGCCTCCTCTGGAGGGGGCGGCAGTATCCTGTTCCAAGAGAGGGAAAAGAGACAAGCTGGTCTATTTGATATAAAACGATGGCAGGACGGATTTGGAGCAAGACTGAACCAGAGAACGCTCTCATAGGTTTTATTGTAAATCGCCCAGAGGTGTAACACAGAGGAAACGATGCTTCCCTTCTGTGAAAACCTAAGAACACCTGTGAATGGGCTACTCCACCCACAGCAGGGAAACGCCTCCTCCTTTTGGGCCTGGGCCCCCTTTCACTCCATGATGGAAGCTTTGGTACTTGTCAGCCAAAATAGCAGTATTTCACTAGCAGATCCCCTCAGCATCTGAAAAAGGGAAGAGGCCAATAATATCATTCTTAAGACCCCCGGGGCTGCACGGACATGGCCATCTGTAAACTGCAGCAAACACAGGACCCCAGCCCACAGGGGGAGGACACTTGTGCAGAAAGGAAACTCGCTTTTACAACCTCGATCTGCTCTGAGACCTGTTGGCCGTCCCCACAGGGGTGGCCTGGAGCGCCGGGCAGGGCCCCTGCTCCTCCCCCACGCCGGGGCTGGCTGCACCACTGCCCTGCCAGGCTGGCCGGTCCACAGATGTGGTGAGCACAATCGCCTGGCACCAGCAGCACTGGAGATAACACGCTGGGCTGGCACCCCAGCTCTGTCCAGGAGCATGCCTCATGCCCACTCACCCCTTCCCCCCGTCCCCGCGCCCACTCGGCCGCACAAGGCTGGTCTCCCTGCAAGGACTGCTGGGGACCTGAAGCGGCAGGCTACCCGCTGGTCACTGGGCGAGGTTCAAGGACCGCTTTGTGTGGCATCGGGGCTGGCACGGGCAGTCGCGTCCTCGGGCCGCCTTTGGAGCCGCGATCTGGGCTCAGGGGCGGCGCCCGCGGGTGGGGGGCGGGGCAGCCCGGGGGTGAGGTGGGGACCCGCTGCGGGGATGCGGGGGCTGGGAGGGGGCGCGGTGCCAGAGGCCGGCGGCCGGGCGGCCGGGCAGGGGCAGGGCGGCGGGGCGGGGCGGGGCGGGGCGGGGACCACGCGGCGGGTGTGGACGTCGCGGTGGGCGGGGCGGTGGGCGGGGCGGGGCGGGGCGCACCTAGCCGCTTCCTCTGGCGCCCAGCTCACCGCCCCCGCCCCGCCCCGCCCCTCCGCCCCGCCCCGTCCCGCCCCTCCGCCCTCGCAATAAGGGGCGCGGGCGGGTGGCGGCCAGCAGGAGCGCCCGGCGCCGGCAGCCCGCGGTCGGAGCCCGGGCGGGGAGCCTGAGGCCCGCGCCGTCGGGGCTCGGGGCGCGGCCATGGCGCTGTGGCCCTGGCTGACCGCCGCGCTGCTGCTGCTGCTGCTGCTGGTGCAGCTGAGCCGCTCGGCCAGGTTCTACGCCAAGATCGGCCTGTACTGCGCGCTCTGCTTCGTGGCCGCCACGGTGGCCGCGGCCGTCTGCCTGCTGCGCCACGGCGGCCGGACGGTGGAGAACATGAGGCAAGGCGGCCGCGGGGAGGGCCCGGCGGGCGGGGAGCGCCGCCGCTTCCGCTTGCCTAACTTTCCCGTGTCCTCTCCCTGCCGCCGCGCCGCCCGCGCCTGCCCCGGGCTCCCGGGCTCCCGGGCTCCCGGGCCGGCCGAGGGGACCGCGGAGGCGGCGGGCGCCGGGCAGGGGTCCCGGAGCCGGCGTCACAGTGGCCCCGGGCCTGGCTCTCGGCGCCGCGCAGACGCGTGTGGGTGCGGGCGGCCCGAGAGGCACGCGGCCCGGCCGGCCCGGCCAGCCCGGCCGAGGCTGCGTCCTGCTTCCCCGCGGGGAGGGTGGGCCGCCCGCCGCCCCGCCCCGCCCCGCCTGGACCCGGCTCCGCTCGGGGCCCGGGGGGCGTCCCCCGTCTCCTCTCCGCCGCCGCGCGCCGCCCACCTGCCGCCGAGGCGCGCACCTGTGCGCCCGCGCCTGGCCGGCTTCCCGTCCCTTTCCTTCCGCCTGGGAAGGTGTGGAGGCGCCGTGCTGGGGCGGGGTGGGCGGAGAGCGTGGGCCCTGGGGTCCAGCTTCAGGCGGGGCAAAGAGCCGGGCGGTGGCTGGAAGCCCTCCAGAGGGGCGCGCGGCTTGGAGCTGCTGCGGTGCCCGGTCCGGCGGCGCTGATAGGAAGCGTTGGGGGCCTCCCTGGGTCGGGGGAGGGGGGGGGCACGGTGGCCCGCGAGGGGGTTCCGTGTCCTCACTGCCGGTTTCTGACTGGGAGAGGCTGTTGCTCACGCTCCCCCCCGCGGCTTTGGCAGTGATGGCCTTTGGCTGTGGCCTGGTGTGGGCGTTCTGTGGCCCCCACCACCCACGTGCTTACAGGGCAGTGAGTGAGGGTTCCTGGCTTTCTGCCCTCTCTGTCCTTGTCCATCTGGGCGGGCTGGCCCGCACTCGGCGGGTCCTCCAGGCCCTGTTTTCAGGGCTGTGTGGCTCCCGTGGCACCAGGAGTGGGCATGAGGACTAAGAGTGGGGGAGCCTGGGGGGGTGGGCCATGGGTGTCTCGTGCCCCCCAAATGGCCCAGGCCAGCGTCCCAGGGAGCGCAGATCCCGGGGGTAGCCCACTTGTGGCCCTTCCAGCTGTCTTCCCAAGCAGCCAGCCCTCTTGGGTGGGGAGGGCCTGTTTCCAGAAATAGGGGCTCCTCAGGACCGGGCCCCTGCCCACAGCGTGCCGGGGCTGCGTGCAGCTCTGAGGGCCTGGCCTGGGATGGAGGCCCTGGGTCCCCCCCAGGCAGGGGGCTCATAGCCAGAGTCTCTATTCAGCACCTGCTGGGGACCGGCCTGTGGGCTCCTTGGAGGGGGTGCTGCCTTCCCAGAGCCAGGCCGGCTGGTTCTGAGGCAGGAGGGAGCCCTGGACCTGCTGTCCTGGGTTCGGGTGGAAGCGCGGCCCGGAGCAGGTTTTCAGCATGTGACAGGCGTTCCTGGAGGCGACCCCCTCCCTCCCTGGCTCCATACTATCAGGTGGCCTCTTCACAAAGGCTTCCTTGTCTTTATTTTTTATTTTATTTTCTTAAATTTAAGCTCTTTATTGGAATATAATTGCTTTACACGGCTGTGCCAATTTTTGAGGTACACCGAAGTGAATCAGCTGTGTTTATACACGTGTCCCCGCCCTCCCGCGACTCCCTCCCACCCTCCCTATCCTGGCCCTCTAAGTCATCACCCGTCATCAAGTTTGTCTCGGCTTCCTTGTCTTTAAATGGCCCAACTCACTCTTCCAGGCCTGGGCTTCAAAGCAGCTTCCCTGAGTCAGATCAGAAGTCAGCAGCCGCACTTTCTGAAGCGGTGGCTGGACTGGCAGGCCGGCTGTAGCAGCACTTGGCACTCCAGCCCCACCCTGCCCTGCCCAGCCCTCCGGCCTCTGCTGGCCTGGGCTTGTTCCCCTCAGCTCAGAGCTGGGCTTGGCCCCCAGCCTCTGCCAAGATTCTGGCCATCCGGGGTGTCCTCCTTAGGACCCTGGACCCCCCTCCCCCAGCCCCGCCGATGGTGCTCAGGAGGGAGCTTCCTGTTGCCAGTCCCTCCCCAGGGCAGCCCCTGACGCAGGCTCTGCGAAGGGACCCGCCCAGGACTTAACAGGGGTGCTGTGTCCTCCCCAGAGAGGGGCGGGCCTGGGGATCCGGGAGCCCGCAGCCTCCTGCCCCTGCGCCCCCGGTCTGGCAGGGGTGGGTCACAGTGATACCCCCAGTGCTCCCCAGGGATGGCAAAGAGGGGGGTAGGGACAGGGGTCTTGTGAACACGGGGTCCCCAAGGGGTGTGTCCGTGGGGTACTGGGAAATGCAGAGGACGGGGAGGTGCCATGTCCCTCTAGGTGGCCCGTCCAGGGACAGGGCCCAGGAGGAGGGAAGGGGAGGCTGGGGGGCTCCTTGCCCTTCACTTCAGGCCCTTCCCGGGCTGGGACTGCTGAGCGTCGGGGGTGCCTGGCTGCTCCCTGCTCTGGTCCCACCCCAACTTCCGGAAGGGAAGCGCTCTGCCCTCCGTCCCCCACGCCGGCCTGCGCATCCACCGCTGGAGCACCCACTGTGCGCCACGGGGGCCTCAGCCTTCGGGGTGGGATTGGTATGTGTTCCATTTTACAGATGAGTCTGCAGAGAAGCAGCTTGAAACTCAGGCTCCCAAGGCGGGGGTGGGGGGTGATTTCCAGGGTCCCAGAGCTAGGACACGGTGGACCGGGGCTGCAGACCCACTGACAGTGACTCCAAAGTGCATGCTTTTCATTTTTCCTCCATCTCACCCGGCGTTAGGGGCTGGGGGCCACGCCATGGCCGCTTTGGGGCTGGAGAGCAGGCTCGGGGGAGGTCCTGAGCTCCAGGAGGGGCAGCCCCGTTCCGCCCACCCCTTCACTTTCCCACCTTCCCCTTGAGCAGCAGCCCCTCCCCATGGTGGGGATCTGGGGGTGGGGGGCACCCAAGGAGGCCTTTGCCATTTAGTTGCGAGTTCTGAGTGTGCAGGGCAGTGCTCGGGACTGAGAAGCGGAGGCAGGGTCTGTTCCCACCAGGCTGGGGCTGAGGCCAGGGACCTTCCCAGGCTGGCAGGGTCCTGCGTGCAAATGTGGCTGGAGCGGCAGGCCCTGTGTCCTCGTCCTGGGGACACATACCCTCGTTACACCCACTCGGTAGAGAAGAGAGTGAGGCCCAGAGAAGCGGTGTGGGTCAGAACTGGGTTCGGCTGCAGGATCAGGAAACCCAATAACAGCGGCTTAACCCAGAGAGGTTACTTTTTCACGTGTCACAGGTGACCAGGGCAGGCAGCCTGGAGCCACAGAAAGCCGCCAGCTCCTCTGTCCTGCGGCCCCACGTTATCGGGGTCCAGCTTGCCCCCGTTATGGCAGGACCTCTGGGGACTGAACAGCCTGTTTCTGCATCCGACCCGGCACCCGGGACCTGGGTGGCACAGCTAGGCTTGCGGGGGGGCGGGGCGGGGAAAGGCAGTGAGGTCCTCTCTCTGTGGAGCCTGCATTTGCTTGAAACCTCGAGGCTGGGCGTTGTTGCGGCCAGGGTCCGCGGGCTCGGCGGTGCTGGTCAGGGTGACCCCAGCACTGCCCGTCACTGTGTGGCCCTGGGGGGTTGCATGGGTGCAGGTACAGCGCAGCTGGGGGGCTGCGGCACCTGGGGGCTGGCCTGGGGCTCTGGCCTCGCAGGAAAGTCCACCCTGGCTTTGCTTGGGGTTGGGGGGGGTGAGGGGCAGAGCCTCTGCTCTGGGTGTGCGACTTCTGCAGGCCCAGAAAGCAGAGCTCCCGAGAGCCCCAGACACCCTACTCGCGGCCCCACCTTCCAGGCCCCTGGTGTTCACCTCACTCCCGCGCCCCGCCCCTTAACGCCTCTGGGCACCTGCACAGCCTGGAGCCCCCCGCTCCTGGCCCCTCCGTGCTCCAGCTCAGAGGACGCTTGGAAAACGCCCCAGCGCTGCCAGGTGGCCTTGCCGGGGCCTCCTGTCCCCTGAGCAGATCCATGGCTGCGTGCTGCCCTCCTGGCAGGGCCGCCCCGAGGGAGCCCCTCCCTTGCTGGGGCAAAGCCCGTGGGGTCTGGCTGAAGACTGGTGCCCCTCGGCCAAAACAGCTGCCGGGTCTCCCCAGAGCCGCCTAGCCCGAGGCCAGGGGCTGAGGGGAAAGGTCGGCGGGGAGCCCAGACCTGATCTTGAACTGCCTCCCAGCAGCCTGGAGCCGGTGCTGGCCAGGGGAGGGGCCTCTCGCCTTCGTTTACTTTGGAGTCTTCCCTTCTGCCTGTGTCATCCCCGACCCTGCGGCTGTTTGTGGAGGGTTCCCAGGGTCCATTTCGCGCGTGGAAACGGACGTTTAGGGAGGTCACGTCCATGGCCCAAGGTCACAGCTGGTGAGAAGGGAGTCAGGACCCAAACCTGCGTCTGTCTGACCCAGGGCTTGGGCCGGGCTCAGGGGCCCTCGGCGAGCACAGGTGGTGCAGGGAGGCTGCCTGCCGGGAGCCGGACCCCGGGCCCCCCAAAATCTGCGACGTTGATGGCGCCCACTTCTAGGCTGGCCGCCCCGGTCAGGGTTCAGTGGAGGGCCCCTGAGAAAGACCCGGGAAGGACCGATCTCCCCTCTGCTTAAGGGTTTGGCTGCCCCAGGGGGCCCTTGGAAAGGGCCTGTCCTGGGGGCCACCTCCCTTGCCGTGGAAAGCTGACACCGGTCACCCACCTGGCAGCTGGCAGCAGGGCTTCTGGAATGCTGGGCCATGCACTCAACCCAGTCCTGGGCCACCTGGGCTTCAGGCAACCTTGGCTCCACCCCAGAGGAGGCAGGACATGGAGCTCAGGGGTGGCGGGTGTGGGACACGCACGTCCCTGGGCCTCCTGAGGCCAAGGGGAGGGCCCTGGGGTCAGGTGGGTGTCAGGGCACAGGGGGTCTGCCGCTCAGGATGAGGTCTGGGCCGGGCAGGCAGGGCAGCCTGGGGGTGGTGGCTGCTTTGAGCTTCCTGCTGGGAGAGGAGGACAGAGCCACTTGCAGCCCTGCTGGGGCTGGGGTGGGGGTCACAGAGCCCCCCAGGGGAGGAGGGGGAGGCTCAAAAGGAGCTCGAGACTCCACCTTCCAACCCTGGAGCCGTCTCCCCACCTCCGGCAGGCCCTCTGCCTGGCATTTTTCACACGTGTTTCAAAAGTCAGCTTTCAAGGTGGGCTCTGGCCCATCCTGGCCTCCCTGCTGTGTGACTTTGGGCAAGTCACTTAGCTCTGCTGAGCCTCGACTTCCTCACCTCGTGTAATGAGCGAACGACCTTGTGGGGTTACTGTCTGAACGACATGGGGTAGTTTAGGTCTGTTCTCAGCGCGGGCGTGGCTCAGCAGACACCGGGCATGGTGTGGGTGTGCGGTGTCCGGCCCTGTGGTTGGGAGCATGCTGTGCGCCTGGCCAGGACGGACCGGCTCTCCCTGCCTGGGCACTGGAGGTGTCTGCCGGCGGTGGGGAGCATCTGCAAAGCTTGGTCTGCTTCCTTCCTTTTTGAGGAAGTGCTGTTGCAATGGTAATAGATACTTTCCCACCACTTGTACAGAAAACCTTGGAAATACGGGACGGATTTAGGAGAAGGAAAAGGGCCCTGCGTGCACGCCGCCTGCAGGGCTGACCAGTCCCCTTGAGGAACAGCCGTTGCGTCTTTCTGCTCCTGGATGCGCCTTTCTCTCGCAGCTTCCTCGCACCCTCGCACCCCGGCGGCTGTATCTTGTATCTTTTCATTTGTCTGAGTGCAGTTCTTTGTGAAAGTGTGGAGAGTCGCCCTGGGAGCCTCCGTCTTCTGCAGCACGGGGGGCGGCCCTGGGCCTGTCTGTCCGTCCTGGGTCTGGGCTCCTGTCTGGACTCCTGGCTGGAGCATGCAGAGCACCCCTGCTCAGTTGAGTCTTTTTTTGTTTTTAATTTTTATTTAATTAATTAATAGCTGCATTGGGTCTTTGTTGCTGCACTCAGGCTTTCGCTAGTTGTGGAGAGCAGGGGGCTACTCTTCATTGTGGTGTGCGGGCTCCTCACTGCAGTGGCTTCTCAGTAGTTGTGACACACAGGCTTAGTTGCTCCGCGGCATGTGGGATCTTCCAGGACCAGGGGTCGAACCCGTGTCCTCTGCATGGGCAGGCGGATTCTTAACCACTGCGCCACCAGGGAAGTCCTCAATTGAGTCTTATACACAGTATCTTTCACAGTTCAGACAAAACAAAACAATAAAAAACCTACCAGTATACAATTGATCCCTTACATTAGATACAAAAAGAAACTATAGAGAAGCTCTGGGGACAGGTGGTTGGGGATGCTGCCTAACAAGGTGAATGTACCTCTGCCACTAACTGGACACTTAGAAATGGTTTAAAATGATAAAATTTTATGTATATTTCATCCCAATTTTTAAAGAAGAATGGACTAGCAGATGCCACTACCAGAGAGAACCACTGTCCTTCCCAGGTGTGGCCTGGGAGGGACATGCACACCATATGTGGTCATGAGAAGTCACGAGAACGGCCCCGGCGGGAAGTGGATACAGATCGTGGCTCTTTTCCTCTGCCGCAGCCCCGTTTATTTTGCCTCTCCCCACCGGGGACACAGAGGTGTTTTCAGATTTTCCTAATTCAGACCGTGCCTATGCCTGCCTCACAGCGGCTTTAGGATGTATTGCTGGAAAAGGATCGCAGATCCAGGGGAGTAGGTTTCTCAGGGGCTTTCGCCAGGTGCTGCCAACCTGCTCTCCAGAAACCTGTGTGGCTCTGACCTGTGCCAGCAGCCCTGGGGCTGTGTCCCAACAGCAGGCCAACACCCATTATCAGCTTCCCTCTGCCAATCTGAAGGATGAAGAGAGGGTTTCTTGTTTCCATCTGCATGTCTTTGCCAGTGAGATTGTGTTTTCCCGTGTTTATTGGCCACACACGTTTTTCCTTTCTGTGCACTGCCTGCTCGCGCCCTCTCCCTGAGTCCTTCAACCCACAAGGACTCGAGAAGCTACGCTCTGCAGACGAGATGCCGGAGGCGCGCCAGCTGAGACGGCCAGTCAGTTCTCGCAAGAGTGTCCAGATGGGGACAAACGGGCAGGGCTGGCTCGAGCCGGCTGAGGTTACAGATCCGGGGAAGGCTGGCTGGTCTGATTGTGAGAGCAGCCTGGGGTCAGCTGCCTCCCAGAGCCTCAGTTTCCCCATCTGCACCATGCGGTGACGTGAAGTTAGGCTCTGTGAGCTGGATACGAGTCTGCCTTTCAGACATGAAGAGGCAGATCCGACAGAGTCCACTGATATGAGGGCCTAGAGTAGTCAGATTCATAGAGACAAAGTGGCCGATGGCGCCCGGGGTGGGGGGGAAGGAGGTGGAGGAAGGGAGTGTTTAATGGGGACAGAGTGTCAGTTTGGAAAGATGAAAGGGTCCCGGATGGTGGGGGTGTTGCACAAGAGAGTGAGTGTACTTAATGCCACCGAGCTGCACACTTAAAACTAGTTAGGATGGTACGTTGTGTGTTGTGTGTATTTTACCACAGCTTTGAAGACCTGAGTGCGGCTTTGGGTCAAGGACCCAGCTCTGAGCCCAGGCCCTTCTGGATGAAGTAGGAAATCACTCCCTTCCGGTCAGGACTGTGGGGAGATCACATGACCCTGGTGTGTGTGTGGGGGCGGGGTGTGGGTGTGTGGTGCGTGTGTGTGGGGTGTGTGGTGTGTATATGTGGTGTGTGGGGGGTATGTGGGGTGTGGGTGTGAGAGAGAGAGAGAGAATCTTCTGGGAGAAGTGGAACAGTTCTGGGTCAGGAACCCTTGGCCACTGGCGGCCCGCCCCCCGCCCCCCGCCGCCCCCAGATGGGAAGGACCCAGGGGCCCTGCAGGAGCTGCAGAGGAGCGGCCTCAAGCCTCGGGCTCCGTCACCCTGTGGGCTGACCCCTCACGAGCACCTGTCCCGTGCCACGTGTGCGCGGTGTCCCCGCTGAGCAGGGGGCCCGGGCCACCCTCCTCCCTGCCAGCCAGCCTCCTGCAGACACTGGGCCCGGGACATACCCGGTCATGCCTGCCCGTCACGTGCTTCTGCGACAGGCCCCTCAAGGTCACGCGTGCCCAGGCCAGCCTGCTGCTGGGAGCGGGGCCCACACACGTCCTGCCTCCACGCCATCCTCGTGTGACCTTGGGTGTGTCTGTGAAAGGGGCCGGGGTGCGGCTCTGCAGGACGGGGGAGGAGTGAAAGCCGCGTCACCTCGTGGCGCCCGGCCGGGCCGGCCTCCCCAGCAGCGGCTCTTCTGAACCTGAAGCAGCCTTCAGCGCCTCGACGGGGCCGCCGCTGGGTGCCCACGCGTCCTTCCCGACGGGGCTCTGCCTTGAGGGACAGTCGCTGCCCGTGGGTGGGGGCCCGGCCTCCTCTGCGGGGGCCTCTCCGTGTCGGGTCCTCCGGTCGCTGACACGGCTGAGAACGGAGCCAGCCCGGCCCTGGGGCCCTCGGGCTCCGGCCCCGTCCGGCAGGGGTGTTGGGTGAGGGCTGCGTGGCAGGGCAGCCCGGCGACGCGGAGGTGGCAGGAGGCGCCCTCCCCACTGCCGGGCGTCACGGCGCCCAAGGCCCTGCTCCTGTGTGACCTTCCCGTCGCCGGCGGGGGTGGCGGGAGGCAGGGAGGCCCTCGCCGGCCCGTTGAGGGGTTGAGGGACGGGACCTGGAGACTCTCCGAGGGGAGGCAGGCTCAGCGGCCAGCCTGCCGGGGCGGGCGGGGTGCCCGTGCTGTGTCTGCCTCCGCTCCTGCACCGAGAGGCCCCTGCCCGGGCCTGCGGGAGGAGCCCGCGTCGCGCCGCGGGCGGTGGCCCTCTGCTCACGGGCTCTCTCCCCCCTCAGCATCATCAGCTGGTTTGTCCGGACCTTCAAGTACGCGTACGGCATTCGCTTTGAGGTGAAGGGCCGTCAGAAGCTGGAGGAGGACCGCCCCTGTGTCATCATTTCCAACCACCAGAGCATCCTGGACATGATGGGTAGGCCGGCCTCAGAGGGTCTGGTGGGAGGGCCGGCCCTTCCCAGTTGCCTGGGGAGCAGGAGGGGGATGCCGCTTCGGTTGGTGGAGGATGGGCCCAGAAGAGCCGGCAGGTGAGGGGCAGGCGCGGGCCGGGACCCCGTGCCCCTCTCCAGACATGGGCCTTCAGCTGGTAACGGGCGGCAAGGCTGCCTGTGCCTGGCGCCAGGCACCGGAGCCCTGCTTCAGCACCTTCCCCCTGTAGGGGAAACAGGCTCAGAGGCCCGATGATGCCCAGGTAGCCAATGGGAAGGCACAACTCTGCCTAGGCCCCTTGGTGGCCAAGGCCCAGGGCCAGCTCCCTCCTCCTTGGGGAGGTGGCCGCCTGGCTCTGAGGCTGTGCCCTCTCTCTCTGTCTCCCCCCACCCCCCGTCCCCCACCTCCGGGCTCTGCCTGGTGTCCGGTGCCCGCAGGCCTCATGGAGATCCTCCCTGATCGCTGCGTGCAGATTGCCAAGCGGGAGCTGCTCTTCCTGGGGCCCGTGGGCCTGATCATGTACCTGGGGGGTGTCCTCTTCATCAACCGGCAGCGCGCTAGCACGGCCATGACCGTGATCTCTGACACGGGCGAGCGCATGGTCAGGGAGAAGGTGAGCGCCCGGGGCTCGGGCCCTGCTGGGTGGTGTGAATGCTCGGGGTGGTGTCAGGACAGCCCCGGAACGTGACTCCCTTGTGGCAGGAGAAAACGCATCGTCGGTGCGTGTGTGTAAACCGCACGCAGAAAAGCCGGGCGCGGTGCCTCGGCTCTAGCAGTGGTAGCGGTGGTGGTCTGGGCTGAGACGTGGGGCTCCTTCGGGGTGGGCGCAGCCCTGCCACACCTGCCTCCTGTCTCCCCGACAGCTCAAAGTGTGGATCTACCCCGAGGGCACGCGGAACGACAGCGGGGATCTGCTGCCTTTCAAGAAAGGTGCCTTCTACCTGGCCGTCCAGGCCCAGGTGCGTCAGGGCCGCAGCCCCCTGGGGCGGCAGGGGCGGGAAGCGTGTGCGGCTTGGCTTACGGCTGAAGGTGACCTCCCTCCCGGCCAGGCCGGGGCCGCTGCCGCCCAGGGACCACCTCCCGCTGGGCAGGTGGCAGGGCGCCCACCCCCGCCTCCCCAACCCCCGGCACCACCTGTCCTTGACCTGCTACGGGGGGCAGGGCCCCTCCGCCCACTGTGCGTGTTAAGGCCGGTGCCTGACGAGGTGCAGCACCAGCTGGAACGGTGCCCGTCACCGCCGTACCTGCACCTGGGGCTCCAGCACCCCACTCTCCAGCTGGCTGGGTGAGGGGCCTGCCGAGGGAGGCTGGGGTTGGCATGAGAGGCGGAGGCAGAAGGGCTGTTGGCTGAGCTCTCTTGGGAGGGCTGTGCCGAGGTCGCGTTCAGTCCCCCGGCACCGCTAGCTGGGGGGGCTGGGGGGTAGGCCATGGCTCGGGGGAGCAGGGCCTGCGGTGTGGAGCAGGATGGCGTGGACTGGGAGCCCTCCACGGGGCTTTGTGTTTTTCTGCTCCTTGACCGCTAGGGACGCGGTTTGCCCTGGCGGTGTCCTGGGGTCTGGGGTGATGGCAGGAGAGGCTGGGGCACAGCCATCCAGGGGATGGGGTCTCACCCCTAGCCCTGTGCTAGGGGATTCGTGTAGGGGCCTGGGGCCGTCAGCTGGCGCCGGGGAGGGGGCGTTCGTCCTGCCGGATGGAGTCAGGGAGGCAGCTGGGCAGGGGTCTGCTTTGCTCGTGGCCTTCCCTGGGACAGGTGGCCTCTAGTGCCCCCTGGTGGCCCCGAGCAAGGCCGGGAGAGCCCGGCTTCCAGAAGCTCCCAGCCCGCGCCAGGGGGGTGTGGGAGCTGGAGCGCAGGGTGGAGGGGCCCCGAGCCGTGGGGGCAGGAGCCTGGGCTCTGATCCCAGCCCTGCCCAAGCAAGAGGAGGAGGACACCCCCGCCACATGCCTGGGACTGAGGTCACGTCCCTTTGCTGGTGGAGAGGGGGTCATGGGAGAGGAGAGAGGAGATACCGAGGGAGCTTTGTGGGGGTGTGCAGTGCAGTCTCAGCCAGGAGACTGGACATCATTTCCTGTCACGCCCCCCCCCGGGTTAATGATTACCCCCAGGTGCCATTTCCGACATTGGAGTCACCATTGGAGTCACCACTGGACTTGACCCTGGTGTCTTCCAGGAATACCAGCAGGCCCCACCCCCTCCCCTGGCTGGAGCTGCCTCCAGCCTCCCTGGGATGGGGGAGAGGTTGGGAAGGGAGGGGTGGGCAGAAAGCTCAGTCACCTCCTCGGGCTAAGCTGGGCAGGGCCCTGGGTGACCTTAGGACCCCGTCGGGGATGCAGATGCGAGTCAGATGGATATGTGCCAACCCAGGAAGCCTTCCTGGAGGAGGGGATACTTGAATGAAGACGTTCGGGATGAGTTTCTAGACTGGGCCACCCAGGGCAGGAAGGGTGTCCCAGGCTCAGGGGGCAGTGTGTGGAAGCGCCCTGAGGCAGGATGGTACGTCTGCCCTGTGGCCACAGGGCCTCCCGGGACCTCCCCAGGTGCTGTGGGCAGCCCCAAGGTAGGGGCAGGCCGGCAGCCAGGCAGGGCTCTCCCCGCGAGCTCGTCCCTGAGGATCAGGCTGGGCTGGAGCGGGCTCCAGTCCATCCTCAGGCGCTGCGTCTGGCGTCCCCAGGTGCCTATCATCCCCGTGGTTTACTCCAGCTTCTCCTCCTTCTACGACTACAAGACGAAGCGCTTCACCTCAGGTACCACCCCCACCTGTGCACGCACGGGCCCACCTGTCCTCAGTCATGGCAACACCCGGCCCCCTGAGAGAACAGTTTCCGTTTCTGGGTGGTCCCTGCGGACCCCTGCCGCTCAGTGACTTTTTGGGGAAGGAAGGAGGGATGGGGAGGGAATCTAGCGTCCCAGCCCTGGGCTGTGAGGGGACCGAGGCTCCCAGAGGGCGGGCTACATGCTCAGGTTCACAGACCCAGGCTGTGCACACGGCTCGGGGGCCTTGAGGTGGGCGCTCCCTGTGCCCAGGGTGGGCTCCTGAGCCGGCGTATCCGGGCGTTACTCTCAGGGGCAGTGGCCTCCTAGCTGCCCCCACGCCCCTCGGCCACAGAGCTCGGGACCTCCCCCCGCCCTTCCCTCCAGACCCCGCACGGGGGCACCTGGTGCCCAGGTGGGAAGCGGGGTCCTCGGTAGAAGCCGCCTCCCCCCACACGTGAGCCCCTGAGGTCACCTGAACCGCTGTGGAGGGTGGGAGTGGCGGGGCGGGAGGGGGCTGCCGGGTGCCTTCCGGGGGGAGGAAGCGTCCAGGACCTCGGGTGGTCCTTGCAGGGGGGCACACACGTGTGCATGCCCGCTGGGCAAGCTCGGGAGCCGCGCGTGGGACCGTATTAGCTCTTCTCAGTCAACAGCCAACCGCCCGAGACCAGGGTGTCCAGGGAAGAGCCCAGCCCAGCCCCTCGGGAGGCTGTGCGGGGGAGGCTGGCGGGTGGCCGAGGAGAGGCCCCGACAAGAGCTCCTCAGGCTGCTGGTGCCCCGCCCCCCCCCCCCAGGAACCATCAAGGTGGAGGTGCTGGACGCCATCCCCACCACGGGCCTCACTGTCGCCGACATCCCGAAGCTCTCGGACACCTGCCACCAGGCCATGCGGACCAGCTTCTTCCACATATCCAAGCTCCCCCAGGAGAATGGGGCCCCCGCAGGGCCCGACGCCCAGCCAGCCCAGTAGCCGAGGCCCGGGGCAGGGCAGGACCTGGCTAGACAGTGGACAGAGGGGCCCCCGCCCACCAGACATCACTGTGTCCCCTCCCATGGCTCTTCCGGCTTTCCCTGGGCCCTGGAAGCAGAGGACCCCTTCCTGTCACTGGCCTCAGGTCCAGGCCCCTGACGTCCTTGCAAAGGACAGTCAGCTGGAGCGCCCCACGCTCTGACGCAGGGCCTCGCCCACCCTTGTGCCTCTGGGGTCCAGCGTGGGAGCGGGCCTGGGCCCCGACGGGCTGACGGAGCAGGGCCGAGCTGCCCGGCCCCCAGCCTCCTGCCTGGGCCTGTGGGGCGCAGGGGCCGGCTCTGGGCTCCCAGCCACAGCCTGCATCAGGCTCTCAGGGAGAGGTGGGGCTCAGGGGGGCCAGGACGCCTGGTCTCATGCCACCCGGGCTTCCGGGAGCTGGAAAGCAGGGTCCGTGTCTCCTGCCGGCCTTGGGGGGCAAGTCTGCTGAATGGGTACTACACTTGCCGTTGTTTTTTATAAACAAACTCTTGGAAGTGCCTGGTGAGTTGTGGTCACTCAGAGGCGGGCAGGGCTGCCTCGGCACCCATCCTCAAGCTGCCCTCGCCTGGTCCTCCCCGGGAGGAGTGTGGAAGCCCCCATGCTCCACTCCTGGTGGTGTTCCCTGCCAGCTCGTCACCGGGGGAGGCTGTCTCTGCGGCCAGTGTCACCTTCGCTGAAAACACCTGCGCCGGCCCCTTTTGGGGAGAGGGTACCAAGGCCCTGCCTAGGAGGGCCTGGGGGGCCTGGCGGCCTCCTCCCCGCCCCGAGGCTGCCCTCTCCTCTCCCAGCACGTCGCACCTGGCCCGTCGGGTTCAGAATGCCCCCACGATCCACCCATGGACACAGCGGCTCAAGTCTCACTTTATTGTGACACAGATCCGGACTGCCCGGTGAGCAGCCCCTGGGCCCTGGGCAGGGAGCCCTCGTACCTTCCTCAGCCGTGGGCCCACCAGGCCCCCAGAGCCAGCCGGGGGCGCAGGGGTCCGGCCGGGCTGTGCTCACCAGGCCAGAGTGCTGGCCGGGCTGGGGCTGGACTCGCACAGGAGGACCCCTCACCCCGCCCTGCCCCCGGGGGCCTCCCTGGTCAGGAGCGGTGGTGGGCCGGGGCGAGGAGAGTGTCCACGGGCTCTTGGTAGCCAGAGCAGGGGGGCCTGGGTCAGACGGTCACACCTCCTTCTTGCAAGAACCTATGGGTGGTGGGGGGGGGGGTGGAGTCAGAGGTTGCTGTTCCCCACCACCTTCCGGCCCAGCCAGATCCGTCTACTCAGCCGGTGGCTGCCCCACGCCCCCCACCCCGTCCCCCTCACCCACCAGCCTCCCTGGGCAGGAGCTGGCGCCCGCCTCGGGGGTCCCGGGCTGCTGCGGGGGCCTCCGTGGGTGGGGAGGACACAGGGCCCACGGCACTCACAGGAGCCCAGCTGCTCCTCCAGGAAGGAGATCTGCTCGCTCAGAGAGTCGATGCGGTCCAGCTGTTGCAGGGAGTGGGCCAGGAGGCTGCCCGGGTCGGGGAGCCCGTGCTCCAGGGCCCGCGAGGCCAGGCTGTGCAGCGGGGCCAGCACGAGCTCCAGCTTCTGCGGGGCAGGCAGAGGGCAGTGGGGAAGGGCCCGTGTGACCCTGGGCCGGCCCCTCGCCCTCTGTTCCACAAGGACGTAAGGACAGGAGCGTGGCCAGCAAAGGCCCCGCCCGCCCCCAGACCCGGTCCTAGCTGCAGGGCCCTGGGCGTCCACCAGAGGGAGCGTCCGGGCCAGGAGCGCTCCGGGGCGGGTGGGCACGGACGCGGTCACACGGGCCGGACTGCCCAAGCGGACCCCGGGTCGGGGGAACTAGCAGGCGCGGACGGGGGCTGCTGAGGGGTCGTAGGCCAAGGACCCTGTGGCAAGGCCGCGGGGCACTCTGTCCCCGCAGGGACGGAGGTGGGTGGGCTGGGCCTAGTTCTGGTTCCCTGTGTGTCCCCGGCCCCTCCTGTCCTGGGGTCCCAGACGTCGCCCGCTGCCCCTGCCCAGCAGGGCGCCAGGCCACGGGTGCCCCCCCCCCCCGAGGGTCGGCTCCACAGCACGGGCGACGATGGGCGCTCCGGGCCGAGGCGCCAGAGTACCTGCTCCAGCACATCCACCCTGGACCGAAGCCTCTGCACTTCCTCCTTCACCTCACCGTCCACGCCTGGGGAGAGCCAGGCGCCCGGTCAGGCCGGCCCAGCTGCACGTGGGCCGCGCGCCCCGAGGGGGCTCCCAGCCTCCAGCCCCCGCTGTCGCCGCAAGTCCCCCCCACCCTGGGCCCCGGCCGTCCACCGGGGCCAGCTCCGGGGCCGGGAGGTGGCTCTGGGCGGCCGCGGCCTCACCCCGCCCGCCCCTCGGTGCCGGGGTCCCCGCGTGCTGAGGCTGGTCCGGCGGAGGTCTGTGCCGCACGCGCTCTCGGTGCCGGGCTGCCGACGGCGCATTATTACTCACGGTACGAGTTTGAAGTGTCACAGCGCGTACCAAAAGTAATAATGTCCCGTCGCCAGCGGAGGGAGGTGCTGCGTCTCCACGCTGCCGGCGGGACGGGAACGGGACCCCGGGGGGCCTTCCTCCACTCTGGGCTGAGCCGCGGCCCTGCCCACGGTCCCGGCGGGAGCCCACCACCCATCCTCCCTCCCCCCACCAGGCAGAGCAGCGAGGGGGGCGCGTGGGGAGCTCACCTGTCGCGGGGTGCGGGGCCACCCTGGGGGCGCCTCTCTCGGGCAGGCGGGCAGACGGGCCGTGTCC
This sequence comes from Hippopotamus amphibius kiboko, assembly GCF_030028045.1. Taxonomy (NCBI): domain Eukaryota; kingdom Metazoa; phylum Chordata; class Mammalia; order Artiodactyla; family Hippopotamidae; genus Hippopotamus; species Hippopotamus amphibius. The sequence continues at coordinate 1,173,290 of NC_080187.1, forward strand.
CTCCCGACACGGACACCAGTGACCGCCCGCGGCGCTGATGCAGCGCTGGGGCCGGCCGCCGCCTGCCGCGCCGCAGTCATCCACGTCTGTGGGACAGGGCTGTCAGGCGGGGCGCCCCCCCCCACCCCGGGCCCCTCGGGACCCACCCGTCGGCGAGCCGCCCAGGGCACGCAGAGGTGCCCGGAGGCCCCTGCCCCTCGGGGAGGGCGGGACCAGCCTCACCTGTCTGGCAGGTGTCGCCCCGCCACCCTGCAGGGCAGTGGCAGCGGCCGGGCTGGACGCAGCTCCCTCCGTTCTGGCACGGTGGCTGGCATATTGCTGTGGGGGGAGAGGCCTGTCACCAACTCAGGAGGGTCCCCAGGGCCCCGCGGCGGGCCAGGGTGCCCGGCAGGAGGTGCGCACTCAGGTTGTGAGACGAGCCGCCTGTGCTCGGCCGCGGTCTGGACCACGGACGAGCTGCCGCCTCTACTTTCACTGGCACCGGGCGCGAGCGGCCCTCACCTGCTGCGCAGGCCCCGGGCAGCCCGCTGGTCCTCTTCCAGCCGGGGCAGCAGGCGTAGCGAGGCCGGGCGGCGGCCGGCCCAGGGCTGCGGCGGTAGGCAGTCCTGTAAAGGGTCCTGTGGGACACGTGGGGACAGCTCAGCGGGGCCCGGTCCCCACGGGGGCCCTCAGCAGTGCCACCAGGTCTCCTGGGCCCCGGCCAGAGTCTCCCCAGCCTCTGCCTCCCCATCCGCCCACCTTCCGGGCCGGCTCCGTCCCCATGCCCTCCGGCAGCCAGGTGGGCCGTCGCCCCAGTGTGGACGGGGCCGCCCAGGCGTGCCCCAGAGGCCCTCTCCCCCGGGGGTGGCAGCTCAGGGTCGCTGCACAAGCCGCCTCCCGGCCACGCTGCAGTGTGGAGCAGGGCCCCGAGGCTTGGCAGGAAGCCCGCTGAGCCTGGCGCGGAGCAGAGGTGGCCCCGGGAACAGCCTCCTATTCTAGGGGCAGGGGACCTAGGTCCCAAGGGGAAGGGGCTTGCCCCACTGTCCCCCATCTCCCACTAGAGGGGTCTTTAAGACCCTCACAGAAATTAAAATCTTTTAAAGCCACATTCCCACAGTGGAGAAGCAGAGACGCGTGGCCCTCACACCGGCGCAGACTGGGACATCCTGGGTGTGGGGAGGGTGGGATCTTCATCGGTAGCTGTGGGGGCTGCCGTGCGGAGAGGGGTGCCCACCGGAGCCCCAGGGGCAGGGCCAGGACGAGGCAGGCTTCAGGGAGCCACGCGGAGAAGAGCTTGCAGCCAGTGATGCGGCGGCGGCCGGGGGGGCCGACAGGGTGGGTGGCCCTCTAACATGAGGGTGAGGAGTCCCTGGAGGAGCTGATACTCGAGGTCGTGGCGGAAATTTCCCAAACCCAGGACCGCTCAGGTTATATTAGGTGCGTCTCCACCACCCACGCGGATGAGGCCTCGCCAAGTCCTTTCACTGCCCCGGGCCCCGGTTTCCCTGCTGGGGTGCACCGCCCTCCCAGCCCCCGGGGCTCACGTGGGGCAGATGGGGCCTCACGGCGGCGGGCGGTGCTCACCGGTAGGTGCTGCAGGCCCGGTACCCGTCGCAGGTGGTGAGGAAGGGCTGGTACACACGCTGCACGAAGGACTCGGACACGGCGGCCCTGGGCGCCCCGAGGACGCACACCCTGCGGCTACGGGGGTGGAGGGGCCAGAGAGTCAGGGGGCCCCCAGGGCTGGGACGGTCCCCTGGGACCCCTTGGGAAGGGGTTTCCCCAGGTCAGCATGGGTAAGACACTTAGCAGCAGCCACAGGGAGGCCACGGCTCCCCAGGGACTGGGGGCTGCCGGGGGAGGGGCCGAGGGCTCCTGGCCACGCCCTCCCGCGCCCGCTGCCCGAGCACCCAGGGGCCCAAGCCCTGGCTCACCCAGGCCGGTAGACACGCTCGATGCCGCCAGCCGCCAGCACCAGGAAGCAGAGCAGAAACAGCCCCTGGGAGCCCCACATGGCCTGCGCTTCCGGGTGGAGGGGCCTTCTCCTCGGGGGCGCCTGCAGCACACCGCACAGCCCCGTAAGTCCTTCTGCAGATCCCCCCTCGAGCCTGCGCCCCTGGCGGAGACCGGCCCCGTGGCCTCGTGACCCCCGCCCAGCTCGGCCGCTTTGTGGAGGCCTCTTACCGCGGCGGGAGAGCGCCCCCGGGCGGGGGCCGGCTCTCCCCACCCCCACCGGCCACACAGAGCCTGCCCAGGGCCCACAGAAGGGCCACGGCATCCGGGGTCCAGGAACAGAAGCTGGTGGCCTCGCTTGCGGAGAGAGGCACCCGGACCCTGCTGGGCGGGCTTAAGTTCACGGGGGAAGGCGGGGGCCGAGGGTGGCACCTGGACTACTTCTCCCTCCCCTGCCTGGGTCCTGTGCCCTTCCCACGGGGCAGGGTTGTACGCCCACCTCCGTCTGCAGGTGGGGTGTCTGCAGCAGAGCTGGAACCCATCCCAGCTGGCTTGGCCCTTGTGGCCTTCCGTGACCTCGTGTGCCAGACAGGGAGCCAGCCGTGGTGGCTTGGGAGTCCACTGGGGCGCAGGTGCCCGGCGGGCAGGAGCCACTGCGCTCCTCCCCAGGCTGGGGCCGGGGCCTGCACTCAGGAGGGGTCACTCCTACGCGGGGAGTGCAAACTGCCTCCAGGGCTCCTGAGACAGGGGCCCCACTGGGCTCCCAGATGGTGGGGGGACTGGAGCCGCACCCCACGTGCCAGTGCGGCCGGGGAGGCTGAGAGAGGGCTTCCCGGAACGTGAGAGACCCCAGCCCAGAGTCAGTGGCCTGCGACAAGCCGAGGGGCCCGGGGCGAGGCTGCTGTCCCTGTGTGCAGCCAAGCGTCTGCGGAGCTGGGGTGTTCTCTGCTCTCAAGCTCCGGCCGCCCCGTCCAAGGTTTTCCCCTGGGGGGCTGCCCCCGGCCCTGCAGGCCACCCGCACCCCCAAGAAAGAGCACAGGAAGGAGCTGAACTACGGTCGCCTCCCTCTCCGGGACTCAGTTTCCTCAAAGACACCACTAGGGTCTTGGAGGCCCCTCCTCTGGCTCTGAGGACGGGACCACCGTGAACATGACTGAGCCGCAGAGGCCCACCCAGGCCGGCCCTGGGGAGGGGGGCCATGCCACACCCAGTCCACGCCCGGTCCATGTGGGGATTCAGCTGGGCGTTCGGTCCACGCCCTTCCATCGGTACCACAAAGCCTGGGCGGGGCGGGAAGGCGCCCCCTGTTCTCAGTCCGGGGCCGAGAGGGGAGGGCCGAGTGGCCGAGCGGGCAGAGGCTGCAGTGGGCAGCCGAGGTGCTGGACTTCGTTTGGGGCAGAGGGGGGTGTTCTTAGCAGTCTCTGGGCAGGGGCAGTCCTGCCAGTCAGCGCTGGCTCGGAAGGTGAACTCCGCGGGGAGCACACTGCTAGGCCCAGGCAAGAGTCGAAATGGTGGGGACGCGTGGCCCTGGGGACTGGGGACTGGGCCCTGGCAAGGCAGAGGCGGGCCGGGGGGCTGGCAGGGCCGGGCAGGGGCCCCCAGAGCTCCGCAGACCCTGAGCTCTCCCGCACTGGGCACCTGCCAATGTAGCCGGCCTCCACAGACACCCACCCCAGCACCTCTCCTACCTTTGGAGAGCCGGTTAGAAAGGGGATCGTGTTTTTTAAAAGGAGAGACTCGGTTTTTGAAAGTCATGCTTTTCCCCAGGCCAGCCTGGGTTGGGCTGGCAGAACTCATTTCCCTTTGGTGGCACGGCCCTGCTGGGGCCGGGGAGCCCGGGCAGGGCGGCGGCGGGGCCTCCAGGAAGATAAGCGACAACGTCCCATCCCCTGTGGGTGTCTGCACGAGCCCTGCCGGCCACCTTCCCTCCCACCTGCCCGAGGGGCACCCCGCGGCCCCCACCCGGGAGACTGAGACGGCAGAGGCAGCCGCCTGACCCCATCGCAGGGCGACAGCCGTGGGCTCCCCCCTTCACCGTGAGGGGTGCTCCGCACGGCAGGACGAGCGGGGGGTGGACGCGGAGAGGCGCGGGGAGGTTACCAGACGGACTCCCTGGGGTGCGCCCCCTCCACTGGCCACCCCACGCCTCCCCTTCCGCCTGCACCCCGGGGAGCGGGAGCGGGGGTGACGTGACCCCTCCCCCGCCCCCGCAGGGTACGGCCGGCCCGGGCTGCGGGGCGCTGAGTCAGGCCCTGGGGGGGCCGCGGGGCCCGGAGCGGGGATGACGGGGCCCCTTCTCCGGACCCGCCGCCGGACCCGGGCGCCCGCGCGGCACAGCCCGGCGCCCCGGGCCCGCGCACCTCCGGGCGCCCCGCGGCCGCTCCGGCTCCGCGCGCGGCGCGGCCCCCGCTGTCCGCACCCCGGCCCCGGCCCGAACGGCGCGCAGACCCCCGCCCGCGCTCCCGGCCAGGCGCCCCGCTCCCTCCGCACTCACCGCCCGATCCGGGGCGCGCACGCGCCGCTGCGGCCACCGCGCCGAGGGGCCCCGCCCCGCCCCGCCCCGCCCCGCCCCCGGCCCCGCCCCGCTGGGCTCCGGACCCCCGCCCGCCCCCATTGCGCAGGTTGGGAAACTGAGGCCCCGCGGCGGACGGCGCCCCGGGGCCGGGCAGTGAGTCAGCTGGAACCGGGGCTCCTGACGCACAGCCCGCCTCCCAGCGCTGCCGCCCCTCCCAGCCCGCTCCCGGGGACGCGGGGCTGAGCCGGCAGCCAGGTGCCCGGAGGCCGCACGGGGAGCCCGCGCTGGACACCCCAGGCTGAGCACCGACTCCCGGGGACGGCCCCTGCAACCGGGTGGCCAGCTCAGTAGGCACCAGGGGCCAGCTAAAGCCGACCGCTGCCCGGCAGCCACACGTGGCGGGGACCCCCAGGCTCATAGCCGAGGCTTCCAGAGATCGCGTGGTGGGGGAGGGGGGCTCTTGGCAGAGCCCGGCTGGGTCCTGTGTGTGACACCGTGCCTCCCTTCCAGCCAGTGTGCCAGGTTCGGGGCTCTGCGGGGCTCCCTCCTGGCGCCCCCTTTGTTCAGGACACTTGGGACCACCCCGAGTGCTCCTCAGGCCCCCAAGGAGTCCCCCGACTGCATGATTACCGCTGGGGCCTCCCGGGCCAGTCACCTCTCCTCTCCTCTCCAGGCACCCTTTCCATGTGTGCAACATGGGCTAAAGCAGCCCCGCGTGGCAGCGTGGCGGGCAGGGCAGTGCCCATGGAGAGACGGCGACTGGCACAGCCGGAACCAGGTGCCAAGTGCCCCCCACCCACCGGGAACTCAGTCGCTTCTGCACCTGCGCTATTACAGCCATCCCGGTGCGTGACACCTGGGGCCTTCACTCCTTGGCCGTTGCTCCCCTCGCATCCGAGCCCAGGCCCTGTTCACCTAGTGCGTGTGTGTGGTGTAAAATGTGCCCAGGCCCGGCCAGGCCCCCCTGCTGCTGCCTGGAGCGTCGGGGACTTGCTGTGGCACTCACCTGGAGAACGGGGCTCCCTCATGCCCCGCACACGGGTGGCAGCTGCTCCTCCGCACGCTGGGGGCCGCCCGAGCCTCCCCTGTGCCGGGGTCTGCGGGTCAGAGACAGTGTGCTAGCGCACAGCCTTGCTCACCTTGTCATCCAGGGGCTGGGGAGGGGGACGGGGCCAGCCTCCACGCCATTGTGGGAGCTCAGCCTGCCCTTGACCTACACACGCTCAGCCCTTTGAAAGCCAGAGCTGAACGGGCCTCTTAGGTCTGCCCTCAGCCTGGGTGTGCCTGTTGCCAGGGGGTCCTGAGACCCGGATGGGGAGGTCTTCTGCGAAGCCCGGGGTGCTGGGTGGGCGTCCTGCAGGCTCGTGGGAAGAGGGGACTTGGGCAGAGCCAGCAGCTCTGGGCATCTGGCTCTGGCCTACTTTGGTGCACAGAAGGTGAAGGAAGGGAGGGGACCCGGGCGGCTGGACGGGAGCCCCTTCCTGGATCAGGGGGCCATGGAAGCCCCTGGAAGATGATCTGAGGGCGGCTGGGGCAGCTGCGGCTGGGGTGCCTATGCTTGTGAAAGGAGGGGCTCTCTGCCACAGGGAGGTGCCTTGTTCCCCGCACCCAAGCAGGTAGCCCCAAGCAGTAAAGAGTTAAGGGCCAGGCCTAGCGGGACTGGAGGAAGCGCTGCCCGGCCCTGGGTCCTGGGCCCGTCCCCATCCAGTCCCTGAAGCTGGTCACTTGACCCTTTGACCTCTGGCCTGAGCAGAAAGCGGCAGCCTGTGGAGCTGGGTGGGTGGTCCTGGCTCTGCTGCTAAGCCGGGCGGAGGGTTAGCGCCTACTTTCTCATCTGAAGTGTGTGTTCACCACGCAGACTGCTGGGGTGGACGTGACCACAGGAGAGGCAGGGGCCGGGAGGGCCGCGGCCCCCGCTGGGGGACCTGGGCTGCTCCCCGAGGGTGCGAGGGGGACCAACAGAATGCCTACACCATGCCCCACCAAGCGGTCTGTCTGCCCGACCCCCAGCCAGCCCAGCAGAAGGCGGGGGCTCCTCCTGGTGCCGGGAGCTGCGCCAAACCTCCTCCCGCCGTAGGTTTGGATTTGCGGTTCCCACTGCACCCCGGCGCCCCTCGCTGGCACCCTCGGGGTGTTCGCCCACCCTTGGGGGATGCTCGTGGGACGCACAGGTCCCCGAGAAGAGGGGCCAGCTGAGGTGGCCTTGCCGCCAACCCTAGGGGCTTCACCGGGAAAGCAGAGCGGGCCCAGGAGGGGTGCGGGGGCAGGGCAGCCGCCGCACGGCTTCTCCGTCCCGGGGTCACAGCAGCTGCTGGGCCGCCCAGCGTAAGAGTCAGAGCTGGGCAGCCCACACTGGCAGCCAGACGGGGCCAGCCCCAGCGGGTGCCCTTGGCCAAGGTGAGGGTGACGGCAGGAGGGGGCGCGGGGGTGGCACTGGCGAGCGGAGGCCAGAGCCGTCGGCGCGGAGCCCGCAGGTGCCCGCAGGTGCCCGCAGGAGCCCGCCGTCCGCGGCGTCCGCGGAGGGCCGCTTGCCCCGCTCTGCCCGCTCCCTGCCCCTCCGCGGCCGCCCCTGCCGTACCTGGTGCTGCCCGGGCCCGGGCCCGGCCGTGGCCACCACCACCGCCGCCTCCTCGGGCCGGGGGTGGGCCCTACCCCTGGCCGGCCGCCTCGAGGCATCTCCCGAGGCCGCCCGCCCGTCCTGCCTGCAGGCGCCTCCGTCTCGGCCATGGGGACAGCCGGCTGCGGCAGGGAGGCTCCTCCCGGCGAGGAAGGGCGGCTTTTTATGCTCCGGCCCGGTAAATCGGGATTGGGATGGGCCCTTCCCGGCCGGACTTCCTGTGTGTGCTGTCCGCTGATAACGGGGTCTGTCAGCGAGCAAACAGGAGGCCGAGGGGCGAGGGGGGGCGCCGCGGGAGGGGCCCGGCCGAGCGGCGGGGGCAGGGGTGGGGGAGCCGTCCCTGGGGACCTCAGCGCTGCGTCCCGAAGCGGCCAGAGGCAGAGCTCGGCCCGGCCGCGGCCTGGCTGGTGACCCGGGACCCGGCTGGTCCCAGGCTGTGACGGAGGGTGGGGCTGGCCCCCGGGGCCCTCCCAGGGCGGTGGGGCCACCAGGCTGTGGGGCCACATTACTGCAGCTCCGCAGAAGGGCCCGTTCATCCTGGGACCCGCAGGGCGTACACCTGTGCCCTCGGGTGTGTGCGCCAGGGCCCGGGGGTGTGGTGGGGAGCAGCCAGAAGAGAGCTGGGGCTGGGGAAGGAGGCTGGCTGCTCAGAGAACGGCTGCTCTTTGGGTCCCTGGGCCCAGAGTGGCCGTATTCGGGGGTGATGCGAGGGGCAGACTCGTAGACTCAGGCCCTCTCTAGGAATGGGGCGCTGAGCCCCCTGCTCTTGGGGGTGCGCCAGCAGGGCGCCTCCAGCCCCACTTCCAGGGGTCCTCTTCCAGGGAAGGCAAAGCGTGTTCCCTGGCCCTCTCCCCTCCCTTGGCTTCGAGAGGCTGAGGGGCGTTGGGGGAAGGAGTGCAGGAGTCTCTAGGTGGCGCAGAGCGTCCAGGTGGTCCAGCCCCCACGTCGGACCCTCAATTTCCTCATTTAGTTGGCGCTGGGGACCTGCAGGCCGAGGACCAGTTGCTGAGCTACTGGTTGGGTGGGTGCCCAAGGGGAACAGGGCAGCTGCCAAGGACATACCTGGACACACCTGGCTGAGAGGTCTGAGAGAGCAGGGCCCCCAAACCCCATCATCCCTGGGTCTGAGCCCTGTTCTGGCGTCAGTCCCCACCCACCCACAGCCTGGGACCCCCTCATTTCTCTGGCCTTGAGCATCTCCACTCAGCCTCACCTCCCTCCGGCCCCACCCAGCTGGATGTCCTGACCAAGAGTGAGGCCGGAGCAGCTTGGGAAAGTCCCCCCGAATGCCGAGAGCAGGAGGGAAGTCTGCCCGCCCTCGCTGGCGGGTTTCAGCGGTCAGCAGGGACTGCTCCCCTCCCTGCCCCCACGGTAGGGTCTGCTGCACCCCAGGGCTGTGGTCTGCTCAGGGCCTTCTCGTCTCCAGGCCTCAGTTTCCCCATCTGTTCCATGGGGCCAGCGGGGTGGGGCCGGGGAGGGGGTTGTGACGGCTGAGTAGGCTCCTGGTCCTCAAGCATTGCAGGAGGAGGTCTGGGGGCTCATCCCCCATCTCCCCCCCGCCAGCCCACGCCGCCCCCTCTTGCCCCCTCGCTCTCCCACCCGAGGGCCCATCTGCCCAGGAGGGCTGCGTGTCCTGCTGAGTGTACCTGCAAGAGCGTGGGGGCCAAGTTGGGCTTTGCGCCCACCCAGGAGGTGACCCTCTGCCCACATGACCCAGACCCTAAGCCTAAGCCTAGGCCTGGGCATCTGCTCCGTGCCCCTGGGTGGAAGAAACAGCCGCCGTCAGGGCTGGCTGGGCCCCGCGCCTCCTGTTACGGGTGGGGATACTGAGGCCCAGGGCGGAAAGGGACTCACCCCAGGTGAGGGGGACAGGTCAGGACAGAAGTGGCCCCCCCTCTCTGTTTTTTTTCAGTGAACCCCCAATTTCTCCTGTGCTCCCACCCCAGGGGGCAGACCGGTCCCTGCCAGGGGATGGGCTGAGGTTGGGAGTAGCTAATTAGCCAACTTTGGGAAAGGGTTAGTGGACCATGCCTCTCTCTAAGGCATGGGCATGTCAGGGAGCGTTCTGGAAGGATGCCCAGAGCACAGAGGTCGAATGGTGGATTGAATGGTGGAATTACAGGGAGAGCAGAGTCCTGGGTCCTCCGCACCCCAGTCTTCCCGGCCCTGGGTCCCCCCTGCTGCCCGCTGGTCCTGGGACCCTGCTCTGTGGCCCCCTCCCTACAAGCTCTGCCCTACTGCAGCCCCTCCCAGGCCGAGAGGGCAAGGACAGGAGGCTTTGGCCTAGGGCCTGGCCTGTCGCCTAAAACCCCATGGCGCCCTCCACCCTCAGGTCCCGGAGCCTCAGAGGCAGACACGGGAGATGGGCTGGGGTCCTGCCCTCACCTGGGGCAGGTCAGGGACAGGGAGAGGCTGCACAGGAGGGTGGGCTGGTGCCGGCTGACACCCTCTCAGACTCCAGGAGGGTCCTGGGGGCCTGCAGGGGGTCGGGGGCTGTTTCCTGCCCCAGGGGCCCCCCTTCCCAGGTGCTGGGGTGGGTGGAGCCCCCTCTGTGTCCCAGACCAGAGGGGGCTCCACCTGGGGAGCCCTCCCACTGCCCTCGCGTCTGTTTGGCACCATCGAACACACCACCACAGCAAGAGTCAGTTTGGGAAGGAGTCAGTGCCTCCCCCAAGGGCAGGGCAGGGCCCCCTCTGGCCCGCTCCCCTACCCCACAGGCCCAGCGCTGAGGTGGCCACCTGGTGGGATTGGTCAGGGACCTCCAGGCCATCCGGGCGTCCACAGCGGGGAGACTCAGAGACCCAGGCCCAGAGCCTCGCCGGCCTCGCGTGCGGGGTCCAAGGCAGAGCCCCAGTGGGGTCTGGAAGCTGGTGTTCTGGTCCCGGCTTTGGCTCCCGTGGCTGGAGCCCCTGCCCACACCGGGCCTCGGTTTCCGCATCTGCCCTATGGTCTGTAGGCGAGATGGTGGAGCTGCCTGAGGGCGTCCTGAGGTCACCTGGAGGTGGGTCGTGCTGCCTTACCTTCCAGCGTGTGCTGCTCAGGCCGAGGGCGTGGCGGCCCTCCTGGGCCCTCCTGGGAGCCCTCACTGCTGGACTTTTGGCCCCTGCAGGCCCAGGAGTGGATGGACCAAGCCCCCGGCAGAGGCCAGCATGGGCATCTGAGGCGGCTCGAGGGGCGCCGGGCGTGGCGTGTGAGCCGGGCTGCAGGAGGGGAAGACCAGTGCACAGAGCAGGGGAGAGATGGGGCTTCCTGTTTATCCCTCGGAGTGGCCCGCCGGCCTCGGGGACAGGATGGCTCTGTCAGCCAGATTCACGCCAGATGTGGCTGACCCTTCATCGGGGACGCGTGCGCCTGGTCCAGTGACCCATCCCCAGAGGGCTGGAGGGAGCTCACGTACCCCTGGCTCCAGTGAGCTGTCTGCAGAGTTGGGCCAGGTCCCAAAGGGAACCAGAGGTCCCACATGGAGAATGGGGTCTGTCCAGCAGCTGGGGGTCTTCATCTCTCCCCCCGCCTCCCCCATCTTTTAGAAGTGCCCATGGCTGTGCACCGTGCACAGTGCTCACGTTTTACCCTTGAGCTGATGTAACTGAGGCTCACAAGGGAAGACGGTCATCTAGGGTCGGCTAGTGGGAAATGGAAGCTCTAGCTGTGGAGCCCAGGGGTGCCTGGGCAGCAGGAGACCCTCAGGGGACCCTTGGCCCCTTCTCCTCACTCCTCCATGGCCTCCCTCCCTGGGGACCACCCACACAGCCATCACAATCTCCGCTGCTCAGGCAGGGGCCTGGAATGTGTCCTTCACCCCCACCCCCAGTTCCCAGTGGGTCCCCATGGGCTCTGTCACAGCCCCATCCTGGGCACCCCGCTTCCTGGGAGAGTTGCTGGTTCCAGGAGAGGCATGAAACCAACTGCTGCCCAGCATCTCTCCAGGTCGCCCCCAGCCGCAGTGTGGGGGCGCTCTGGATGCCCCACAGCCTTGTCAGCACTTGCTACTGTCTGCTCTTTCATTTTAGCCACTCTGATGATTTTGCAGGGGTCTTGCTCTGTTGTTATTTCTTTAACATAGGGAGATGAAGAAAATCTAATTTTTCGAACACCAGATTTTGTCGCTGGGGAAAGATTCATTTTATAGGGGAGACATCAGGGTTGGGGTGAAGGCCAGGCAGGGGGCACTTGGGGAGCAGGGCAGCTCTGAAGGGCTGAGCTCTGAGCCTCTGCTTCTCTGAGCGGCCTGTAAGGTGCAGGCACGGTGAATGTCCTAGGGTGCCAGTGGTCTGGGCAGTGGAGAGAGGAGAGACCACCTCTCGGGAGTCCCCTGGCGTAATTTCTGCCGTGGGTGAGCAGTGCGTCCCCGGCTCCCAGGAGCCTCCATGAAACATTTGTCTCTAGAACTGTCGGCCAGGTGGGGGTCAAGGTGCTGAGGTGGCCAGGAGGTGGGCACTGGGTCCCGCCTGGAAGCTGGCAGGTGGGCAGCGGTGGTGAGGACAGAGCCAGCCCCCTCCTGGCCCTGCGGCCAGGCCCAGGCCTCGGGTCCTCAACCCCACAGCCCAGGCTGGTCCCGGCGACTGGCTTTGCCTGGAACCCAGGCTGCCCCACCCCCACAGAGCTCCCCACATCGTGGGGGCTGAGGAAGAGGAGCTTGCGCTCCCTGCCTGGCACCCTGGACGGAAGCCCCACTCACGGTCGGGCTGCAATTTGCCAAGCCTGACGGATGGGGCGGCCGTTAATGTGGAGGGAAAAAACACTATCTCCCAGGACGGAAAGGGAAGTTCCAGAGAACCGATGTGTGTGGGGGGGGCAGGTTCAGGGAGGTGGGTTACGGCTCAGTACCCCCCTTGGGCCATCCTGTCCTCTCCCGCCCTGCCCGTTCAGGGAGAGCTGGAGCCAGGCTCCCGAGGCCTTCGGGGAGAAGATAACAAGAGGGAAGGCTGAGGCCTGTCGGTGCCGTGCTGGGTGCACGTGGCTCCCGCGGGCTGTCACGCCCACCCTGCGGGGTCCACGCTGCCATCTGGCCCCACTGGCGGAGGAGGGATGCCCACTCAGGGTCACGATGACCGTTGCAGGGAGTCTGACCTCAGACCGAGCACTGCAAGCCTCTCGGCCTCTGCGCGGGCAGTGGGCGCGGCGCCTTGCTCACGGTGTCCGGACCACCCATCATCCCATTGGGTGGGGAGGGGCCAGGGCGTGCTGCCGGGAGCAGCGGGGTGTCCCCTCCCCGGGGAGAACGTGTGGCCAGGAGAGTCTGCCTCTCCACGGGGCGGCCGTGGGCTCCGGGAAGCTCAGGGAGGTTGGAGGCCAGGAGCTGCCCTGCCTTAGTTTCCCCATGTGCCGTATCAGGACCGGGGGAGCCCGGGAGGGATCTGGGGTCTCTAAACACTGTCACGGTGGACAGTCTGTGCCCAGGCCCTTTCTGGGGGAAGGGGGGGAGGGGCCCACAGCTTCCACCAGCTTCTCAAAGGTGCCTGTGCCCCCCCAGGTGCAGAGCCCTGCACGGTGGCCCCGAGGTCCCTTCAGCCCTCCCAGTCCCCCCTGCTCGGCCCCCAGGCTGCCTGTGATCTTTATAGTTTAATATCCTTAGAAACGTAGCGAGAAGGGGGCGGCGGGGGAGAAAGGCCAGGCTCTGCTGCCCGGCCAGAAATCTCTGTTTCCTCTCAGCCAGGAAACAGGAAGTGCGTGTGCGGGGGAGATTGAGAGCTAGACTTCGAGAACAATAGAAACCCCTCCAGAGGGGAAGAGGAACTGCGTCAAGGGGCCAGGGTGGGGGCCCCTGACCTCTCCCCGCTGTGCACGGCCCAGGCGTAAATTTAGTTTTGGGTCTTTTCCTGGTGAAAAGCGCCCGTGCCCCATCGGTGGGGGAGGGGTGCAAGGCCTGTCTCAGTCCCTGGGTGAAGAGGTCCCGGGGTCTCAGGGACCACCTGGGTAAACTGAGGCCCAGAGAGCTGCAGAGCCTGGCCCAGGGGCTGCAGGGTGTGGGGATGGAGCCCCGTGGCCGTCCCGTTGGGGCTGCAGGTCTCCGGAGAGGCCCAGGTGTGCCGGGACAGAGACCCCCCGCTGGGCCCAGGGGAGGAGGAGAGGGGCTCCCCCGGCCCCCACCTGCTCAGCCCCCCCCCACGGCCGGCGACTGTTCTGCGGACGAGCAGGCTCTGCCCCCAGCGCCGTGCGACCTCAGCCAGAGCTCCGGGCCGGGCCGGGGCTCAGGGACAACCAAGGGCCAGGCTGTGGTTTCTTTTTTTAATAGAACAGCTTTACTGAGGTGTGATTCACACACCCCACAAGCCACCCTTTCAAAGTGTGCAATGCGACGGCTTTTAGTGCAGTCACAGAGCTGAGTGGCCATCATCACGGTCAGCTTTAGAACCACTGCGTCGCCCGAGAGAAACCTGCAACCTTATGCTGTCTCTCCCCGTAGCCCGCGTCCCCCACCGCCCAGCCCCAGGCAACCACCCATTTGCCGTCCGTCGCGCTGGAGGTGCCTGTTCTGGACGTTTCCTGCCATGTGGGGGCTTGTGTGTGTGGCTTGGTTCAGCATCGCATTTCTGGGGTTACACACATCGTGGCGTGAATCAGCGCTGCGTTCCCGTCTATGGCCAAGTAATGTTCCTCGGACACGTGTGTGGAGGGACACGTGTGTGGAGGGACACGTGTGTGGAGGGACACGTGTCACCCGCTTCTTGGCTGATGGGCATTTGGGCTGCTGTGAACCTGCGTGTGCAAGTTCTAGCGTGGACATCTGTGGTCCCTTCTCTCGGGGCAGATCTGGAAGTGGGATTTCGGGGCCGGGCGGTCACTCTGTGTTTACTCACTTGAGGCGCTGCCCAAGCTGGTGCTGTCGGGTCACACTCCCCCGGTGACACCAGGAGAGCTGGAGGGGCTGCTCCCTGATCCTGCCAGGACCCCTGGAGGGAATAGGAAATGCACGCGTGGGACCCAGCATTTGTGGCCTTTTCTGGGCCGGGCCCAGAGCTGAACGAAGCCCCTGAGGCTCACGGGACATCGCGCGGCCTGTGGGCCGTCCCCTCCGCAGCCTGTGAGCCAGGGCTCACATTGGAGCCCTTCCTTCCCCGGACGCGCTGGCCTCGGCACTGGAGCCCCTGGAAGTCGCAGGGCGTCCCTGGCACTCACCTGGACACCTGGGAAGCACAGGCCCAGCCCGGCCCCGCTCTTGCTGCCCTGGCCGCAGTCTGGGGATGTGGGACCGAAAGCAGGAAGGCAGGGCCCCAAGCAGCTGTGTTCCGGCCCCCCGGGGTCCAGGGTGGTCCTGGGTGCCCCTGGGCAGGCCCCATCTGCTCCGGGCCCCAGTGTCCTCCATGGCAATGATTACCCAGGACCGCCTGGCTGAACCCTGGGTTTCACCTCGGCCCCCAGTGCACCAGGAGTGAACTGAGGCTCCGAGAGGCTGACGGCCCCTCCAGGCCACCTGGCATGTGCCAGAGCCAGGATGAGAAGTCAGGGCCCCCAGCACTCTCCCGCTGCCCCCTCCTGCCCCTGCCCCTCCCCCACCCCAGCTCTAGGATCCCAGAGGCCCCAGGTGAGTGGTGCTTTGACTGTCCTGACGCTCTCACATTTTCCATCAACACCCTGCTCTGGGGAACGGCTCTGCATTCCCCACTTGCACTGGAGTGTGACCTGTGAAGGGGGCCCTGCGTCCTTTCCCGGGGAGGGAGGGGATGTGGGCAGGCCCCTCCCCGAGCCCAGCAGGCACCCAGGTGTGGGAATCCCACCCCCCCCGACACCTAGGGTGTCGGGGCTTCTGCTGCGAGCCGCCGTGCTGGCCCTGGTGACGCCAGCCAGACCCTCAGCCAGGATGTCCCCACCCCCCCGCCCCCCCAGCACGGCCAGGCCCGCCTGGGGATCACAGCTTCCTGAGCCAGCCCCCGCTGCGGACAATGGCCGGAAACACAGCGTGCGGGCTGTGGGCCAGCCAGGCCACCGCGGCCCTGGGAGAGGCTGGACGTCTGCTCTGCAGGCGCACCGGGCCCCCCGGGGGGAGCTGGGAGACCCAGGGGCCCATCGTCTTGGGGCCGACCTTGCACGGCTGCCCCCGGAGCCCTGGGCTGGTGGATGGCTCAGGAGGTGGGCGCGGGTGGCCGTCCCGCCCGGGGCCCACCCCACCCGGGGTTCGGGGAGTGAGGCCCGCCTGCACCGAGTCCCAGCTTCAGGCTCCGCTGGGTTAACGGGGCAAAGCACTGGGGCTCAGGAATGCCGTCCAGGGCGATGAGGATTGTTTTCTGGGTCTGACTCAGGAGGCACAGGGGCACCCCAATCCTGACCCCATTTGGCTCCCCCACCATTTAAAGGAACAACATCCAGGAGGAAAAGAGCCACCTCCCTCCCTGGGCCGATTCCCCGGAGCTTGTGGGCTGTGCTGTGGACAGACAGAGGGACACAGGCAAGGGGGGCATCCCCCCACTCCCCCACCCAACCCCGGAGCCCGAGAGGACGTGACTCCTCCAGGGGCAGGGACGCCAGGGGCCTGTGGCTGCAGCAGGACGGGACGAGCCCTCTGGGCCCAGGTTTGCTTATTTATATTGTATTTTACGATTCCAAAAGGAAAATCTATTTTTTCACGTGTTGTCCAGCCCATGAAGTAATAAGTGCTCGTTTTGAAAGAGCCAGTTGGATGTGATGCCCCAAAGCATAAACGAGGAACCACCGCGCCTCCGTCACATCCTCTGGGATCCCGGGGGCCCCTGTGTGCCTGCAGCACCCCGCCGGCCACTTACAGGCGGGGGGCGCTGCGATCCGCACATCCTCGAGGTCAGCTAGGCTGAGTCCACGTGACGTCATTGCTTCCAGTGAGGCGCACACGTGTGAGGACAGGCCCTTTTGAGCACAGCCTTGGGTTCACGGCAATATCGAGAGGAAGGCAGGGAGAGTCCCCGCAGACCCCCGCCCCGTGTGCGGCCGCCCCACCGTGCACATCCCTCCCAGCAGTGCGCCTGTCGTGGGTGGAGCCCGCACGGACCGCCGCACAGAGTCTGCCTTGCGGCCCGGGGTCACTCGGTGTGGTGCGCTCCCTGGTCTGCACAGGGGTGTGAAGGTGCGTGTCCACCGTGGGGGCGCATGTGGGCAGCCTCACTGCCTTAAGCAGCCTCTCAGAGGCGCACGTCACGTGGACGGTCTCACTGTGTTGGCGAATGGGATCTCCTTGTAATTCCCACCACAGTCGACTGAGCGGCCGCTCACGCCCCGACGCACCCCCACTCCCTGCGGGCACCAGGCCCTCCGCTGGCCCCTGCCACCCTGCCACCACACAGCAGCGCCCTGCGCTCAGCTCAGGGCCTCAGAGACGGTCCGCGCTGCGGGTGGGTCCGTGACGTTTCTGCCCGTGGCTGAGCGGGACCCCTTGATGTGGGAGGACCACAGCTCATGGCAAATACATCTTTAAAAAATTATGTATGTATTTATTGGCTGCATCGGGTCTTCGTTGCTGCGTGCAGGCTTTCTCTAGTTGCAGCGAGTCGGGGCTACTCTTCGTTGCGGGCTCCTCACTGCGGTGGCTTCTCTTGTTGCACAGCGCGGGCTCTAGGCGCACAGGCTCAGTAGTTATGGGGCACGGGCTTAGTTGCTCTGCAGCATGTGGGATCTTCCCAGACCAGGGATCGAACCTGTGTCCCCTGCTTTGGCAGGCGGATTCTTAACCACTGCGTCACCAGAGAAGTCCCAGCAAGTACATTTTAAATGAAGAGGCCCATTGTTTCTCAAAAAGTAAACACAGAGTTACCTCCAGCCGTTCTGCTGCTAGGTGTGCACACAAGGAACTAAAGCAGGGACACCCACAGCCATGATTATTATCACCCACAGTGACCGAAAGCAGGGAACGACCCAAATGTCCATCCACTGGTGAGTGGTAGGTGAAGGACACGTGGTCCAGCCACGCAACGGAACACTATTCGGCCATAAAAAGGAACGAAGCACTGACACGCTACAACACGGATGAACCTTGGAAACTTGATGCTGAGTGAAAGAGGCCGGGCTCCAGAGGACAAATGTCATATGGTTCCATTTGTATGAAATGTCCTGCGTGGGAGAATCCAGACAGACAGAAATGAGATTGGTAGGGGCAGGGAATGTGGAGTTGTTTAAGGGATGCAGAATTTCAGTTTGGGAAGATGAAAAAGTCCTGGGAATAGATAGTGGTGGTGGTTGTACAAAATGTGAATGTGATTAATTCCACTGAGTTGTACACCTGAAAATGGTGAAAATGGCAAATTTTATGCTATCTATATGTTACCACAATGTAAAAGAATTAATAATGTAACACACCCAAACTCCGTGAAATTTACACTTTGAGTGGGTGAAACGATGGTATGTGAATCACACCTCAAGAAAGCTGTTGTAAAACAAGAAGAAACACCCCAGATTGGGGTGCTTCCCGAGCAGGTAGCCTGAGTGTTGCCGGCCAGGTATGGGGGCAGGTTTGGGGGGAGCCCGGGAGCCAGCGTGGAGGCAGCGACGAGGGGTCCCAGGCCCTTTCTCCCACTCTCTTGGGAGTTCCGGAAACAGACACCCGGCCCAGCCCTCCTGGGCTCTGCTGGCAGCCCACTGCCCACCCTCAGACCTGGGCACGCTTTCCTCAGCCCAGCGCAGGTCCTGGAGTTGGGGGGTGGGAGAGACCCCTTCGGGGCCGGTGCGTGGCCCAGCCCAGTGGGCAAGTGGGCAGTGGGGTTGGGGTGACGGCCCTCTCTCTGCCTGATATCAGGCTCACGTGGACTGGGTCATTTTAGGACAGATGAGCAGCCTGGGAGCCGTGTTCTGAGCCCGGCTGGGGCCTTGGGCAGGGAAGGGGGCAGTGTCTGCGCCCCAGGGAGCCCGAGCCGGGCCTGAGTCCCTGGAGCCTCCCCGCCGACCCCTCCCTGCTTCCCCCCTGCCCTGAGCTGAGCCAGCAGAGTGCTGGCCCCAGAGGGGACCCAGCAGGAAGGAAGCCTGGTCAGCTTGATCCAGATTCCTGGCTGGTCCCGGGGCCCTTGCCACCCAGGGCCTCAAACTCCCCCAGACCCTGGACTGCAGAGCCGGGGGGCAGAGAGGAGGCGGAGGGGAGGAAGGCCACCGCCAGCGGCTCAGTCCTCCCGCCCCATCAGGAAGGAATGACCGGAGCTGGGGACAAAAGGCGGACGTGCAGCTGGCCACGTGTGCCCTTATCAGGGTCCGCACTCGCCAGGCCCGGGGCCTCGGCGGAAACGCTCCTCTCCGCCCGCCTTCCTGCCAGTGGCCGGGCCACGCCAGGCCCTGTGCAGGGCAAGGGAGGGTGGGGCAGCAGGGGGCCACCTGGCCTGGGTTCGGGACTGTAATCTGAGTAGCACTGTTCACTCTGCAGCTGGGAAGTGGCAGCTAAAATCCTCCCCACCCATCAGAGGAGGAAACTGAGGCCCAGAGCGATGCAGGGCCCGGTGCAGGGCCTGCTGGGGACAGGCGGGAGGGGGTGGGGACCACACTGGTGGGGAGGAGGGGGTGACCTGTCACACCTGTCACGACCACACTGTACACTTAGGAGCTGCCATTGTATTCCATGTATAAAAAGTGTGTCTCGGGCTTCCTAGGTGGCGCAGTGGTTAAGAATCCGCCTGACAATGCAGAGGTCACGGGTTCGATCCCAGCTCCAGGAAGATCCCACATGCCACGGAGCAACTAAGCCCGTGTGCCAAAAAAAAAAAAAGTGCGTCTCGATGGACAAACGGGAGGAGGTGGCCGCAGGCAGTGGGTGTGGGGGGCTCCGTGGGTTTCCTGCAAGGAAACTGTCCGTCGTGGGGGCGGAGTCCCACCACCCCGCCCATGCCCCGCCCTCTGGTGGGCGGGGCTGAAGGGAGTCACCCCGCCCCACTCCTTCTGTCCAAGCGCAGACTCGGAGGACACTGGGCAGGTAGGGGTGGGGAACCCAGGCCCTCTGCTCACCTCCAGCCCCAAGGCTGTATGAGCCGGTTGGTGGCAGGGTGGGCCCCGTGCTGGCGACCTGGCCGGGTGGCTTTCCCAGCAGGGCTTCTACATTTGTTCCATCCCAGGCAAAACTCACAAGACTCCCCCTCCCAGCCCTGGGAGGACACGGGAGTAGGTGGGGACATCGGGGAGCACAGCCAGCCCTCTGGGGGTTGTGCAGTGGGGGTACAGTCGTCTCCCCAGCATATTAAACCCGCAGTTGGGGGTGACTGTTTAACCCAGCACTAAGCCCAGGGTTGGGGGTGATGACCGCTCTGCCCCTCTCCCCAGCGCGCCAGCTTGGCCCCGGTGGTCCCAGGTCCCAGGCTCTGCCCTGCAGACTTTGGGCAAATCTCTCTCTCTCTCTTTTTTTTTTTGGACAAGTCTCTCGAGCCTCAGGCTTCCCCTCTGTAAAATGGGCAGGGGTCTCTCCTGGATGCCCCCTGCTGCCCGGGCTGAGGCCTGACCTGAAAGCACCCGCCAGTTCTTACCGCCTGCACCTCTGTAACTGCTATCTGCTTGTAATTCCCATCCCCCAAATGAAGGGAACGAAGCCCAGAGAAGGGGAGCGGTTCTCAGTCCTGGTGCCTGGGGAATCCTTACAAATCCCCTCTGTGGGCCCCTCCCTACCTGGGGTCAGGGCCTGGGCAGTGGGGACTTAGAGAACGTCCCCCGGGGATGCCAGTGTGAGGCCAGGGTAGGGGCCCCTGTCTCGGGCGGAACGGGGCACTGGGGCTGGGGGGACGCTGACACGCTCTAGCACACAGGCAGGGACAGCGGGGTCCTGGCGGCCACCCCACCTCCTGGCGGCACCCGTGGTCACGAAGGCTATCTCGATGATGCCGGCTGCAGGAAGGCACCCAGCGCCCTCAGCAGGGCCCCCGGTTCTGGAGAGAGCAGGAAAGGCCCTGGAGGAGGTCCCCAGATGCTTCGCCCCTGTAACCCATGGCTTCTCCTCTGGGTGGCTGGGCAGGAGGATGGGGAGGGGCTCGCCTGGAGAGCCCAGTGTTGGGTGAACGGCCCTGAGTCTGCAGTGGGATGTGGTCTCTGTGTCCTCTCCTGAGATCATTTGCGGCCGTGCCCCTCGGGGGGCCATGTCTGGCCATGAGTCCTTCCCGTGGGTCCTGGCTGGGGCCTGTGACCTGCAGGACGAGGGGGTGAGGCCCCAGCCAGGCTCCTGCCACCAGATGCATCATCACGCTAGGCCTGGCTGGGCCTCCGTTTCCCCCATCACAGGGGGCCAGGCTCGGAGCTTGCGCGGTGTGGGGTCCAGCCCCGTGGGCTGAGCTGCAGGACAGGACGTGCTTGGGGTCACAGGGCAGCCGGCACGCTCGTCCAGAACACGTCCGCACTCGGCCCTGGCCCAGCCTGGCCGGAGGCCCTGCCCATGCAAACCAGAGAGGATGAAGGGGTCCCTCGTGGCCTGTCGCCTTCCTCGCTGGCCCACCCACCTGGGCTGCTTCAGGCACACCGGGGTGGCCCTGGGGCCCTGCCGCCTGCCCCCTGCCCCCTGCCACCCCAGCGCTTTGCTCTCTGCGAAACCTGGCTCCCACCTCCGGGCTGGGGGGCTTTCTGGGGGCGGGGTCATCTCTGTGCCCCACACCCCAGACACAGGGCCTAGCACTGGGGGGTGGGGGGCACCCAGGCCTTCTTGGCCAGAGGTGAGCACGTCTGTCGCCCACGCCTGTCCCCTCCAGGCCCGGAGGAAGGAGTGGGGCGCGGGGGCCTCGGGAAGCCTCTCAGGACGTGCCAGATGGAGTGTGAGGACCCCTTCTTGGGCCCCGAGGCCGAGGGTCCTCAGCCCCACCAGCCCACCGCCCCCCTCTCCCGGCAGCGGCCTGGCTTGGGGATGAGCGGGCCGCCCCGTGCACTTCGCCCACTGGCCACCGGGCGGCGGTGTTCACCGCGTGGGCCGGGCCCCGGTCGCCTTGGAAACCCTGGGCGGGGCTTTGGGCAACCCGGCAGAGAGCGGGATCCACGTGGGCAGCTGTCCAGGGAGAGCCCGCGCGTTGTTTCCTCCCGAAGGTGCACAGGGGTCAGTAGACCAACCTGAAATGAAGCCGTTTCTTCCGTCCGTGAGAACCTTCAGGCCCTCAGGCCTCCCGCCCCCCGGGGCTTCACCCCCAGCCGGTGCGCCGGCTCTCGGGGTCTCTGTCCAGGGCCCCACCGCCTGCGAGGGGCCGGCGGTGCTGGGAGCTCGAGGCAGGGCCCCAGCGGGGAGTGGGGGTCCCAGGGCCTCCGGCTCGCGCCCGGGGCCCCTTCCTTGGAGCTTCTCGCATCTGTCCCTCGTCCGCTCACTTGGACAGCGCTCAGGGCAGTGAATCCCGCTGGGTCTGTGCCTGGCCTGGCCAGGGGCACGGGAGGAACAGGAGACGCAGGAAGCCGGACGGGGCACCTGGATGCTCGGGGCACCTGGACGCCCCGTGTGCTGCGCGCCTGCTGAGGCAGCTGGTTTCCTGGCCTCCTGGCTCTGCTGCTGGAGAGGCTATCCGACACGGCCGGCAGATGCACACACCCTCGTGTGCGGAATTGGCTCCCGAATCTCTGGGACCCACAGGGGCATCCCTGTGATGATGGGAGAGAGAAGTACTAGGACCACAGCTGAGCCACAGGCTTAAGGAGTGGCTGGTGCAGAGGGGACGGGGGCACAGAGGGCTCCAGGAGGCAGGCTTTCGAGAAAAAAGCGGACTCGGGCAAACGCCACGTGTATAACCACGTTGACAGACTCTGTTGGAGGCAGGTCGCAAGTCTTGTTCGAGCTTCAGAAGGCTGGGACATCTCGCAGCTGCTGCTGGCAGGCAAGGTCACAGAGGCTCTCTTATCTCAGCCGCCGGCTTCAGATGGATCAACTGGCGCTGTGGCTGTGGTGACGGTGACTTCCGGGTCCCTGGGGTGCGGCTGTGGCTCTGGGTGACACCCCTGTCTGCACAGAGCTGGCGTGTACAGTTCAGTGTTTGTCGTAAAATATACATGACAGGAAAGTTGCCATCCTGACCACGTTTAAGTGCACAGCTCAGTGGCGCGAAGCACATTCACACTGTGCCACGATCACCCACGCGCAGAACCCCCCCCCCGCCTCCCAACTGAAACTCCGTTCCCACTAGACACGCACTCCCCTCCCCTCCCCCAGCCCTGACCTCGCCACTTACTTTCTGTATCTATGGGTTTGACTCCTCCAGGGCCTCACTGTATTAGTCAGGTTCTCCAGACAAACAGGACCAGTAGCGGGTGTGTGTGTGTGTGTGTATTTTACAGATTTATTATAAGAAATTGGCTCATGCGGTTACAGAGGCTGACAAGTCCCAAGGTCAGCAGGACGAGTCCACAGGCACGAGATGCAGGGGAGCCAAGGTTTCATTTGGAGTCTGAAGGTAGGAAAAGATCAGTGTTCCAGCTTGAAGGCCCTCAGGCAGGCAGAATTCTCTTTTATTGGGGAGGGTCCAATAAGACCCTGTCCAATGATGTTCTATCCAGCTGATGGGATGAGGCCCACCCACATTAGGAAGGGAAATCTGCATTCCTCAGTCTACTGTTAATGTTAATCTCAGACCAAAAAAAAAAAAATATATATATATATATATATACCCTCACAGAAACACCCAGAATAATGTTTGAACAAATACTGGGCACTCCATGTCCCAGTCAAGTGGACACATAAACTTAACCATCTCACTCATACACATGGAACCCTACAGGATTGGTCCTTCTGTACCTGGCCTACTTCACTCAGCATCATGTCCTCAAGCTTCACCCCGTAGTAGCCTCTGCCATCATTTCCTTCCTTCTTGAGGCTGGATGATATTCTGTTGCACGGACACAGCACATCTTGTTCACCCTTTGTTTGTCGGTGGACACGGGTTGCTTCCACCTTTGGCTGCTGTCAATAATGCAGCTGTGAACATGCGTGAGCAAATCTCTGTTTCCTACTTTCAGTTTTCTTGGGTGTATATTCAGAGGGGGACCTGCCAGGTCAGGTGAATTCAGTGAGTTTTGTCCATTGGATACCCCTGTGTGGCCAAAACCAGACTTAGGACATTTCCATTAGGAAAAAACTTTCCTTTCCAGCTCTGATGGAGAATTTACCCTCCCACTTGAAACAACCAAAAAACAACACAAAACCAGACAAAATGCAGGAAACAATGGCTCTGAAGGCACCAGATACCAGGCAATATGGGACAATGATCCCTTCCTGTGGGGAGGGGAGAGAATGGGGGCAAGTGAGGCGAGCACTGCACCTGCCCCAACTCACTGCTTTGAGGGAGTTTCCAGGCTGTAAGATGCGAAGGGGGACAAGGTGGTCCTGGTGGATCCCCTGGGGGAGAGTCTGGGGAGGTCAGGCAGCTAGCTCCCATGACGCAGAGTGTCAGATAGGGGAGGGCTGCCCAGAGAAGCCAGCAAGCTGAGAGAGTCCCCTGGAGTTTCCAGTGGAGGACCGGCCCGTGCCGGCCTGGGAACAGGCATGTGAAGAGCCATCTGGAACGATGAGAGGCCACAGTGCACCATGACTCTGCTGCTCCCACCAGCCAGACCTCCGGACACACTTGCCTCTGTGATGCAGAGTAGTCAGTCCCAGCTGAGCCCTACTCTGGGCCCACTTAACAGATCATAAAATCGAGGTTCAAAAGGATCACACTGTTCCCAGGTGATGGAAGCGCCTCCTAGAACAAAGCTCAGGAAGATCTGCGGGAATATAAAACATCCAGCACTCGGCGAGGTGAAACTCACAATGACTGGCATGCAAGCGGAAATTAGCAGACATGCAGGAAAGCACGGGAGCTGGCCCACGATGAACATAACCAGTCCCCGCAGACATCCCCAGGGTTGATAGAGATGTTATCCCCAGCAGCAGAGGAAGACACTGAAACAGTTATAGCGGCATCCTGTATGTTCAAAAGTAGAACACATGGTTAAGTAGAACCATGACGAGATACCACCGTCAGAAAGACAGAAAATAAGTGTTGGCGAGGATGTGGGGAAAACAACTCTTGTGCATTCTTGGTGGGAATGTAAAATGATGCAGTTGCTGTGGAAAATAGTATGGAATTTACTCAAAAGATTAAAAATAGAATTACCATATGATCGAGCAATTCCACTCCTAGGTGTATACCCAAAAGAATTGAAAGCAGGGTCTAGAAGAGCTATTTGCACACCCACGTTTATTCCAACATCCTTCACAGTGGCAAAGAGGTAGAAACAACCCAGATGGATGTCCATCGAAGGATGAATGGATAAAGAAAATGTCATCTATCCGTACCATGGAATATTATTGAGCCTCAAAAAGGAAGGAAATCCTGACACAGGCTGCAACATGGGAGAACCTTGAGGGCACATTGAGTGAAATAAGCCAGACACAAAGGGACAGATACGAGTCCATTTCCATGGGGACCTGGAGTAGTCACGGGCGCGGAAACAGTGTTTAATGGCTGTAGAGTTTTCTACTTGCCAGATGAAAACTTCTGGGGACGGATGTGGTGATAGTTGCACAACAACGTGAATGTACCTAATACCCCTGAAATTTACACTTAAAAACGGTTATGATGGTAAACTTGGTGTTATGTGTTTTTTTCACACACACACACACACACACACACACACACACACAAAAGAAAGAGAGGTAAAGAGGAAGAAAAAACAATCCGTAGAGACAGAAAGTGGGATGGTGGGGCCCAGGGGCTGGAGAGGGGCTGGCGAGCGAGTGTCTCGTGGGGACAGAGTGTCAGTTTGGGAAGATGAGAAAGTTCTGGAGATGATGGTGGTGATGGTTGCACAGCAATATGAATGTACTTAATGCCACTGAAATGTACACTTAAAAAAATGGTTAAGGAAATTCCCTGGTGGCCCAGTGGTTAAGACTCTGCACTTCCACTGCAGGGGGCACGGGTTCAATTCTCGGGTCAGTCGGGGAACTAAGGTCCTGCAAGCTGCAAGGGGTGGCCAAAAAAGAATGGTTAAGATGGTAAATTTATTTTATGTCTATTTTACCACAATTACAAGTAATAATTTTTTAAAAAGTAGAGACAAGGAAGGCATTACTCTAGAAAGTTCCTCAGGCCCCTCCCCCACCTCCTCCCTCCCCCACCTCCTCCCTCCCCCACCCCTGCCCCAGGGCCACTTTCTGATTCCTGTCACCACAGACCAGCTGTGACAGTGCTTGGACCTTGGACGTTGTGTAAGTGGACTCAGATGGCCTGTTCTTGTCCATATCTGGCTTCTTTAGCTCAGCATAATTTTTTTTTAATTGTAAATCACATATTGAATTTTACTATCACAACTTGTTTAAAATACAAGGAAGTCTGGAATTCTCTCAGATGTTCCATTTCAAACTTTGAACAAGGGGTTTTGTATAATTAAGAGGTAGTTATACTTGATAAAAGATAAGCTGATTAAACTTAGATAAATTAGTGGAAGTAAAGAAAGAATCGGGATGGTGAGCTGACAGCAGGGTGGGTTTGCGGGGGAGGTGGGCTCCCCCCAGACTCGATGACCATGTCCCCTCACCCAGCAGCTCCTTGGGCCCCAGCAGGGATCAGATGGATGAAGACAGTTTTTAAAAACAGATTGGAATCCTGTCCTGGGCATTTTTAGAAAGCGAGACCAGGCCTTGGCACCCACAGTGTTTCATTTCGATGTTTCTATCCGTAGCATATGCTCTGAGTTAGCAGGAATGGAGTCTGGATTTTACCAGTCTGCCCCCTTCTCTGCCTGCCATGTGTCTGCATCCCACATTTTAAGGGTTTTTAAGTAAACTTTAAATTTTAGGATAGATTCAGACTCACACAAAAGCATCAAAGGTAGGACAGAGCGTTGGCCACACACTGCACACCCATTTCCCTGTCACTAACATCTCACGTCAGGATGGTCACAACTAATGACCCAACACTGATACAATGTTTATCATCAACTAAAGGTCTGAACCTTATTCAGATTTCCTCAGTTTTTCCCTAAGTCCCTTTCCTGTCCCAGGACGCACAAGACAGCTGGTCGCCACGTCTCCTCGGGCTCCTCTGGGCTGTGACAGTTTCTTAGACTCTCCTGGTCTTTGATCACCTTGTTGGTTTTGTGGAGGACTGGCCAGGGATTTCATAGAATGTCCTTCTATTGGGATTTATCTGATGTTTTCCTCAGACTAGAGTGATGGGTTTTAGGGAAAGACCACAGAGGTGAGGTGCCCTTCTCATCACGTCGTATCAGGAGCGTGTGCTGGCAACACACTTATGTGGACGTGACCACCTGGCTGAGGTGTGCTTCCACGTGTCCTCGGTAAAGCTGCTCCCCCCACCTTCCCTGCTGTGCTCTGGAAGGTTGTCCCCATGCACACCTGGGGAGAGGGGGCAACGCTTCCCCTCCTGGGGGGTATCTCCGTAAGCTATTTGGAATTCTTCTGCATGAGGTTTGTCTGCTATCTCCACTTACTGAGCCAATCTTTTATTTGTATCACTACGGAGTCCTGGACATTTATTTTATACTTTGGGTAGAATCCAATAAGAAATTATTTTGTTGCTCAAATTTTTCCAGCTTTGGCCACTGGGGGCTTTTTCAGGTTGGCGTCTGTGTGCCTTTGATATACACCCCATCACTGTGGGTTTGTTCTTTTCTGGGGAGGGGGTTGAACAGGTCCTTACCTCCTGGCAGCACAAGACGCTCCAGGCTCATCATGTGCATTTCCTACCCCAGCCCTAGAATCAGCCGTTTCTCCAAGGAGCCCTGGTTCCTTTCATTGGAGGATGGTGTTAGAAACCAAGATCTGGGGGCTGGGGTGCTTGTTGCTCTTGGGGTGTCCTAGCTTCTAAGCCCTCTCACGGTCAGAGCAAGGAAACATGTGCATATTGGAACCCATGTATGTCCACGTATCTACAAATATTTCTCTGTGTAACATCTGTGTTTATATGAAGCTAATCACAATTTCGTACTGATGTCTCCAACACTAACCCATCACCACAAGGACCACTCCAGCACCTCCCCTGCTTACCTGCAACCCCCACCCAACAGTGACACGCTGGCTGCCACATTAGCTGCCATTCCAAGATGCGCACATAGTGGGTTCAGTACTACCCTGCACTCCTGTGGGAAACAGTCTTATCGGCATAATGTTTTTTTTTTAAATTAATTTATTTATTCATTGGCTATGTTGGGTCTTTGTTGTTGCACATGGGCTTTCTCTAGTTGTGGTGCATGGGCTCCTCATTGTGGTGGCTTCTCTTGTTGCAGAGCATGGGCTCTAGGTGTGTGGGCTTCAGTAGTTGCGGCACATGGGCTCAATAGTTGTGGCTCATGGGGTCTAGAGCACAGGCTCAGTAGTTGTGGCACACAGGCTTCGTTGCTCCGTGGCATGTGGTATCTTCCTGGGGCAGGGATGGAACCCGTGTCCCCTGCATTGGCAGGTGGGTTCTTAACCACTGCGCAACCAGGGAAGTCTGGCATGATGTTTTGATATCATGATATCATGTGTGTTATGTGCATCTGCAGTTCCTTTTCAGTGCTGAGTGTGTCCACTGTACAGCTACAGCACAAGAAGCTGATCCACTCGCCAGCTGATGGACATCTGATTGGCTTCTGCATTTTGACTCTTACAAATGAGGCTTCCTGGAACATTCCTGTACAGGTTTTTTGGTGACTGAGGTAGGCAGATTCTAAGACTGGCCCCTAATGACCTCACTTTTCCATTTGGAGCAGGTGGGACATGTGAATATGGCCAGCTATCACTCCTGAGATGAAGTGACATTATGTGGCAACAGCAGGCCATGCGGTAAGAAGGACCTAATCACATGATCCCTTTAAAAGCAGAGGGTTTTCCCCAGTGGACACGCAGAGGGAGTCGGAGAAGAACTCTGTGCTGTTGCTTTCAAGACGGAGGGGGCATGTGCCAAGGCATGAGGGTGGCCTATAGGAGCAGAGGGACAGCAGCAGGAAATGGGGACTGGATCCTACAATGTGAAGAATTGGGTTTGGCCTTGAGCCTCCATATAAGCCCAGCCTGACTGACCTTTGCTCTCAGCATCATGAGACCCATGCCACAAGAGACGTCTGACCTATAGACCCGTGATTTAATCAGTGCGTGTTCTCTTAAGCCACCAAGTTTGTGGGGATTTGTTACGCAGCCACAGGTGACTGACAGTGATGTTTTCATTTCTCTACGGGTTTCTCTGCTGGGGTTTAGGGCAGATGCATATTTAACTTCATAAGAAGCTCCCCAACAGTTCTCTGAATGGCACTGGCGAAATAGGAGAGTTTCAGTTGCTAAACATTCTTAATAACGCTTGGTGTCATCTGTCTCTGGATTGTGTACTATTATTTCACTGGGATTTTAACGTGCACTTCCCTGATGTCTGCAGATGTTGGTACCTTTCCAGGATTGTTGGTCATTTGTCCCTCTCCTTTTGTGAAATGCCTATCCAAATATTTTGACCATTTTTAAAATTAGGTTGTCTGTATTTTTATGTTGTTTGTTGGTGCTCTTTATGTATTCTGAACACAAATCCTTCATCAGAGATTGTATTGTGAATTTTTTTCTCCAGCTTGTGGATTGCCTATTCATTTTCTTAATGGTGTCTTTAAAAAAAATTGAAGTATAGTTGATTTACAGTGTTGTGTTAGTTTCAGGTGTACAGCAAAGTGATTCAGTTGTCTTAATGGTGTCTTTTCATGAGAAGAAAATTTTGATTTTGATGAAAGCCCATTTGTCAATTTTTTTCTTGTATGGCTGGTGCTTTTGTGACCTGAAAGAATTCTTTGCCTACCCTGAGGCCACGAAGATTTCCTCTTATGTTTTTTTTCAGAAGGTTCTGGGTTTTATGTGTAGGTCTCTGATCCATCCAGATTTCATTTTTGTGCAGAGAGTGAAGCAAAAGTTGAGGTTCAGTTTTTTTTCTCTGTGCACATCCAGTTGTTCCAGCAGCATTTATTGAATTGACGTGGCATCTTAGTTAAAAATCAAATGACCATATGTTTGAGAGTCTATTCCTGGATCCCCTGTTCTGTTTTCCATTAACCCATTTGTCTATCCTTCTGCCAGTACCATGCTGTCTTCATTACTACAGCTTCATAGTAAGTCTTCAGAGTGTAGGCCCTCCAACTTTGTCGACCTTTCCAAAATTCTCTTGGCTATTCTAGATCCTTTGCAATCCCATTGCAAATTAGAATCATCTTGTTTTTTCTGGCCTTGCTGCGTGGCATGTGGGGTCTTAGTTCCTGGACCAGGGATCGAACTCATGCCCCCTGCAGTGGAAGCGCGGAGTCCTAATCACTGAACCGCCAGAGAATTTCCTCCAGTTAGAATCATCTTGTCAAAATATTTAAAAAGTCCTCATGGAATTTTGATAGAATTTGCAATGAATCTCTACATTATTTTTGAGAAAATGAGTACCTTAGAAATACTGAGTTTTCTAGTCTACAAATACATCTCCCCGAGTTACTCTGAGCAAAGTTTTCCAGTCTTCTTTTTGAAGTCTTCTGTATTTTTTCATTTTGATTCCTTACTATTTGTCATTGTTTTGATTATTTGATGTTTTTAATGCTATTGTAAATGTTTAAAATTTTTATTTTCCGGGAATTCCCTGGCTGTCCAGTGGTTAGGACTCTGGCATGGCCCAGGTTCAATCCCTGGTCAGAGAACTAAGATCCTGCAACCCATGCGGTGCTGCTCCCCCCAAAATTTTTTCCCCAGTGCTCCAATACTGGCATATAGAAATATAGTTGATTTTTCTAGATTCCCTCAACTTTGCTAAATTCACTTATTAGTTCTAGAAGCTAGTTTTGAAATTTTAAAAGGATTTTCTACCTATAGGATCAGGTTGCCCTTTTAAACCTGTGTGTTTTCTATTTCTTTTTCTTGCCTTCCTGCCCTGGCCAGGACCTCCAGGACGAGGTTAAATGGAAGCAGTAAGAGTGGCCATCCCAGCTTTGTTCCTGCCCTTGGAGGCAGCATTCTGTTTGCATGCCTTTAGATGTAGGTTTTGTACATAGATGCTCACAGCAGGTTAAGTTCTCTTCCATTCCCACTTCACTGAGCGTCCTTTCATGAATGGGGTTGAATTTTTTCAAATGCTTTTGCCTCGTATATTGAGGTCATCACATGGATTTTGTTTACTCTGCTAATATGGTGCCTTATGGTGATTGATTTTATTTATTTTATTTTATTTTATTTTATTTTATTTTATTTTATTTTGTTTTAGTGACTGATTTTAGAGTGTCGAACCAGCCTTGCATTCCTGGGATAAACTCCCCATGGTCAAGGTGCATTCTTCTCTTTACATGTCACTCAATTGGATTCACTAATATTTTGTTAAAAGATTTTTGTGTCCTTGTTTATGAGGGATATTGGTCTATAATTTTCTTTTCTCGTGATAGCTTGTCTGATTTTGCTCTCAAGATAATGGTGGCCTCATAAAATCTTATTTTCTGAAACAGTCTGTGTAGAACTGACATTTCTTCCCCGAATGTTTGGTTGCATTTACCAGTGAAACCACGTGGCCCAGGAACTTTCTTTGCGGCAAAACTTACCTTATACATTGAATTTCTTTGATAGATATAGGGCTATTCTGATTACGTACTTCTCGTGCCCATTTTGGTCATTTGTGTCCTTCAAGGAATTTTTCCATGTCATCAAAATTGCCCAGTTTTTGGTCATCAATTAATAATATTGAAATATTCTTGTGATGTCTTCAGGGTATGACGTGTGAAACCCCCTCTTTCACTCTCGATATTGGCCATTTGTCTTTTATTTTCCTTGATCAGACCCACTGGAAATGTATCCATTTCTTTATCCATCTTTTCAAATATCCAGCTTTGGATTTCCCTGATTTTCTCCACTGTCTGTACATTTTCTGTTTCACCTGTATCTTCTCTTTGTTATTTCTTCTACTTCTTTGGGGTTTAACTTCCTCTTCGGCCGTCCTTGGCAGGACCTGGCAGCTCTGCCCAGATGCCAGGCAGCCTGGGCCGCAGGAGGGCAGGTCTGAGCCGGACACGCGTCCTGCGTTTGGACGCGGCTCTGGAAGCAGAGGGGCCTCAGAGCCCCTGGCTCCGGCTCCAGGGAGGGCGTGGGTGGCTGTCAGCTCTGGAACCCGGGGCTCCAGGCACCCGGCCCGGGCTGTCCCTGGGGACGCAGGGGCGCGGAGCAAGGCGTGCGTGGCCCGCCAGCCCCTGCCCTGTACCCGCCGCGGCCGAGCGACCGCCTTCCCGCCCGGGACTCGGAGACCGGCCGGCGGACGCGACTCGGGCGGCGCCTCCTGTCGCCACAGGGGGGCAGTGCGGCCCCGGGAATGGCGCGTGCGCGGGGGCGGGGGAGGAGAGCGCG
Source organism: Hippopotamus amphibius kiboko (assembly GCF_030028045.1). NCBI lineage: Eukaryota > Metazoa > Chordata > Mammalia > Artiodactyla > Hippopotamidae > Hippopotamus > Hippopotamus amphibius. Next base: position 1,204,559 of record NC_080187.1, read on the forward strand.
CGCGCCCGCGCCAACCCTCCGCGAGCCCCCCGGCGGCTCACAGGGCTTCCCCAGCCCTTCGCGCGTGAGCCCCTCCGCATCTGCGTTCCCACCTCGGCGTCCGCCGTGCGGCAGGTGGAGCGCAGCAAGCGTCCACTGGGTCCAGCAGGTGGCGCCAGGAGCTCGGCGAACAGAGGCCGGCGGGCAGGTGCGTGTGTGGGGGGGATGGGGCCGGCGGGCAGGTGCGTGTGGGGGGATGGGGCCGGCGGGCAGGTGCGTGTGGGGGGATGGGGCCGGCGGGCAGGTGCGTGTGGGGGGGATGGGGCCGGCGGGCAGGTGCGTGTGTGGGGGGGATGGGGCCGGCGGGCAGGTGTGTGGGGGGGATGGGGCCGGCGGGCAGGTGCGTGGGGGGGGATGGGGCCGGCGGGCAGGTGCGTGTGGGGGGGATGGGGCCGGCGGGCAGGTGCGTGGGGGGGGATGGGGCCGGCGGGCAGGTGTGTGGGGGGGATGGGGCCGGCGGGCAGGTGTGTGGGGGGGATGGGGCCGGCGGGCAGGTGCGTGGGGGGGGATGGGGTCGGCGGGCAGGTGCGTGTGGGGGATGGGGCCGGCGGGCAGGTGCGTGTGGGGGATGGGGCCGGCGGGCAGGTGCGTGTGTGGGGGGGATGGGGCCGGCGGGCAGGTGCGTGTGGGGGATGGGGCCGGCGGGCAGGTGCGTGGGAGGGGATGGGGCCGGCGGGCAGGTGTGTGGGGGGAATGGGGCCGGGGGGCAGGTGCGTGTGGGGGGGATGGGGCCGGCGGGCAGGTGCGTGTGGGGGGGGATGGGGCCGGCGGGCAGATGCGTGTGTGGGATGGGGCCGGCGGGCAGGTGTGGGCGGGGGATGGGCGGGGTAAGGGCCTGGGGCTTTGGCACTGGGGAGATGGGGCGGGGGCGACGCCTGAGGGAGTTGACCCTTCCCCTCCTCCCTCCTGGGCTGGAGCTGGGCAGTATCCCCTCAGGCCTCTGATCTGTCCCAGCAACCTCTGCCCCCAGTGCTCTCCCTCCCTCAGGGGACTGAGCTGTGACGCCCCGCCCCCACCGTGCAGACCCCCACACGTGGGCAGCCTTCCCACGGAGACATCGGTGCTGAAGCTGTGGGAACTTGAGGAAGGGGGGTTTGGGGGCTAGGGCACCCCTGCTTAGGGAGGGTGCCAGCAGGCTAAGAGGCGTTTCTGTTGTGCCAAGGTAGGTGGGTGGGGTGGGGTGTGCCAGGCCCCCCAGCCCAAACAAATCAGAGCTGCAGCATATGGTCAGCAGGGCCTTTGTTTGCCAAGAAAGGGCTGGGCGCTGAGGTCCCACCCCAGGGCCTGGCCCCGCCTTGGCCCTCCGTGGTGCAGAGCCACAGGCCCAGAGTCCTGGGGGGGAACCTGAGGTCAGGGCAGGAAGCGGTCTGGTCCAGGCAGTGCCGGGAGGACCCTGGTCTCTATCCCTGGCACAGACAACAGCGGGTCCTAGACACACGTCCTCTGGGTGACGGGGGAGGCAGCTGAGGGGCTCTGTTCCTGGCTCCCGCTCCCCCTCCCACCTGTGTCCCTCGCCCCTCTCAGGTGCGCAGCTCAGGGTTTCTCACTTGTGGGATGGTGAGAAGGCTGGGCAGGGCCTGCCTCCCCCTGGCAGATATTCTGGTCGGGGGCTCTCTTGGGGGTCCCAGGACGGAGGGCTGCAGGCTCCAGGTCTGGGCAGTCCTGCCTCAGTGTCCTTGAGGGGCTGCTGGGGGCCTGGCCCCCCTGAGCCCAGAGGAGGGTGGCAGGCACTGTGAGGGCCAGCGGAGAGAGATTGATGGCAGTTTGGCCACCAGTGGAGGGATGGAGAGAGGGCAGGGGAGGCGCTTGCATGCAGGTGGGGGACCATAAGGGCTGCTGGTCCCCGGGGAGGTGGTCCCAGGAGGGCAGTGGGGCAGAGAGTGGGCAGAGCTCTGTAGCTGGGAAGCCACAGTGCAGGGGGTATTCCCCTCCTGGAATGCTGGCTGAGGACCCCTCAAGCTGTACGACACCCCCTTCCCCCCACGGCTTCCGTTGGCTTTCAGGAACCGCCCTGGAGACCATCTAGCCCAATCCTTCATTGTACACATGGGGAAACGGGGCCCAGGGCCAACCAGGCTCCTGATCTCTCCCTGCTGGGGCCCTGCCTCACCCCCACATCTGCAGCAGCATCTCCCCACATTCCAGGCTGCAGTTCCAGTCCCTCCACTCCCACCTCACCCCCACCCCTCCCCCGCCAGTCCAGCAGCCTCTGAAATGCAAATTGGATCTTGTCCACTCCTGAGTAAACCTCTTGTTCCTCTTGGTGATGGGGTCGAGCCCCAGCCCCGGGAGGTGGGTGCCTCCCCACGGCCCCGCCTCCCCCACGGCCTGGCCTTCTGACCTCCACGCTTGCAGGCTGCTGGAACCCTGGCTCCGTCACCTCCTGGAGCCCTGGGATCCTCCTGCCTCTTCCCCTGCCCCTCCTCTCGGGCTGGCTCCTCCGGTGCCCTGTTGTGGACTCTGGTGTCACATCTTCTGAGCCTCATCCCTGACCCCAGCCCAAGTCTGGCCCCTCCTCAGGACTCCTGAATCCCTAGAGGCCGGTTCCCGCTTCAGGCCCAGAGACCATGACCCAGGAGACTTCCTGGGGCTCAGGGAAGTATTTTAATGTCTTTTTAAAATCAGGGGAAAAAAAACTGAATTTTTAAGAACAAGAAAATGCTTTCATATGTAACGTTAATATATTTGTTTTTAGACCAACACAGCCATAAGATCTAATTTTCACTCTTTTTGTTTTTTGTGGAGGAAGGGGCTCAGGAAGGCAGAGGGCCTGGGCCCACCCAGGTCACACCACAGCCCGGTCCCCGAGCCACCTGACCCCAGGCTGGCCGTGCTGGTGGGGCTCCCCCGGGCTGGGCCCGGTGACAGCACCACGCGGGTCCAGTTGCCCCGCTGAGGCCCTTGAGGAGGCCAAGCCTACCAGCTCCCTCCTTGCCTCTCCCTTCTGGCCCGTCCCCCTAAAGCCTGTGAGGGACCCCAGGAGCAGCAGGTGGGGTCCCGTCCCTGGGGGCGGGCTGGAGGATTCCCCAGGCTGCTGGGACCAGGCAGGCTCTGAAGCAGCCCTGTAAACTCGGTGGTGAGGCTGATTAAACCCCAGTAAACCCAGAAAGGAAAAGGGCCCTGGCTGGAAGCAGTGGGGAGTGGCTGGGGGTGCTCGGGGAGGCTCCTGCCGGCCAGCAGCCCCCCAGGCTCATGGGCTCCTGCCTGGGTGGGAGGGCAGGCCCACCGCCGCCTCCCCCGGGGCCTGGTCAGCCTGTGGGGTGAGGTGGGACGATGGCCCTACTGGGCCCAGTACGGGGGCGGGGCTGAGCCTCTCATCTGTCTCCACAACTCTATGGCGTGGGACCCACCAGCTCCCCATTTCATCGCTGGAAACTGGGGCTCCCCGTGTCACGCGGCGCCCAAGCACGTGGACCCTTCGTGTGCCTTAACCAGCAGGCAGCACTGCCTCCTGCGGGCAGAGCCCCGACACCCTGCGCGGACACTGACTTGGCGCTGGGTCCAGCCCCCTCCAGGGCTTTGCTGTCCCCAGGCCTGGCACGGCCCCTGGCACTCCAAGCGGACTTTCCCACGGCCCAGGTGTGGGCTGGGACAGCGTGGGGGCAGCCGACCCTGCGGGCGGGGTGCTGCGCAGCTGTTTCTCGGGCTTTCCTATGAGAAAGGGCCCCTCGGGCCGCGCGCTCCTGTGTTGCTATGGGAAGCCGAGCTCCGAGGTGGGGAATGCCAGCACTGCAGGCACACCTCCTGGCATCTGGTCCCACAGGAGACCCCCGCGAGCTGAGGTGCTGGTGCTATTTATAGCACCGCGGGGATATGGTCAGCCACCCATGCCCCCCCCCCACCCCCGTGCCCTCCAGCCGTGTTTGAACTCTTGATGGGCAAACAGGCAGGGCGATAAGGCCCACAGATAAGAGCTCGGGATAAACACAGCGTCTTCCCCCCCAACTCCGGATGGCCAGCCTCAGACCCTGGGAGGCTCAGGGAGCCCGAGCTGGTGGCTGCAGGGGCCCAAGAGCCCAGGCTGGACCCCTCCCGCCTGGGGGCCCAGAGCCAGCTCTGACTCCCCAGCTCAGTGGTCCCCCGCACCTCCTCTCACGCCCCCCTCACCCCCCCCAGAGCTGCCCCATCCACTCAAGGCAGCCCCTGCCCCGTGGGCGGGCGGTGTCGGGATCAGGCCGAGGTCTGTGTCCAGCAAGAAGCTGACCGGGCTTCAGGTCAGGCTGTGCGCGTTCGGGAATCCCTGACCCTGTCCGGCCTGGTTCCTTGTCCACGAAGCAGGGCTGGCGTGCGGCACATTTTGGGGGCTGGCTGGAAGACAGAGTGGTGGGGGTGACGTGTGGGCACACTCGCTGGAGGTGAAATGGGTCCCACCAGGCTGAGCAGGCCTCCCGCCTCCACACCAGCAGCCTTGGCCCCCTCGGCAGCCCCAGGCCTGTGCTCTGGTCTCCGTCCGGCGTCTGCTCTGGCGGGTCTGAGTCCCTCTGAACGTGCAGGACCAGGAGGGGACACAGCCTCCAGCAGACTGCACCCTCGCCTTCCCAGTCCCGGGGGCTGCTCTCTGCTAACGCCGTCCAGGGTGGTCTCAGTCTGGGCGCTGAGGATGCAAAGGGCCAGAGGCGGAGAGAGCTGGAGTTGGAGGTCAGCAGAGATGAGGCTGGTCTGCCTGGGGCGGCCTGTGCCTGAATCAGGGCCACTCTGGTTGGGGTCAAGGGTGGGTCCACAGCTGGGGTGTGTGTCCGTCAGGGCTCAGGTATCAGCTTGGACTGGGGGCGGGGTTCAGTCCGTGGCTGGGGTGAGACGTCGACCTGTAACTGGGATCAGAAGTCAGCCCGTGGCTATCGTCAGGCGTCGTCTGTCACCGGGATCGGGGCTCAGCTCTGGCGGGGCTGGAGCTCAGTCTGCACAGCCTGCGTCTCCCCCAGTGGCTCATCTGCTCCCCTGCTGCTGAACTTTGCATCCTCTTTGGATCAGACCGGCCTTGGCTGGCACCCCGCCACTGACTCCCGGGGGAGAGGCTCTGTTCCCGCCAGTCACATTCCCACGCCTGCCTGGGGGGTTGCCAGAGAGCGGCGGGGTGTCGAGGGGCTGCCTCCCAGGGGACCTGCCTCTCACCCTCCCGGTGACTCTTTCAGAAGGAGCTCGTAAGCTATGGGGCGCTTTCCGCAGAGCCCCACGTCCCATACCCTCCTTCCTGCTCAGTGAAAGCCTTGCACAGGATGGCCAGGAAGGCCCAGTGCTTCCCGGGGGTCCAGCTTGGCTCACGAACCCAGCCGTGGGCTCGCACCTCCCTGGGCCTCAGTTTCCCCATGTGACAACAGAACAGAGGAGGGTCTGGCCAAGGCGCCCCTCCAGCCTGTCCCGTGTCCCGCTTTACCACCCGTTCCCCATTCCACTGCAGCAAATTGGACGGGCCAGGGACTCATGTGGTCCAGGCGCTCCAGACCACCTTTGGCCTGGGTCTTCGCCAGCCCTACAGGGGTGATGCCCAGAGAGGAGCCGGTTTTGTGTCTAAAACCACAGGCCCACTCCGGGACCTGGTGGGTTGAGGAGACTCACAGGCCGGCCTGACCTCAAATGAAATGGATTTGCTCAGGGGTCGGACTCTGTCACCAGAGGGTTAGCCCCTGAAGGGACTGACTGGAGGCTGGAGGGAGGTGGGGGGCCTCTGTCCAGTTCTCAGCTGGAGAGGGAGCCCCACCAGTTCTGGCCAGAGAGATCCCAGGTCTTGTCCCGGGACTGAGCGAGGCCTGGGAATCGGGGGCCACAGGCCTCTGTCTCCCAAGTGCATCAGCCTTAGGGGACCCTTAGGAATTCCTGGCCTTCTGTCCCAAAGGCACAGCCACGATGCTGCAAGGCCCAAGACCCCCAGAGTGTAGATTTTCTGTTGGAGCCTCCCAGCAGTCCACCCTGCAGAGGGGAAAACTGAGGTCAGCCCTGCCGACCACGCCCCTAGGCTCCGGAAAGGGCTGCCGGTGCACAGAGGTGTCCCGACTAAACTTTATGATCTGCAATTCCAAAGCGGGGGGTGGCTGGGGGGAACTGAGGACCAGAGGGGGCAGGGCCATGGCCCAGGCCCCTGGGTCCACCTCTAGGAAGGATGGGAACCTGCCTCCCTGCACCCACCCATGCTCTGTGCCCTCCCCAGCATGGGGGGGGGGGTGCCAAGGTGGGCGGGCGGGCCAGGACACGGGCCAGGCGTGGGCCGGGCCTCACGCAGCTGCTCAGCGGGTGTCGCAACGCGGCTGCCCCACTCCGGGCCGGGCCGTGTCTTGACTTGCAGTGGCCCCTGCCCCCAGCCCCAGAGGAAAGCCTCGCCCACCTTCCCGGGATCCGGGTGACAAGTCCCAGCACGGCAGGGTCCGCAGTGCCAGCTCCGAGCGTGAGAAAATCCTGAGCCGAGGAGGAAGGTGTGGCAGGCAGCGGGCTGTGAGTGCCAGCTGGTGTCCACCCTGCTGGTGCCCGGGAGGAGGCCAGGCCAGCCCCGGCCCCTTCCCTGGCCCTTCCCGGACAGAGGGGCTGGAGACCACGCCCACCGCTGGCTGCTCGGGGGCTGACCCTGGGCTGCCGCTCCCTCCCCACCCCCCTCGACTGCCCCCTGAGGAGTGCGCAGCTGCGCACAGCTGGTGGCCACGGTGTCTCCAGCAGGAGGCTGGGCCGGGCAGCTCGGCCATGTGGCCAGTGGGGGTCTGCGGGGAGCAGGGCTGCAGAACGTTTCCTTCAGGGTCGCTGAAGCCCGAGCTGTGCTGGCCCTCGGGGACAGGTGTGGAGGCCTGCTCCCCAACCTGGGGGGAGGACAGAGAGCCACCAGGCTCCCAGCGGTCCCGTGGGGCCGCAGCTCACGGAGGTCTGGTTTCTGGGTCCCTAGTTTGCTGGAGAGGAGGGAGGAAGGAAGCGGGGCCTGGAGCCAGGAGGGGGTGACCTGTGACTGGGCACCTCCCTGAACCCTGACTCCCAAGGGGGCACGAGCCAGCGGGGGGCAGGGGTGCCATCCTCTGAGCCACAGCTGCAGTGAGCCCTGCCCGGGCATGTGCCCGCCCTCAGCACCCTGAGCTGCCTGGTGGGAACGGGTTGGAGGAGACCCGACTTCCCAGCGGGGTCTGAGTGAGGGCCCCCCAACGGGCCTCCTGAGCCTCCTGGGTTTCCCATGTCCCGAGGGCTCAGCCAGGCCCCGCAAAGGCCCCTCAGGACCACCTCAAGGCTGGGGGAGATGCGGGCTCTTCCCAGGAACCCTGGGGGGGCCATGAATGTCAGAGCGACCCGCAGTGGGGGCTGAGCGGCCGCGGGGGCTGAGATGATCCTGGGGGCTGGGGCACAGCTGCACCTGTGTTTTGGGGGGGTGTTACCCAGGTGAGGGGTGTGATCCTGTACAGAAGGAGGGGTGAGGCCCAGAAAGCGTGGGCTCTGTGCGAGGCAGGAAGGCAGGAGTGTGGGGGTGCGGGGCGACTGGAGGGCTGCGAGGCCCTGAGGGCTGACAAAGGGAAACTTCCGTCAGTGCGCTGGCCCTGGACCTGTGCCCCTGACCAAAGGCTCCCCCAGGCCCACCTGCTCCCTACCGCCAGCTCACTCTCCACCCCTGTCCTGTGTCCCCTCGCCGGCCAAACTTGCCTCCCAGGGCCCCAGGGCCCTCCCGCCCCCACCCCCTGCCTTCTACAAACCTCTGTGGGATTCCAGAGGGGTTTGATTCTGGCCCTGGCAGAGCCCACAGACCAAGGGGCTGGGATGGGTGGAGAGAAAGATGTCCCAGGGACCAGGAGGTGGCAGCACAGTGTGACCAGGGTGCTGATGGGGACAGCGGAGGCAGCAGGAGCACAGAGCTCGCAGGGAACGTGAGACCCAGGCTGGGAGCCATGGTGGGGGCCGGGGGCAGAGGAGTCAAGCCTCATCCTTGGCGGGGCAGGGAGGGGGTGCGTTGCTCCAGGTTTAAGCCAGCACTTGAGGAGGGGCTCTGATTCGAGCTTTAGGAAGATGCCTCGTGTAGCAGGACCACTGCCCTGATGACCCACAGTCCCTTGAGCAGTGTCCCACCTGCACACCCGTGCAGGGCAGCCCTGCCAGCTTCAGAGTGGAGAGCACCCAGAGGGGCCTGGTCTTGGTGCAGAGAGGAGACTGCCCGCCTCCAGGAGGCTTCTGGCCGCAGGGCCGACCCCCTCCTCCACCGCAGCCACCTGTGAGGACCCCACTCCGGCAGCTCCCCCGCAGGGAGGAGGCCCATGGCTTGTGTATCCCCTGTCACCACTGCTCAGAGGAAGGAAGGCGCCACCTGCGGTGGCCAGTGCTGGAAGCAGAAAGCCGGGGGTATCAGGCCACCTGCCCACCTGCCCTCGGCCTGCCCCACCCCTGCCCAAGAGAAGCGGCGGGGATGGAGCCTAGGCCTGAGCCGGGACAGGTCCCGCGGGTGTCCAGCTGGAATCTAGGGGCTCCCAGTGCACACTCACCCACCCAGACCTGCTGCTTCTCCCAGCTCTGATCACGCCGGTCCTGGAAAAGCTTCCTAAGGCCTGGACATGCCTGGGCAGGACCCACCATCTCCCCACGGCACCCAGGATCCCTTTCCCACAGGCCTCACGGAACCCCTTCTCCCAGAGACAGAGAGGCGCCAGCACCGGAGAAGGCAGGACCCGGACACCCACCTGGCCCTGGGGCAGCCCCCGGCTCTGGCCGAATTAGGTCAGCTCTCTCCCCTCTCGCCCGGGGAGCGGCGTGGCGCTGATTCCCCTGCAGGAGGCCGGACTGGGGGTGCCAGCCTCAGGCGTCTGATGAGGTCTCGAACAGATGTCCTATTCCCCGGAGCGGAGGGGTGGACGTGAGGTGCGGGGACTGCTGCCAGAGGGTCGGGAGCTGGCTTCTTCCACAGCCCTGGCCGGCTGGCGGGATGGAGTCCTTTGCAGGACAGCTCCGCGCAGAGGGTCCCATCCTGGAGCCCCTTTACCTGGGAGGCGGGGCCGCGGCAGTGCCCACCACTGCCCTCCCGAGAACCTGTGGGCACGGGCCGTGGGTCTCTGTGGGGTCTTGCGCTGGCTGCCCCGCTGTGGAGAAGAGCCGCACGAGACGGGCGGTGGGGGCACGTTGGGGCCTGAGCCCGAGATCGGGTTTCTGCGCAGCCCTCACGGGGTGTCGCGAGAGCAGGCAGGAAGGCTGGCCGCGGGCGCTGGGGGGGTCCAGGGTGAGGGCCCTGGAAGGCCCTTTGCGTGGGAAGAGGGGTTTTCTGGGATCCTATTCTCCCAGGAACCCCTCTGCTCTCATGAAGCCAGGCCAGGCCCCAAGGCCCCCGGTGGGCGTGAACAGGTGTCTCCTCCTGCACCCCCACCCCAAGTCCACAAGTCACATGCTGGGCCTGGCACAGGGGAGCCCTTGGCTGGGGCAGGGGCGCGAGCCGGCAGGTCCCTGGCAGGGCTGTGCAGCCCTGGGAGCCCTGTGTGGGGGCCTGCCCGTGGGGGCGGGCACATCCCCCTCCATCCTGCAATCCCTCCCAAGTGGGGAGCACGCGGCCAGGCCTGCAGATGGTGTGGCCCGCCTGGCAGAGGCCATTTGAAGGTCCCGGGAGGAAGGCACCACGGGCAGGAGGCAAGAGCCCCAGGTCCAGCCTGGGCGCTGCTCAAACACACATGGGCCCCAGGCAGTCCACCCACTCTGTTTCCTCTCCGGCGGGACCCTCAGACCCACCGACAGCGCCCGTCAGGCTGGACCATCCACCAGGGCCGGGGCCGCCTGCGAGGCGCCCTCTCCCTTCCCCGTGGCCCGGCCCGGCCCAGCTTCCGTCCGCGGCGGGAGCCGGCCCTGTGGCCTCGCTCCCGGCGTCTGTCTGCGCTCCCGCTCCGGGCAGTTACCTCAGGTGGGGCGAGGCCACCCCGGATAGTGGGTATGAAGCGGGCTGGGACCGCCTCGGGCACCCCCCGCCCTGTGCCCAGCCTGGGCCTGGGGAGGTCGAGCGTTCAGTGGCCCCTGATAACCGGCCTGGCTGGGGGCTCTGGGCTCTGTATCCAGCGCCCTGTCAGGGGAGCCGAGATAACCAGCGTCCGACCAGCCCCTCCCAACCCCGGATCCGGCCTGACCTGGGCCTGGGTGTCGTGCGGGGGCGGGGGGAGGCCTGCAGGCCCCTTCCCTACTCCAGGGCCATCCTCCAGGGCGCTGTCGGCGCTGGGGGGCGCGGGGGACGTCGTGACGCCTGATTCCTCCTCCCAGCGCTAAGGGCCAGGCAGAGCTTGGGAGGAGCCGTCCCGTTACCCATCCCCACGTCGTCACCCCTGCGCCCCCGCAGCCGGGCCTCCCCTGGCACACGCGGGGCCGAGCCAGGCCAGGTCCTCACCTGGGCCCGTCTCCGGTCACCCTGGCCTTTGCCTGTGGCCCCGTGGCCTGCAGCGATGTCTCCTGCCCCCTGCCCCTCCCCGCCACCATGCACGGTCCCCCCAGAGCCTTGCCTGACCCCTCCCAGCCCTCCTCGGTCTCTCTTCTCTGCACGGAGCCCCGAGGGCCGTCCCAGGCTGAGGGCACTGGCCCCCCGTCAGGGCGCTCCTGGGCCGGCGGGTGGACCCCTTTGTGACCCCCATGTACAGCGGGGAGGGGGTTTGCCGCAGGGTGCCCTTGGAGGAGGTGCCGGCCAGGACTTGAACCCAGGGGGGCTCTAGGGCTAGAGCCGGGCTCTAACCAAGGGCCAGGCCTCCTGCTCTGTCCTGGGGGATTGAGGGCCCAAAGGGCCAGATGATAGGGATGGGGCTTGGACAAGCCCCCTTGGAGGGAGGGCAGTGGCCACGTCTGTGTGGGTGGGGAGGGTGGCCTAGCCCCTGGGAGTCCCCAGGGAGGAGGCCCTGGAGCTGGGTGGGGATGGTGAGTATGGGTTCCGGTGGCTGGAAGGGCGGTGGCGGCTGGGACCCCGTTGGCCGGCTCAGGTGGGGGTGACCTGTGGTCACGGCTTGCCTGGGCCACCTGGGCTAGTGAGCTGCCTCCTGGGTGACCCCTTGGCCTGCCTGTTGCGTGCGGCCACAGGCAGCCAGCTTTCCGGACCCCAGGTCCATTGCACAAGTTCATGAGGTCGTCAGCACCGAGGACCGGGTTGCACCACCAAGTTCCCAGCCCAGCTTCCTCTTTGCTCTGTGGATGGCCTCACAGAGGGCGAGAGGCTCTCCCGGCCAGGAGGGTGGGGACCTCCGAGCCCTTGGCAAGTCCCAGAAGCTCCCTCCTGGGCTCCTGAGATGGGTGGGGAGCTTGCAGAGCACAGACTGGCCTCGGTCTGCTCAGGGCTCAGCCTCCAGGTCACCAGGGCTCACTGATGAACCCCGGGACGTGATAACTCTTGGGCCCATTGTGCAAACGGGAAACAGAGGCACAGAGAGAGAGCAGAAGTCCTAGTACTTTCTTGTTCACGAGCTCATCTTGTCTTCTCTAAAAACAAACAAAAATCTGTTCAGCCAACAGGACGAGCATCTTCTCTCCATTTCACGGAAGAGTGGGGAACTGAGGTCAAGAGAATTGCCTAGCCTCTAAGGGCCCCTGACATTCCTCTTCCTCCTCCAGGAAGTCCTCCCGAACTACTCCACCTAGAAGGGGTCTCAGCCTCCTTAGGCAACGGGGAGTCCTGCCCTACCTGCTGCTACCCCCCATCCCCAGCCACCCCGGTGTCCTCCCTGCACAGCGGTGGCCCCTCTTGGGCTGCTCGAGAACAATGTGTTCACCTAGCTCTGTCTCTTTTTCCTCCACTGGGAGTAGCACACGGTGCTCACTAGATGTTTGCTAATCGCCTCAGTTTCTTTACCTGTGGAAGGAGTGATGGCTTCCCTCGAGGGCTGAGGATGTAGGAGATGGCGCGGTCCTGTCTGTGAACCATGGGCACCCACTGAGGCCAGGCCCCAGCCGGCCTGGGGTGCAGGGGAATGCTCTGGCCCAGGAACCAGGCCTTGGGATCCCCAAACACTGGGCTCCGAGCCCTGGAGTGGGGGGGCGGGGCGCTGGTACTGGCCTGCAGCTGAAGCAGGACAGGTGGCACCGTGGGAGGCTCGGCCTGCCCTCAACCGAAGGGCGCCTCATTTACAAAACAGCCAGGCTGTACTGCTCGATGCAGACACACTGACAGATGCGCGGGAAGGAAGAAAGGAGAAAACATGGTGGGGGGGGTGGGTGGGCCTGGAGCTCTGCGCTGCGGGCGCTGGCAGCTGCCCAGGGGCCCCCGACCCAAGACGGTTCTCACAGAACCAGAGCCGCCCTGGAAGGGACGCGTCACAGCCTGCTGCCTTTTTCCCATCTTGCAGCAGGTCTTACACATTTTGCCTGACAATAGAACCGGGTTCACATCATCTTGTCCTTTAAAAGACTGAATCCTTGTTCGGACCAGGCCCTAGCCCAGGTTCCTCCCTGGAGTCATTAGCCAGGCGGCGCCGGTGCCCCCATGCTCTCTGCCCTCCTGCCCGCCCCGCCCTACCTGGCAGCCCTGATGGCCCCTCCCCGCCCCCCGCGGCGTCTCCCCAGGCTGCCTGTGGGCTCCAGGGGCGGGCAGGGCTGCCCCGTCAGAGCATCGCTCCAGGCCGAGCAGGCCTGGGCCTCACATCTCCTTTCTCTCATCCCTTTCTCCTGGTTTCAGCTGGGGGGGAGTTGATTGCCCTGAAACACAGGTTCCAGCCCTGGCCTGCCTCTCTCCGCACCTGGCCAGAGCCTCCCCGTCCAGGGCACCCCTGGAGCAGCGGACTGCTGGGGCCCAGGCTCCCAAACCTGGCAACTCCCTCGCAGCTGCTCCCGAGGGCACCTCTTCTCACCCACAACCCCCTGTACTTTCAGCAGCTCGAGGTTCTGTTCCCGGTTCACAGCGAGGCTCTCGGGGCCAGAGAGGCAGAGACTCACCTGAGGGACCTGGCTGGGCCGGGCTGCCTCCTCCCGGGCCCCCTCCCCACCCATCACCTCTGCACTGAGACGCACACCAAAGTCCTGTGGTCCAGCTGGGTCCCTGTGTCCCTGAAAAGCACCTGACAGCCAGCCTTGGGCCCTCGGCCTCGCCCCTGCAGCTGGGCTGTCAGCCCAGGGCCCTCATGCAGCAGGTGGGGCCCGGTCCCAGGGGCTGGGGACCCGGCCAGCCGGGCTGCTCTGGGGCTGCCTCTCCCAGCCATCCCATCCTGGGTTGTCCCAGCTGCCCTGTCCCCTCCCCGGCCTTTGGCTCAGGAATCCCCTGTCCTGGTACTTCGGGCTCCCCCCTTCCTTGCCCCAAGCCTACCTCTCCCAGACAAGAGAAGCCCTCTGGCCCCGGTGTACCAGCTCCCCTTGGTGAGGACTCCATTCTGAAGACCCCCGCCCAGACCCACAGCCACTGGCCGACCTGTCCACTCTCCGCCTCGGGGACCATCCTGAGCTCAGAGCCACACACCCCCCCCCACTTCTGGCCTCCCCACACGGGCATTCGTGTCTTCTGGACCTGTCTAGGCTCAGAACCAGGGGTCGGCCAGGACCTCACCCTCAGAGCCCGTTGGATCCCAAGGCTGAGATCCACTTCCAAACCCTCACATCCTTCTCCCTCCCCTGCACCCCCCTGGCTGCCCACGGCTCCCTGATGTCTCTCAGTGCCCCCCACCCCTGGCAGCCCCGAAGGTCTCCCCAGACCGCCCTCTCTGGCCGCCTCTTAAAGTCCAACAACGGCGATAAATCCCTGACACAGCAGGGCTGGCGGGGGCGTCCCTGGCAGGATGGAGGCTAAACTAGTGCAGCAGAGGGGGGTCCTGGAGCCCCCCGCCCGGGAGGTGGGTCAAGCAGCCTCCCCGCCCAGGTCACCCTGCAGGCATGGCGTGTTTAGACAGCTGGGAGAGCCAGAGCCGGCCCGTGACCTGGCTGGGTTTCATTTTTAATTAGTCTTTCTGGAGGCGAACATGGGAGAGGCCGAGCAAAGGAAATCACCTCCATGAGGGAAGGAAAACTCAGCTGGAGGTGGGGAGCCCCCCGGGGCCACAGCGGGGTGGGAGCAGGCTCCAGAGAAGGCTCTGGAATTGGCTGTCCGCTGGGATGCGGCGAACTCCCTCCTCAGGAGGATGCTGGGGGGGAGGCAACGTTTCTGTGACCCAAGAAGGAAAGCCCCCCCCCCCCCCCCCCCGTCTTCCCCACCACCATCCCCTCTGGCGGGAGAGCTGGGGTGTACGCATGGGAACAGCTGTGTGACCAGAAATTCCGGCTCTTGGCCCCGGGGTGGGAGGGGAGGGCTGGGCAGATACAGAGGCTCCTGGGGCCCCCACTTCCCGAGGCCGGGGCTCCGGAAAGCAGCGGGGGCGGGTGCTCGGGGGAGACGTGCACGACCCCCCGCTCCCTCCCCCCAGCCAGGCCCCCCGAGCCCTCTGGTCTGGTCCCCGGGCCGGTGAGGCCAGCGGGGGTCCGCCAGATGGGGCTGGAGGCTGCTCGCAGTGCGGCCACCACGTGACCTCCTGTGCCTGGGCCTCCCCCAGCGCACACGTTCCCTGTGGGCTTGAGACCTCTGCGGGGGCTCGGAGGCTCACCTTGCCCCCCGGGGCCGGGCCCCTGGGGGGAGATCTGAGCCCTGTGACCTCCGTCTGTCCCCTAATCTGGTGACAAGGCTGCGGGGCCCACATGGCCCTCACGGAGTGCGGTGCAGGGCCACACAGGACTTCTGTCACTTGCCCTGATGGGGGCAGGACCCCAAACGGCGCTCCAGGCGCGTCCCCTGCGGCCCGGGACGAGACGCCGCCCAGGGCAGGGGCCCCAAGCGGCCGCTCTCTTCTCAGGGCAGGGACCGTCCTGACGCCAGCGCACAATGGGAGCTGAGAAAGCCCCCGACCGAGGAGCGGCTGGGGCTAGGCCCCTTCCCCCCAGGGGGCTGGAGCTGGCTGGCGACGTGATGCCCCTTCCCAAGAGCAGGCGGGGCCCTGGTGGTGGCTGGGGACCCTGGGGCGGAGCAGGGGCAGGACAGGTCCTCGGAAGAGGTGGGGGTGGGGTGGGAGCTGAGCAGGCGGGGGGGGGTCTGCCAGAGAGGGGGTCCACAGGCGCAGGTGGGGCAGCTGGCCAAGCTGGGGCCCCGGTGCCGGGAGCCCTGGGCGAGCCTGGTCCCCTGCTGGCCCCCGGCCTCTCCTGCCCAACGAGAGCTTTGTTCCCAGAGCCTCTGAGGCCCCTGCAGCTCTGAGTCTAGCGGCGGCGTGTCCCGAGCACCTCCCGGGGCCAGGCGGGCGGTGACAAGCTGGCGGGTGACAGTTATGCTCCCACCACGGCGGGCACTGCTGTGCTCTGTTTGTCCTCTAAGTGGCATTTCGAGGCTCAGAGAGGTTGGGTGACTTCTCCAAGGTCTCGCAGCCCGCAGGGGCCGACTTCCCAGACAGTCTGGGATCCCAGAGTGGAGGCGGACACAGAGAGGCAGAACAAAGCCAGGCCGAGGCAGAGCTGCGGGCGCTGGCCTGCAGGACAGACGTGTTCCCCGGGGGGGGCCTGAGGGACCCAGGCTCGGAGGTGGTGCTGGATGAAGGAAGGCAGGGGAAGCTCAGCTGCGGGGCAGCAGTGGAGGGAGGGCCGGGAGCGGAGCCCGTGTGCTGCTGCTCGGCCAGGGTGCCCAGGCTGGGAAGCTGGTGGCAGCGGGTGAAGGTGCCAGTCCCAGGCACCCAACACCCCACTCAGGACGAAGCCCACCAGGCCCAGCCTCGTCCGCAGGGCTGACCTGAGCCCCAGGCCCTCATAGTGTCACCCGGCCTGCTCACGGCCTGGCCAGCCCCCAGAAGGCCGAGCAGCCTCATTTTCTGAGGACCCGGGGTTCCCAGCTTCCCTCTCCTGAAAGGACCCCCTCAATTACCATCTTCTGCTCCCTGGAAGATTCCAGCACACTGGCAGGAGAGAGGCCTGGCCGCTGATGGAATGCGATTTAGATTCACGGCGCCTGCCTCTAGATTGCTGTGTGGCCTTGAGCCTCCTGCCTCCCCTCTCTGGTCCCTTCGGCACTCACATCCGAGGTTGCAGATGGGGGCCAGCTGGGTCAGCTGTGGGATTACAAGCTGCTCCTCACCTGCCTGCTGTTGGCTTCCTGGGGTAAACCCTTGGCACCAGGGAGCCCCTGCTCGCGGTCCCATGGCCACCTCGACCTCCGAGGCCCAGCCTGGCCCCTCCCGCTGGCTCGGCCGCCCGGCCTCCTCTCCAGGCTCCTCTGTCTGCCCTGACCTCAGGGCTCCCCTCAAGCTGTTCCCTCTGGGAAGGCGCTCCCTCCCATACACGTCCCTGAGGGGCCTCCCTCCTCTCGCCCCAGGCCCACCGACCCCCCTTCTCCAGACCGCCCGTCACCCCTCCAGTTCAATGAGGGTCCTGTGTTGGCTGCTGACAGAGGTCCCGCCCCCCGAGCCCCGAGCCTCTCGGGTCAGAGTGCAGAAGGCACTCGGTCAACGCTGAGGTCACACGTGAACGACTTGCTCTGTGGTCCAGACTGAGGCGCAGCGGTCAGCTGGCGAGCCTGGAAGGAGGCGGCCACTTCCTGGGCTGCCTGTGACTCACAGGCCCATTTCTGGGAAAACGCCCCACCGCCAAGATCCGATGGCGCAGGGCACGGCCGCGCGGGGTCCCGCTGTGGGAAATGTGGCTGAGATTAGGGGCCGGGGTCTGGGGGAGGGGCAGTGGGAGCCTGGGACAGGGACAGGACGCTTGCTAGGAGGCTTCTCACCCTCCTAGGCCGCTGGGCTGGGCTCCCGGAGCTGCCAGGCTGAGGCTGCGCTGCCCGGGCCTCCCCAGCCATTTTTAACCAATGATTAAAAGAAAAAACCAACCCACTCACCCTTGGTGCGGGGAGCATCAGGCCCCGCACAGCCCGTGAGGCCCGCACCCTGGGGCTCCCCGGCTCCGAGAGGCCTAGACGCAGCAGAGCAGGCTGTGGCCAGGCCTGGGGTGGCCAGAGGAAGCAGGCAGCTGCTGAACAGAGGTGGCATGTGAGATCCATCCCCAAGAGGCTTCCCGGCCAGAGTCTAAATGCCATTTGCTCAGTCGTTCCCGGGAAAAACATCCTTCTGGGAATGTCCATCGGGGGCGGGTTGGGAGGAGGGCTGTGGGCACGCTGCGAGCAGGGCCCAGGCCTCCTGAACAAACAGCTGTCGGCCCGCAGCAGCAGGGAGCCGGGCCAGGGCCGCTCCCCCAAGCCCATTTGGCCGGCGTGGCCACCCACCCTCGTCCGCTGCAGGGGACACGGCGGTGACGGAAGGCACGGCCGCTGCTCCTTTGCGTGGAGCCCCGGCTGGCACCTGGCCTAGCTGGGGACCCTGGGCAAATCTTTGTTTTAGCGGCGTGGTTGGGACAGAAGTCCCGTGCCATCCAGCCTACCCACTTAAAGTGCACAGTTCAACGGTGTTCAGTGTGTTCACAGGTACACGCAGCCCTCTCCACCACCCATTTTAGAGCGTTTCCAGCACCTCGGGAGAAGCCCCTCATCATTTAGGTGGCCCCCCACCCCCCACGTCAGCCTCCACCCTAAGGAAGCCTCTTTCTGCCTCGGTGGACTCAGCTCTGGGTCCCGTGAGAGGAACCGTACGGGAGGTGGCCTTCGAGGCTGGCCCCTCACGCAGCACGACGTCTCCAGGCGCATCCCGGCGAAGCCCGCCTCTGCACTCCCTCCTTTTCGTGGCTGAGGGATGCCCCGCCGTCTGCATGGACCGCGGGTTCACCCGTTGGTGGACACCTGGCTTCTGGCTGCTGTGAACGTGTGGGTCCAGGTGTTGTGTGGACATGCCGTTGTTTCTCCAGGGTCCACCCAGCAGTGGACCTGCCAGGCCACCCGGCAGCTGTGTGTTTCATCCCCGAGCAGCTGCCCCATGTCATGTTCCCAGCTCTAGTGTCGGTGGCTCTGATTTCTCCACCGCGTGCCTGCCCTCCCTGGACAATCTGGGCTCCTCTCCGTGTGTGGGTGGCCGAGCTGGTGGCAGGTGTGAGCACCAGGAGGTCCCGACACGCGTGCGCACTGGTGGTCACTCAGTGCACGTGAGGCTGGTCCCAGGAGGGTCAGCCCTCGGAGGCAGGAGGGCAGGGTCCCCGCTTCCCAGGAGCACGCGGACTGGGAGAGACGGCCTGCCTCGCGTGGGGGCCCCCTCGCCGGCCAGTGTTCTCCAGGCTTCAGGGCGAAACTGGAGTTCAGGGAGCACTGGTGCCCCCCCCACCCTGCACCCGAGCCCCACGCTTTGCCTGCCCAGGGCTTGAGCGGGCTGTTGGGCCTGAAGCCAGAGAGCCCGGGACCAAAGAACATTCAGGCATGAGGTCCCGGAGGGCCCTGGTGGCCCCCAGAGCGCCCGGGGCCACCGTGGCCAGAACGTGAGTGGCCACCCAGCTGTGGCCCACGGCCCCCCGGGCCCCTCCCTCCCAGGCTCCTGTGCACGCGCACAGGGTGTGGCCCCCACTCCCACCGCTGCTGCCCTGCGCCCTGACCGCTCCAGTCCTGCAGCAGCCCCCTGCCCGCCCTGGGCCCTGGGGGCCCACGCTCGGTCCGCTTGCTGCCCCCAGGTGCCACTGGCGGGTGCTGGGGGCACTGGCGTGGGGACGCTGTGCTCACAGGGAGGGCCCCCCCCCCACCGCCCGGGCTGGGCTGAGCTGTGGCCCCGCCCCCGCAGGAAGCGCCGGGGACCATTTGGGCGGCACCGCCTGCCCACTTGCTTCCTAGAAACCGCCGTCCCTGCCCCGGGGGGTCCCCAGGGAGGTGGTGAACGGCCAGATGCGCATTCCGGGCACCCTGGCCTCTGGGTCCCCAGAAGCCCCTGAGGGCTGGTGGAGTCGCCAGTACCAGCTGAGCCTCCTGGCGGGCTTGGGCGGGATGCCACCCTGCCCCTCAGCTGCCCATCGGGTCGGGTTTCGACAGTTCCCCGGGTGAGGCCTTGTGAGCAGGCCTCTGCAGCTGTGACTAAGCCTCGGCGGTGGGGCGGGGAGAGGTGAGGACCCCAAATGCCGTCATCTCCTCCCAAGGCAGAGGCCAGAGCCCCCGGGACCCCGTGCGCGGGGACAGCGGACCCCTGGTGGTGCAGACCGCGGCTTGTCACCCGCTGCAGCCCGTTGGGCTTCCAGGCCCGTCGGGGTGGCCGCCACCCCCAACTCAGAGCCCTGTGGGGACCGAGTGCCCGGTCCCCTTGGCTCCCCTGCCCCTCACGAAAGGTCTGACAGAGCAGATGGTCAGAAGAGAGTTGCGGAGTGAAGAGCCAAGATGCCCAGTGCCCAGGCCCAGACCCCAGTGCCCTGCTGTGTCCCCGAGGGCGGCTCCGGGGTTGGAGCTGGTGCCCGTGCCGTCACCCCAAGCCCGGGGCCAGCACGTGGTTCGGGGGCCCCTGGGTGGTTGGCGGAAAGAGGCCTCGCAAAGAAAGCCCCCTTAGCCGTGGGCATGGGTGTTTGGGGCGCCCCTGCCCGGAGAGGAAGGGGAGCTGGGCAGAGGGGGCTTGGGCGAGGCCAGCCTGCGGGGGGCGGGGGCGGCTGCACGGAGGAGCCTGGCCCTGCCCGGGAGGCCTTGGGATTCCCCCCGTGGGGCTGGGAATGCGCTCCGTCCAGGCGAGGGGACCCCGCCCATCCTCAGGACCCCTCCTCAGGGCGCGGGCACCGTCGGGCCTGCTGGGCACCAAGGCCTGACTCCACCTCCGTGCCCGAGGCCCGCTGCAGCCCCAGGGGAGGCCGGCCAGTGCGTCCTTACGGCCCCCCCGGGGGAGCTCCCGGGGAGCTGGGAGCTGCGGGGGGGCGGGAGGCCTGACCTCACACCGTTTGCTGAGGCTGCTGCCCAGCCGGCAGGCCCCCCGCCCCCCACCGCGAGGGCAGCCTCAGCCCGTTTGGCATGTGTGCCCCGACCCAGAGAGACCACCCCGCGGCTTCTGTTTTCCCAGGAGGCGGGGCCCGCGCTGGGAGAATGAGAGAGGATGGGGGAGAGATTGAGATGGGACAGGAGAGGGGCTGGCCAGCCCCCCCCAACCCAGGACCAGGCTGCCCCGTGGAGGGGAGGGGCCGGGGTCAGGCCACCCCTGCTCCCCTGCCTCCCCTGCCCAGCCTCAGGGGAGGGACAGGTGAGTCAGAAGCGGCCAGGCTCCCATGCCAGCGGGCACCAGACAAAGACCCCTTTGAAACTGAGATCAAATGCTCAGAGTTTTATTTGAGCTCCAGGAAGAGGCAGTGGGTTTCGGGCCTCCCTGTATAATGGAGGTTGCTGGGGGGGGTGGGGGGACAGGTGAGACTAGAGCTGCCTCAGGAGGCCCAGTGCAGAGGCCTGAGGCTTCCTGGGAGGCCTGCCTTCCTCCCTCCCTCCCTTCCTTCCTCCTTCCCTCCCTTCCTTCCTTCCTTTCTGGGGAGGAGGCCTCAAGGGAGGGTTTTCTTGTCTTTTCTTGTCTGCACCTCTTCGGCAGCCCCGTCCCTGGCCCCAGGGGCCACCGGGCTGCAGGCAGCTGGCGCCTCCACGCACAGGGCGAGGCCCGCAGGCAGCTCTAGGACGGCAGAAAGGCGTTGGGAGCTGCAACTCGGAAACTGCCGGTGGGGTGATGGCGCAGGGCCTGGGGGAGGGCTTCCGGGTCAGGATGGAGCCGGGAGCACAGGTGGGGTTTAGCGTGGGAGACACGATCGGTGCAGAGAGGAAATCACCTCCTACATTCTGAACACTCAGCCTCTATTAACGCCACCGGGCAGGCCTTCACTCCTCAGATTCCCGGCCCACGACCGCCTCTGCTTAGTGTCCCAGCCCCAACGTGCTCCATCTCGGGCCCAGCACTGGCATCTACTCCCTTCCAGCCCCCTGGGAACCATCCAGCTGCGTGGTCCATGGGGGATTGGCCAGGTAACCCGGTGGGGTGGCAAGGTCCCGGGCACACCCCCAGAGCCTCCCTGGGCGCACGCTGTCTTCCTCTTTCATCAGCCACTGGTTCCACCTGCTTTGATCCCTGGCCTGGGAACCCAGGTTCTGCCTCCCCCCCATCCCTGGGCATCTCTGGGCACTCTGCCCTGAGTCTGCGCCGGGCCTGCCCCTGCCCCTGGCCCCTGCCTCCCTCTCTTGGCACAGCTCTGGCCTAGGGCAGCACACCCCCCCACGCCGCCAGCTCAAGGTGGCTGCGTGGTCTCAGGGATGCCGGCTCTGTGTGTCTGGCAAGAGGGTCCTGAGGGTGGGGCCTGGGGGAGGGGCAGCCCTATAAGCACAGTCGGGATGGCCCACTGCAGGGGGCTGGGGGGCAGGCTCCAGGGAGCAGAGCTTCCAGGGGCTGTGAATCGGATGCGGCTGCTTGGAGGCGAGCGCGGGGGAACGAGAGAGGACGGAGCTGGGGAAACAGCAGGGGGGTGTGGGGAGCAGCCCGGCTCCCACCCCCACCTCCCTGGGCTGGAGGGCCCCACTCAGCTGGGGCCTGACGAGCTGGGGGGACAGGCTGGGCGGGCATCCTGGGGTGAGTACCCACCCCGCCTGCACGGCCCGGCAGCCCAGTGAGCTAGGTTCTGGGCCCGAGCCGCCAGGGCTCACGGAAAGAGGAGGGTCCCTGGGCTGCACCCCCCCCCCAGGACTGATGCTCCGTGGGACCCCACCGCCAGGAGGAGGGGAGGCTGTGAGGACACCCAGAAACTTTCCCTCCCTGCCTCGGGGCCAGCAGCCTTGGAAGTGGGGAGGTTTGGGCAGGGAGGAGGAGAAGGGCCAGGGTATAATTAGAGACGGAGGTTTCACTCTCCCACACTCAGAGGGAAACGGGCTGCTGACTCCCAGGACGGAGCCTTGCTCCCTAGACAGGACCCCGGGCAGGGTCTCCCGGCTCCAGAGCCACCCTGGCTTCCATGCCCAAGAGGGCGGGTGGTTGGACCTGCTTCCCTGAGGACCGCCGATCTGTCCCATGACTGAGCAGGAAGGGACCGGACAGAAGCGGGAGGGGTGGCTCCTGCCAGCGCTTCCCTCCCTGCTCCTGGGGTCAGCTCAGCAGGTGGGGGGGGGTTCCCTTCTTCTCTCAGTATCCTGTCGCCTGAGTGCCCAGATCCTGTTTCTAGAACAAAGGCTGGGGGTGGGGGGGAGCCCCTGGGACGTCAGGCAGGAATCACGGTCAGACCCTGCTGAGTGTCATCCCCAGGGCGCAGGAGGCCTGGGGGAGACCTGGGCACCGGGGCTGTGCCAGTCACCTCCACCCTGGCACCCGGAGGGGTCTAGGCTCAGGTGAGCACGGGGGCCTGGCCGCCAGACTCCTGTCCAAGGCTGCTGTGGAGCCAGGACCCTCCTATGGCACCCATCCCCCGCCCCTCCATATTCTCAGAGCCTGCTATGGCCGGGCCTGTGCTGGGAGGACCCAGACCCTGCCCTCGGGGGTCCTGGGTCAACAGGGAGGACGGGGAGGAGGGCTGAGCTGCAGGCCCACTGCTCTGGCCACTCCCGCCTCACCTCCTCCACCTGAACTCTGGGCTTTTGCCCGTGCTGTGCCCCTGCCTGGAGCTCTCCTTTGCTCTTCTGTCTCTCATCTGTCTTTCAGGTCTCAGCCTGGACGGGGGCTTCTATGAGGCCTCCCTGAAGCCCCTGGAGCGATGGTCCCTTATCTGCATTCCCGCGTTCCCTACGCATCCCCATCTCAGCACTGACCACACTGAGCATACATCCTCGTGACCATTTCCCTCTCCTACTGGTTTGTGTGCTCCAGAGGACACATCAGGGCCTGGTATTCATTCATTTGTCCTTCATTTCTTCTGTCCAGCCACCCATCCATCCATCCATCCACCTATCCATCCATCCTCCATCCATCCACCTATCCATCCATCCACCATCCATCCATCCATCCATCCATCCACCACCCACCTATCCATCCACTCATCCATCCACTCATCCATCCATCCACCCATCCATCCACTCATCCATCCATCCACTCATATATTCATCTATCCATCCATCCACCCACCCATCCACACATCCACCCACCCATCCACCCATCCATCCATCCATCCATCCATCCATCCATCCATCCATCCGTTCACACCCACCTTCCATCCATCCGTGCATCATCTATCCACTCAACCACTCTTCCACTCACTCAATGCAGGTTCATGGGGCATCTACGCTTAGCCGGGTGCCACTCCAGGGAGGAGATGCAGGGGAGAGAACGGAGACAGCACTGTGGGAGAGAGGCTCTCAGGGGGCTTCCAGCAGCAGCCTTCCCAGAGGGGCCATCTGAGCTGGGCCTCTGCAGGGGATGCTGAGCCTGGGGTAGGAGAAAGGGCTGGGGTGAGGTTCCCGCCTGTCCCACGGCCACACTCTGGAATGCCGGGCCTGGGCCATTGTTCCAGGGACAACGGTGCCTGCCAGCACAGAGTGTGAGGTCACCTGCAGTACATCATTTCAGGGAATGACCTAGTTATGGGTGTGGGAGGGGAAGTATGCGTGCGGGCACACACACTCCTAATTTTTTGCACCTTCTCCCTCCCAGACCCAAGCCCAGCACCCAGAACTGAGCCTCCAGAGCTTTGGGGAGGGTCTAACCATGCAGTTGGTGGCAGGGCCCTTCGGATCAGTGTGGGACAGGGTGAGGGCCAGGGCTTGGGCTCCTGTCCTCTGGGGCAGCCCTGACTCACCCCATGGCTGCGAGAGGCAAGTCACCAGGCAGTCCCCCTCCCTCTGACAGCACCTTCCTTCCTGGCCCTTCAGGCCTGTCCCAGCGGTGCTGCCAGGAACAGCAGGCACTGCCCCAGCCAGAGCAAGGGCATGTCGGGCGTCTAGAAACCCCTCACCCACAGCCCCAGCAGCAGCCCTCCAGCCTCAGGCCCCTCAGGGCAGGAAAGGGGAAGGGGCCTCAGCCAGGACCTGTGCAGCTTCTACAGCCTTGCACTAGCACATCCCCCCGGGGTCACGCCTGCCCCCACCCCATCCTCACTTCCAAGGGCGGCCTGGTGTCCATCAGTTCCTTCTCGCAAGACAGGGGCTGGGGGCTGGCCTCCAGGTTCAGGGTCCAGCGAGGACCAGAAGAGCACAGACAGAGTGGGGCCGGTCAGAGGGCTGTACAGCATGGGGCCCACACCTCGCAGCCTCCCGGGAAGGGGATGGAGGAGGTGTCTGAAAGGCTGTGGTGGGGCCTGTCCAGGCTGAGGTCTAAAGAGGGGCAGAAATTTGTCAGGTGAGCCGGGGTAGGGGAGGAAGGGGACAGCGCAGGTCAGCGTGAGGACCTTGCCCGGGCCAGGATGGGGGGGCGCTGAGGCCCGCTGCAGGCGGCTGGGGGAGCTGCGTCCCCAGGGGCTGAAGCAGCGCGCTGGCCCCGGGCCTGGCCCCTGAAGTGCCTGCACCAGCCGCCCACGAGCCGGCCACCAAGGCCCCCTGTGCCCCTGGGCAGCCCTCGACAGCCAGGGCTCCTGCCTGGGGCCCAGCCCCGACATCCGAGAGCAGGTGTGCGGGCGGGGGGCGTGGAGCACGAGCGCCGACCCCACGACTCCGGCCACGCTGGTCTCCGGGCAGATACTCCCACCCCTGGACTCACATCCCTGAGAACCCCCTGCTGGGAGTCCCCACGGGGGGCCGAGGCCGGCAGCGGCCAGCACCTGCATACAGTGGAGCTTAATAAATAAACGTTTGTTACGTGACTGAATGCAGAACCGAGCGGTGGAGACAGACAGGAAGAACACGTATGTGAGCAGTGACGGCTGAGACGGCCTGGGGTCCGTCCCACTGTGACCCCTCTGTGGGCGGATCCCCGGGCAGGGGACGCTGGGGGCCGGGAGCTTGCTGGGCGCCTCGAGGCCCTTAGGAACTGACAGCTGGAGCCCCGATGCCCCTGGTCTGACCACCTTGCTGCAACGCCCACCCCACCCCCGCACTGCTCCCCTCAGGGCCCCAGAGCAGCAGGCCAGTCCCAGAGGCGCTGGAAGCCAGGGCCGCAGTCACCGTTAGCTGAGGGGGGCGGGGGTCTCGGAGCAGCCTGGAGGCAGGGGGTCCTGAGCCCACCTAATCCTGGGGAACAGGCGCCTCGCCTGCGGGCGCCACCGCCCCCAGCCCCCACCCCGCACCCTCGGCCAGCAGGAGCAGCAGGGCACTGGGTGTCCCTGGGACTCATGGGCCCTGCCCAGGCCTCCAGCCGGAGGCGCGTAACCTGTGGGATGGGGCTGTGCCTGGAGGGGCAGGTCCCTGGGCCTGGGGAGGCCCCCAGGCAGGTGGCAGGCAGGGGAAGGAACTGGTAAGTGTGGCCCGGGGTCAGGGCAACCAGAACCCCAGAGATGGAGCCTGGGGGGACCCAGGGGTCAGGGCAGGCCAAGCTTCCCGCGTGCTGGATGGCCAGGTGCCTCCGGCCTCGGGGGCCTCTCAGCCTGTCTGGGGCAGCAGAGGGAGCCAGGCTCCGTCCAGGAGCTCAGCCTTGGGTCTGACTCTCGGGGAGACCCTCAGGGCCCTAAAATGGGAAGACGGGAAGCAGGGCCTGGCCACGCCCACTGGGAGATGGTCTATCACTGCTGCCTTCCTGCAGGAGGAGGCATTCTCCCTGGCACTTTCAGATGATGCAGGAGGTGGTTCTAGGTGTGGAGCTGGGGGAGACCAGGCTCGGGGTAGGGGGGACCCTGACGTCCAGGCAGGGTGCCTGGATCTTGTGAGCCCAGGGATCCACCAACGGCCAAGCAGGGGAGGGCCTGGTGCGTGAGCCCATCAGGCCCTGTGGGCATAGCTTGCTCTCTCCCTTCCCAGGACCTGCCCAGCCGCCCATCTGGGGGCTCAGAAGAGGCCTAAGTGATGGGCTCAGGCCACAGGGATGCAGATTTCCTGTCCAGGAGCCACCCCGTCGGGGGCCCAGCCGGCCACTGGCTCGAACACACACTCCCTCAGGAAATTCTGGCTCCAGGGCGGCCCCCAGTGCAGGGAGGTTGGAGCCCCGAGAGGTGACCCTGCGGGAAATGTCCAGCAGCCCCCCGTCCGGAGCTCCCCAGCTCCCCTCCTTTCACACGGCACAGCCCCCACCTGCCCACCACCCCCAGATCCTCCATCCCGCTGCAGGCTCCTCTCATCTGCGCCACGCCCCCCACCGCGGAGCGACCCCCGCCCGGAGGTCCCCCCAAGGCCCCCAGAGCCACACCCCCGCCACACCTCTGAGCTGCGTCTGGGGCAACTGAAACCCCAACTCCCCCGCTGCCGCCTTATCTTAGGGGCCTGAGACACCTCAGGACCTGACACGTGTCGCGGAGCCCCTCCCTGGGGAAATGCACAACCGTGCAGAATCTCACACCCTGTTTTCAGAGCCACAGGGTTGCAGACCCGGGAAGCTCAAGCTCAGACCCGAGGCGTCCGTGGGCCTCAGGCTAAGCCCTCATCACGGGAGGAGGTGTCCCTCCCACCGGACAGGTGGGAAAACTGAGGCCGGGGAGCGGGGAGGGATGGAGACACGAAGGGTGTCCCAGAGCTGTGCAGAGCTGGGCTGGTTGGCAGCAGGCCTGCTGGCAGCGGGAGAGCCTTCAGAAGGGGCTGGAAGCACAGGTGCCCCCCGCAGCTGCCCCCGGCCAGCCATGGGGGGCCGCAGACTGCTCAGAGGCTGGACTCGCACGACCACACCCCTGGGCGCAGAGATGCCTGGCCAGAGGGTGGCCTCCAGCTGGCGGGCTTTCCAGAGCCCCGTGAGCCAGAGCTCAGGGCCCCCCAGTTCTGCCCAGCCCTCGCCGGGGTGCCCAGCGTCGGCAAGAGCCCAGCTCTGGGACTCCAATCCCAGCTGCAACCCTCTGCTGTCAGGAGAGGCCGGGGTCACGCGTGGGGTCCCTTGACCTCAGGTTCTCCAACTCACAAGACCCAACCCCAGGTACCTGCCGGAGCCCTGGGTCCAGGTGCTTTTAGTGGGAAAATGGGTTACGGCCCCAAGCACACAGGCTGGAGCGGGGCCCACAGGGGCAAACCCCACCTCTGCCTCTCACCGGGTAACTGCCCACAGGAGTGGCTGAACTGCCCAAGCCTCAGTGTCCCCGGACATCAAGTGGGGATAAAATGCAGGCCTTTCATCAAAAGCTTTACAGACAAGCAACAGCTAACAGAATTCAGCACCACCAAACCAGCCCTACAACAAATGCTAAAGGAACGTCTCTAAGCGGGAAACATAAGAGAAGAAAAGGGCCTAGAAAAACACAAACAAAACAATTTAGAAAATGGTAATAGGAACATACATGTCAATAATTACCTTGAATGTAAATGGACTACATGCACCAACCAGAAGACACAGACTGGCTGAATGGATACAAAAACAAGACCCATATATATGCTGTCTGCAGGAGACCCACTTCAGACCTAGGGACACATACAGACTGAAAGTGAGAGGATGGAAAAAGATATTCCATGCAAATGAAAATCAAAAGAAAGCTGGAGTAGCCATAGTCATATCAGATAAAATAGACTTTAAAATAAAAAATGTTACAAGAGACAAGAAAGGACATTACGTAAAGATCAAGGGATCCATCCAAGAAGAGGAGATAACAATTATAAATATATATGCACCCAGTATAGGAGCACCTCAATACATAAGGCAAATGCTAACACCTATGAAAGAGGAAATGCAAGGCAGAAATAGAGCCACAGGTGTAGAGAACAAACACACGGACACCAAGTGGGGAAACCGGGGAGGGTTGGGGGGGAATGAATTTGGAGATTGGGATTCCAAATTGTACACTCGAAATATATGCTGTTTATTGTCTGTTAACGGTATCTCAATAAAAGTTCTTAAAAAAAAATGCAGGCCTTTCAAGCTCGTGAGGGCTGCAGGGACCACTGGGTACAAGGTGCTCAGCGCTCTGTGAACGGGGCAGCCGGCCGGCCCCGAATCCCCTGTCCCACGCTCTCCGTGGCCTGTGACCCTCAGCCAGAAGGCCCAAGGGCTTGTTGGGGGAGGGGGTCACCCATGGGGAGCAGGCCACAGATGAGTGGTTCTGGGCACCTTATCTGGGTGTACAGCGGGGGTGTATCAGGGCCCTGGCAAGGGTGGAAGCAAACAGCATTTCTGCTGACATGGGAGTGCAGTGAGCGTGCAGGCAGAGCCTGGGGAGGGGAGGTGGGAAACCAGGTGCAGGGCTGGCCCCCTCCCCCTGGTCCTCCAGGGTCTGCGAAGAGGCTGAGTCTGTGGCCACTGCCCTTTCCCCAGGACAGATTCGGGGGCGGGGCCCGGGGTTCAGCTGGGCCGGCCACAGGCTGGAGTCTGACGCCAGCTGTGCTCCAGGGGAGGGCCCGCCTCCGCTCAGGAGGCCGCAGCCCACCTGGAGGCCTGAGGGACCCCGGCCCACCTGGCTGCCCCGCCCTGCCTCCTCCTGCGGGATCCGGCGAGCTGGGTTCCCACGTTCCCAGGCCTCCGTGGCAGGTGTTCCGTTCCACCTGCACCGCCCCCCTGCCCGCCTGCCCCCGTGTGCCAGGGCCCTGGGGACCGCGCCCCTCCCTCATCCCACCCCCGCCCCCAGAACCACTGCCCGCAGACAGAAGATGCTGCAGGCCCGACACCGTGCTCCGCCGCCACCGCCACCACCGGGGCGCTGAGTGAGGGGACGCAGGGACTCTGCCCTGGGAGGCGCTCGAACCGACACTGGACACCAGGACAGGAGGAGCCTCTGGGGAGGATGGGGGGCAGGGGGGGAGGGGCGCCTGGGCAGGTTCCTGGCAGCAGGCACGCCCCTGTGGATGCACACACACACATGCACACACATGCACACAGAGTCCCTTACCCCCCCCAGGCTCTGGCCTGCCCCCCACCCCCTGAGCCAGAGGCCTGGGGCTCCCTGGGCTGTGGCTCTGACCCCGGGGTCAGGGCACTGCCCTGCGAGGGCTTCGTGGGGCTGTGTCCTGGAGGAGGAAACTGAGGCACACGCGGCGTGGCCTCCAACCGGCCCCTGAGCTGGCGGGACACGGGGTGTGGAGGGCACGACTCTGGCAGGGCAGCGAGTGTGGGCCCTGGACAGGCAGGGGGTCGGCGGCGGACGAAGGGCGCTGTGTGCCTCCACTCCCTGCCCCCTGCAGTGGGGGTAGCTGAGCCAGCCCCCTGGAGGCGGCCCCCCGCCCTCTGCGTGCCAAGGCACAGAGCGAGAGTGCAGTGGCTGTTACCGTGCCCTCCATCCCAGAGCCCGACAGGAGGCTGGCAATGGGGGGGGGGGTGGAGGACAGGCCCTGGAGCCTCTGCCCTGCCACACCTCCCCACCCCCACCCTGGGCCTCGCAGCCAAGGCCCCCAGACCACGCCGGGCTCTCACCTGTCCCGCCTCCCCTGCCCAGGGCCACGCCCCTCCCCTCCACCAGTAGAACCAATGCCAGCCCGAGGCCCAGGAGGTCAAGTCTCTGGGGCCAGAGGCTGGACCAGGGACCCTGGGAAGCCGGCAGTCTCACGGAATTCGGTTCCGGGACCAGCAGCTGGAGGACTGCCCAGGGGCCGGGCCCCCTCCCCCGAGGGGTCTTCCTGTGCCCCTGCTGAGACGGGCAGGCTCCTTACAGGGGTGGGCTTGCACAGGGGAAGGCAGGGGAGGGGGAGGGGTCAGGCAGGAGGGAAGCTGGGTGGGGGGTTGGGGAGGCGCTGTCTCCCAGGCTCACCCCAGCCCCACTGAGTGACCTAGGCTGGGGGACGGCGGGGAGAGTGGAGAGCGGGAGGGAGACCCACCCCTGCGGTCTGTCCTCCATCACTCCCCCTCCCCCGGCCCCTCCCCACTTCTTGGCATCTTGCTTGGACGTGGCAGGGCCAGCCTCCTGCAGCCGGCCGACCCCTGACCCCTACGACTGACCCCTGAGGACCAGGATGGGCAGGCTGCGTCTGGGGGGTCAACGGGAGCGGTGGCTGCCTGGAGGGGAGAGGGCAGCTCTGGGGAGCAGCCACGCTGGGGTGGGCACCCAGGCCCGGCCTGTCCATCAGGGCTCGTGCCCTGGTCGGCAGCACCTTGGGCCCCTTTGGCCTGGGCGCCTTCGGGGAGGGGTGGAGGGGGCTGGACCCCCGGCCCCGCCTCTTACTCGGTGGAATCGCACGTGTTGGGGCCCGGGGGCCCCCTCTGCTCAGCGGGGGAGCGATGTCCCCGCCCCAAGGCACAGTCAGGACTCATCAGGGACACTGCACGGAAGCCCCTCAGGGGACCAGCAAGGGCTGCCTGGCCGGCGGGCTTCTGCCTGCACACACGGAAGGGGGCATGGGGGGGGGGGGGCGGGGCGGGGGTGAAGCCGGGAGCATCCTGCAGGGAGGTGGAGGAGCCGCTGCCCAGCTTCAACTCAGCCTGGAGGTCCTCCGGGAACGGAGTGGGGAGGGGCAGGGGGAGGGGGAGGGGCAGGGGAGGGGCGGGGGAGGGGAGGGGAGGGGCGGGGGAGGGGAGGGTCCCGGCCCCGGAGGGCAGAGAGCAGGGGTTGGGGCTGCCCCTCACAGGAGCCCCAGGCCATGGAGACGGGGCACAGCCCTCCACGGTGAGGGAGGAGACGCGCCGGCCCCAGTTCCCAGGCCCCAGCAGGGTGGGGGGGCCCCTTAGCAGGCCCCGGAGGCTGGTCTCAGCGGGGACCCCTGCAGCCTGGCTGGGCCCCAAGCCACCAGTTTTGGGGCCACAGCAGGGCCCTCAAGCCCTGTGAGCCCGGTTATAACACAGGGTCAGGGCCAAGCTGGGGGCCTGGCTTCCCCAGGATGTGACTCACAGCACGGCCGGGGGTCCGAGGGACCAGGGT
Organism: Hippopotamus amphibius kiboko; assembly: GCF_030028045.1. NCBI lineage: Eukaryota > Metazoa > Chordata > Mammalia > Artiodactyla > Hippopotamidae > Hippopotamus > Hippopotamus amphibius. The sequence continues at coordinate 1,235,114 of NC_080187.1, forward strand.
GGGCGAGGGGGTGACAGCTTCAGCCTCACTCCTTTATCAGCTCATCCTTCCAGGAGGCCTGACCCAGAATCCTGAGGGTCGGGGGGCCACCTCCCCTCAGGCCCCACCCCTAGGTACCCAGCACCCTGCCAGGGGCCTGGGTCCTGGAGGGGAGGAGAGGGGAGGGGAGGGAGGAGAGGGGAGGGCAGGACAGGGGGTCCTGACAACCGACCAGGCCCGGGAAGCCTGTCCACACCCCAGGGACGTCTCCTCCTGCCCAGGGGGCCGTGCTTGTCCGGGTGGCACCTGCCCAGCCCAGCCCCCCCCACGCCTCTGCACCCACACACGTGCACCCACGCACACACACGCTGTCCCTGCGCTGAGCACTGGGGACAGTGGCGGGGTCCATCCACGAGCCCAAAACATGTTGGGGTGTGAGCGCCAGGTGTGGGCACCCACAGGCCTGTCCTGGGCTCTCAGGGCCGCAGACAGGTGGGCCCTGCGCAGCCGGGACCCGCTCTGACCGACAGCTCAGCAGAGCTGTGAAGATGCCCAAGAGACGGGCCTGGTCTGATCCACGAGCAGGAAGAAGATGGGCAGCTTGGGGCCGCTCCTCACCCCGCCAGCCGCCGTGGCCACCCCGGGGGCCGGCGGTGGGGACCCGAGCTCACGGCCCGCCTTGCCGGCCAGCGCCTCCCTCGGCCTCAGCTTCCCATCTGTAACCAGGCGGCTGCGGGTCCCAGCACGCAGGCTGCCTCCAGCTCAAATGGCCTGAGATTCTGCTCTGGGCCTAGAAGCGAGGCCCGCGGGGCAGGGGAGGGCAGAAGACCCCGGAGAGTCCAGGTGGGCAGCGTGAGGCCCAGGGGAGGGCTCACACACTCCCTCCAGCCCCAGCCGCCCCTCTGGGCCCGCCCCCACCACCCGGAGCCTTTATGACCCCAATCTCCTGCCACCTGGGCCTCCACCCCTTCCCTTCCTAGGGCCAGGGGAGGCGGGCAGGGCAAGAGCGGTGCCCTCTGAGCTCCACCCTCTCAGCTTGGGGCCACCCTGTGCCCACAAAGACCCTCAGAGGGCCCCGGGTTCCCAGCCTGGGCAGAGATCCTTCCGGCAGAGAGGGGCCGGGGTGGGTTCCCCACACACAGACCTTCTTCTTCCTTTCACTGGCACTGCCTGAGACAGGCCGGAGGCGGCCCCTCCCGCAGACGCCCCGGCCCCCGGGCCAGTCTGGACGGAGGGCATTGGGCTGAGGGTGGTCCAGGCCCGTCCAGACTCGGATCCATTCCTGGAAACGCGCGTGTCCCCAGGGGCCCTGCAGACCCAGCAGCCCGGCCCCCAGGGGCCCTGCAGACCCAGGAGCCCGGCCCCCGGCAGCCCCTTCCCTGGGAGCTTGTCAGGAGGGGGCTTCCTCAGGCGCGATGGGGGAGGGAGGCTGGGCGGGGCCACAGTCTCGGACAAAGTGAAGACTGAAACTGGGAGTTTCAGGTGCGAGGCTGGGCCAGGGCCAGGCAGGCAGGTGAGCACTGCAGACTGGTTTCCCAGTCCCCCTCGAGGGCTCCTCCCCGGTGCCGGCCTGGGTGGCCCAAGCCCTCTTCCTCTGATGTCATCCTTTCCCAGGGACCCTGAGAGAGCGAGCTCCGGCGGGGGTGGGGCAGCGGCGTCCGCCTCCGCTGCCTTATCTGTCGCTCAGGGCAGCAGTGTCTCCTGGAGGGGGCTGTTGATGGTCTCCCCTCCTCTGCCCCCCGGCTGCACTGTCAGCTCCTGGGAAAGCCGCTGCCTCCTCCAAGAGGCCCACCAGGACCTGGGGCTGGAGGGGAGTCCGCCCCACCCCCCACCCCGCCCCCAGCCGCATGGAAACAGGCCAGCCTGGGCTCAGACGCCCGCTTCATCTTCCGCTGAAAAGATAATTTCTTTCTGTGCCATTGTCGTTCACTGGCCGGGGGGGCGGGGTGGGGGGGACAAAGGGGCTTTTGTGAAGGCCCCCTGGTACGACCCAGCAAGGCCCGGCATTTTCCCTCCAAATGTAAAACCCTGTAATGGGAAGTTTTTCTCATAACCCTCTCCTTTTCTCAAGTACAGAATCACTTTTGTTGCAGAGGGCCAGAGCATGGCAGCGGGCAGGGCCCCGGTTTTTCCTTCTCATCCCTTGCAAAATGCCCTCCTTGCCGAATGAGGGGCCTAGAAGAGGGAGGGGAGGGGACGGGAGGGTTGGGAGGCGAGGGGAGGCGAGAGTGGTAGCATGCCCCTTCCCCTTGGTCCTCTCCTGGGCGGGGAGGGGTTGAAATAAACACATTCCTCAGTGCCTGAAGCCCATGGGCCTCCAGAACCGACCACACGGTCCATGGGGTTAGGACCGTCCCTCCTTACGTCCGTCCATCCGTCCATCCATCCATCCTGCCTGGCAGAAGGGCCAGAGGGCACAGAGCTGTGACTCCCAAATGCAACCCCCTGCCACCCTGAATAACGGTCCATCAGCTCCGACCTTTCCTCCCACATGTTCACGGCAACTCTTGAGGAATGCCCCAAAAAAAGGGGTGGTGGGGATCACACAAAAGAAAAAACAAGTCAGCAGTAATGCCTCCTGGCAGGGACGGCTCACCAGCACCTGCGGCGCCGCCTTCCAGGTCTTCCCTACGCAGCACGGGGCCAGCCTTACCCTCCAGAAGGTGAGGCAGTGATGGGTAAACACAGGGGATCGTCAGCTAATCACCCTCTCTCATCTGACAATAGACGGTGAGCGCTCGCCCGGGCCCTTAGACATGTTTCTGCAACGCCCTTTTTAATAGCGGCCCTGGGTCTCACGGGAGGCATTGTTTCATGGTTTGTCACACATGCTTTCAGGGCAGCTTCATTTTAAAGCTGCTGTTTGTGCGCCAGGCGCTTGGTGAGCATGGTTTCAGAGAGTCCGTGGATGCGGTGCTGTTAGGAACCCTGGGGTGCAGATGGAGAGACCAAAGGCCAGAGAGACACCCTGCTGTGCCCGCCGATGAGAACACAGCGTCTGTCTGACTTGGTGGCTGATGTTCCCTCCCCATGTCGCGTGGGGGGACCGCTCTGTCCCTGGACAGAATCCGCCTTCTCTGGGACGTCTCTCTCCCTCCAGGGGCTGTGGGAGCAGGCAGGGCGCTTTCTCCACCACCAGTACATCATCTCAGGAGCCCCCCGCACCCAGGAGGGCTCGCCAGGGACCACCGACCAGCAGACACAGGAGGAAGCCCCAGCCTGGGGGGGCCTGGCGGGGTCTTGGCAGCACCCTTGCCCTCACACGGGGGTCCTGACTCCCCTAAAGGAAGCACGGGGCTGCACGGTCCCCTCCTCGTTCCCACAGCAGGGATCTCCCAGCAGATAGGTTAACGTCGTCTTTGGACTGCTTCCGTGGATGTGACCACTCTGGGGACCACGTCCAACTGGAACCACGCAGTATTTGTCCTCCCGTGACTGGCTTTCTCACTCAGCGTAAAGTTCTCGTGGCGCATCCTTGCTGCCGCCTGTGTAGGGATCCCCGCCTTTTCAGGGGGCTCGTACTGCCCACATCTGGTTCACGCCCGCAGCCACCCGGGCGCGTTCGGGGCGCTGCCGCACGTCAGCCATTGTGAATGACGCAGCGGTGAGCGTGGGTGAGCAAAGAAACACCCGTTCAAGTCCCCGTTTTCAGTTCTTTTGAGTAAACACCCAGAAGTGGGGTTGCTGGATTGCATGATAATTTTAAGAATTTAATTGATTGATTGATATATCTATGGCTGTGCGACATGCAGGATCTTAGTTTCCCAAACAGGGATCGAGCCTGGGTCCCGGCGAGAAGTCGCCGAGGGCTGGCCCCTGGACAGCCTGGGGATTCCACCCATGCCGCTTCTATGCGTGAGGGTTTGAGGAGCAGTCGCACTGTTCTCAAGGCCGCTGCACTATTTACATCTCACCAGCAGTGCACACAGCTTCCAGTGGCCCCACATCCTCACCAGCACTTATTTCTGGTGGTTTTGTTTTTATGATACCGTATAATGGATGTGAGGTGGTAGCGCATGGTGGAGTTGATTTGCATTTCCCTAGCGATCAGTGATGGTTTGCATCTTTTCATGTGCTTCTTGGCAGACTGTACGTTTTCTCTGCAGAAATGTCTCTTTGCGTTCCTTGCCCATTTTGGAATCAGGTTGCTACTGGTTGTTGAGTTGTAGGAGTTCTTCTCGAATTCTGGATATTAACTCCTTGTCACGTATGTGATTCTGTGAGCTGCCTTCAGAGTGCCGCTGGAAGCGCAGACGTTTCATTCCTTTTTTTCTTTTCTTTTAATTTTATTTTTAAAATTTTTTTAAGGTTTTTATTTTATTATTATTTATTTATTGGAGGCATTGGGTCTTCGTTGCTGCACACAGGCTTCCTCTAGTTGTGGCAAGCGGGGGCTATTCTTTTTTTTTTTTTTCTTTTGTGGTGCACGGGCTTAGTTGCTCTGTGGCATGTGGGATCTTCCTGGAGCAGGGATCGAACCTATGTCCCCCTGCATTGGCAGGCAGATTCTTAACCACTGCGCCACCTAGGAAGCCCCGGAGGGGCTATTCTTCATTGTGGTGCGCGGGCTTCTCATTATGGTGCCTTCTCTTGTTGAGGAGCACAGGCTCTAGGTGCGTTGGCATCAGTAGTTGTGGCACATGGGTTCAGTAGTTGTGGTGCACGGGCTTCGTTGCTCCAGGGCATGTGGGATCTTCCCGGCCCAGGGCTCAAACCCGTGTCCCCTGCGTTGGAAGGCGGATTCTTAACCCCTGCGCCACCAGGGAAGGCCCAGACGTTTCATTCTGGTGCATCGATCCCTCCGTGCAGCTTCCTTACTCACTGACACCTGGAAGCTGCATTCCAGGGGAGATCCCGGGCTGGGTAGTCCTTCCCTGAGGTTCTCCCCAGGGCACACTCGAGACCAGGGAGCGGGGGAAGCAGCTCTGCAGGGGGCCCAGGAGACCGTGCTGGGCAGCGGGGAGATGGATGGAGAGGCAGGTGGCCGCTGAGGGCGCACTGTAAACCCACCCCTCTCCCCAGGACGGGGGTGTCACCCTCAGAGAGACTCACGGAGGATGGGAGGTGAGGCACCAGGGCAGCACAGGCCCCTGGCTGGGTGCCCACGCTCAGGGGCCCGGACACGCGCGTCCTCCCAGAGACCTCTCATGACAGGTGAGGAAACTGAAGCGGGCGGGAGGCTGGCTTCTGGGCAGCCATTGGCCGAGGACTGCCCCAGGGCCATGGATACCCGGGCACATTCGTGCCCAGACTTGGGACGTGGTGGCCAGGATGGGCAGCCCTGGTCACAGTCACTTCTTGTCCCGTGGTCAGCGCTGTGTGGGCCTCCTGGGGCCGCCACAGCAGGACCGCAAACTGGGGTACGGCAACACACAGAAACTGACTCTCCCAGGCCTGAAATCCGGGGGTCACAGGGCCCGGCTCCCTCTGGGGGCTCCGGGGTTCCTTGGCTGTGGCTGTGTTGCTCCAATCTCTGCCTCAGCTTCCCACGGCCTCCTCTGGGTCTCTGTCCGTCTCCTCTCTTTTAGGGCCCTCCCCAATCCGGGGTGAGTTCACCTCAAGCTCCTCCACTAATTACATATGCAAAGACCCTGGTTCCAAATAAGGTCACTTTCGGAGGTTCCTGGTGGACACGAATGGGGGGCTTCTCAGCCCACTGCAGGCTCTGTCTCTGCCGGGCCCGGGGCGGCCCGAGCTGCTTCTGCGGCCGTGCGGCCCGCTGCTCGCCAACACCTGGCATAGTCCTCTCATTCACGGTGCCTCTGGCTCCCTGGGGTCTCCTGGTCCTGGCCCGCAGGGCAGGGCGGCGTCCTCACAGCCCCAGCTTGCCGCAGACGCCCTCTGGCTCTGGGCCCTGACTCCACGCTGACCGCTCTGAGTCACCCAAGGCGTGGGGCGGGGAAGCCCCCGGGCAGGTGCAGAGGCACCGTTGGCCCGGCCCTCGGAGACCAGCGGCCCCTTCCAGGCTTGGAGGGCGGTGTCAGTCTCTGCCCTCGGGTCCAGCCCACTGAGCCTCGGAAATGTCTCTGGCGGAGAAGCCCCCGAATCTCTGCAGGGCTTATCCTGGTCCCCCAGTCAGATTCCCTCGATGTCATCCACACGGCCAGCTCGTCGGACACTCAGTGGAGAGGCTCTGTTTATGACCGCTCTGCCACGTCCCGCTGGACAGGCCAGGCCACGAGTCCCTGGTCTCCCGATGTCCTCCCTCGGGAGCCCAGGTGCTCTGGGACACAGCCACAGGCCCCTCCAGGAGGCACTGGCAGGACCTCCACTACATACCTTGCTTTGGCATCACGGGGTCCTTCCCTAGGGGACCCGGCCTCCACTACGAGCACTGGGCTCTGGCTCTGAGAGCGGGCTCGGGCCCAGGACCCGGGGGAGAAGTGCTCCCACGGCAGCAGCTGGAGCTGGCTCTGGCTCACCTCCCTTGCCGAGTCTGGCTGTACGGGCAGGACAAGCCCTGGCCAGCTGCCCGCCTGTGGGCCCCATCGGCCTCGCCCCGTGGCTAACTGACGGGAGACCCACGCGGCCCACAGCGGTCCCTGGGGCAGGACGCCCCAGCTGCCGTCCTGGCTCTGCTGCCCCCGAGGGTGATTCTGCACACCTGGCCTCTGCCCTCTGACCTCTGACATTCCCCATCACAGGGGCTTGGGGCGCTGAGAGGCCAGTTCCTGGCAGCGTCCTCTCCCGTCCACCTCGGCCACCACGGAGCCTCGGCCGCGTAGCACCCGCTGCACTTCCCGCCCACGTTAGCCGGGGTGTCCTCTGGGCCCTCTGGGGAGGCAGAGGTGGACAGAGGGCTCTCTGGTCCCTTCCCAGGCTCACCTTGCCCTGCCTGCCCCTCGGCTAACACGGACTGTGTCCCAGAACCAGCTCCAGGGGCAAGTCCTGACTCAGGAGACAGAACCACATATCAGCAGACTCTCCCATCCTGCTGCGTCTACGGCCCCCGCCCTGACCCAGCGTCCTCAAGACCCCCCGGATGCGGGGAGATACAGTGGGTCCCTTGGCCCCTCCCTGACCAGTCTCCCCACCCACACTGCCCAGCTGGTCACTGCAGCCTGGCTTTGGGACTGGCCCGGAAGGGAGGGGGCAGGTCCCATGGGGCACCTGCACGGCACCGGGACTGGGGACCCCTCTCCTTGGACACCCCCGCCCAGGTCTCAGGTGCCCTCCTCCTGGGTCAGAGCCTGACCCCTCCCCGCAGACTTGCCCTGCCTTCCCTGCGAGGCTGAGTCACCGACGTCCTGGCACCCAGAGGCGCCCACCCCCTCTCGGGCCGCAGCACACACCAGAGGCCTGTGTGACCCTCCCCTGCCACGGGCAGAGGGCAGCTCGGGCTGAGAACCGGACCAGACCCAGCTGTGACATGATCACCCCCCGGGCCCTGGGGGCTGGGGAGACCGAGTGGCCCGCCCCTGCCCCCAGGTCGCCGTGACGGGGAGGGCCTGCACACCTGCAGGGCTCTGGGTCTGCCCCCCTCGCCTCCAGACAGGGGCTCTTCATCCACCCGCTGGCCAGCCCTTGGGTTCCAGAATCCCATCCTGAGTAACCCCTCCTGGGGCCATTCTGGTCCCAACGGACCGCGTGTGGCTCTCCCAGGAGCAGACCAGAAGACCAGGCCAGCTCAACCTGCGGGGGACCTGGGGGACCACACCGAACACACCCCAGGACTCCCAGCCCCCAGACGCTGCCACCCCGGGGCAAAGTGGGTAAGGATGCAGACAGGCGCCAGCATCCTTACCGGCAGGTGAGGGGACACGGGCGGAGCACCTGTGGACTGGGGCGGGAGGGGAGCGGCTGTCAGGCAGAGTGAACAGCCAGCGTGGGGAACCACGGCGAGTCAGCCAGGTGGCGCAATCTAGGACGGCTTCCTGGGGGTGGCCAACACAGGCCTCGCCGGGGGTGGGGGGGCTCCTCTAGTAAAGAGGGCACGGGGCCTTTGGGGCCCAGCTCCCACTGAACCAGCCCACTGTTACCTCATTCAAGGGCACAGCCCCAGGGGGAGGTGCCATCACCACCCCCACCTTACGGGTGAGGAAACCTAGCCCAGGGTGGCGGGGGCACCACAGGGGCCGCCCGACCACAGGGGCCGCCCGCAGCCTCCTCCTTCCCCTCCTTCAGCCTCCCGGGCAGCAAATTCCCGGGGCCCTAGGGGTCCCACTCCTGGAGGGCTGGTCACAGGGCCCAGTGCCCGGACGGAACCCTCCTCCAGCTACGGGCTCCCGGGAGGCCGTGTCAGGTCCCCGGCTTTGAAGGACACCTGTTCGCCGAGGCCCGGAACTGCGCTTCTGCCTGCTTCCCTCTGCCTTCCCACCGGGGAGGAAGCAGGCGTCTCACACTCGGCCCCCACGCCTGCCCCTTCCTGGCAGTGGTGCCCCAGCAACTGCAGGTCCTGCCGGCCCTCTCCTGCCCTCCACCACCATCCACTAAAAAGTAGCCACGAACCACGGCAACTCCGGCTCTGACCCCGCGGGGCTCCCCGCTGCGGCGGGATCAAGCTCTGAATGCTTCCCTGCGGCCTGCAGGAGGGGCCCCGCTGCTGCCCTGCTGCCCTTCCGGCCCCTGCTCCTGCAGCCTTGCTCTGTTCCTTCCTGTTTCTTGGAGGCTCCAAGCGCCTGTCTACCCCAGGGACTTTGCACAAGCTGCTACCCGGCCAGGCTGCTCAGCCCTCGCTCTTCTCAAGAGGGGCCTGACTGTCTGGGTGGACACACGAGGCTGCTCTCTAGCCTGTGGTGAGCTCCCGAGAGCAGAGCTGTGTCCGCACACAGTAGGTCCTCCCGACACGAGTGAGCGAGGCAGGGAGGCAGCACAGGACCTGCCTTCCCCCAAGGCCCACGGTGGGTCCTCCATCCACCCAGGGGTCCGGGTCCTGGGACAGCCCTGCCCCTGCAGGTTCTGAGGGGGACAGGGTGGCTCGGGCCTCGATGAGGGGCTGCCCATCCCAGGACCCCTTTCTTGCCCTGCCCCCCTGGGGTTCAGAGGGGCCTTAAGGGACAGACCAGACCAGCCAGAGAGGAAATCCTTGTATTTTTTGAGGACAAATGGAAACAAACCACTTCTTGTTTATTTCCTGGTGAATTGTGCGCAAGCCAGCGTGGGGGCGGGGCTGGGGTTAACTCTTTCTCCTCTGGAGGTAATTGTCCCCCACTTCCGGCCTGGGCTCCTCGGAGGCTCCCAGCGCCTGGGGAGCTGCTTTCCTGAAGCCGACTTCAAGGGGGAGGGGAGGCGCCATGAAAACACACACAAATCAAAGCCTCAGCGGTAAATAGAGCCCTGGCCTGTGGCGTCTGAGAACCAGGAAACGCCCCCGGGTCGCCCCGTAACCAGGGATGTGGGGCCTGGGGACCTGGGGCAACTGACCGGGAGCCAGGGCCTGGGCTGGCCCCGCAGCTGGGAGGAGCCACGCTAAACCTGCAGGCAGGAGGCTCTGGGTATCCTGGGTCGGGGGGCTTGTCCGCGGCCAGCTTTTCCCATTACCTCACCCGGAAGGGCTGAGCCGCCCCCCTGGAGCCGCTGTCAGGCCGGCCCTCCAGACGGACGTCCCAGCATCCACTTCGGCCGGGGCTGCGTAGAGCCTGGGCTCGACGCAGACCCAGGGTGCCTGGGGTCCTTGCCCCCGCTCCCTCGCGCCCACCTGCTGGGCTGCAAGCCCGCCCGGGCAGACCCTGCAGGGGGCCCGGACCTCACGCTGGCTCAGCCAGCTCCAGCCCTGCACGGTTCGCCCTGTCGCCTCGGATGCAACATTGACAGAGGCTGACGGATAAACCCACAGGCAGGGGTGGGATCCGTGCACGGGAGGCAGGTGGCCCCACCGCACGGAAGGTCACCCTGGGCCGGGCGGGGGCCACCTGACCTCCCACGCTGCCTACAGCCTGGAGGCCGCAACAGCAGGGTCCTCCTCACCCTACAGGAGAGGAAACTGAGGCTGTGGGAAGCCCCACGGGGAGTGGGGGCCGCCCCTGGGGAGGGCCCGGGATGGACCTCGGCCCCCCTCGCGCTGTCTCGAGGGAGCCCTCCTCGGCAGAGCCCGGAGAGGGGGTCTCCCGCCCACCTGCCTCCGGCCCCTGCCAGGCTTCAGCTACAGGGCCTCCCCTCCCATCCGCCTCCCCGCCCCCCAGCCCGGCTAGGCCCCGCCCCCCACACCCTGGTTCTCACAGTCCCTGCAGCGACTCCCACACTGTTCCGCAGAGGCCCCTCCTGGCTCCCAGCCCCCCGCCCGCCGCCGGCTCACTGGAAACGCCAACCAGATGTTGGGACAGTGGCCCGTGGGGGGGTGGGAGGAAGTGGCTGGGGGCGTCGGCCTGGAGTGCAAGCAGGCCTGGCGGGACTGGACGTGTGCTGGGCTTGGGCCTGTGGGCCGAGGCCGTGAGAGAGGCAGGGGCAAGAGCCCACACGCCCCATCCGTCAGATGGGAAGACGGAGGCCAGGAGGCCCCACGGCTGACCCGCCGGCACCAGGGGACACAGGCCTCGGCCGCCCTGAGGCTCGCCGCGGGCGGGCGCGGCAGGTACAGGCTCCATGTCCGCAGGCCCGCCTGACCCACGTGGGTGCCACCTCTGCCCCAGGCTGCCACCAGCCTAGCGCCAGCCCTGCTGCCGTCGCCCTCCCCCGTGCCTCCAGCGGCCCCGCCCGCGGAGCGCTGCCCGGGCCACAGAGCCCAGGGACAGCCCCGCTCTGGTCTTCACACACCTGTGCACACACGTGTGAGTACACACGTCCAAACATTCACGTGCACATGCGCGTCCCCACACACACACACACACACATGCACCTGTACACTCACGGGCACCTGCCCGGCACGCACACATGAGGACCCGCACAGGCACACACGCGCACCCGTGCGTGCAGGTCGTACAGGCCAACGAGCTCACGCTCACCCTTGCACACACACATGCACCCAAACCTGCACCCACGGGGCAAACATGTAGCACATGCTTGTGATGTCACGTTCTGGCGCACGTGGTGACACACGTACACACAGATGGGGCACACCTGCGTGCACACGCACCCGTGCACTGGCTACGGCCAGCTCCCCGTCCCGGTGCCTGTGCACTGCCAGGCCCCACCCAAGCCCGTGTCTGCCAGGTCTGGGCCCTGGGCAAGGAGCACGCGGGGTCGGGGCAGAGGGAGACCACGCTGCTGTGTGGCGCAGGCT